>NC_060039.1:10000-625000 GCF_905333055.1 Maniola jurtina
CTGGACCTGGTGGACGGCTGGCGCGTGCGCGAAGACTTAACTACCTCGGACCACAACGGCATATCGTTTAAGTTACACCTAAAACGCACAAGACACAACTATATCAAGCACACAACACGATCATATAACACACGGAAAGCCAATTGGACCCAGTTTCGTGAGAAACTGGGTCAAATTTTGCAATCCCAAAACATTACAGTCACAAACATCCAAGACACTATCACAGCTACACAATTAGATTACATCATACACAAACTTATACAGGCGTTAACTGAAGCGAGTGAGTGTGCAATTCCCAAAATTAGGAGGAAGGACACACTCACGTTGCCGTGGTGGTCTGAGGAGCTGTCGACGCTGAAGCGCGAGGTGGCCACCAGGAAGAGGAGGATCCGGTGTGCGGCACCGATTCGACGGTCGAAAGTGGTCGAAGAATACCTGGAGGCCAGGACAAAGTACGAGACCAAAGAAAAAGAGGCTCAAACTAGGTCCTGGAAGGAATTTTGCGGGAAACAGGACCGAGAGTCTCTCTGGGGGGGTATATATAGGGTGTTGGGCAGGACGGCCAAGCGGGAGGAAGATCCACCGCTGGTGGTAGAAAACACGGAAATTGATGCCAAGAGCTCCGCCCGACTTATGGCCGAGACCTTTTACCCCAAGGACTCCGAAGAGCAAGACTCCGAGGAGCACCGACGGGTGAGGGCCCTGGCGGAGCTCACGGATAGCGAGACTCCCTCGGACCAGGGGGACCCCCCTTTCACTCATTTAGAGTTAAAGCTGGCGAGCCGTTCTTTCGACCCGAAGAAAGCCCCTGGAGCGGACGGCTTCACCGCCGACATATGCCTGCATGCGATAAACCTCAACCCGGACCTCTTCTTGTGCCTTTTCAACCGGTGCCTGGCAATCCCGGAGCCTGGAAGGAGGCCACAGTAATCTTCCTTCGGAAGCCCGGAAAGGCCACCTACACGACCCCAAAATCGTATCGTCCTATAGGCCTCCTTCCGGTACTTGGAAAGGTCTTGGAAAAGATGCTTGTCACTAGACTACAATTTCATATAGCGCCTAGGCTTAGCACACGCCAATTTGGCTTTATGCCCCAACGGAGCACCGAAGACGCCCTCTACACCTTAGTGAAACATATCAGACATAAACTAGACAGCAAGAAGATTGTCGTTCTGATATCACTGGATATAGAGGGCGCATTTGATAACGCTTGGTGGCCCAAAGTAAAGGTCAGGCTGGCGGAGGAAAAATGCCCCATAAACATCCGACGGCTTTTGAGCAGCTATCTAAATGACAGGAGCGTCAAAGTCAGGTACTGTGGGGAGGAGTACGCAATAGCTACCGAGAAGGGTTGCGTGCAGGGATCTATTGGCGGACCAATATTATGGAACTTACTTTTAGACCCACTGCTCCGGGACTTGGAAACTAGTGGCGCGTACGTGCAGGCATTCGCTGACGATGTGGTGTTGGTGTTCGAGGGCGACACGGCCCTCGAAATCGAACGGCAGGCCAACGCCGCCCTTGAACGTGTGAGAATGTGGGGAGCGGCAAATAAACTTCGATTTGCGCCTCATAAGACCAATGCAATGGTTATGACGCGCAAATTAAAGTACGACGACCCGCGTCTACGCATGGGCGGGGTCGACGTTGCCTTGTCGAACGAAATCAAACTGTTGGGTGTTGTCATTGACCGAAAACTCACATTCAACGCCCACGTCGCGAGTGTCTGCAAGCGCGCGGTAGCCTTCTACCATCAGTTGGCACGAGCAGCTAAGGTCAGCTGGGGTCTCCACCCCGAAGTAATCCGTACTATCTATGTAGCGGTGGTCGAACCTGTAGTTCTGTATGCCGCCAGCGTATGGGCGCCTGCTGTGGACAGGCTCGGAATCCGGAAGCAGCTGAACGTGGTCCAGCGGGGCTTCGCACAGAAGCTCTGTAGGGCATATCGCACTGTCTCCCTGAACGCGGCCCTGTTGCTCGCTGGGATACTCCCACTCGACCTTCGCGTCCGCGAAGCCGCGGCGCTGTATGAGGCGAGGAAGGGGGTGCCCCAGCGAGAGATAGGGGATCGGGAGGTAGAGCGAATGTCCTCGGCCCTTCGGTCACCGCATCCCGCCAGTCATCTCGACCTCGAGTTCAAGTGCCTGATGGACCAGGAGCAACTTATGGCCAATAATGACAATGACTTCAATATCTATACGGACGGTAGCAAGATTGAGGGCAAAGTGGGGGCGGCGCTATCCATATGGAGTGACGCCGCCGAAACCAAAGCCCTCAAGCTTGCGTTACCGTCTTACTGCACGGTCTACCAGGCGGAGCTCCTGGCGATATGCCGGGCGGCACGGATGGCCGCAGCAAACTTGGCCGGATCTGTCGGAATTTACTCCGATTCATTGTCAGCATTGCAGACGCTGCAAAATCCAAAGGCTCTCCACCCCCTGGCGGTAGAAGCGAGAGGGTTCCTGCGAGACGCTTTGCTCCAGAACAAACGTATAAGCTTGTTCTGGATCAAAGCCCATGCAGGACTGGAGGGGAATGAGCGTGCCGACAATCTGGCCAAGGAGGCTGCTCTGAAGTCTAAACGCAAATTTGACTACGACAGCTGCCCCGTCTCATTCATCAAGCGAAGCATTCGTATGCGATCGCTTGATGAATGGAACGACCGGTACCGAGCCAGTGAAACGGCCGGCGTCACCAAAATATTTCTTCCTGATGCGGTGGCGGCCTACAGAGTTGTAAGTAAAATGGAGGTGGACGGACTCGTCACCCAGGTGTTGACGGGGCACGGCGGATTCTCCGAGTACTTGCATCGCTTCAAGTGCAAGGAGAGTCCGTCCTGCATCTGCGACCCCGGGGTGTCCGAGTCTGTTCCCCATCTCCTGTTTGACTGTCCAGTTCATGCGTATAAACGAATGAAGCTGGAACAAGAGATCGAAATTCAACTGTCGATAGGTAATATTGCGGATATCATACACGATAATAAAAAAAGGGATGTTTTCTTTAAATATTGTAAAGATATATGCACAGAAGTAAATAAGCGAAACAGTAACCTGATTGGGAACAGAGCGGACTAATGTAGACACAATGTTCCTTGTATATTATTGAATATAGTAACCAACATGTGTAAAAATTAGATCCGCTCTGTCCCCAATATCGTATTGTTAATTATTCATCATAAAATAGTATATATAAATAATAGTATATATAAATAGATGTAAATAGATATAAGAATGTAATTAGATTTGTGTAATAAAGAAATAAAATAAAAATAAAAGAAAAGAAAACACCCCCGAAAGTAGAAAGATGGATAGGAAGGGAACCCACCCATCGAGTGAAAGAAGATGCATGAAAGAAAGATCTAGTATGAAGAATGAAAGTACGAGCAGAATGTTAGCGAGAACTGGAATGAAAGAGTAGCCAAAAACAGAAAAGCAGTCACAGTCTCTGATAACGTCAGAGGTCAATGTATTAAAAAAAAAAAAAAAAAAAAAAAAAAAAAAAAAAAAAAAAAACCTAACCTAACCTAACCTAACCTAACCTAACCTAACCTAACCTAACCTAACCTAACCTAACCTAACCTAACCTAACCTAACCTAACCTAACCTAACCTAACCTAACCTAACCTAACCTAACCTAACCTAACCTAACCTAACCTAACCTAACCTAACCTAACCTAACCTAACCTAACCTAACCTAACCTAACCTAACCTAACCTAACCTAACCTAACCTAACCTAACATAACCTAGCATAACCTAACATAACCTAACATAACCTAACATAACCTAACATAACCTAACATAACCTAACATAACCTAACATAACCTAACATAACCTAACATAACCTAACATAACCTAACATAACCTAACATAACCTAACATAACCTAACATAACCTAACATAACCTAACATAACCTAACATAACCTAACATAACCTAACATAACCTAACATAACCTAACATAACCTAACATAACCTAACATAACCTAACATAACCTAACATAACCTAACATAACCTAACATAACCTAACATAACCTAACATAACCTAACATAACCTAACATAACCTAACATAACCTAACATAACCTAACATAACCTAACATAACCTAACATAACCTAACATAACCTAACATAACCTAACATAACCTAACATAACCTAACATAACCTAACATAACCTAACATAACCTAACATAACCTAACATAACCTAACATAACCTAACATAACCTAACATAACCTAACATAACCTAACATAACCTAACATAACCTAACATAACCTAACATAACCTAACATAACCTAACATAACCTAACATAACCTAACATAACCTAACATAACCTAACATAACCTAACATAACCTAACATAACCTAACATAACCTAACATAACCTAACATAACCTAACATAACCTAACATAACCTAACATAACCTAACATAACCTAACATAACCTAACATAACCTAACATAACCTAACATAACCTAACATAACCTAACGGTTAGCAATTGATCCCTACCTTTACCAAGTTACAAATGCTGCTTTCTTGTTTGCAGTTTGTTCGTAGAAGATACCCCGCTAACTACACGTTATGTTGGTCGCTCATATGTCATCAAGTTTTCATTTTGCGTTAGTTCCGATTTCTTTGTTATCTGTATTGTTCTTCGTGCTAATTCACTATGAATTTTCATATCGTTGAATGTTACAGGATTTATGCAGGAATGAAAGTAGAGGTACAGGGGTTTTTTAAGTGTAGTTACATTTCAGTGTAATTTTTCCATCTTGGAATAGTTTTTAAGGTTTCGTACCTCAAAAGGAAAAACGGAACCCTTATAGGATCACTTTGTTGTCTGTCTGTCTGTCTGTCTATCTGTCTGTCCGTCGTGTGGGGTGCTTCCCGTTGACCTAGGATCATGGCAGGTAGGTAGGTCTTATAGCGGAAGTACTGGAATAAATCTGAAAACCCCGAATTTGTGGTCACATCATTAGAATAAAATTAAAATATGTTTCAATTTTCAAAGTAAGAAACAAAGTTGGGTATATATAATATGAAAGGGATTTACCTGTGCATTCTAAAACAGATTTTTATTTATTTTTATGCATAATAGTTTTTGATTTATCGTGCAAAATGTTGGTTAAAATACCCGAATACGGAACCTTCAGTGCGCGAGTTTGACTCGCACTTGGCCGGTTTTTCGTTTTTCTTTCGTATTGGACGTCTTCTTTTATAAGGGGCATCCATGTGTGTGTATGTTTTTATTTATATTTAGATGTATATAATGCCATTTATGTGCGATCAGTTTGATACTTTAACCCATGACTATTTTGGTTTTAACAGGCTCTTTCCTGTAAAATTTCATGGACTTTGGTTGCTTAATATTCAAATGAAATTGGAACTACGTTTGTATGAAGTGAGTGATGGAGAGACCGTTACACCGAGACACCGAGACGTTACCGAGACATTAAACGGCCAAGACGTCCTTTTTTAACCAAGATGTAGAGTTTGTAAAATCAGAGCTTGTAAGTAGAGTTATTTGTTATTTATTGTCATAAATGTGATACACTCAAGAGCATTTAAGAGCTATATACTTTGGACTTGGGATAGGTCCCATGGCCAGCACAAATCTAAGCTCAGCTAGGGGCTTGGCTCTACTAGAGATCTCATAACTTTTTAACAGTGAAAGCATTATGAACTTGTGAGTCTTGGCAACCTTTTTACATGAAATGTTTTTGGTGGGATATTAATTTTATCACTGCTAAGCTACGTATTTTTATGTTATACTAGTTGATGCCCATGACTTGCTCTACGTGGAATCACATTTTTTAATATCCAGTGCTTCTTCTTCAGTCAGTCAGTGAGTCAGTCATCGTTTTTCCCGGATAAAAAAGTAGCCTTTGGTCTTTTCAGGGATGCAGCTCCGAGTATAGGTCTACTGTACCCGTTAAAATTATTGAAACGGATGAGCTGTGAGAAGTTAGCAGATAGACAGACAGAAAAACAGATTTTTTCAGATAAAATTTTGTATGAATATTTATTTGTGGTTATACGTGAAAGTTTTTCAATAAAAATAGAATAAGATATTTTAAAACAATTTATTAATGTTTTGGTAACTGAAATACGTGCAGTCATCGCTCTTCATACTTCATATTTTTATTTCCTTCACATGAATTTTAACAATTATAATTACAATTTACAAGCATTCTATGTAAGCGTAGGATACAGTGTACGGGGCATTATGTTTAGAACATTGCTCATTTTTTATTACTGTTTCGCCTTAGTTTCATTGACCGTTCACACATTAATAAAACCTTTTAAAATGGACCTGGGATATTAAACTAAACTATTATTTATTAAAAGTAATAATATTATGACTAGGATCTTAAATATTAAAATAAATTAAGGGGTTTACAAAACTATAATATTAATGACTATGAGGTCTACGGAGCGGACTATCAATAAATAAGCTTCTTCTTGTCTCGGGAACCGTCGATGTAAGTAGGTTGGAGGCGACGCGGGAGTCGCGAGCTGGTTCGCGCAGTACACCTGGTATGAAGTCATGAGTCTCAGCTCAGCACCAGCACGAGCAGCACGACGAGGCAGCCGGCCGCGAGGCAAACGATGAGGCCCATCTTTTTCTATAAAAAAAACGAAATGTCAAGTATCTCAGCCCGGCGTCGCCCGGGGAGCACCACAGTTACTTCGTCAAATAAAGTCGTAAAAATGACCATTGTGTGTCAATCTAGAAAGACAGATTATATTAACTACCAAGCTATCTCGGACTTTTTTACGGGTCGGTGTCACCGGTGGCACGGTAATGCCGAGCAACCGGTGAGCCACTAGCGTCGTACCTTCCTCGTCCTGCGGCGGCTGACGGTGCCCTGCAGCAGCTCGTGGCCGCCGCTCTCCACGTGCTCGGAGGCCTGCAGCGCGAAGAACTCCACGCTGTCGATCTGCTCTTGCTGCAACCAATCATTTGCTGAGTCAGTACCGCCAACTGGGCGCTCGACGCGCGCCGGCTCGAGCGACGACTGCTGGGCGACGCACCTGCGCGGCGACGAGGTGCGCCAGCTGCAGGAACAGGTCGCGCACGCTGTGCAGCGAGCGCTCGACGCGCGCCAGCTCGTCGCGCCGCGCCTCCGCCTCGCGCAGCGCCAGCCGCGCCTCCGCCGTCTCCGCGTGCAGCTGCAACCGACAAGACACTCGCTCAACGGAGACGCCCTACCAGAAATCCGGGCCGAGCTACGTCCCTTTAGCCGCGTTGAGCAACTTTTTAGTAGGAGTGAAACTTAAATGTGTCCCATGGTGTCATGGTGTCACCGGTGTCGCGACACCTGCCTCACACATTGATACACGATGATAGTTCACATACACTAATACATTGTATATTATACTCGTCTGTACTATGTGCTAGATGGACTCTTTTATCTCCCAGTTGCGAAGTGGCATTTGCTCGGCCGCGCTATTGCTTCTTCAGTCAAAGTTGACTTCTTCCAACACTGCGGGCAGTCAGCGCGCATACGCAGGCACATCACCTCACGTCTGAACCTGACGTCAAATGTTGTTCCAGGAGTCAAGTACCAGGAGCAAAGAAGTTAGCAGGAGGCTCATTTTTTTTTTTTTTTATTCAGTCCACAAAACCGACTACAATTGGTAAGAAAAAATACAAGAAGATAAATGGACAAAGAAACATGCGCGCAATTGCGTCTTCTCGATGTGGACTCGGCATGCACTATTAAAGTATGTAGGTACAAAACTACAGCGCAACACAAAATAAACTTAACAAACAAGGAACAAAAACTTAAACCAGAACAGCTACTAACAAAATAGGAAAAACCTTATACAAACTACTTTCTAACAATTACTTATCTGTGTACTTAACTTACTTTTTATTCTTGGTATATTGTCACAGAAGATATCTATAACATCTCTGTAACTATTTGCAAGAGACTGCATTCTATATAGCGGACTATGATGCCCAAGCTTGGTTTTGGTTTGAGGCAAACAGAACGTCTTGCGATTGTGTAAGCGGCTACAGTCACGGGGCACAACGAACTTCAAGCGTTCAAGTAACTCAGGCGCATCAATGAGACCCTTTATTAATTTTGCCAGAAAAATGACATCCGTAATCTTTCTACGGTCTCTAAGGGATTTCATTTTATAGTAAGAGAGACGAGATTCGTATGAAAACAATTTGTCACATTTGAAGTCATTGTAAGTTAGATGGTATAGAAACCTTTTTTGAATTCGTTCTATTCTATCAGAATGAACTTGATACCCTGGACTCCATACAGTGCTACAATATTCAAGGATGCTACGGACAACACTGTTGAAGACCAGTATAGATAAACTGGGGTCCTTGAATATTTTCATTTGTCTGAATACTAGTCCGGATATTTTTGAAGCTTTAGATGTTATTTGCTCGATATGTGGACGAAAACTTAAAGCCGAGTCTACAATAACACCAAGGTCTCTCATACTATAAACTTCCTTAAGACTAACCTTGTTTATTTTATAGACACAGTCTACCGGATTTTTTTTTCTGGTAAATTTAATGTGGAAACTGAAAATTTTAGATTATTATAGTCGTAAAGATTGGTTGCGTCTGTGTGTGTGTAACTATTCTCAGTCACTTTAGCCTAAATAATAAAAAAGATTCTGACTGATTGAATACCTCCTCCTTTTTTGAAGTCTGTTTAAAAGGGGTCAGTCAGAAATGAGAGGGAATATGCCTTCATTTTAGCGTTCTAAAAGTTGTCTCAAAAGTCACATGAAATTTCGCTCACGCATCGCAAGCTCGGACTAATCATCCAAGGCCGTAAATTATTCAAGGTCAAAGTTTACAAAAATGGATTTTTTACATTTTCCAGCTAAACGGATAAAATAGGTCAGACAAAAATTGTAGATCATTAAAATTATATATCCACGAAGTCACCATTCCTGAGATATCGCGATTCTAAAAGTTGGAATCGATGTATCTCAGATGTCAATAAATCTGGAAGCTAGCTACAATCATTGATACAGGACGGAATATACAGGGTTGATGGAGGATGTCAAATTAACAAATGGAGTGTTGGAGTGGTGGATGGTGAAATCGAGTCTTAGTACGTTTGATAAGTCTGCCGAGGAAGCGGAGTGGAGAAGCTCGTAGCGCGTGGGCTCGCGTTACACTTACGTTGTCGACGAACAGAGCGATGTTGTTGGACTCCAGCAGGTGCTCGCACTCCTCCTCAGATATCGCGACATTCGCTGAAACAACACATTATTGTGAGATATTTTAACCGACGTCCGAAACAAGAACGGTAAGCATGTGGTGAGGTGACGTACTGAGTCTGATCTGCTCGTGCAGCAGGCGGTGCTGCTGGTCGCGCAGCGCCTGCAGCGCGCGCTCGTGGCGCGCGAGCGCGGCGTCGCACAGGCGGCGCGTGGCGGCGAACTGCAGGCGCGCCATGCGGCTCGCCGCGCCGCTCGGCGCGCCGGAGCGCGCGCGCGCCGCCAGCTGCCGCAGCGCGCCGCACGCCTTCAGCCCCAGCGCGTGCGACGCCGTGGCCAGCGCGTCCAGCTGCTCCTGCAACTCTGAGCCGCGCCGCTGTACTACGTGTGGGCGAGTTAGCTACAGAGGCGCCCGGGCACCTCTGACGTCAGACGTTCCACCTAAAGCAAATGTTGACTTCATTTGGAATGAAGGCTCTAGAAACAAAAGCTCGGAATCTCTTGCACTTGTGCTACGATATCGTGTAGGACAATGTGACAACAGACTCAGCGCCCGCCGTCGCGCTGCGACACGAGCGGTGCCGCGTGTGTACAACTTACATCGCAGGCTTACATATTGTAATAACTAATGACATATTGTTTCTGTTCTATGTTTTCAAATGAGATAATAATATAGTCTAAGTTAGGTATTCTTTGTAGGACGTTTTACACACGGTAACGATGAGTTATCACCTAGCACTTTGGGAGTACCACGTCGGTAGAATGTGAGTACGCGTGGACTACGAGGCCGAGGGTGGGACGCAGACTGCGTCGAGACGCACGGATGCGGCGGACCGCCGTGAGGGGTATCCGGGATCCCCAGCCTCACTCTGACACGTCCTCGGTGACCCGCGCGGCGTGCTCGCAGCTGGAGGACCGGCTCCGGCGGAGAGGAGCGGAGCGGAGCGGGGTACTCACGTCTGTTGGAGGTGTAGGTGGGGTCGGCGTGCAGGCGGCGGATGAGCTGCGTGTTGCGCTCCACGTCGAGGATCCACATCCGCACCGGC
Source organism: Maniola jurtina (assembly GCF_905333055.1). NCBI lineage: Eukaryota > Metazoa > Arthropoda > Insecta > Lepidoptera > Nymphalidae > Maniola > Maniola jurtina. Next base: position 20,247 of record NC_060039.1, read on the forward strand.
TCCACCTGCAACACCCCGCGACAACACTCAACCACGACACTCAACCACGACACGTCAACCACACCGACGCAGGCCGTTGTGGACGAACGACGCTCTAGCAACATTGCGGCCGCTGGCCGGGAAATAATTTTCGAGTTACGTTATCTACAAGGGCGGCACACCACTCAAACTATAGTTGTGCGCTGGTAATTTGATTCAATCTTGGGCGGTAATTGGATGGGTGGCCGATTTTGGTTATCGGTTGACCTATGTATTCCTTTCGTCCGTGCGGAGCTGAGGTCGGGTCCTCGGAAGAACTCGTAGCTTGACAATAACAATTTAGAATAATAGTCGGGGGCCTCGAACCCCTCGTCTCCCCTCCGTGCATCATTAACATTGAGATGAAATCGTAAATCAGAAAAGTATAGCAGTGTTTGCCATTTACAATGCGAATGTGCAGCGCCGGAGCGCGCGCGACGCTCACCGCGTGACGTCACGCGTCGCGTGGAGGCCGAGCGGGCCATCTGCCTACGCGATAAACAGACAACTAACACTACATCACACTAATCGCTCGTGTAAACATTAACGTCACAGTCACTGCTTGAATGTATGTAAATAATCCTTCAATATTATCGACATCAGCTGGCAGTGATGGTATTCGTTATAAGCGAAGGCACGTTTTTACTATAAAAGTCCATAACCACGTCCGCGCCACATTCCCGGCTCATTATTCACGTTTTGTACTCGTCATTAGAAACAATAAAATCAACATAAACTAGAGTCAATGAATTGTGGAGTCCGCGAATAAATTCACCGGATCCGGGCGCGCTGCGTAAACAATTAATAAGCTTAATTAGCACAACGAGGCGCGCGCCGTTAGGTACGTTGCACGCGCCTAGCACGCAGCGCACTAGCAGCTGACTGTGACGCGGGTCGCATGCACTGAGATAGCGAACATTTACTTCCGAAAATGAAGGTCTCTTAAGGTTCAATGCAATCGAGGTGCCGCAGTCACTGACGCCTTCTCCGCGCAGCACGCGGACGGGAGAGTAGCGCTTCGACCGACGACGCGTGATTTATCAATCCATTCGGTGTTACATACACCAAGTGAAGCGTAAGCATGTCAGTCAGTCAGTCAAGCTGTCGTTACTCGCGCTGTCTGAGAGAACAGACGCATGTTTACGTCCGTATCGTCCGGAGGTGTTTAGGCGAGCAGCCTCCGCACGGGAGACGGGCGCGCACTCGTGCGGAGGAGGGCAGTACCTCTCGCAGCAGCTCGTCGATGTCCTTGCTGAGCGGCGCGCGCGGCGCGACGGGCGGCTCGCTGTCCGGGTACACGCCCGCCTGCTGCGCCAGCTGCAACACGTCACACCACCTCGCTCAGCACAGTCTGCTCCGGAGCTAGTGCCCAGCCGCGGCCGGCCAGTAGCGGCTTCGGGGAGTCCCCGGTCCCGAATCTCGGGAAATATAATGTAATGCCCAGTTTCCAAAACGAAATTCATATTATCTGGAGATAACGAACGTTGCAAAGACGCGAACTTAACGATGGTTTCATCGTAATGTTTATTTTGAAATACGGAATCTATGATAAGTCGACCTACACGTACGAATTTGATTTGAGATCAGTTTTGTCGCACCACCTTACGTTTTCACAACACAGTCTTCGACAATTCGGCCGCTCCGCTAAACTGAACATGGAACGGCGTTTCGGAAACTGTGCAACTGTAGCTTGAACTTACTCACAAGTCATAGTTTGTACTGAAGTTTTTGGGTTTGTGAATTTTCATATTTTCTAATCTTAAAATAGTGTTTTGTTGAATAGGTTAGACCAATGGAAAGTAGTGTCTATGGCTTGTTTGGTGCTTGATACCTGTGTTGATACTCTACAGATATCACTCGCTATCGGTTATCGCCGCCAGTAATGTGGAAATCGTGCAAATCTCTATGATATCTTATCAGCTGGGATGCTACGCGGAGGGCCGCGGTCCGGCCTCGCAGTACTTAGTACAAATACATTCTAAATAAATGATGACAACACTAGGTTATATATTAACTACGTTCGTTTGCCCACAAATTGCTTTTAGTTATGTCATTGCTTTTTAAAGTGCAATTAATAAATTGTTTATAAGTAGTTGATAATGCTCGCTTCTGCGTACCTACTTAATAATAGTCTCATTAACAAATAGGTAATAGGTAACTGTTTTCTGACACATAAATAAAACTTCTTTTCAACTCGGCGTAGGCAGAGCTACCGAGTGTTCAGATTTCCAAATTGCACCTATTATGTACACTAGGTACTCTAGGTAGTAGGTATTTACTGTATAACAATTAGGTAATTCGCTTGTGACACGTCCATCATTGCAGCAGAGTCTCAGAGGTTTCAGTTAGATTATTAAGTTATTCATATTATTTAATATTTTCAATTCTTTTAAAATTTTATTGATTTCATTGTAGAGTATAATTTACGGAGAGTTATGCGGCCGAGTAGGCACAGCGGGTCGCGTCGCTAACTCTTGAAATAGGTAAAGTTTGATCTTGCATGTCATCGTTCACAAGTCAGTGATGCAAACAACAGGCAAGTGTAGGACAAGCTCTGCAAGATCATGACCGCAATGTTCCCAGAACTGCACAATTCTTTGTACACTGTTATATTCATTAGAAAGAGGCTTTATGTTAGTTTAGACTGCGGCTCAGTATATTGTCAGCTCGCCGCCGCAACGTGAGCGGCGCTGTACTCACGTGGCGCAGCTCGTCGAGGCGGTCCCTGCTCCTCATGGCGCGGTCCGCCCGCACACTGCACGCTGCACGCTGCACGCTGCTCACTGCTCACTGCGCGGCGCTGCACGGTCGGTGCGCGCGCGGCGGTGTCTAATCTCGAATGATAACGCTCGTGATATCACGCGCGCATTAAGGTCAAGCCTCCACCTTCACGCCGCGCGCCGCACCGCACCGCAGCGCGCGGAGGTGTGCGCGTGTCGTATGACGCGGCACGTGGGTCGCGCCAGGTCATTGGAAGCGGTGTAGTTACAATGTGTTGTACATACAAGATCTAAGAAATATTATGAGTGTCAAACTACTCTTAACAGTGTATTGCTCTTTAACTCAGTCGTTAATATTGTATGGCATCATAGCATGGGGTTCATGTGGATCAACTTTATTAGACAAACTCAATAAGGCTCAAAAACTCAATCTCAAAATTATTTTAAGAAAAAATCGACGATTCCCTACAGAAGAACTATTTAAGCTGAGTAAAGTACTAACACCAAGAAAAATATACATATGGCAACTAACAATGTATATGGCAAAATATATAGACGACTTTACGTTTGAGCAAACTCCCAGTCACCTCAGGCAAAGGCAACAAAGATGTTCAGTTCCTCGACGAACATCTGGATTTACGAGTAGACATTTTACAGCTGCGGCGCCAAAACTGTTTAATAATCTTCCTTTGGAGATATCCAAACTGCTTTTATATGCCCAGCGTAATTCCTTAAAGAGAAAACTAAAAATCTATATAAAGAAATTTTTGCTAGAATCCGGTTTTGAAAGTTTTAAATGCCTTTATGACAAGATCTGTTGAAACTCAATGCTATAATCTAAACTTTATCCTATCCTATCTTTATATATTTTTTGGAAATATTATTATATAAACACTGTTGCACAAAAATTTTTTTTTTAATTTTTTTTTTTTTTTTTTTTTATTCTTTGTTTTATATTCTTTTGTTTGTAAAAAATGGAAATATAGGAGTAAAATCATAAAATAAATTAATCTTTTTTTCTTTTTTGTCAGCCCTAGCACAGACTACGGTCTATTTGGGCTGCAAAATTCCAAACACCAGTCTGTTTTTTATCTAGTGCTTTGGTCTATAAAAAATGGTGAAAAATGTTTCTCTTTAAATTAAGTCTATTACTAAATAAATAAATAAATAAATAAAATACCTACTACTTTACTGAGAATTAATATGTAGGTATATGCATGTGAAGACTTTTGGACTGACTTGAACTGTGCGCATGTCGAGCGGTAGTGCAGCACTGAGTCGGCTATACATAATGTGAGGTCGGGTTTAAGGTCTCCCGGGGCCCCGATTTTAGAATCGTATTAGTCTAATGATTATATTGTTAATTAATCGAGCTCACCTTACCCGACGTGGTGTGGTAGGAGACATTTTAATTTTATAGCTTAGTGGTTGTTTGGCGCAGAATCTCGCCTGGGGCACGGTAATGGTATGTACAGTATTCCAACTTCATACAAACGGACGAAACGCGAGCTATACCTACGCACCACGATGTCGGCAGGCGCTCGACACGCAGACAGTCGCGACTGTGCCGCAGTGACGAACGGGCGGTGTTTTGTTTTTCTAACAATAACCGCGCGATTTTTTCGTTGTATGTGAAACCCGATCAAAGAAGCCACAATTTCAGCTCAGAATGTCGGTATTTAAGGTACCGGGACTACAATAAGATTAATTCGCAAACTTTTTTGATTGTACCCAGCGATGATTTTGTGGAATATATACAAAAAATGGAGAAAATGTTCCGAACTTCGTTTAAAACCAAATATATAAATTGTAAAGTAGCTGCAACCAAGTAAACGACATTTATTCCTTTTTCTCTATCTTTCCCATGTTCCCCAAAACAATTTTTGATTAAAAGCTTTATAGGGATGCGGATTTTTTAAACTTTAAAATTTAATAATTCGTAACGTTCGTTTAATTTCCTACGTGCAAATATTTTTCGGTCTCAAATTATAAGACCGATTTGTTATTCAATCATAAACATGGTTTTTTAATTAAATCTACCAATCAAAAAACAACACGCATTTTTTTGAACATTTCCTATGCAATTCACAAAGTATTTTATTTGTTTATATAAAAAAAGTATATTTACAATCACAAAACTAGATGGAAACACAAAGTAGGCAAATGTAATTAAACTGCTGGAGGCGGGCAGCCCTACCGCATGTTTACGTACCGCGCAGCTGTAGGTATTTATTTCAAAGATACGGCCGAGTTAGAATACTGTATAGATAATATTACCGTGCCTGGGGAGTGGGGGGTCATAGATTTGAATTCTGTATGTACTTAGTCTCCAGGGTGCTTTAGTACAAAAAAACTATTTTTGGATAAGACTTGTGGAAACACTTCTAAAAAAGTTAATTTTAATCGTCCCCGAGTCGGCAGACTAGATAAGTATAAAATAAAAGTACCTACTTACCAACTTAGTTATAAAATATTAAAAAAATGCCACCTATTTTCCTCTGCCAGCAATATTATTCTCTAATTTCTTCTTTCTAGATTCCTAGTACAATCACACTTTAATATTATAAAGGCGAAAGTTTGTATGTGTGTGTGTGTGTGTATGTTTGTTACTCCTTCACGCAAAAACTACTGGACGGATTGGGCTGAAATTAAAAATGGAGATAGATTATACCCTGGATTAGCACATAGGCTACTTTTTATCCCGGAAAATCAAAGAGTTCCCACGGGATTTTTAAAAAACCAATATCGACGCGAACGAAGTCGCGGGCATCAGCTAGTAATTTTATAAACATTCTTTAGGATCATTGTCAAAGTTAGTAGTGTAACGTTAGAGAAAAGTCATTCATTCAGATAAACTACATACTTTCGAATCATATCTTTATACTTAGATGGGTACTAGGTAAGTACGTATCATGTTCCAGACTAGACCATGAATAAATGAACGATGAACGAAGGCTCTGACGGACACACAGATGAACGGAGAAGGGTACCTCAATTCGCGCAAGTAAACTCGGGTCAAGCTCACTTTGTTTAGTTCATTAGTATTATTATTTTCCTCGGCAGTACGCCTTCACGAATATAATAGCAAATCTAAACTTACGGAATATTACTCTTATTGGAAGACGGACGGACGTACCTCAACTTTGGATTTTATTCATAAAATAATTAGTTTAGTCCGTGTAAATTATTAAGCTTTTTATAGATATCGTTAGAGTGTGCGAGTCCTTCCCAGTACAGGGCGGGTGTACATTACAGCTGAATCTAAATGCAAACGTAAACTCACCAGTCAGCGGTGCACTTTTATATCTCTCTTCCTTTGGTAATTGTAGTATTAGTGAATAATTACTTAATATCATTTTTAGTTCTATTTATCATTTATATTTATTTAAGGCTGAATATAGAATGAACTAAGTCTGATTTTGCAACTCAAAAGTACCAGGCGCTTGCAGCCGAGGCGTGACAGAGACCAGGCTACATCCAGGAGTCACTCGCACAACTGTACACAGATCTGTGCATGAAGCTAGATGTAAACCGCGATCATCACTTTGACTACAATTCGGTCAATTTGGGCTACAAATTGCAAACACCAGTCTTAGTTTTTATCTAGTGCTTTGGTCTACAAAATTTGGTGTAAAATGTTCAATAAATTAATAAAGTAAATACTTGTAATATTAACTCGTCCTAATATACAATCAATGTGTTCTTTAGGTTTCCGTATCCAAACGATAAAACCGGAAGCCTTGTCACTCTACTGTTTGTCTGTCTGTCCGCATGTCACACGACTCCAGTACGTCAACGAAATTACTTACGATCCTGAAATTTTGGTATTTGGTGTAAAACAAATATTTTTCAGGGGGGCACCCATACATGAAAAAGGAGCCGGAAAAAAATATTTTTTTTCTTTACTTAGCATGTGGTAGCAATGTCTAGAATCCATGTACGAGTACGAATATGCTTTTTGAATTTGCTTTATTAAAATAAAGAAATGGAGGGCCGTCAAGGTTGTCAGATTTAGATCGTTTTTATCTATCTATCTCATAAACTAAACTAGTTAGGAATATGAAATTCAATAGTTATGTAACATAACATTATACTGCATTTCATCGATAAATACTGAAAATTCATACATATACTAGTTTCTAAGCTGTGACCAAAACAAACGAAAAGGCGATATATAAACATGTTGTGGGTAGAAGGTAAAATAAAAATCCCTCAGAGTCATCTATCATGTTTTATTGTAACATATAGATAGTTTTCTACACATCCACCTTAACTACGCGTTATGCGCTAAGTGATATGGGTTCTGTACAGGGCGGCCCGCGGACCGCCTCACATAAATAAACTTCACATTATCATATAAACTTACACTACGTCGCGCTCGCGCGCGCGCCCGCTGCGGGGTCGGTCGCAGGTCGCCGGGCTCGCCGGGCTCGCCGAGCGAGGTGGACGTGCGACCGAGCTCGTCAGCGGCGAGAATCGCGCGCGACCCAGGCCACCCGAAACGCGACACAATAGTCGATGTAGAGTCGACAGCGAATCGCCTTTAATATCACTTCTATCTATATTACACAATAGTTCTCTGCGGGCGTGGCCGGGGGCCGGGGGCCGGGGGCCGGGGGGCGCGGGCGCGCTCGGAGCCTGCGCTATGTACACTGTGAGTCCTCGCCCGGCGCGGGGCTATTTACACGATATGTAGCGGTCAGTCGCGCGGCGCGCGCGCCAGCAGCGCCAGCGGCTGCAGCGCGGCGGCCTGCAGCGCGGCGTGCGCGTGCGGGTGCGCGTGCGGGTGCGGGTGCCCGTGCGCGTGCACGTGCGGCGGCAGCGCGTGCGCCAGCGGGTGCAGCAGCGCGCCGGCGCCGGGCGACGCCGCGCCGCCCGCCTCGCCCGCCGGCGGGTTGATGCGCTTCTCCTGCGGAGGGAGAGGAGGGTGAGTGGGGGTGAGTGCGGGGCGGCGAGGGCCGAGGGGCGGCACTCACCTTCTGGCGGCGGTTGCAGAACCACACGCGCACGACTTCCTTCTCCATGCAGAGCGAGTCGGCGAGCGCGGCGATCTCCTCGCTGGTGGGCTTGGGGTTGTGCAGGAAGGCCTTCTCGAGCGCCACGCGCACGCCGCTCTCGATGCTGGTGCGCTTCTTGCGACGCCGCCCGACGGCCTCGGCCAGCGCCGCGCCGCCCGCCGCGCCGCCGCCGCCGCCGCTCAGCGACGAGTCTGCGTCCTCGAGCCACTTCTGCAGCAGCGGCTTCAGCTTGCACATGTTCTTGAAGCTGAGGTTGAGCGCCTCGAAGCGCGAGATGGTGGTCTGCGAGAAGTCGTTGCCGTACAGCTTGCCCATCGCCAGCCCGACGTCGCCCTGCGTGAACCCTGCACACACAAGCGCCCGTCAGTCGCCGCTCGGCCGCGCGACACGCGCGGAGGGCGCGCACTCACCGAGCTTGATGCGGCGCTGCTTGAAGGTCTTGGCGAAGTGCTCGAGCTCCTCCAGGTCGGCCGTGTCGTCGGCGGGGTCCAGCGCGCGCGGCTTGTGCGCGTGCGCGTGCAGCGGCGAGTGCGCGGCGCCCAGCGGCGAGTGCGCGTGCAGCGCGTGCGCGTGCGCCGGGGGCGAGCGCGCGCGGCCCGGGCCCGGCGTGTGCGGCGTGAGGAAGGCGGCGGCGCCGGGCGGGCTGCGGCGCGGCGACGGCGAGCGTGCCTCTGCACCGAACACACCACACAGAAATGCTTATTACTTTTTTAAAGAGGGGATGCACTTATCCCTATGAGCGATCTCTACCGGTGACTCTCGGTAGGGGGACAAAAAGGAAGCAAAATAGGTACAACGAAGATCGCGTTACATTTACACGCGCATCATTGAGCTGACGCAGAGATCGCTCGCCGGCAGGGATGGCCGCTGAGCTCACGATATGGCACCTTCTACATTTTACATTGTGTTCTGATTTCTGATAAGGTTTTTGAGTAAAATAAAGTTTAGAACGTATAGAACTAGTTTCATTACTAAGATATTAAGAGACGCTGAGTATGACATGCGTTAGTGGTGCGAATAGAGGTAGAATGCAGCATTACCGCAGGTGGGCGTGGCGTGCGCGCGCGCCTGCAGCTGCTGCAGCTGCTGCGCGGCCGCCTGCGCCACGGCCTGCTGCACCTGCAACACACCACACGCTCAGCTGCTAGCGCCCACGTGCTCCACGACAGCAGATGTTGTCCGTCAGTCAGACCCTCGCAGGTAGCAGGGATGACGAGCGCGTGGTCGTCAACCGACCGAGCCGGGCACGAGTCTCTCGTGCCGCGCTCGTCTATCTACAATTATACTAATCTACAATTTCTCGAAGGCGAAAATATGTAAGGTAACATCGAGAAGAAACCTGCACGCCTGATAGTTCTTCACCTTCACGAAAATGTGTGAACTCTGCTAACCCGCGGCGTGGTGGACTACGGACTAAATGTTTCTAATTCTGATAAGAAAGCCACGCTCAGTGACGGGTCGGCGATAGGCTGAGGTGATGACGATGATGATGATGAGTATTGTGTGTGCAGCGCGGAGTGGCGCGATGGCGTGTCGTCACCTGCGTGTGCAGCAGCAGCGAGTGCGCGCCGTGCTGCGTCAGCAGCAGGTGCTGCAGCTGCGCCAGCGCGTTGCCCGCGCCCGCCGCGCTCTGGAACGACAATAACGTGGGATTAATATTATGCGCAGTGTACTTGTTTCCCTCTGTAGGCGGCGCCTCGCGACAGAATCCTACCCGCCACGATGGACGGGGAGTTGTCTGGAGCTGTATAGCTTGCCTTCAGCGAGACTAGCTGGGGCCGTCCGGAGAGCGACGCATATAAACAAATATATTACGTACTAGCCGATGCCCGCGACTTCGCCCGCGTGGATTTAGGTTTTCTGAAATCCCGTGGGAACTCTTTGATTTTTCGGGATAAAAATTAGCCTATGTGCTAATCCAGGATATTATCTATCTCCATTCTAAATTTCAGCCAAATCCGTTCAGAAGTTTTTGCGTGAAGGAGTAACAAACATACACACACACACACACACACACACACACACACACATACAAACTTTCGCCTTTATAATATTAGTGTGATTTAGTACAGTGTACTACACTGAATTCTTCGGTTATAGTAGCGCCAGGTCGGCGCGTCGGTGATCCGCTTTGAAACTTTCTTCCTTCCCCATTATATGCAACTGTTAATCTGTCTATCTTTCGATCCGTTACGCGGTATGTTCAAAATAGCTAAGGATGCGCGACGAAAGGTGGTAGGAAAATCCATTTTAACCTTAGTTGGGATTCGGAAGAGATTTTTACTATACGTACAGGCTACGTAATGAAACACTCACTTTTTTAATAAGCCAATAAAACCTCGTGGGGAACCTGCCTCGTGGGGAACCCGCCTCGTGGGCACGGCGCCGAAACATTCGAGGGTGGTTTCGCGGCGCAGGAGGCCCAAGGATTCAGAATCAGTCCAATAGGAAAGTTAAGAAATAGCCAGTCGAGTAGAGTCGGTGTGACGCTGGTTCGTCACGCGACTGCGAGGCGCGCACTCACCAGCACGGCGGAGGCGGCGGCGGACGCGGCGCTGGCGGCGCAGGGCGGCGGGCGGGCGCGCGCGCGCTCGGCGCCCGGCGACGCGCGCTCGTCGCCGCTCGCCTCGCCCTCGCCCTCGCCCTCGCCGCTCGCCGAGCCGTCTGGAACACGACCGGTACATATGTTCGTTTTATTGTAATACGAGTACTTTAATATACCTATGTGAGTAAATATACCTAGCTAGTAAAATTACACAGATACAAAATTACAATGAACACTGTGTACACAGTTTTACGGATGACTGCATATTATTGTAGTAACAACTTTCGAACTAACGAAGTGTGCACGATAGACCGTCGTCAGTGAGGGATCGCTCCGCAATTGTTGCACCTTTCCGAGTTGGTGCTATTTCTCTGTCGCTTTCATCGTATCGTGTGCAGGAAGCGATAGAAAGCAAAAGGGGAATTTTCGGCGATAGATCAATGTTTAGCGTGTAATCAATTATAAATAAAAACATCTGATCTAAAGCGATCCATTTAAAAGTTTGGACAGCCTTATTTCCGCATTAAACGCTTGGATAGTGAAGCGAGAAGTCGAGGATTTATAGCTTAGCGCGGTCCGCGGAGACTGCGCGCCCCGCGTCGCGTCGCGTCGCGTCGCCGGACAGCTGCGCCGCGCTCCGGCCGCCGGCGGACGAGCCCGGGTGTTGTATCACCGGTGACCGAGTGCACTCTTCTCTTTCTGTGCATCAGGTGCCACACTGCCGAGCGTCGTGAGCCCCATCCGTTAATCACACAGTGGCAGTTTTAGCCGACTGTGGCTAAGCCAAAAGGAAGGGTTATGATTTTAGCAGGCCTAAATGTATGTACTATGTGTGTATGTATATTTGTATCCAAATCCTGCGTGTTTCATCGTAGTGCTTAACAGGGCTCTCTCCGTCACTCGTTTCCACTCGTTTCATACAATCCTAGTTCCAATTTCATTTGAATATTAAGCAACCAAAGTCCATGAAATTTTGCAGACATATTTTAGAAACTAATATCTGTGTCTGTGGTGTTTTAGATTTTTCTAAAAATATGTAGTTTTAAAATTACAGGGGCTCCAAGATTTGTATGAAATTTTTTAAGACCGCGTAACTTTGAAACCGAATATTTTAACAGAAATCTGGCAAACCACAGACATAGATATTAGTTTCTAGAATATGTCTGCAAAATTTCATGGACTTTGGTTGCTTAATATTCAAATGAAATTGGAACTACGTTTGTATGAAACGAGTGGAAACGAGTGACAGAGAGAGCCCTCTTAAACTACTGGACCGATTTTGATGATTGAGGGTGTCAATTGATTCGTTGTAAAGGTCCGGGTGACATCCTACTAATAATATTAGCCCAGTAATTTGGTCGTCAAAAAGGGGCTTATCTGGAAAGTTTACAGAAGGTTATGCAAATTGGTGGTTTTATAGATTTCGATGTGCTCTTTCCGAATTTTTATTTTGCCACCTCGTACCTTTGCCGCTCGCGCCGCCATCTTGGAAAAATGGCGCCCAAAAACAGTTTTTTCACGATAACTTCTTTCCAACTCATTTTACGATAAAAATGGCTATGTAACAATTAAACTAGAGACAATTTTCTACAATTTGTGTAGTCACCTTTTTTGTAGACTCAATAGTTTCAGCGTACGAGCGCCACAAAGCCCACTCCAACACTCGTTTTGGCTAAATAACTCATTTCCACACCACCATGTGGTAGAGTGAGTGGCGTGATTTTTTTATGGTATCTCCAGGAGACGGTGAGTCACCTTCAATTTAAGCCATCAGTTCGTCCAGAGAATACTAACACTCTTCAGAATTCTGCTCGAGATAAGAGTAAATATACTGCATCGCAGTTTAGATCTCATGTGAATATGAACCTTTTTTTTGGGTTTCGAACCCAAAGGATGCCAACGGGACCTTATTACTAAGTCTCCGCTGTCATCCGTCCGTCCGTCTGTTTGTCTGTCAGCGGGCTGTATCTCGTGAACCGTAATAGATAGAGAGTTGAAATTTTCACAAAATGTGTATTTCTATTGCAGTTATAACAACAAATAATAAAAATTTCAAAATGGCTGACATGAAAAAAAAAAACAAAAGGTAATGTTATTTCTTGTTTGATGGTACGGAACCCTTCGTGTGCGAGTTGGGCTTGCACTTGACCCATTTTTTTATTTTTTTAGTTTGTAGTGCGTGGTAAAATTTTTCATGCACGAATTGTGATATTGTGTATTGACTGCGACCACATTATAAACATGCTCGAGACGCCGAAAAATCGGTCAAGTGCGAGTCCAACTCACATAGGAAGGGTTCCGTACCATAATACAAGAAGTAATGCTCTTTTTTATTATTTTTTTCATGACGGCCATTTTGAATTTTTTATTATTTGTTATTATAACGGCAATAAAAATACACATTCTGTGAAAATTTCAACTTTCTACCTATTACGGTTCATGAGATACAGCGCGCTGACAGACAGACGGACGGACGGAGAAGCAAACGGATGACAGCGGAGGCTTAGTAATAAGGTCCCATGGGCATCTTTTGGGTTTAAAACCCAAAAAAAAGGCTCATATGCACGTGAGATCGAAACTGCGATGCAGTATATTTACTCTTATCTCGAGCAGAATTCTGAAGAGTGTTAGTATTCTCTGGACAAACTGATGGCTTAAATTGAAGGTGACTACCGTCTCCTGGAGATACCATAAAAAAAAACACGCCACTCACTCTACCACATGGTGGTGTGGAAATGAGTTATTTAGCCAAATGAGTGTTGGAGTGGGCTTTGTGGCGCTCGTACGCTGAAACTATTGAGTCTACAAAAAAAGGTGACTACACAAATTGTAGGAAATTGTCTCTAGTTTAATTGTTACATAGCCATTTTTATCGTAAAATGAGTGGGAAAGAAGTTATCGTGAAAAAACTGTTTTTGGGCGCCATTTTTCCAAGATGGCGGCGCGAGCGGCAAAGGTACGAGGTGGCAAAATAAAAATTCGGGAAGAGCACATCGAAATCTATAAAACCACCAATTTGCATAACCTTCTGAAAACTTTCCATCTCATATTATTAAATTACTGGATTATATTATAAATGTGAAAGTGTGGATATTTGGATTTTTGGATGTTTGTTACTCAATGACGCAAAAACTACTGAACGGATTTGGCTGAAAATTAAAATGGGATAGATTATACGCTGTATTAAGACATAGGCTTCTTTTTATCCCGGAAAATCGAAGAGTTCCCGCGGGATTTGAAAAACGTAAATCCACGCGGACGAAGGTGCGGGCATCAGATAGTAGGCTATATTTTATACGAAAAAATTGACGTAACGGGTGTTACATCAAAAAAAGTGGAGGTCTCCTAAAAATTTTTTTTGGTACTGTATCGAGTGGGATGTCGAGTGAAAGAGGAGAAAATTCTGAGCTCATGAATGTAAATATACTTAAAACAACATCAAAATATACCTACCAAGTGACAGACAAACAATTTTACTGTAGTATTTCAGACGATCGCAGTGAGTCGTCAGATATCTTTATTTATTTATTCTATTTATTTATTTAGTAATAGACTTAATTTAAAGAGAAAAGCACGCTTTCGTTGGCACGACACATAATACATACATAATACACTGTTTAAGTTAAGTTAGTTTTTAAGTTTTATATTTTAAATTTTATATTTTAGGGTTTATATTTTTTTTTTATTTTTTTTATTTTTAGTTTTGTATAAGCGTCATTATTTGTAATACTATGTTTATGTGTCGGTTTCAACGAATAAATTTTATTCTATTCTATTCTAGAAACATTTTTCACCATTTTTTATAGACCAAAGAACTAGATAAAAAACAGACTGGTGTTTGGAATTTTGCAGCACAAATAGACCGTAGTCTGTGCTAGGGCTGACAAAAAAGAAAAAAAGATTAATTTATTTTATGATTTTACGAAAAAAAAAAAGAGTTAAGAAAAAGAGTTAAGCCTATATTTCCATTTTTTACAAACAAAAGAATAAAAAAATAAATCATTCTTATTTTTTTATATATCGACGCGCATAACGGTTAAACGCCTAAACGTTTTCATGAATCTGAATAATGTAATGTGAAAATGTGTTCCCCAATTCCCTCAGTCGCTCTCGCCGGTCACTCCAGCGTGCGCTCCGCCGGATATTGCATGCAAATGCGCTCGCGTCATACATCACCCCGGCGACGCGCGACGCGGCCTTCGGGGATCTTGTCGTTTACTTATCCACACAAGTCATTTGCTGAAAACTGCGCAACCTATTATACTATACTCGCTGTTGTGCGCCTCTTTCTACATCCGCGTGAAATTTGTTTGATTTTCGCATCTTAATTTGAATTTTCTTTCTTTGACTTATTTTTTTTAGATAAATATAAAAAGTACTATTATATACCAGTGTATATACATATAAATTATACGTATAAGCGTGACCAGATTCTACAGGAGAACAGTTCCATCAGGAATATTATTCTGTGGTCATTATCCAGGATGACATACCTAAGTACTGCTCTAAAACTTGAGATTTAGCATATTAGCAAGAAACAGTTAACGCCTGATTCTATCCAATATTTAGCATATTATCTAGCTAGTGATCATAGTATCTAACTTCTCTGAGAAAGGGGTTTGAGAAATTCCGACAGAACATAAAACAAAACTAATTCCACTCAGGCCAAGTTGTAGGAAACAGATACTTAGGTAATATCACGACAGACATATTAAAAACAATATAAACACACACGTTTTTAGTTTGACTGCGATTAGAAAGCGTATTATCATCCCTTCGTGATGTGGCAATAACAACTAAATATTTGTAGTTTTTCGGGTCGCGATTCAAAACCCACAGCACTCGGCCCCAAACAATATCAAGATGTTAAATCACTTTCTCGTGCGTCGTCAAAGGGTGAAGGTGCGTTATTTTTTGCCGCAGCGCGTGCGTCGCGCGCCGCACACGCCGCGCGACGCGCGACACAACCCGTTCACTCCCTGCCTCGCCACACACCGACACGCGCGCGCTACTCACGTGAAGGCATACCATAGTAACAATATAGAGTGAAACTTAGCGAGTAATCGAAGGCAGTCTTTTGTATTTCTTACTTTGATTTATTGTAATGTTAGTATTTAATAAATAATGATACCCTCTATTTCAACCTACGGACCCCTTCGATTTTCTTAGGACCTTCGCTTTGTACCTTTTAAAAAAAAAATTGTAAGTATATTAATGATAAGCCGAATCTTGCTTCTTTTCTTTTAAACCAAGCGTAAGCAGTATAAGCGTAAGCTGGTATTCTTGTTAGGTAGGTAGGTGTCGGTAACATCTACACCTGCCTAACAACAATACCATCTAGACAGTGTAACGACCCGAAGTAATGACTTGTCTGCTAATTGCTTAAAGTTTTATGCACAAGATTTATATGGCAAGGCCGCTAAACGTTAACAATGGTGTAGGAGCGGCGCAGCTAGCGACGTTTGCCATCCCTCGGGCAGCTACAAATACGAACATATAACGATGGGTGGATGCTCACCGTGGCTGGGCGGCGGCGAAGGAGACTTGATTAGGTCACCCGACTCTTCTGAAACAACGACACGACACAGTTAGTGTGACACGGACACTTTCAGCGCCAACAGCTGGCGACTCAGCGGGATAGGGCTGCGTATTTGAAAGTACATTGTTCGGGAGTAAGTATGGATAAGCAATTATTTTCAGATCTTGTGATTTGCGAGACACAGGACGCGGAGACACGCTGCGAACACACAATGCGAGCAGTTTCCTGTGTTCGTGCGCGTTCCTCGGCTACATATGTGTTGCGGCGTCGTAGATCGGAACGCTGACCGCGGGCGTGGGCCAACCTGATTGGTCCACGTAGCTGTGTCGTCGACTTTTTCAAAACGTCAATTCAAATGGACATTCGACTTTCGCTTTTCGTTTATAGAATAACATCGTTGTTTTCGAAATTCGCACTTGTAATCGCTAATTAGTTTTGATTAAACCAAAATATCAAAAGTTCTTTCTTTTTCTTCAAATACCAAGCGCAAACATAAATTTGTGGACCTTCTGCACCGGATATATACGAAAACGCTGACTTCGAGACGCGCAGGATACGGTCAACCTATCCAGGAACCACCCAACCCGTTGCTTCACTTGGTTAATATAGTGCTGTTCCTTCGTAAACGTGCATGTGCAACCTGCTAGCTGCTATAAGGTAAGTACTCCCACGTAAGTACTTCCACTTTCCCAAAATGGCAAATCGCGACAAATCTCCGCAATTAGGGCTCAACGATGATAAGTTAGAACTACTCGTACGCGATCTAATTAAGAAACGTGGCACTCTCAAAGGTAGATTAACAAAATTTGGTACTTATATTAATAATTTTGATGCAAATGTTGTAACGCCTCAGAACAAAATAGATTTAAAGTTACGCATTGAAGGTGCCACGAATCTTTATCGTGAGTTCAATAGCATTCAGTCTAGGATAGAGGAATGTGTCAGCGAAACTGATCTAGATGATCAATTAACTCAGAGAGAGCAGTTCGAGGACTGCTACTATAGTACATTGTCGCAGGCTGAGTTATTATCAAATAGGTGTGGCAGCAGTAGCAGTAGTAAGGTCACAGCTTGTTCGAAAACATGCGAAAATAGTCAGTTACGATCTGTAAAATTACCTACCATAACTTTGCCATCCTTTGATGGGTCATACGAACACTGGCTGGAATTTCGGGATACATTTCAATCACTCATACACGATTCAGATGAAATTAACACCATCCAGAAATTCCACTACCTAAAGTCCTCCCTGAAGGGTAGTGCCGAGCTGGTTATTGACGCATTGGAGTTCACGTCTAGTAATTATTCTGTTGCCTGGGAACTCTTACTCGACCGGTATAATAACAACATACTATTAATTCAAAATCACATAAAAACATTATTTAATATCCAACCATTGAGTAAAGAGTCCCCAGTGGCAATAAGAACACTTAGTGACACAATTTTAAAAAACATACGCGCATTAAAGATCCTAGGGGAGCCGGTGGACTCCTGGGATACACTTATTATTTTTATAATTGTGTCTAAGCTAGACAAAACAACGGAACGCGAGTGGGAACAGCATAAAGGCACTTTGATAACTAACAATAACGATTCCAAGTTAAAATTAAAGGTTGATGATTTAATTAACTTCCTAAAAAATCGGGCGGACATGCTAGAAACATTACATTCATCACAAATTAATAAACAGTCAATGTACACGAAAAACGATCGAATGAAATCATCCACAAAATGCAATGTTTCTAGCACTAAGCCGCACGAACGTCACTCCGCGCCTAAAAACTGTGTTATGTGCAATGGATCTCATCAACTTTACGCATGTTCACAATTCATTGACTCTAATTTGGAATCGAAATTGAAGTTTCTTCGCGATAGGAAATTATGCGAAAATTGCATGAAAAGTAGTAGCCATACTGCTGAATTTTGCAAATTTGGCGGTTGCCGTCGTTGTTTTAAAAAGCATAATTCCCTAATTCATCCTTCGGATGATTTAAATCATCCCCCGGATGATACGAAAACGATAGGTAACGCTAGCGGTTCCCTAACAATGCACTCGTCATTCGATAATAATCGGCAACTGATGACCGGCGCTCGCGCGGTGTCGCTCCCGAGCGGCGCCGCGCCGCTCCTCAACCCCGCGGATGCAGTGTGCTATGCAAATAATGCACACAGTAACGATAAACGCACACATCGTTCTTTGCAACCGGTTTTGTTGTCCACCGCGCTAATCGAAGTACGAACTCGAAATAATGTTTATTTACTCGCAAATGCATTATTAGATAACGGAAGCGAACGCAGTTTCATAACCGAAGCCTTTAGTAAAAAACTAGGGGTAGAATTCTTACAGTCCACTCACGAAATAAGAGGTGTAGGTAATTCAGCGACGCAATGCACGAAATCATGCGACATTGAGATTAAATCGCGCATATCTACCTACACTACTAAACTACATTGTTTTATATTGCCGCTAATTTCAAGTACGTTGCCCGCTGTACATTATGAACGCGCGAAGTTTCGTATACCTAATAGTTTACAGCTGGCAGACCCGCATTTTCTTGATTCTCGAAAAATTGATATTTTAATCGGCGCAGATATATTTTGGGAATTAATACACGAAGGTAATATAAGGTTACCTAACGGACCTTATTTACAAAATACGCATTTAGGCTGGATAATATCGGGACCTATCGTATTTAATACGCGCAACGATAGGCTTATTCAGTGTAATTTCACGCAATCGATAGACACGCAATTACGCCAATTCTGGGAGATCGAGGAGCTGCCTCGGGATCGGGATACGCGCACGGATGCTGAGCGTGCTTGCGAAGAACTGTTCACTCGTACTACGACGCGCAATGACGAGGGACGGTTTATTGTTAGCATACCTCTTAAGTCATCACCCGATCTTTTGGGCGAATCACTTCCACAGGCGGAACGACGCTTCCTAGCGTTAGAAAAGCGGTTAGAACGCGCGCCCGCTTACAAAAAACTATACGCAGATTTTCTTCATGAATATGAGAGCCTAGGTCATATGACTCGCGTTTCGACCTACGGAACCCCTCATTATTTTATGCCGCATCACGGTGTATTTCGCGAAAATCATTCGACTACTAAACTTAGAGTTGTTTACGATGCTGGGGCCGTTTCTAGCACGGGAATCAGCTATAATGACCTACAGTTGGTAGGCCCGCCTATCCAAGGCGATCTAATTTCAATTATATTGCGCTTCAGGCAACATCGGTACGTCGCATGCGCAGACATCGAAAAGATGTACCGACAGTGCCTTGTTGATGAAAAGCAGCGAGATCTTCAGCTGATTCTCTGGCGCGACGAACCCACGCAGCCACTCGGTGTCTATCGCCTCAACACGGTCACCTACGGAACCGCGTCCGCGCCGTTTTTAAGTTGTCGCTGCCTAAAACAACTTGCATGCGAAGCAACCAATCCCGAAGTGTCGCGAATCATCAATGAAGATTTTTACGTCGACGACATGATCACGGGTTCTCACGACAAAGAAACATTATTAAAATTGTGCGAAGAAACAACCAAGACGTTGCAAGCTGGTTGTTTCCCACTACGCAAGTGGATTTTCAATTTTACGTGTGAACCCGAGATGAC
Source organism: Maniola jurtina (assembly GCF_905333055.1). NCBI lineage: Eukaryota > Metazoa > Arthropoda > Insecta > Lepidoptera > Nymphalidae > Maniola > Maniola jurtina. Next base: position 39,705 of record NC_060039.1, read on the forward strand.
GTCATCGTCGTGCGCTTCTAAGCAAATACTCGCGGAGAATACAAATCACAAAACATTAGGTATTGGTTGGCTTAATGACAGCGACGAATTTTATTTCAATACGGAATTTGAGTCTAGTAATGAACCTATAACAAAACGCATAATTCTATCATACGCATCTCAAATTTTCGATCCACTGGGGATTTTAAGTCCGTTTATCTTGACTGCAAAATTGTTATTACAACAGTTGTGGTTATTAAAATTGGACTGGGACGACATCGTACCTACTGACATCGCGCGTCAGTGGAACCGGTTTCTCGCTTCGCTGTCGATCCTAAAAACGATACGCGTTCCGCGATATGTCATGGATATTGATCCTATATATACCGAGATGCATATTTTTAGCGACGCTTCTCAAACCGCGTACGGCGCGTGCGTTTATATAAGGACCGTAAGCGCTAATACGGTCAAAGTGCAATTGCTCTGTTCTAAAGGGAAGGTTGGACCGCTAAAAACCGTCAGCATCCCACGGTTAGAGCTTCTCGGTGCTCTAGTGGGCGCTCGCCTTTATAACAAGGTTCGCGATTCACTTCACTGCAACTTCGATCACGTAATATTTTGGACGGACTCGACAATTGTCTTAGGTTGGCTGCGCATGCCGCCACGATTGTTAAATACGTTCGTTCAAAATAGGACGATAGAAATTCATGATTTGACGAAGGATCTCCCGTGGCGTCATGTAAGCGGGAAGGAGAACCCAGCTGATCTCGTTTCGCGTGGGGTTGTGAATCTCGAGGAGCTCTCTTCGTCTAATTTGTGGTGGGAAGGGCCAGCCTTCCTTCGTGACAGTAAATTTGACTGTGAAAACGTACCTCCCTTTTACACGCACGAAGATCAGTCAAATGACTTACCTGAAATAAAGGGTAGTGACGTCACCGCGTTAGTAGCCCAGGATAGGTCGAGCTCTGAAGATGGATCTATTATCGATTTCCAACGATTCTCTCAGTTCAGCCGGCTGAGACGCTCAACTGCTTATGTTTTACGGTTTTTACATAATACGCGCAATAAACTTAACAAGCGGTCGGGCGTTCTTACCGTCGATGAACTGAGAGAAGCCGACAACTTGTTGGTTAGGCTGTCTCAACTGGAATCTTCTCCAGTTGAGTACAAGTCAATAGCCAACAATCGCGCGCTAAAAAATAAACATAATTTAAGTAAATTAAATCTGTTTATTGATGACAATAAACTGTTGCGAGTTGGCGGCAGGTTGGACTATTCAGAGTTCGATTATAATAAAAAACACCCAATTTTACTGTCAGGCAAACATCATTTTACGCTTCTTCTTTTTCGCCACGAACACAAATCCTTGCTACACGCAGCCCCGCAGGCGCTTCTTTTTCACCTTCGTGAATCTTGGTGGCCGATCGCAGGCAGAAATCTCGCTAGAAAGGTAGTTCACGACTGCGTGGTGTGTAAGCGCCTGCGAGGTCAAACACTTACCCCTCTGATGGGAAATCTTCCCAGCGAGAGGATTACACCCACTTTTCCGTTCTTTCGATGCGGCGTTGACTATGCCGGCCCAGTGTTCGTTTTGACCAGAAAAGGTAGGGGAGCTAAAACTACAAAGGCATACATTTGCATTTTTATATGCCTCGTTACGCGCGCTGTGCATTTAGAGCTGGTGAGTGATCTTACTACTAAAGCGTACTGTCTCACACTCAACCGCTTTGTCTCACGCAGGTCAAAACCCGCTGAAATGTGGTCTGATAATGGCCGCACCATGGTCGGACTTAAAAACGAATTCGCGCAATTTTTAGAACGCTGTAGTTCTGACATTATTGAATACGCAAATCAACAAAAAATTAAATTTAAATTCATAGTGCCGTATGCCAGCCACTTTGGTGGACTGTGGGAACGTGGAGTACAGTCGTGCAAGTGCCACCTTCGCCGCGTGGTCGGTAACGCGCATCTCACATACGAAGAGTTCAGCACAGTATTAGCACAAGTTGAAGCTGTCCTGAATTCTCGTCCCCTCTCCCCAATGTCTTCCGATCCTAACGACTTCCTTCCTCTTAGTCCTGCTCATTTCCTGGTTGGCCGTACGCTCACCGCACCTGCCTACGACAACCTGGTGGATACGCCCACGCATAGACTCGATCGGTACCAGAGGGTGGAGCAAATTCGACAACACTTTTGGAGACGCTGGTCGAAAGAATACATATCCGAGCTGCAAACACGGACGAAGTGGAGACTAAACACGCAAGACCTCAAACCCAACACTATGGTCATCATCAAAGAGGACAACTTCCCGCCGTTGAAATGGCATCTCGGACGAGTCATCAGAAACATACCTGGGAAGGATGGAATCTCAAGAGTCGCGGAAATACAAACTGCATCCGGGCTTGTGAGGCGAGCTTACGCAAAGATCTGCCCATTAGTCGACCCTGATGAGGACAGTCTTGGAAGCCAAGAGCTCCAAGGCCGGGGGCATGTTGCGGCGTCGTAGATCGGAACGCTGACCGCGGGCGTGGGCCAACCTGATTGGTCCACGTAGCTGTGTCGTCGACTTTTTCAAAACGTCAATTCAAATGGACATTCGACTTTCGCTTTTCGTTTATAGAATAACATCGTTGTTTTCGAAATTCGCACTTGTAATCGCTAATTAGTTTTGATTAAACCAAAATATCAAAAGTTCTTTCTTTTTCTTCAAATACCAAGCGCAAACAATATGTTTCCATCGTAATCTTGGTATAGTAGGACGATACCGTTTAATGAGATGATGTGTGAATGAAACCTAGATTCGAACCGGCGGCCCGCGGGCGCGGCGGCGGCGCGCGGGTCGCGTCGCTAACGAGCTTAGCTCATTAAGCTAATTAATCGGCTCAGGAATCCGGCACGCGCCGACCGCAGCTCGGCGCCGGTAATCCCGAGGTCGCGGACTACCACGCTCGCAGCGCTGGGCGCCTAATCGAACATACATCTAATTAGCATTCGAACAGAATTTAGATTTAAATTGAAATCACCACGACGACGTACGGGTCTACGTGCCGTAAACTTGGCACCGTTTCCAGCTGGCTTCCTGCACTTCAGCCTTATGCAGTGTACAAACGAGACGGGTACTCGCGGAGAACGATCGTACGGGACCTAGTTAAACTCTTACCTAATTCGGTGGACCTGCGTCTAAGAGAACTGAATTCCTCGCTACAGCATCAGGTTAAGAAGATTCTGCCACGTCGCCGTTTCTGCTGAATCTCTATTACATCTATGTCAACTCGTTTGAGCCTCATACGAATTTTTTTTAAAGCAGATTCAAAATGTTAGTATCTTAGAATACTTCAGAGAACTGATCACACGAGGAAGGCTCGTAGGCGCCGGGCGGCTACGCGGCGACAGCTACGCGGCGACTTCTACGAGCTTTCGAGTAGGTACATGCTACATTCTAAAGTTTAACTTTTGTCGGCGGTTGTATAGTGTACGTAAAGTAGGCAAAAAGTAAGAAAAGGAAATGGTTTTATTATCATCAAATAAACAAGTACGGGGTCCCGCACGTGGGAACGCGGGTACCTGCGGGCGATCCCACGCGTCTCACAGATACGACACTGTCGCGGATCAAAAGGATTTGCATCGACGCACAATCGGCGCAGCTCAGTCAAATATCCGCGACCCGCGGCCGGCGGCGGAGGGGGAGGGGGGACGAGCAAAAAATACATCGAAATAAACTCCAAAAAGCCTTTAAAAGACTCGCTATTGTGTTGACGCTCTCGCTTATTGAAACGTCATCAGGTTTTTCTGCGAGGGTTGCGGAGACGCGGGGCGCGGGGGTGCGGGGGTGCGGGGGGTGCGGGCTCGGAGCGAAAGGCAAAAGAGATATATTTTTTAATCGCTAAAAAACTAGCAGTTGTCCGTTTTTTTGCGACGGCGGATTGAAAAATCCTTCTGCTTTTACGAAACCTTCTAAAATTACTCGTTAGCAAAAAATAATCCATCACATTGTGAAATCAGCATTTAGCATTATTGATAGAGGGTTAATGTGCTACACAGACGAGTTCCCGGCTGAAAACACCGACAAAACAATATTGCGTGAGTTTGTGAAGAGGCATAAGTAGATATGGCATCGTCTAAACTGGTAGCTGTGCTGGTATACTCACGGTTCGCACAGTGCAGCTGGCGAGCAGCTCATTTAGTACAAAACCTTCGCACTAAAGTATTTTAGCTGAGACTACTCATTGCGCTATGGATAACTAGACGGAATCAGTACAAATAATCTAAGAACCCCGTCAAGTGCGAGTCGGGCCTCGCTCTTTTAGGGTTCCGTAAAAAATTATGAACATCATATTTTGGGTGTCTGAAACATTATTTCTTTTGAGAGCTAGAACATTGCGATAATTATTATTTACGCACACACAAACAAATAGGCTACTTAAGTTTTAATATTAGACACATATTATGTATTATATTTTCAGTATTTGTTGTTTAAATACAGTATATGGTGTACCGAATGTGTATGAAATATACCGAAATTTCGAATTCCTAAATAGTTTAGTTTTTTAGATAGCCCCTGTCACAAAAATAGTATAAAACTCACAACTTTGACGGCCCTCCACTTCCTTATTTTATTGGATAAAAAAAAATTAAATACATATATGCGCACTCTACTCAATGAGCTCTAAACAATGATACCCCACAATCCACATGTTAGGGGTAAGAAAAAATAATTTTTTTCAGCTCTTTTTTCATGTATGGGAGCCTCCCTCAAAAATTATTTGATTGAATTTTTAATTCAATATTTTTTCAACGTTTGGGTCAACGTTCTACATCAAATACCAAAATTTCAGGTTTGTAAGTCATTTAATCTACGACCCAGAGACCCATGACATGTTTCGGATGGACAGACAGACGGACAGACGGACGGACAGGCAGACAGCAGAGTGCCACCTTTGCTGCCGCCAGCAGCGTCGTGCAGTCCGTCGTGTATCGGTAGAGTACGTTACATCAAACTTTATGCATAATTCTAATGTATTTTCAGTAAGTTTACAAAGTAAAATATTGGGACTCAAAAAGTACAGCTAATTAAATAGGTATAAAGTTGTATCAGTGTCACACTAATATTATAAAGGCGAAAGTTTGTGTGCATGTGTGTGTGTATGTTTGTTACTCCTTCACGCAAAAACTGCTGGACGGATTTGGCTGAAATTTGGAATGCAGATAGATAATATCCTTGATTAGCACATAAGCTACTTTTTAGCCCGGAAAATCAAAGAGTTCCCACGGGATTTTTAAAAACCTAATTCCACGCGGACGAAGACGCGGGCATCAGCTAGTTAAAAATAAATCAATAGAATATATAAATCGGTGTTTATTTTTAATTTATTCTATAGCTTGTTTATGGTAATATATAATAAGTATGGTATAAAAAAAACTATCTATGTAGGTACGTATAAAGCTCTCTTTAGCCTGCAAAAGTTAAATAATATTGAGTTTTCAAATCAGTTTTTAAATCGGAAGAATAAAACTATTACCAAAAATAAATTTTCGCAGAAAAACCATCTGCACTAATGCAACGATACAACCCCTCTGGGGCGATTTTGATTAAAGTCTATTTAAATAAATGAAAAAGTTAAAGAATAAGAAAAAAAGTGTAAATTTATTAATTTATTTAATTGTACCTAAACATTTTACAGTTTACGCCAAACTTTGTAGACTAAAGCACTAGACAAAAGCTGAGACTGGCGTTTGCAATTTGCGCCCAAATAGACCGCAGTCTGTGCTAGGGCTGACAAAAACCATCAGCCTTACAAGATTAATTTATTTTAAGACTCAAAAAATCAAAGGTTAACATTTCATGCAAACCTAAATATACCTACTTACATTTTTATTTATTTATTTAGCGTACTTTTTTATTTAATTAAAAGGAATTCAATTTAAATTCATTTTATTTAAAATGGAGTATAGGAGGAGGAAACTCACGGTAGGAAGCGCAGTAGGTCTGCGCGGAGGCGCGCACGCACGCGGACAGCACCATGCTGCGCGCTGCTGCGGGCGGCGGATGCGGCGGATGCGGAGCTGCGCTCGGGGCGGAGGCCTGCGCGCGACTGAGCGCGGCCGCCGAGCGCCGAGCTCCGCCGAATTAAATATTTCAACTTTTTTCTTCGAATCCGTTTCTTTTTCCGCCCTTAGTGAATTTTTTTCGGGCGCCTCGCCATTATTTCGATTACCTGAGATGATTTTTTTTCAATCGTGACGCGCGTTAAAAGCTGTTTAAATTTTTTAGGAAAGGGGAGAGACGGGTCGGGCTAACCGATGCGCGAATTCCGATATCGGGTTTAATCGAAAAAAGCTGAAGCTCGTTGGAGTCGGTTAGACCGCGTGCGCGTCGAGTGACGCGAGCGACGACCATGCATTGTCGCCACGCTTTTGTCATATTATGCAACGATTAGGCAACGGAAGGATTGTCCGCCGCGGCGCCGCGCCGGCCGGCCGGTAGCACGCTGGCGCGGCGTACGCCCGCGATACACCTACCTGACGATAAATGCTTTCAAGCAGTTCATTATCCCACAGCCGATTATCCAAGTTATTTTTTGTTTTGATCGAGCCGTAATTTATTTTCAAAATCGTTATAGGTAGGTACGACGTGAATGGGTTTCGATCAAATTAAAATTAGAATGTAAAAACTTAATACTTTTTATATTTCTCAATTTTAATGGCAGGTTGCAACATACATAATATATTATTCCACTTTAAACGTGGAAAATAGGGTCCGCAGCGGTCGTCAGCGTCGGTCGGTTTGTAAATGCGCTACTTTGTGATGGTAATGCGCTCCGCACGCTCGCGATCAAACGCCTGCTTGGAGCCGCTCCACTCGTGGCGATCGGGACGCGTTTACGTAAAGTGTTTGTTTAGGCGCCGTATTGCTACTTTGAATAAGAAATTGGAGCTCGGGAGCCGCAATAACGGCTCCTCAAAAGCTGAACGAACTATGTTTACGTAAGCGCTACTGAATACACTGAATACGATGAATGTAATTCTGGCGGCGAGGGGCTCGCGATGAGATGGAGATGTATGCGCCGCCGCGGGTAGGTCAGTGGGCCGCCGCCGCCCGCGGGGACCTCTGCCACGCTACTACGATCACACAAAATATTAAATATGTTATAATAACGAGCCCTTTCGGTGGGCGGATGGGCCGGGATGGTGGACGCGCGCGGCATGTGATTGGGTTCCGTCGCAATCGTCGCGTGAGATTGACGTCCAGCTGTGGACGTGTATCGGCTGAGACGGCGGCGATGACGGTGTTGTAGTAACAACAAGTGGTGATAATAAAAAGCTGCGATAGTCTAGTGGTTAGAAGTTAGAACATCCGGCTTCTAATCGGAAGTCGAGGGTTCGATCCCGGGCACGCATCTCTAACTTTTCAGTTATGTGCGTTTTAAGTAATAAGTATCACTTGCTTCAACAGTGAAGGAAAACATCGTGAGGAAACCTGCATGCATGAGAGTTTCTCCATAATGTTCTCACTGGTGTGAAGTCTGCCAATCCGCATTGAACCGGCGTGGCAGACTATGGCCTAAATCCTTCTCACTCTGAGAAGAGATGCATGCTCAGTAGTGGGCCGACAATGGGTTGGAATGCGGATAAAAAAAGAATACCCTATTCTTAGACCTGGAGGCGTTTGGAACCCTCGTAGCTTTACTTTGAAGTTCACGAAATTCAGGATCACCATTAATTTTATTCAACTAATTTACAAATTCAACAATAAATAGTAATTAACAGTCAAAAAGTGTAGAATGGTACCAGCTTAGAATATTATACTGATTTGACTCGGAAGCCTACGCAGTGCTACGCGCGTAGCGGCGGCGGCTACGCAGCTCGCTACGCCGGGGTTTAATTAGAGCTCGGGCAAGGGTTGGAGCGACCCCTACGCACATAATTCACGCGTAATCGAAACTGTTTCGTATTACAATAACATCGGAGGGTGGACGTTTCATTTCTGTCGATCGAGCCGCGGCTCACTATTAATTCGGAAATATTAATAAATTATTATTAGCGGTGTCGTGTTTATGTGTACCTAATTTACTGACTTGTATGTATGTTATGTATTATTGTACTTGTGAAAGCGTATAGAAGCATAGATATATGCATGTTTACGTCAGTTTATTATAATACATGTATGCAGGGCTAGGTGCATACATTACACTATTTATTTAAGTTTTTATTAAGTCCCATCTATTTTTGTTGCACCAATTCTACCCGCGGCGTAGGAGAAGCTGGGAAGAATCCCAGCTTCTCCTACGCCGCGGGTCACCGGTTGAGATTCCTATAGGGATAAATTCCCTGGCCACTTCTTATTATTTATTTTTACTGAATTTAGTACTGAATTGTGGTACGAAAAATAAAATCACAGTAATTTATTATTATTTCATTACAAATTCGATCCAGCGCTGCATCTTAAGATTTCAGTTCAGTGAACGGCATGAGAAATCTAATAATCGCCTATGTCATGTCATGACTGAAGTGAGATACACAATGACTGATTGGGAATTATTCATTTGAGTGTACCTAACTGATGTATAAACAGTTAGAACCGGTTAACGACACCTCGGACTCAACAATCGAAATCCCTTGCCATGCCACATGCGAATGTGATGAGAGGCAATAATGTCGCTACAAGTGCTGACCCCTACCGCCGCGCGCGACGACCTCGCGGCCCTCACAAATCACAGCCCTCTCAACATTTATCAAATTTAAGTAAATTGATTTTCAATTTACCCAAACACATGATAAACTTCAATGCTGAATTGAATTTGGGATAAAAAGTAGCCATGTCCGGGTACGAAATACGAGCTAGCTCTGTTTCCGTCAAAATCAATGAAGCGGATGGGTTTTCAAAATATTATAATAGAGCTTTCGCATTTATCGTATAATTAATATGATTCCGTCTGATATATTTTCAGTATTGTAGATAATACCTTCGATCGAACCGATGTTGCAAACCTTACATTCTGGGGGCAAAACTACTTTAACTTGGCAAAAACATGCAAGCTTTAGGTGTATGTTGTAGAGTACAGATAAATACTCGTACGTTCACAGTGACGCGAGGCTGAGAGCCTCAGCGCGGCGCCGGACCGTGGCTCGTAAATATCTGTCGCCGGCCCACACCGGCCCTCGCGCGGGGACTCCTTAAACTCTACTTTGATGTCTTTAATATGCAATACGTCGGAGCCGCCGGCCAGAGCCCGGCCGACACATCATTTACGACTTACGGTTGTGATGGAAACGTTTATGATTCAAGAAGTCGAGTTACCTGGTGCATCATTCTAAAATTTTACGGACATCTAAGGATTTTGGTGTCATGGAATTTTTAGAATAAAATGTGCCCGCATGTGTCTACTATGTTTACTTATATTCTTATGTATTTATCTAGGATTATGCACTTTGATTCTTTTATCAATCATGTTATTGTTAACACTTCACCCAGAAGGTACCGCTTCACCCAGACCCAGTGGCCGGTGCGCACATTATACTTGCTCTACAGTTTAATAACGTAGAGCTGTAGTGTAATTCGATTGAATCGTTTTCCACATCTAGTGAAAATATATTACTAAACAAAACGAGAAAGTTTGCGCGATGTCAAACAGTCATAAATATGGCAACAATGGCAAACTAATAAGCTGCTGGGGCTCTGCGCAGTATCAGCGCACAACCCGCGCGGCGCGGCCTCCAGGGAGCGGCGGCACTCTCTCATGCAGTCACATTGATCAGCCCTAGCATTACGTTATCTATTGTTAATTTAATATCAAAAATAAAAGGAGAAGTTAATAATATCTAACTAAATAGGTATATTAATTACTCTAAATAACTATAAATATGTAAGTATGAGTAGTGAGTACTTAAGTTTGTTATTGTTTAAACTTTTGCCTCTTTGTTCTATACCTATGCAATGTGGTGAATAAAGATTTTATTTATTTATTTTATATATAATATATATTATATATTATAGTATATATTATACCCTTCAGGGTTTTAAGTGTTTTCTAGTCGATCTTCAAAAGTCATGTTCTCATACATAAATCATGATGATCGCACTTTAGCTTTAGCAGAATTACCTAATGAATTAGAAGACTCAGCTTTTCTTGGTATCAACTGAAATTTGTTTTTTTAATTAATTGGACAGAAAATATTATACAAGAAAAACTTCTAAGTAAAACTAGTGGTTCCAAATACCATTCCCCTCCCCTTATCTCCCGAGGTTACGTGTCGAAAAATCTAAAATAAAAATTATGGTCAAGAAGTATATAAAATATTATATTTTATAGTGAAAATAAAACTCTATCATAGTTTTTTTAAATATTAGCACTAACCCCTACAAAAAAAAAGTTAGTTTTGCAGTTCGTTAAAAAGTGACTCTTCCGACTCTTTCTTCTTCTGTAGGTAGTGCGAAACCTTCAGCGCACGAGTTTGACCCCCACAAGGCCGGATTTTAGGGTTCCGTACCTCAAAAGGAAAAACGGAACCCTTATAGGATCACTTCGTTGTCTGTCTGTCTGTCCGTCTGTCCGTCGTGTCTACCTGAAACCTATAGGGTACTTCCCGTTGACCTAGAATCATGAAAGGCAGATAGGTAGTAGGTCTTATAGCACAAGTACAGGATAAATCTGAAAACCGCGAATTTGTGGTTACATCATTTAAAAAAAAATTAAAACATGGTTCAATTTTCAAAGTAAGACAACTATACCAAGTGGGGTATCATATAAAAGGGCTTTACCTGTACATTCTAAAACAGATTTTTATTTATTTTTATGTATAATAGTTTTTGATTTATCGTGCAAAATGTTGGAAAAATACCCGAGTACGGAACCCTCAGTGCGCGAGTCTGACTCGCACTTGGCCGGGTTTTTGACACACAGCCACGAATTCAATTTCCACTTCAAAGCTCTCTCCCCCCCCCCCCCCCCATTTCGTATGGGAGCCCTCTTGAATTAAAGCTTTTTATATTGTTTATGCAATCTTCGGCTGAAAGCCGTCAGTTTATGTTTTGAAGTAATTACGTTCAGTAATACAGAAGTTATAAGGCAGTGACAGACGGACGGACGGACAAGTAGACTCAGAGACTTCGCTTCGCTCGCGCTCGGTCAATTAAAATGAACGGATTCAATCACGAAGTAAAATGTCGTTGTTTATCAAACTTCCTTTTAAGTTGAGAAAGAAGCTTTAGAATGATGAGATTCTCGTGTTGACAGAACAAGCTCCTCGACGTGCAACGGACAACAGATGCGTGCTGCGGCGCTCGACGTGCGGCGCGCGGCGCGGGCCGAGCGTTGGGAGGGAAACTAAATGTCATAACTAGATCGTTAGTGAAAGCAGTTAGTCGAAGGCTCGCGATAGCTCGGTCAGCCGTTTTTATGCTTGGCTGCACACGAACCGTTCGCAACCTCGAGAACGCATTGAGGCGTTGTTATTACGAGATCAGTGCAATTTCGCGCGAATATTGTTCGTAGGTACGAATTACGATCAAATATGCTGACATGCACGAGTATCACAAGTGATTCGACAATAATATAAAAGCCTCAATGGCTTAACGGTTGAAGGAGCAGACTGAACTTAGAAAGGTCGAACTCCCCCCGTTGCACTCTATCGTCGTATCTAGATACTCCTAGCACAAGCTTAACGCTTAGTTGGAGGAAAAAGGGAATGTTGGTCACAATAATTTATTAACATTCACGTTAACACAATATTATTTAAAAAAATAGAATGGATAGGTAGGTGTTTCATTTGCGTGGACTTGTTGGATTACTATTTGGACGACGACGTCTCAAACATTTCTCCAACAAACGAATAGAAACTAACTAGTTTCTTTTGTGAGAGCTCATCAGAATGTATCGGGTGCAGGACAACGGCGCGTTATCGCGGAAGTGCAATCGTAATCAATGCTATCGGGTAAGTAGGCCCGGCGGCGGCGGCTATCGATTGCGCGGGAGGCTGCGGGGGGCGGGGCGGCCATGTCGGATTAGCGGCGCGTATTTGCATTCGGAGCCGGCAAGGCAAGGGTTGCGCGCTGTAATCTCGTTAGCGACAGCGCGTGCCGACTGCCGCGGCGCAGCGCCCGTCACCCCTCGTTCCGAAGCAACGCTTCAAACTCCCGGGTTTACTTTTTAAAATATTATTATTGTACGGCGGAGTTTGCCGCGCCACTGCATTGTTACAATGTAAATAGATTTATGTACTTTAGTGCGCACAATGACGTCCTCGTTAACCCGGTACGACTATGATGAATATGACACATAACGACGGAATGTTGATATGAGCGTCAACTAAAAAACATGAGATATGAAAGGATAAACAACCCGAGCTCTGAGTAGGAGTATCTAGTACCTAAGTTCCTATGGGAAGTTTTCTTTTTTTCGAGTTTTTTAAAATTATATTGGCTTTCATTCCGATTCGAGTTGCCACGTTCGAGGCACATCGCGACGCGCAGATGATCCGCGAATTGCAATTTTGTAACCGGACGACGAGGCTCGGAAGATTCGGGCACGGCGCGGTTTGATGTGAGCTGTCCGTGTGTGTGTCTCGGACGTGGCACGACTCGGTCCCGGCTCGGTCTAGCATAAATTATCCTGAATAGTTGTATAATTGTCCCTTGAAATATTAACGTAAAATACTTACCTATTTCTAAGTTTTACGCTCAGATACATTCATAGATATTCATAAATATTAGGTACAATATAATCAGATAACATATTATCATATTTGTATTTCCTATTTGTTATTAGTTTATTATTCATATTTGCTTGGTACATAACAAATCACTCGTCGTTACATACGCACACCGCAGCGCCCCGGCGACAGTCAATGGGGGCACTTTACATATTCAAATGGAAATATAAAGGTACAAGGTCGCACATAAAAAGAACCCGGCGAGGTTTTTTATGGCGAGCATATAGTTAACCCTTTGAAACGAATAGGTTCGTCGCGCTGCGCGAGGCGGGACGGTGCATGTAAATTTATGTAAATGCCCGATCTACATACGCGGCGCGGCGCGATTGGCGCAGGGTGCGGGGTGCGGGGGTGCGCGCGGGTGCGCGGGGGTGACGGGGCAGAGGGCCCGTGAAAGGGTTCACAGATTTATAGAGCGCGACGTCGTTAGCGAAACGCGTCGCGATGATGTATGAGCCGCACGTGCCGCGCCGCGCCGCGCCGCACCGCACCGCGCCGCACCGCGCGTCCGCCGGCGGAGTGATCGTTAACTCCAATATATCGCGCAATAAACGTAATTTAAACTTTAATCGACGCCGCCGCGACCGCGTATCTCCATGCAAACTCCTCACACACACACACACACACACACCGCTATAGTTCGCACGAGTCGGTCGCCACGTGCTCATCCGGATTATATTATAATGTGCGAGTATTTCGCAATCTTCCACTAATGGTCGTTAAAGAGGATCAAAGGAAAAAATATGTAGCCCGTATCAAAAGTTAGTTCTAACTACAAGCTCAGAACACATAATAGTACAGTGCTGTACGTAGGTCTAAGTCTAATTATAAGTAGGTATAGCTGGCAAATTCACTTGACGATTCGAAAAGTTTATTTGATAATAAACTTTTGTATTCCTTAATTTCTAGTCTCTGATTTTTACCTTTTGACAAATTATCGATTTGTAGTAGGTACTTAAGTAGTAGCTACTCGAGAACAAGGAAAGTTAGTTATCGTCGGACACGGAACACGTGACGTGCGTATTATCTGAGAACTTAACTTACCTATTTAGAACGAATTACTTATTTACAAACATCGTAAAGATCGTCGAGTTGAAAAATAGCGACACAGTTATACCTATTACAATACTCGTTTCCGTCTCTCACGCAGCGGGCTGTGCCTCGCTGCAGCGAGGCGGCGGCGAGGCGGCGGCGAGGCGGCGGGCAGGAGGCAGCGGCGAGGCGGCGAGCGGGAGGCAGCGAGGCGGCGGCGCAATGCGGGCTCGTTATGAATTTATGAGTGTCAACAGCGCACGGCAAACACCAATATTAGGTAGTAGTCGTCAAACAGAGCAGCGGCAAACAGCGCGATTGTTTGCCGCGACCAAACACGCCGCCCTCCGCCGCCCTCCGCCGCCCTCCGCCCGGGGACTCGCGCTAATCAAATTCCTGTAAACCCTCTCAGCGCCGAGTGGCCTCGTCGCTCCTCGCGCCGCCACGTTGCCTCTATTGCCGATCCCTTCCACACTTTAAACGACAATCAAATAATGTACCTTCTTGAGTGGTTACAATAAATATGACTACATTCACCGGGGTATACACATAATGAAATCTTTAAAATACCCTAAATCGGCTTTCATTTTATGTAAGTCATGTCAATGAGTAGATAGGTACTCTTACGTAACTATTAGTGCATTAATCAAGAGTGTGGTTTTCAATCGTTCTTTAAAGATATCCGTCCCTCTAAGGTTATCAATATTTATTTTTATATGGAATCAATCTGATGGTAAATCCTTTTAAAAAACAACCGTCGCAATAAAATTGTCGGAAGCAGGTCATACTCCATAACAACTAACAAACTAAAATACAAAATATCGCTAGCGGTCGGTAGGTAACCGACACATTACATGCGCCTCGAATTGAGGAATTTCCTAACTTTTTTTAAAAGTTACAGTACATAAATAAACGTTTGAGCATGCATTTGGATTGGAACTCCCTAGTCTCCTGACGCGCGCTGGCGCAGATGGCGGCGCGCGTCACGGCCGGTGCGGCGGAATTGATTCTCTCCGCCGCAAATGTGCGCGTGCGCCGGACTCACTGGCATAGTAAATGCGCTGCGTTATTGCTTTTCAGGAGATAGTCGACATATCTCATAAAGGCAAACCTTTCAATAATTCAATTACTAAAGGTTGAGTGATGTAAATACCGGTCAAGTGCGAGTCGGATACGCACACGAAGGGTTCCGTAATATCGCGAAAGAAATAACACTATTTTTCGTGATGTATAGATGTAGCGATAACTTTCTATGCCTCGTAAAGCTAACTTTAGGTACAGCTTTACCTCATAGCTCTGAGTGAAATGACGCTATCCGTCCGGCTGTACATACAGATGGAGCCATTTCATTCGACGACGACGTTGGAGTGGACGATATAAGGGTATGGTATAAGGGTTTCTTAATTCACTACGGAACTTTAAAAAGTGTATTTGTTGAAAAGTTTAGTAAGTTTTTGCATGCAAAAGAATATTAGTAATACGATGCGTCAAAACTGAACAAATGAGTTCGCCAGCTTCGCGACAGCTGTGTGTACAGAACTGTGGTGCAGAACGAGGCAAATGCTCAAACGGCATCGGCAGTGCGTCCGAATCCTAAACCCTTTGCGATCATGTGTAGCGGGAGTGGTGTGGGCTGCGATCGAAATGGAAGTCGGAAGCGGCGCGTGCGCAGCTGCGTCCCGCGCCCCGCGCCCTCGCACGCTGCAACCCTACCGCTATCGCTATCGCTAGAAAGCGAATGCTTACATAATTAGGGTTCCATACCTCAAAAGGAAAAAACGAAACCCTTGTAGGATCACTTTGTCAGTCTGTCTGTCTGTCTGTCCGTCTGTCCGTCAAGGTAAGATAACTAAATCAAATGGGGTAGGTATCATAATATGAAAGGGCTTAGGTACAATTTAAAATAGTTTATTTATTTATTTTTAAGCATAATAGTTTTTAATTTATCGACATTTTGCACGATATATTAAAAACTACTAAAAATAAATAAAAATCCGTTTTAAAATGTACCAATAAATCTCTTTCATATGATACCCCACTTGGTAATGTTATATTACTTTGAATATTGAAACACATTTTATAATTTATATTTTTTTTACGGTTTTTGGATTTATTCCCTAACTTTTGCTATAAGAGCTACCTACCTGCCAAACATCATTCTAGGTCCACGGGAAGTACCCTATAGATTTTCTTGACAGACACGACAGACGGACAGACAGACTACAAAGTGATCCTATAAGGGTTTCATTTTTCCTTTTGAAGTATTGAACCGTAAAAAACGTCGCTATTGGATTCCCCGATCAATTTGACGAGGCTTACTGAGTCAATACTATACAAAACATCCAAAATTACTGAGACTCCCGGAAATATTTTTTTATTGTTATAGAATGAGTAAAAGTTCTTACAGTGAACTTTTAAACTTAACAAGTGTAAATTAAAAATTTATAACACTCCCGACAAGTGAAGGTTACAGTAGGTAACTAGAAAAGAGCTGATAACTTTCAAACGGCTGAACCGATTTTCTTGAACTATTCCGCGCCTACGATCCAAAGTATCTGAGTTTTCCAAAACATCATTTTCAAATAAATAATTATGTACCTAGGCAACGTTCATCTTGATAGCTTGACATTTGTCAATTGACATAACCTAACGGTTATCTAACCTTCTTTTCTACAAGAAAACTAGAAAAGTGCTGATAACTTTTAAACTGCTGAACTATTTTTTTTGGATTATAGCTAAGAACACTCTCGATCAAGCCATCTTTCAAACAAAAAATAGTAAATTAAAATCGGTTCATTCGTTTAGGCGCTACGATGCCACAGACAGATACACAGATACACAGACACACAGATACACAGATACACACGTCAAACTTATAACACCTCTCTTTTTGGGTCGAGGGTTAATAAAACAAAACGAGATATGCCACACTATGGTGACATTTGTTTTTCATTCAACTCCGCATCTTATTAGGTAATAAGGAATCTTATTAGATGTCGCTAAGCTGCTTGCTAGCTCAACAAATCAATACGATTGGCTGAATTCAATATTACTCCAAGCTCAATTGTTATACCTTCATTTTTCTTATTAAAAAAACAAAAACAAAATATCACTCCTGAAAAATTCCACCCCCCTAAATTTGGGGGAAACCCCCTAAGTTGGCAACATTGCTGGCAAGCCGGAGAGAAAAACCGGACGTCTATTTCGTCTCTAACGTGAAGTATGCAGACCGCGCCTTCAGGCAACCGGATAGGCAATAAAACCTGAAACGCCTGACGGCAGCTTACGGCTCTAATGAGCAATCAGGTTACCTGACCGGACTTGTATTGTACGTCCAAACAAATGTATGGCTCCTGCGCCTCCAGGTTGCCGGACCGGACGCCACCTGATGACAAAACCTGACGTGTATTTGGAGCCTAATGGTGAAGGAAAATATCGCGAAAACACCTGCACGCCTGACAGTTCTCTGTAATGTTCTCAAGTAAGTAGGTATGTGAATTTGCACTCGGTCAGCGGCGACCTTCTCTTCTCATTTCGAGAGGATACCTATTTCTCCTCTCGGAAGTTTTCCTTACGGTTGTGGTAGTTAGGTATCGGCGCAACATTGCCCGCCGGTCGTCCGCGGCGGGTCGGCATGCACGGCGCCGCAGGAGCGATGCGGGCTCGTCTCGTGCGGCGAACACCACAAATAGCTCTAATCGCCTCTAATGGCGGCTCCTGCATCGATGCTATCAATCGTAATCACATGGAGTACATCGCACTCAACAATCAACTGCCGATGTGAGTCTGTGATGCGATGACTACTTATTTACCCATTCTACATACATGATGTACCCAGAATGCTAGCAAAAACGAAGACAGTTGATAGTACTGATGATTACCGGTAAAAACCACAAAAAAAACTACGATAAAGAAAATTTAAAAAAAATTTTTTTTTTTATAAGTTCACCATATATTGCAAATAAAACATCTGACTGACGCTAGTAGTCAACGAACGATTCGTAAATAGATCACTTGAAGTCAATGTCATGTCGTAGCTGGGGCATTGACCCAAGTTTTGCACGTTATACAATGCGGGTTCGAAAAATACTAAATCACTAAAACTGTAAGATAAGCCAAATGCTTATTGGCATTGGATTGTGTTAGTATGTATAATAATAACGCTAAGTGTTTGTACACCCTGTATATTCAAGTAAACGAAATATATGAATGATTATGAGATTTATAAAAAAAAAACTGTATTGTGATTTGGAATTACATAAGTATTTAGATTTCACTTTAAAGAAGAGTCCCTGGCAAGTACAAAGGTTCGGAAATCCGTTACGCTCCGGTGTAGCAATATCGGAATACAAGCAAGGTAAACAGTAGCCCTCCCGGCGACGCGAGTGAGGGGCGCAGGCTGAGCGCGAGTGAGGGCCGAGGCTGCGCGCGACAGCAGCGCCCGCGGCTCCAACATCAAAGCGGCCCAACAGCCGACCGCTTTACATGGGATTAAACTATTAATATACATACTTGCTCTATAGCGAAGGTAGCTCGCTTTCTTCGGACATTCACTGAGAGGAAGACAATTCTCATTCCCAAGATTAGTGTTGGAAGGGAGAATTGCAGGCAAAAGAGCTCAAGGTCGCCAGAGACGCAAAAGGTTGGACGATACAAGGGAGTGGACAGGGCTTCGTTACCCGAAGTTGAAAGAGGTGGCTTTAAATAGAGAAGCTTTTCGGATGATGATCGCCAAACTTCGCCTGAAGAAGACACGCGATGATGATAATACTTACCTACTCTCTTCTCCGCGAATAATTTAGCAAAACAATAAAAGATTTTAAAATTGTTCTTTGGAGCAGAATAGGTAGGCAACTATGGAAAAATCTAAAAAATAAGAAACCGGCCAACCAAGTGCAAGTCAGACTCGCGCACCGAGGGTTCCGTCCTCGAGTATTTTTTCCGACATTTTGCACGATAAGTCATACACTATTATGCGTAAAATAAATAAAAACCTGTTTTAGAATGTACAGGTACTTAAAGCCCTTACATATGATACCCCACTTGGTATAGTTATCTTACTTTGAATATTGAAAATATATTTGTTCATGAACCCTATTTAGTTTTTGTTAGACATGCCAAATTTCATTATTCTTAGTCAACGGGAAGTAGCCTATAGGTTTTGGTTCCGTTGTCTCGACAGACAGATAGCTGATACACAAACGACAACTTCTTATAATAGTTTGTTTTTCCTTTTGAGGTCCGGAACCCCAAAAGTACTTAGTACCTAATAATATAAAGTTGCCGTTAAAAGAGGAGAGTTGTCAGCTAAGTACAATCGAAGCACTCGGCGGCATTCAGATAGCTGGGTAAGGAAACGAGCTGGTACAAAGTAATAGCATTAAATCACATCTTGCGCAGTAATTGGTAATGGATGGCTGCGAGTGGCGCGAGTCACATCTCTCTGATACAAACATTAAAAACGCATCACAATCTGCGGCGCTGACGACGACGCGGCCCGTCCGCCCGTCCGCGTCCGCGCTGAACTCTACACTATACCTACTTACCTAGGTAGGATCTCTCCGCATAATTTTGTTACACTTATAATAGGTACTCAATTAGGTACATCTATGTAGGTAGGTCTAGGTATGTTACTAGATAATGGACTGGTGCCTACATTACACCTATGTAAGTTCACTTCGCACAAGCTCTTGCATCCGAGTGAATGACAAAGCTTTTCCCGTAAATACCTTTGTTTTGGCGAGATCAAAGGTCATCTAGATAGGTAATTTTGTTAAGTATACCCATCAAATGAATATGTGACGAGATTAGGTACCTAAATACGTACCTACTCCGAGGGATTCAAGTTCTTGTTTCTAGTTTTGTATGATTGCCTCGCTCGTGAGCACAGATAAGTATTACCTACTCGTGAGCTAGTGGAGCCGGTTGTGATCCCGCGTACTGCGATTACATTTTGTCTAATTAATACTTGCGTTCGGAAACATGACCTACTTCTTTGAAAGAGTGGTTAAAGGGGGTTTCCACAGCGCGGCGTTCGGAGCAGACTTCCCGCTTCCTCGGGGTTTCCCTCCGTCTCCTGATAGCTAATTTATAACTTTTACACATACCTACGTACGAACATACGTAATGATGCAATTTATATTCTGCGACAATCTATCTTATAATTTAATAAACTACTGAGGACGCATTTCAATTAATAACAATTCGACACATACGAGTAGGTACGGGGCTAGGTACATAGAACTTAGGAGTAATAAAAAGCGAATCGGTTTCGTGTACAATATCGCTGGTAGGTAAGTTCGGTGTCGGTTATAAATGTGAACAATGCGATTTTTTGTGTTTTTTGTTTAGTGTGCGAGTGTGCGTGTGCGTAGGCACGGACAGGGCGTGTGTGCGCGTGCACGTGCACGAAGGGTTGTCGGCAGCACCCCGGGCGCCGCCGGGCGCGGATCGCGGGCTGGCGGCTCGCGGTGTCGTCGCTCGCGGGAGGTTTAGCGCTAGTATCGGGGCGGGGCGGGCGGCGCCGGGGGCGGGGCCTGAGCTGCTTTGCATACGCGCACTCACACAGCGCCTCGCGCGGAGCCGGTTCGCGTCCGCGACATGTGACGCAGGAGCGGGATGCTGGGAGCGGCGCGGCCATTTTATAATGGTAATACGCGTCATTTACATAAGTGAAATATGGGAACTACTTATCAGATATGGAACTGATTCACTGCATGTAGGTACACTTGACAAGGTAGGTAGAAGTCCTAGTGATTATTTTCTGCAGATGCAACTTTTGAGACACTTCCTGCACATGAGAGTCACACTAATATTATAAAGGCGAAAGTTTGTATGTGTGTGTGTGTCTGTGTATGTTTGTTACTCCTTCACGCAAAAACTACTGGACGGATTTGGCTGAAATTTAGAATGAAGATAGATAATAGTTCCCACGGGATTTTGAAAAACCTAAGTCCATGCGGACGAAGTCGCGGGCATCATCTAGTATTGTATAAAATACAGTATTGTAAACTAAAGTATTGTTACTCGATATAAAATATCAATTATATCTGTGTAACTATAGGTACTTAGATACCTTGGTTACCTAAATCACAGGTTAGGTAAGAATTTGCGCAGAGTTCATCTTTACCTCGATAAGTTCTCGTTAATGAATGAAATCGTAATGCACTGCACGAGTTGAATAAACCCTGTGAAGTAGCTGAGACAGTACGAATTAGCCCATGTATGTCAGCTACGTGTGTGAAGTAGATGGAGATAATCACGGGCATCATGTGATTCCGCCCGTCAAAGTGTGCATGACATGCGAGCATGCAGATCGCGGCGCATGCATATGCACATTGTAATGAAGTGCGCGCGCTGACGCGTGAAAACAAGTAGGTAGCTATCTTTAGCTCTTTGCATTTAAAACGACAATAACATGCCACGATACTCGCGCACCGCTATAGGAGAATTTACACAGAAGCGGGACGTGGCGCGGACGTAAGCGTGTATCCTTCGATACACTCTCGTTGAATTCTTGCCTCACGTCAGTGACGGCGCAGACTCTGAAATTAATGATTTAGACAGATTACGACGCCGCCACGTTTACAGAACGTCATGGGTCCGGGTACTTAGATAGGTATTATTTTACAATAATAATAATTATTATAAGAGTAAGTTATATAGATAATAATAATAATAATAATTACCTACTTAATGCAATCACCGAGCTTTTTGTTTGAGGCAGCTGATGTTGAAAGGCAGAGTTCAGTTTGTAGGTAAGTATACCGTTTTAGGTAAGTATATATACCAACTTACATATTAGTTTCTAGAATATGTCTGCAAAATTTCATGTACTTTGGTTGCTTAATATTCAAATGAAATTGGAACTACGATTGTATGAAACGAGTGACGGAGAGAGCACTGTTAACATTAAATCTGTCACTAAAATGAAGTGTGTATCGAAACGCATGGCGCAGTCATGTTTGGAGATGTGATGATGCCTAACAGTCATGTTATATCTACTTAGTTAGTATGTTTCACAAGAGATTCAAGCGTATTTCGCGGTTGCAATATGGAATAGGCCTATTTATTCCTTTATTCCGTACATCGCTGGCTCATGGCAATTATAAAGATTCACCGTCACCAATTACTTAGTCGTGTCGAGGCGATTTGCTTGAGAGTATTAATTTTAGGCGTTGTGTTTAGTGCTCACACATAGGTATTACTTCCAATAGCTACCGAGGGACGTGTGACACAAACACACACATACACACACTTCGAATGCATACGTTAACAATGTTATCTTTACTGTGGCACGGTGGTGTGTAACTGTCTTTATATTATTTTGGTCTAATTTGTGCCAAAAATAAAAACATTTTTTTTTAATATTCAGAATAGGTTGGTCTACTTACTACACATACAAGTATACCTACCTAATGAACATAACGATAATTCCGTCGTTGTACATAGGCTGCACTAAAAGTATCGGGAATGGAATATTTCCACTGTCCCTGTTATAATAAAATCTTTAATTGAAAACTCCTTGGTTTTAAAAATCGAATACCATTTATTTATTTAAAAAAAGATTCTCGGTCTTGTCACAAGGTCTTGTCAAACTTGTTTAGTCGTTGAGAAAATGGAATTGACTCGAGAAAATTCTAGAGCGATGATTTATTATGACTTTCGAAGTGGTTTAACACAAAAATAGTGTGTTGACCGGATGATTTCTGCATTTGGTGATGAAGCCCCATCCAAAACCACAATTTATCGCTGGTTTGCTGAATTTCAACGTGGACATGTCAAGCTCAGTGATGATCCCCGTCAAGGTCGTCCAAAAACTGCAGTCACCCAAGAAAACGTTGATGCTGTGCGTAAGCTGATTGAGGAAGATCGACATGTGACATACCGCGAAATTCAGGCAACTTTAGACATTGGCATGAGTCAAATACAAATATTCTTGCATGAACAATTAGGTGTAAAAAAGTTGTTTTCCCGATGGATACCGCATTTGCTCTGTGAAGAGCACGCACCGCGTTACTTGGTGCGTCAGAACTCTTGAAAGATTCCACGCAGGATCCTCAAATGCTGTATACAACATCGTATCAGGTGACGAATCCTGGATATACACGTACGAACCCGAAACAAAAAACCAGTCACGAGTTTGGGTGTTCGAAAATGAGTTAAAGCCAACAAAAATTGTTCGTTCACGAAGTGTTGCAAAAAAAATGGTGGCCACGTTTGTCTCCAAAACCGGCCATGTTGCGACTATTCCTCTTGAGGGACAAAAAACGGTTAATGCAGAATGGTATGCTAGCATTTGTTTGCCACAGGTCGTTTCTGAACTCCGTAAAGAGAACTGCAACCGCCGCATCATCCTCCATCACGACAATGCGAGTTCTCACACCGCGCACAAAACAAAAGAGTTTTTAGAGCAAGAAAACATAGAATTATTAGACCATCCGCCGTACAGCCCCGACCTAAGCCCTAATGATTTCTGTACTATCCCTAAAATAAAGAATACATTGCGTGGTCAGAGATTTTCATCACCTGAAGAAGCTGTGGACGCCTACAAAACGGCCATTTTGGAGACCCCAACTTCCGAATGGAATGGTTGCTTCAATGATTGGTTCCATGGTATGGAAAAATGTGTCAAATTTCGCGGAGAATACTTCGAAAAGCAATAAATACATTTTTAAATAGTAATGTTGTGTCACTTCCTTGATTCCCGAAATTTTCAGTGCCGCCCTCGTATGAGCGCGGCGCATGAGACATATGCAGCAGGTATCTACTATTTACAATTCTACATGCTTACTTCAATGTACGAATGATCATAACTTTGTTTTAACTCAAGCATAAAGACATTAAATACTTCTATGAAAACTGGTGATAACTGACGAATGACGATCAGCTACACTATGTAGATAAGTAGGCAGGTATGTAAGTATGTGGTTATGTGAACGTGGAGCTATTCACCGTCCGTATGTTAGTTCGGGAAATGCGTAACTTGGCATTTCAGCGAAAATTAATGCGAAAGGAAATTAGTCGCAGTAAGTTAATTTTGATAGTTTTGATATTGATTAATACCAAATATCTACCTACTGTTAGGTAAGTACAATTACTTTCAATTAACGTAATAATAAGTTGTTCGTAATATGTAATTATATGGTTGGAGCAGAATGAACCGGAATGCAACATAATAGCAACAATGTCCGGCGGTGTGTCCGGGCGGAGGTCTCCGGCTGGTGCGGTCGGCGCACCGTGAGCGCAGTGGGTCAGTGGCGCGGCGCGCGGGCCCGGGTTCCATGGCTCCCCAACGACGCGACGTCGTTCGAGTGTTCCACGCGGCACAGCTGATTTCGAAGCTTTTTTGCCGAAAAACCGTTATTTTACACATAAATCTCACCCTTCCAAACTTTTCAAATTTCAATATCCCTTCGTTCGAACAATGCGTTCATTCGCATCACGTTTTTTACGCGTCTCGACGATTTTTTAAAAATATGGGGTAATGCATTTTTTATCGTCGGATTCGCGAGCTCGGAGCGCGGAGTCGGCCGTTACCGCTTCCCACGGCCGGGAAGTGGGTCAGCCATTGTTCCGCTCCTTCGTTTTTGCGCTAAAAAGAGATTTCTGCGGAGACGCGGACCTGTCGCACCCCTGACACAGTTTTGGGGTAAAAACACAAAAAACATAAAACTGCGTCGCAGCTTGCGGCGCCGGTTCTCAGGCGCTGCTTGTCGCGGCGTGTACGCGGGAGCCGGCGACATCTGTAGCGGCTGTGATTACCGGATTGCAGATAAATTAATACTTCGGGAAGGGTTCCGCGCGAAGGGGTGAGCGCTGCGCGGGGGTGCGGGGGGAGGGGGGATAAAACGATTCGGTAAACAAAGCGGAGGGCGAGGTCGGGGCGAGATTACCTCCGTTTTAACGCGTGAAAGATTTCAAAGGCGGCCGGCCACTTCACTCCGCTTCACAAATAATCCATCAACATCTCGTCCCGTGGCGGGGGCGGCGGAGGGCGGCGGAGGGCGGCGGAGGGCGCAAATTCGATTCCGCTGTAGATTGGAGTGCATATTCAGCTAACGAGGTTTGTGAGTGTCCGCAGCTCGCCGGAGCCGCGCCGGACCCGCATCGGACCTGCGCCGGACGCGGACTCTGGTCCGGGCCACTTCGCTCCGACGTCAATGGATCTCCACTCTACCTTAAAACGTCTTTAAAGTAAGCCAATAAACGACATCCATGGTTTTTGCAAGCCATGTAGGATTTATTTATTTATAGCGTCGTCGTTACATAAGTATCTACTTTATGTTCCTAGATACCTACCTACCTAAACACACTTACCTACTAAGTACCTAGTATACAAGTGTCGGGTGGGATATGAAACTAAGTACGACATATTCGATTTCAGTCCATCTCTTATACCTACTTAGACTGCGGATTTTTTTACAAAGCTTTGAACATGAAACGGCGCTTTATGCCTTCATAATTAAAATAATTTGGTATTGAAATTGAAATTGAAATTTATTTATTTGCTAAATATAGGTGGCTTACAAAGTAGCTTATAGCTTATTTGAAACTAGCCGATGCCCGCGACTTAACCCGCGTGGATTTAGATTTCTCGAAATCCCGTGGGAACTCTTTGATTTTCCGGCATAGAAAGTAGCCTACGTGCTAATCCAGGATATTAGGTATCTATCTCCATTCCAAATTTCAGCCAAATCCGTTAAGTAGTTTTTGCGTGAAGGAGTAACAAACATACACACACACACACACATACACACATACAAACTTTCGCCTTATAGTATTAGTGTGAACGCTAGCTATCAATACTTGGGTAGATCTCCTCCATCTAACCAATGCAATGAAACGCGGATATATAAGCACAAAAACAATTAATACTTCAATTAAAATCAAAATATTAGTATTTTTTAATTGAATAGATACATTGAATTATATATCGCTGGGTAGATAGGATATTTACCTATTTACCTATTTACCTACTTAAGTACACTTTACGAATTCATGTCATTAGTAGAATCAATAGAAGTAAGATACCCAGGTTCCCGAACGCGTCCTAGTCTAGGGCACTACCCCTACTTGTTACTTGTTAGTAGGTAGAGGTACAGCTGCTATGAAGGAGGCAAAGACGATCAAGTCAGGATGCTGTGGGTACGCGGGAGCCGGTCTGCGGCGTACATCCTGCCCGCACACACCTGTGCTCGTTGAATCGCTCGACGCTTTATTATATTCAATCATAGGAACAAAACGTACCTATTGAAGTATCGTGTTTCCCGCGCGACGTGGCGCGAGCGCAGCGCAGTGCGGTAACGGTAAGCCTGGCCGAAGTAACGTCGGTGCATGGCGTCGCGTCGCTCGCCAGATAATATGTACTAGGTATACTCTACTAAATTATGACTATTAGTAGAGCTCCCATTGCTTTAATTTAAATACATCTACACTCTACAGTAATCATAAGGTGTTACATATTATTGCGTTAAATCACGGAGGTAACGTAACGTAACGCAAAGTGGCACGTAATGAGGTAGTCGTTAGAAGTAAGGCGTCCGTCCGTTACACGCCAGCTCCTGCATCAGCGCTCCGTCAGTCCTCACTCGTCAGTAGCGAATAAACCTGATGTCACGCCGACATCAATCTTTGTATTAGACGGTGAAAAATTTTAGCAATTGAATTGTCAACTGCTTTAAAATTTAAAAAACCCCGACACAAAAACCTATAGGTATAAGAAAACTAGAAAAGAGCTGATAACTTTCAAACGACTGAACCGATTTTCTTCGATTATAGCTAAGAACACTCTCGATCAAGCCACCTTTCAAACAAAAAAAAAAAAAAAAAAAAATCGGTCCATTCGTTTAGGAGCTACGATGCCACAGACAGACAGATACACACGTCAAACTTATAACACCCCTTGTTTTGGGTCGGGGGCTAGAAACGAATGCTCGAGTAGTTGACGATGACTGCATGCTCGACCAGTTGACATTGGCGTCATTCTCGTCTCTTTAACCCCCGCCGACCCAAAAAGAGGGGTGTTATAAATTTGACGTATGTATCTGTGTATCTGTCTGTGGCATCGTAGCTCCTAAACGAATGGACCGATTTTAATTTAGTTTTTTTTGTATGAAAGGTGGCTTGATTGAGAGTGTTCTTAGCTATAATCCAAGAAAATCGGTTCAGCCGTTTGAAAGTTATCAGCTCTTTTCTAGTTACTGTAACCTTCACTTGTCGGGGGTGTTAGGTATAAATTTTTTATTTACACTTGTTTAAAAAAAAAAATAGTTTAAATAGAACGATTTAGTTAGTCTCTGAGTGTACTTGAGTGAATTTGCACTTGTCCGTCCGTCCGTCAGTCTGTCAGAATTAAGTACTGAACGCATAAGTTACAATAAGTTAAAACTAGGGATGCCGCGAGGTCTCAGTTCTTTATTTACATAATAGGTTCGTAAGTCAAAGGAGTACCTATTCAGTTGGCTCCCGCACGTTGGCCGGACAGCGGACAGCGGACTGGTCGGGAGCAGTGCGTGAGTCGCTCGAGTGTGGTGCGCGCGCGCAGCTCTGTGACGGCGCGGTGACAACAACGCCGCAATTACTGCGATTGTCGCCCGATGCTATCGCGCTAATTGCGGCGCGCACCGCACCGTGCGCTCCGTGCAGCCGGCTTGAGGAGCTAGACCGCACACACGGACGGACAGACGCACATTTGCATCGCTCGCTGCTCCTCGCCCGCGACGCAACCGGTGATATCACTTTATTATAACAGGTTGAGAGTCAACCTACACTTATCATTTTATAATCACTATCACACTTCACACTAATATTATAAAGGCGAAAGTTTGTATGTGTGTGTGTGTGTGTGTGTGTGTATGTTTGTTACTCCTTCACGCAAAAACTACTGGACGGATTGGGCTGAAATTTAGAATGCAGATAGATTATACCCTGGATTAGCACATAGGCTACTTTTTATCCCAGAAAATCTAAGAGTTCCCACGGGATTTCGAAAAACCTAAATCCACGCGGACGAAGTCGCGGGTATCAGCTAGTAAGTACATAATAATTGCAAGCCATGCAACAAACAATTTTCTGTCCTTTCTTTCTCTTTGGTTGACTGTAGTCTTAATAATTTCATTAGTAATTCCTTCCCTTTCCTTTTTGCTTCATTTCGTAATTTTTAGGATTCCGTACCTCAAAAGGAAAACGGAACCCTTATAGGATCACTGGTTGTCTGTCTGTCTGTCCGTCGTGTCTGTCAAGAAACCTATAGGGAACTTTCCGTTGACCTAGAACCATGAAATTTGGCAGGTAGGTAGGTCTTATAGCACAAGTACAGGAATAAATCTGAAAACTGTGTATTTGTGGTTACATCATTTAAAAAAAAAACGTGTTTCAATTTTTAAAGTAAGATAACTATACCAAGCGGGGTATCATATGAAAGGGCTCTAAAACAGATTTTTATTTATTTTTATGTATGATAGTTTTTGATTTATCGTGCAAAATCTTGGAAAAAATACCCGAGTACGGTATGATTAGGTATGTACCTAAGTGCAAGTCAGCCCGCCGCGGCCGCCCGACGTGTTAATCTCAAAAGTAATGGATTATAGTTTCTCCACTAGATTGAGTATTTCGTGTTACTTATGCCTAAAATATATAAAAAATGCAGGGCTAGTACCAAATAGTTTAGTGACAACTTAGCGAGCGTCTCCCGGTAGTGCGGTGCGCTTTCTCGTGATGAA
The DNA here is from genome assembly GCF_905333055.1 of Maniola jurtina. Lineage (NCBI taxonomy): Eukaryota > Metazoa > Arthropoda > Insecta > Lepidoptera > Nymphalidae > Maniola > Maniola jurtina. The sequence goes on from NC_060039.1 coordinate 68,147, forward strand.
TAATCCGTTCGTATGAGTGCAGTGGTCGGCGCCGGCGCGGGCGGCGCGCACGCAGTACGTACGTAGTAACTAGTAATGTACTTAGTATGTTGGCGCATAGCTGTCGCTGCACTGGACGCTGACATGTAAATGCTCCCCGCAGAGCGTAAGAGCTGTTACAATATCGTAAATTGTCCGTTTATTTGTTGGTGCTCGCGTTATTTCATAGACTGCTTTTGCTATCTAAACGCTTATCTACTTATACGTGATTTTAAATACCTATACCTACGCTTGCTTCAGAGTTCATAAGTCTGTCTACTCCACCATGATAGGCAAAGCAAAATTATAAAATTCATCTGTCAGAATCTTAGATAGGTACCTATGCCTACCTACAGCTCGAATTAAACTCGAAAACAAAATCTATTTTGTATTGAAATATAACTATTATAGGTAGTATGGTTATTGGTACATACGAGAACAGACGAAGTGTTACGACTGAAGCGATAGTGTTTATTATTGTACGATTAAAACTACAGTGATGGTCATTGTTGCGATAAGTAGGTACCTATGCGGCGATCGGCGCGAGGTGTCTATCGCGATGATCTAGTTATTAGATGCAAACAAAGGAATCTGAATAAATCTCCGGCGGCCGGCGCGGGCGCACAATACCTACTCTTTATCAAATAAGTACAGTCAATAGCGCGCCGCAGATAATATCGTTAATATGACAAGTAATTTTGTATTTCAACAGCACAATGGGGGCTTGTGGCATCACGAGCGAATCGATTAATGCAACCACGGATCCGAAATGAGATCTAGCCGAACACTCCGCCCCCCCCCCCGCGCGCCGCACCCCCGCCGCCCTGACTGACTGATCACATACTAATAATGCAAACGATTCTGTGGATGTAGTTATAGAAAAACGCCTTCAAAGAAAAGCTGTTCAAATGTGAACCAGATAAAGAAAACTCATTCCATAGAGTCGTGGTGGTCGTGGTCGGTACCACGCCTCTATTCGATTTTCATCTTAAAAGTTGTAAGTAAACTGTAGAATAAATAGTAGGTAGGTACATTACTGTAGCAACATGTCACATGTGATGTTACCACCAGGTAGAAAAACTCTTAGGAAAGCAAAGTTGCAGCGATTGTTATATAATAATTATTATCATTATAATCGGTAATGTCTCAACTCGCTTTGTCGCGTTACCTAACATCAACCGTTCAGCAAAGCTACGTGCAGACAGAATGGATGTTATTAACCCTGAGTTGTTAACATTTTGTGCTTTGCTTATAATATGCACCCACTAGCTGGTATATGCCCAACGGTCAACTTTTCCTTTATATTATAGGTATGTAGGCACCTGTGTGGCAGCGAGCGCGGTCGGCAGTGGTGGTAGTATGAAGGCCCCGCCGCGTGCTCGCGGCGAGCGGCGCACGCGCAGCCGGTCACGAGCGCCGAGATTTGAATACTAGATAATTAATATCGCTTTATTAGCGGAGGAAATATCGATTTATGAAGATACGGTCCGCTTTGAGCACGCCGCCCCCGAGGTAGGTATGATCTGCATTTCGATGGCTGCAGCGTGGCCTCTGTGTATTGTTTCATGTTCTTCTACTCTTTCACTTTAGTCCAGTATCTTTACTTGTTACTTATTCATAGGAAAATTGGCATTAATTTTCCCAAGGGCAGACCCGTTACAAGTCCGGTAGGACGTTTGTATGGAGATATTAGGAGAGCGTCATAATATTATTATGCGCGTGATAAAATGCCGTAGAGATTTTCCGTCAGATTTGTCTCTGACTAAACAATGTTAAAGCAATCAGTGTATCCATCCATCCATCAGCCTGTATGCGTCCACTGCTGGATATAGGCCTTTCCAAGAGCGCGCCACCAAACACGGTCCTCCGCCTTCCTCATCCACCCGCTCCCCGCTACCTTCTTCAGGTCATCGGTCCAACGGGCTGGAGGTCGTCTCACACTGCGCTTACCGGTACGCGGTCTCCACTCCAGAACACGTCTGCCCCATCGGCCGTCGGTTCTGCGACAGACCAGTCATCAGAATCAGTGTATAACTCTGTGTAAAACCTTTTCTATTTTTTGCGACGTATCCCTCATCGCTGAGGCTCCTGATCCCTTCCATTCATTACATTATACGTTTTCTGAGAATTCCATTACTCAGCGAGTTCCTAGATCTTTCGGCCTCCGTGAGAATGCGTGGTTACAAGATTTTGGCAAAACATTACAAATCACAAAAAATTACTTAAAAGAAGTTGCACAAATAAACCAAATACTGCATATGTACCAACCCAGGTACAGCAAACCCTATTCGTTACAATCTAATAGTGTGCAACCGACGACACGCATGTGTGTATGTGTTTAGCGACACACACACTCACACACGCGCGCGCGACGTGCGCAGGCGCCGTTACAAGCGTCTACCCTTCGAGTAGGCACCTCAGATGTTACGTGGAGATATGATTATCTCTTAATGGCTATCTTATGACGAATTAGTTATTGTGAACTTTTTGGTTGTCTGATTCAATTACACCATTTGAGGATTTTCATTAATTTCACTTTAACTCCGCTATACTATATCGTTATCGTAGGACCTCACCGAATTATGTAAATTATTCAATCTTTTCTTGTTCTGTACCTACGTCGTTATGTGAGTCATTCGATTTCCTATTTATTATAGATTTTCAAAATAACAGACACTGTGCTCTTCGGACAGTGGTCAGTGTTGTTAAGTTAACGACGCGCGACGTCGAGTGGTGCGGTCGCGTGCAGCGCGGAGGTCGAAGCAGCCAGTGTGCAGTGTGCAGCGTGCAGTGTGCAGCGTGCAGCGTGCAGTGTGCAGTGTGCAGCGTGCAGTGTGCAGCGTGCAGTGTGCAGCGTGCAGCGTGCAGTGTGCAGCGTGCAGCGTGCAGCGTGCAGCGTGCAGCGATATGCCATTCGTTATCAGCTGCAACGTCCGCGTCATCCGTGTGAGTGATGGCGTACAGTCACACAGAGGCTCTGCTCTTGCGTCTACAACGTTTTTTACTTTTTTGGTTTTTTACATTGATAGGGAAATAAGTAACAGGTAGAATGGGTGAAGCAATTTTTTTTTACTCCATACTAACATTATTAATGCGAAATGGTGTGTCTGTCTGTCTCTTACTTTTTCACGGGCCACCCATTTAACGGGTTTTGAATCGATGGGTTTTGACAAAATTTGGATATTATGGGTTCAGAGATAGAAGACGGATGGGGACGGATACAGGTCACACGTAATCCAGGACAATTTAATTGAATCTAAGGGATTTTTGAAACCCTAAATCCACGCGGAGGAAGTCACGGGTGTGTTCTGGCATCGCCACAAATATTGTCGGTGACAGCACGCGACACGCGACGTCTACTCTCCCCTCCGCGCACTCTCGGCAGTCTCGGTAATGTAATATCGAACAGTTCGAGACAATAAAAGCTCAGCGGGAGATCCTATCACAGGTTAGCAGTTCAAACTGCCACGGAACGCAACCAAGTCCGTAGAGTGACAGTACTTTGTTTAGGCGTAATCTCCTAATAACGATCGCGGAGCGGAGTAATCGATGAAATTGGGAATGATTCGTACATCTCCGCCCGCCGCCGGCAGCCGCGCCCGCGCAGCGCCCGCGCAGCGCCGCCCGCGCCGCCGGAGACGAAGCTCTCCGTCGCTCGGCTCACTCGCTATCTGCGGACAGATCGCGGGTCGACCACCTCCCCCCCCCGCACCCCGCGCCCCGCACCCCGCACCCCGCACACACAAAAACTGCTTTATGAGCATTCCTCCGCACAGCGACGTGAAGCGCAGATGAGAGATACCAGTGTACTGTAGATATCCATCGCGCGATAGCTGATGTGGTGACCGCTGTCCGGCGCGTGCGCTGCTGATACTGCTCGCTATGCCTCCTGTAATGTTTGCACTGCCGGTGCAAATTACAAACATCCCATACTTAGGCACTTATAGCTCAAAAGCTCCCGAATATGAACTAGGTAAGTGTGTGTGATCGTATGGGAAGGGTGCTATCTAAGAATCATTTGTTTATGTCACTGTTAGTAGACAGAAGTAGCCTCGCCTCATTTCGTGGCAGGTTCTTTATACTTATTATCATACAGTGATTTGTAAAAATACTTTTCATGTGGAAGGTCTACTGTATTCAGTGTGTGGTGAGTACTCGTATCTTTTCTTTCTATCCTTTCTTATTGGAATTTGGAACATTTTTAAACAATAATAAAAAGAGATTAGCATCTGTTGCGTGTCACATGACGCGCACGTCGTCGGGCGGAGTCGGGTGCGGGTGCGTGTTTGTGCACAATACTACACTTCAGCGTGTGACTTCATCCGCGTTAACTTGCTTACTCCTCTCTTTTCCGGTTAACAATATTTTATATTATTTTCCAACTTATGCTTAAAACGTAAAGAAGTAGTTAAATACAGAAGTAATTACTCACAAAGAGCCGCTTCCATATTCATAATATTTGAGCCGATGTACGAAACGATTTTAACAGTCCATCAGAATCTGTTATTTCGCCGAGATAAAAGTTTTCCTATCAGTTGCGAGGATGCAACCGATCTCTACGTGTCGTCAGATCGGTTCAGCGGCTGAGCGTGAAAACACAACACAACACAACACAACACACAGGCAGACAGACACGCTTGTATAACAGATACGGCTAGTATGGACACAGATGTCATCGTATTCAGTATTACTGCAAAGCACACGATACAAAATGGCAAACAAAAAGTGCGCGTGCGTGCGCGAGTGTCGTTTGTGACTCCTCCGCGCAAATAATATCCAGGTAGGTATGAAAACGCATCGCAGTTACTTCGATGAGCTCAACATGAATTATTATTATTAGTACCAGTTGTTAGGTTTTCATAAAAAATGCAATGTTTATTAAAAAAGGAGGTTTGCAATTCGTCGGAATCTTTTTTTTTACGTAACTGATTTCATTATTGTTTGAAATTGGAAGAAGAGTTTAATTCTGAACAATTACAAATGAGTAGGTAAGCTTTTCATAGAAGCTCTTAACTGTGAAGTTCTAACATCGTAATACAAATAAAATAAATAAAGCCAAATATCTTATTGGATTGTCCAAATCCAAGTGAATCAGTGTGATCGGCATGCAGCACTAGGTACTTTACAGGAAAATCTGATTTTCTAATAAAACCTAACTGGAGATGCAATAGGTTTTTGTTAACTTATTATGTTTTACTTATTCTAATAAGATAAAAGCAACGTAAATTAGCAATACACTGCATCTGACCGCTTAGTTGAATTACAAGGAGCCCAGTATTTCTCATTACAAATCAAATGAGATCTGTTTCTATAGTGTCAACATCGTACTCCGATCGCGACGCGTAGTATAGGATCGAGTTGCAACTCATGAGTAGGGTGGTATTGTTACAATCTTATATGATTTATCCATACTTCCATACTAATATTATAAATGCGAATGTCTGTCCGTTCATCTGCCTGCTAGCTGCTCACCCGTCCCGTTTGATTGATTTTGCCGAAACTTGGTACAGGGATAGCTCGCATTCCCGCGAAGGCCACGGGCTACTATCGGTCCTAGAAGCTACACAGTGAAGCGGCGCAGGCTTATTGTGTAGTGCGGCGTGGCTGGCGGTGGGATTGAACCGTCTCGCACAGAGCCGTCGGCCAATTAGCCGGCATTATCCGACGCAGTGGGCAGCGGCGGCTACTCGCATGGTAATACGTGCATTAATCAACGCGTGTCTGTCCGTCTGTTTGTTTATCCAGTCACTACGTTTAATTAGTGTGTAGGCGCGCCGCTCGACTTCGGCCGCCGCTAATTAACGAGAAATATACAATATAGACTACGTATCAATTGTAAGCTTGTTTCGCTCGGTATCAACACACAAGGAACTTTTGTGGCAGGGTAGCGTCTAGAATTAACTAGCCAACCCGCCTGGCTTCACTCGAGTTGAATTTTTAAAATTTTGCAACGGAGTAGAATTTCCTAAAATCGTGAAACACTTAGATATTGCTTTATTTAAAATGAAAGCCTTATTAATTTTCAGGGATATAAGTTGAAAGCTGATGAACTTTCACCCCCTATTTAACCACCTTTAAACCTAAAAACGTCTTAAAAAAGATCTCTTGGAAAAATTCAAGTGTCTAACTGTAGTGGCTTAGGCTAGAGATCCAATTAGGCTAGCATTGGTAGATCAGTCAGTCAGTCAGTCAGAATCAAACATAATCTTTTTATACGAGTATGCAGCTATAGATAAAAATGAAAAGTATAAAGCTAAGCCTGAAAATTGGATTTAGTTCGGAGATTGTGTTCAAACGGATTTGTCAATCTGCTCGTGCGCATTCTCTTGAGAACATTTGTTTATTAATAAGCGGGTCCGGTTCGCGTGCGCGCACAAAATCACGCATAGTGTTACATGCATTGGGAGTTTGGGAGTATTGGCGTGACGCGACGCGCAACATCCGGGCGCCGTGCGACCGCGACCTTTGCCGCCGCGCACCGCCAGCACCGCCGCACCGCCAGCACTGCACCGCTGACATCAAACCGCATCTACATAATGCACTCATAACACGCTAACTGCCCATGATTCTACATAAGTATGCCTACGAATCTAATTATATTGAAATGAGAATAACATAGGTGAGTACGAACTACGAAATATCAATCTTCATCAGTTCACTCCTACAAGATAATTGTTGATGTTTTTTAAAAAAATGTGATAGTAATTTGCCTACACTTCAGGACTAAATGCTTACACTAATATTATAAAGGTGAAAGTTTGTGTGTAGGTATGCGTGTATGTGTGTATGTTTGTTACTCTGTCACGCAAAAAGTACGGGACAGATTTGATTATAAGTACCTTGGATTAACACATAGGCTACTTCTATCAAAGTGCTCCGTGATTAAAAAACTTACTGTCCATGCGGACAAAGTCGCGGGTATCGGCTAGTTTTAAATACATATAAAAAATTGCGGAACCGACAGGATTTGACTAATGTAGACTTTCTCTTGTCGTAGACTTCCCCTTAGAAAAAATATACCTATACCTAACTTGCTAAGTAGGTATACCTACTGCGCTAAGTATTATCTACTCCATCGATCGGAAACAACCCGAGATTGTTTCTTCGCCTAACCCGAAGTGCCTACTTGCAAATAAGTTTATTTGAATAAAAACTAAAAGCAGGCTTGGACGAACGGTCGTGTTCACAAGAAACTCTCTCCGTACTCAGTAGAAATAGTTTTTTTGCTGAAAAATCCAGTTCAAATATTTGAATAAGTAGTCATTAAGCTCAAAGGAAGATCCTCGTGATTCATTAATTAGGCGCACACACACACACAGCAGCGAGCGCGACGCCGCGGGGAGCGTTGCGTGTAATGAGCGCTTAATAAAAACTTTTTTCACCGCATCAGAGAGATAAAACACACAGAACCACAGAAAGAAGAGTGAACGGAACCGGTACGTTTCGCATTGAACTTACAGCACTTACTTTAAACAAACACGAAAAAATATTATATAAGTATATTCAAACGTATTCTAAAAATTTTTCAAATAATATAGGTACCTATCTATCGCGGTAGTTACTTAACCAGTGATAGCTGCATGCAGGTGTTTTAATAAAATCCTCTATTGGTCAAATATAGATTGGTTTGAGATTGAGACCCTCAATGATTCCAAACCGCATTCACGAAATCAATTTACATATCGAAACAATCGAATTTGCAAAATGAGACTGATTTGATCGACGGCTGGACACGCCGCGCACGCGCACCCAGGCTCAGAATAATAAGTGCTAACAATATTGCCTGGTTGTATTTTCGGCTAGTAAAAATGTTTTCGTCACCTTCTGGCAAAAACGCATATTCGTGCAATTTTGTATGCAATAGGCCTATTTGCATCGTCCATTCCTGTCGTAAGTTGGGTGTTGGAAAGTTCGGGAGTTTAAAGTGCACATCGCATGAGAGTGTGAACGTGAGCGTCCAGCAGCCGCGTCGGTTCCCACGGCTCAACATTAAATCACATGACGGACAAATTGCAGCGCCGCCACACGAGCGGCGACCGGCGACCCTGCCTGCCCGCCTCGCCCGCGCCGCCGCGCCGGCACCACGGTGCCAACACATACAGCGAGACGACGCTCTGGGTATTTGTGGCCAAGCCGGCTTTACGCAAGTAGGACCCACATAACCGAACCACTGATCCACCAGCAAACAAAATAATTAAAGTTTATTTTGAGCTTATTGAAAAGTCGAAATCGTAAAGGATAGAAAGAATAGAAATATTTGTTACTAAAATGAACTTTTACAAGTGGGCTACTTTTGAATTGTCAAATGCATATCTACCCACTTTGGGTCGAACTACCTTCCTTATCGTGAAAATTTAGCGAGAAACTCGAATTATTTGAATGAGAAGAAAGCTTGGATATGAGTTGCTTTAACAGTTTTGATAGTTTCAATAAATTTTCAATAAGTAATATTACGAAATAGTGATGCCTAATAGCCGGCTGAGTTTGTTGTGGACTCTCTTCTCAGATCAGAGCGTGCTAGTAACTCTCGAGGTAGCTATTAGAATAAAAATTATAGCATCTATTAATTATTTTTCAGTCAATAAAAAAGCTTATTTAAATACAGTGGTACCTATTTTGGCTTTGACTTCTGCCGGTCGGCATAACGCCTCCCCCGTCTCGTCCCTCTGTGTGCGCCGTGTATAGGCTGTGGCAGCAGCGGAGTCCCACTGTCCACACTCCACAGTGCAGCGGTGGGCGAGCGGCGAGCGGCGAGCGGCGAGCGGCGAGCGGCGAGCGGCGAGCGGCGAGCGGCGCGGTTGACGCGGCGCCGCTCGCTTATTTTCTCCCGGATAATTTTTTTTTTTTTTTTTTTTTTTTTTTTTTTTATTATAGTAAGAATATTAGCCATGTTAAATGACTAATATTCCCCTTTCCTCTCCAACTAAGCGTCAGGCTTGTGCTAGGAGTAGGTACGACAATAGTGCAACGGGCGGGGTTTGAACCGTCGACCTTTCGGGTTTCAGTCCACTCCTTTACCGGTTGAGCTATTGAGGCTTAAACATTATTATATCCTTGTTTGTAACTAACCTAATTGTAACCGCTTTACCTATATGAAACTTGAAGATTCCACGGCGATGCAAGTTATTTTTGTATTAACTTCTTATTACTCACTGCCGTAACACAGTAATGATCTTTAATGGTTTTTATTTATATTTCGATTGAACGAAATTGCCTTCTTTATTAAATTATTTAGGTAGTTGCTGTAAAAGAATGTTTGTCGTGAGACTGAGATGTTTTCCCACTACGCGACAACTCCTCGCAAAGTCCTTCATCAAACTCGGTTCAGCCGGTTCAAGTATTAGCCTGGGGCAAAAGATAGACGTATTTAGATTTTGGTAACGTGACCATAATATTATTATAAGCTAAAATAAGCTTAAAACCCAGTTGTTTTTTGACACGCACGCACAATTCGATCACAATTATAATGAAAGTGAAATTGTGGTCTAAGATGGACCGTCCGCCTAGATTTAGAAGATACCTATATATAGATACCTACCTACTGGGATTCGAAATCACAGATTTACGTTTTAATCACTTTTTTTAAGTAGTTAGTAAGAGTAAGTAAAGATCTATCACCCACAATGAATACTCGGTATTAGATAAGGTTCATTGCAGACGAAACACATTAGTTTCCAATTAGTCTGTCAACGCAGTACTCGGCTAGTGTACAAACTAAAAAAAGTAGGAAATAATGTAACACTATGTAACAAGCTGCTGGTGCTCGGCGCGGCTCCGCTGCCAACGTGCAAATCTCGCCGTGGCTTTTACAGGATGTGATAAATTGTAAATATTAATTACACTTTTTGTTGGGTTACTTCAAGCGAGCATTAGGAACGCGAACCATAACTATATTACTAGTATGTAATGTTTGTGTGTGGAAACTCAGACTCAACAGTAGAGACGGAATCGTTGCCAATTTTTATTCGAATATAAATCTTTATTTAGGTGTTTTATCCGATACAAATTAGCCTTGACCGCAATCTCATCTGATGATAAGTGACGCTGCCGCCGAACTAAGAAGCGGGCTAACCTGGAATACGTACTTAGGGCACTTCTGTTGGATCCATAGAATAGAATAGAATAGATTTTTATTCAAATAAACTTTTACATACCTACCCCGAATCGATTTCTGTACATGGTACTTAGAGTGTGTTCAATTACATGGTGGTAAGGTAGTGCCATAAGGTAGAACCCGGTCCATAACAGCGCTCACCACTGGGATAAGGAGGTCTCTGATAAAGCACCGACGAAGTTCTGAAATTGAGCGCAGATTCGCGCAGAGCAGTTTAGTATTCCGGGAGCTGGGAGTGAACTCGTGTGTCAAACGCGGCATGCGGTTCAAAAATAGCTACTTGATTGGGTTCTTACGGGTGGATGGCGGCCGCTAGGAATGCGAGCGCACGGGGGCTACAGGGACCCCAATTTAAAATTCAGATAAGCGGAATAAACGCTCGCCCTCGGAATGTGCAGAGACGAGGCCTCGCCCGCACTGCGCCAAGCACTAGTTCACACGCCTCGCTGCCTCGCCGCCTCGCCGCCTCGCTCCCCGGCTACCACTCCAGCCTCGCCTAAACTAACTTGGAATTCTCGTAAGTCGCTTCGAAATACAACAAAAACATTATTTTAACCAAACAAGAATTACTTGTTGCTATTTTCAACGAATAGACATAGGAATAGAGAATGGTAATCTCAACGGAACATAGAATTCCCCTGAGATTTAAAAAAACCTAAATCCGAGATTGAATGGACGAAGTTGCTAGCGAAAGCTAACGTTGGAACTTAACGGGAAGGTTAGTAAATCCGATTGCGATAGAAAAATTCCAAATACGTATCTAATACGAATATTAAAATTCTCATAACCTCGCGAACTGATTCAATAATGAGGGGCGGCGCCAGTTCGTTGCAGAACGCCGATGCCAGCGCGAGCGGTGTGCAGTGTGCGCCTTGCCTCACTTCCTGCAGGAAAACATGGCAAGCTCAGCGGCGTTGTTTACGATACAGATCTCTATGCAGATTACTTAATGGCCATAATTATTACTCGATTGCGGCGCCCGACCCTACAAAGTCGGCACTTTTTTACTGCAATATACTAAATTGTTTCAGCGATCCAATTAGAATGTAGACATAGGTAATCGCTCCGATCAGATGTTCCGACCACACTGCACAGTGTACAGTCCAATTAGTATTAGCGATTATTGTCGACACATTATTTAGGTGGAGAAAAAGGAAAAACCAATTTTACACGTCACTTCTCTACCGTATTTTGACATAAGACTTGGGTGGTACGGCACAGTTTGACGGTGGTACCTTTGTACGGGCGATCACATCATTTTATTGAACAACAATCTTATAGGAAGTTTATCAATATTTTATAGGAAAGTGTCTTTCTATGAGAAAAATATTTAAGATGTTTTATTTCAAGTCTAAGCATAATTTTCAGCTTATTGTTTAGATACTGAGCGAAGTTGTTCCTGACGCTAGTTTTTTCATTTTTTAGAATAGAATAGAATAGAATAGATCTTTATTCAAATAAACCTTTACAAGTGCTTTTGGGTTTACCTTTACAACTTCAAAAGAAAAAACGGAACCCTTATAGAATCACTTTGTTGTCTGTATGTATGTCTGTCTGTCCGTCCGTCCGTCGTGTCTGGCAAGAAAACCTATTAACCTAACCTAACCTAGCGTACTTCCCGTTGATCCCGTTGAACCATGAAAGGCAAGTAGTAGGTCTTATAGCACAAGTAAAAGAATAAATCTGAAAACTGTGAATTTGTGGTTACATCATTTAAAAAAATTAAAATGTGTTTCAATTTTCAAAGTAAGATAACTATACCAAGTGGGGTATCTCATATGAAAGAAAGCCTGTACATTCTAAAACAGATTTTTATTTATTTTTATGCATAGTAGTTTTTGATTTACCGTGCAAAATGACCAAATACTGAACCCTCGCCTCGGTGCGCGAGTCCGACTCGCACTTGGCCGGTTTTTTTAGCTGCTGGGGCTTGTTGAAATGATTGAATGGTTGAAATGGATTTACAATGCAACCGTGTCCCTGTAATATGTAAATTTCACTTGCATTTTACGTCGCAAATCGCATTTGTAATATTCTTAAGTCAATGCGTCAGGTAGGTATAAGTAGGTACCTAAGTACTTTAAATCACACTAATATTATAAAGGAGAATGTTTGTATGTATGTGTGTGTGTGTGTGTGTGTTGGGCTGAAATTTAGAATGGAGATAGATTACACCCTGGATTAGCACATAGGCTACTTTTTATCCCGGAAAATCAAAGAGTTCCCACGGGAATTTTAAAAAACCTACATCCACGCGAACGAAGTCGCGGGCATAAGCTAGTTGCTAATCTAATTTATTGTAATTTTCAGCACATGTTGCTAAGTCGTACAGCATTGTCTCTATCAATCAAATGACTCAATATTATACACTTTATACATTTCAATTATATAATAATTACACACACATTAGTATGTACCTAATATCTACTTACTTAAAAATTGGTGAACCCTTTGATTTTCCTGAATAAAAAGTCTGTCCGTCTCTACGTCGTAAGCGCCCTCTACGAGATCACTACTCTCAGTGCCATAATATTATGTTGTCACCACCGACATCTATTGTAACTGGTATAATTGTCACGATCAATTCAGTGGCTGAGCCGTGAAAAGATAAGTGAACAGATGGACAGACACACTTTTGCATTTATAATATTTTATTGGTATGGATCAAAACAGTAGGTCATATAAACCTGGACAAGTTTAGGCAATTTTTCACGCGATGTCAACCCGTTCGCGACGCGTCGGGTGGCGACGCGCCGCTGTGCCCGCGGTACTGCATTAGGATGCAAATCGCTCGCTCGCCGCATGTAGATACGAGCTGATAGCCGGGAGCCAATCACGGCGCGCAGGCTCCCCGCGCACCGTGAATGACAATGTGCCGCAAACCCACCCACACACATACTGGAGGTACATCACACTGATCCTTCTTGATCATGGTAATCTTGAATTGAATTTAAATTCTGAACGTGTTTTACATAAGTACCTACTGGCATGAGTTAATATTAGCTTAGGTTTCATTTTGATCACTTTTGTAGGTATTTGCTCAGTGTTTGTAATGTGGTTGTGAGCGGTTTCTGCGCATAATTCACGCATCATCATTTTGAAGCAAATATATATTCTATGCCTACCTACTTTATACTTTGACGTATTTACACCTTTGTTAGGTACCTGTTATCTCCCAAAGCCACCATGATCCAAACTTCACAGTCGCTGATCGTTCCTCCCCGTGTTGAGGACTATGCGCAGGGAAACTTTGAGCTTTTATAAATGAACGAAGCTGTGTGAGGGCGCACAGCAGCGTGCGGCGTGCGGAGGACGCCGCAGCTGCAGTGATTGTATTCGGACTGGGCATTTAGATTTTCGAAAAGGGACGCCGAGGGACTGTCCTTGCTTTATAATTAATCGAAAAACAGAGTTACACTGGAAAGAAAAGGGGAATAATACACAAGTCTACCACAAAATTCAGAAAATTATTTAAAACTAGATAATGCTCGCGACTTCGTCCGCGTGGATTTAGGTTTTCAAAAACCCTAACTGGGAACTGTATGGTGATCGGTTGCTTCGTTGCGACTTACGGTGTGCTTCAGTGCTTCAGGGGGAGACCAACAAAAACCCTCTACGACATTAGTAGTGCTTCTGTATGTTGATTTTTCTTTTTTTTCGGATTGAGTCTGCTGTGTAGGCCCTACTGGCCGCTACAGCGTCACCAGGGGGGGGGGGGGGGGGGGGGGGGGGCGCGCGAGCGCGAAGCTTCGCCTGAGGGTGAGCCCTAGGGCTGTAACAATGTAATGTTTTATCGCAATAATATGCATGACTTCGCGTGTACATAGTAGGTGGTAGGTACCTCTCTGTCAGTAATAATTCTGTCACAAGTTCGAGATTTCTATTCAAGACAGCACAATAAGCAACGTAATGCATTTTTTCATAAAAATGATGCACGGGTTACCAGTTAATAACTAATGAAGTTACAAGCGTTGGACAATGTAACACTGACCTCACCTAACTACTTCGTGTTGGCGCGGTTGGTTGTATATTGTCGTATATCTAATGAGCTGATACCGGTGTATAATGAGTATGATTGATAGCCGTGAGCCGGTTACCCTTGGCGGCGGAGCTGGTGATAAGTGATAACCTGTGGTGATAACATAGTAACGACAGCCGTTTATTAGGTAAGTTTGTTAACTTTTTAAGTTTACTGCTAATTATATTTATTTTAGGAAATGACTAAAAAGTGCTGAATATAAAATGAGACTCGTCTAACTCTTTTGTTATCCTATCTTTAGAGTCCACCTATTAGGTATTATTTAATTGTGTCATTTTAAAATAACGGGAATAAGCAAGAAAGAGCAGACACAGAAAATCCACACTTATTATAATAAATACCAAAGCGATGCGTCTGTATGTATGTTTACTAGCTTTTGAAGGCCCATCTGATGTCCATGAAAGGTACATAGTTAGCTTAGGTATGTCTCAGGGATAGACACCTAGGATACTTTTATCCTGAAGATTCCCGAAAAAAGGTTCTCACGGGATTCCTAAAGATTCATCTGATTATGCTTAGTAATAACTTAATAAGCTACACTGATGATTCCTATCCCGCGATTGACATTCGCATGTATATTATACGAATCTTATACCCATATACTTACTTAGTACAATTATGTTTTGCTTAGATTATTTTCAGAAAAACTTAAGAACGTCAAGTAGACTTTTGCAAGTGTGAATGAAGGGCTTCTTGTAATGAATCTGAGGGGAAGTAAGTAGTAAGTATCTACAGGCGAGTGCATTTCTTGCCGAATAAAAAATGTGAAGAAAAAATGTAGGTAGTACAAGTGGAGCGTAAAAAAGGAGAGAGAATCAATTTGGAAGGTCTTAAAACACTTTAGCGTCCCTCTCGAGATAAGGGGATGAAATAAAATGCTACTTACTATGAATAGCGTATGAATTGTGTACACGCGGGCGAGAGCTCTGCCCACTTCATACATATTCCCGATGGAGTGGTGTTTCAATAAATGTTGATCCGTGTTTAACGTGGGGCACTGGCAGTTCGTCATACAGGAGAAAGTACAATGCCACAACAACTCATCACGATCTCTTTCAGAATACTCATCATGCCGTTTAGTTAATAATAAATTATTGTCTTTACATAATTTACCTATTATACCTTCAATGCAGTTTGGCTGCGGGGTCTAGGTGGGCGCTTAACATGCTACTACATGCTTCAATATGAACACATGAGCATGTAGGTTTTGACTGCAACGTAGGTCTCCACTAACTCATTGCGCTCTTTCAGGCGCAGTCGGATCTGAAGGATTTTACATAATCCACCAGAGTGAAGCCAGCTCAGCTAGTTCCCTTAAAGTATTTAAATCTGGACGAATAAGTAGCTGCGAGTTGCGACGACGAAATTCTGAAGTTATTTTAATTATGATGTGTACATTAGTTTGATAGCCTTATGCAAATTTGTCTAGTTATGCTAACCATCGCCGGCCGAACGATACACATCAACTAATACCCCCTACAAAAAGAATATTATCTAGATACGTACATCTGCTTCGCGTCCGAGTTAATTAAGGCATCGCGGAAGAACAAGTACAAGATTAGATGTGTAACAATATTTATAATTAAATGTATGCAAATGAGGGTCGTGAATCATACGGAGGCAACGATTAGCTATTCTAATGGGCTCGTAAACATGTGCGGCGGCCTTCGTCACACCTCCCAGTACTGAACTGCTCGCCCGGTTGCACCGGCCACAGTCGAAACTCACGCTATCTTACAACAGCCAATGAAGATATCGTCCATTCATCCAGACGACTTACGAAGTTATGTACTTACACTAGATATTACAATGTAATAAAAATGTTGTTCAAGCTGTCGCATAACAAATGTAACGATGGTATTATTTATTGTACATATACAATCGTATACAGAAACTGACAGACATATTATTATAAACGAAAACCTTAGTAACGTTTTCGCTGAGTTTAGTATCTTGTGACTTTACATGTAGGTTTTCTTATCTAATGTAGACCCCAAAGATTTTTAAAATGTTTGATAGGCTCGCGTATCATGAACATCGCAAAATCCAAACAAAGCTGGGTGTATAAAAGCCGGATCAGGTCAAAAATATAGTTGGACGCAAGTTCTTCCTCGCCTCAGCGCTTAGTCCCGAGACAATCACGGCGCGACTTCATTACTACTAAAACTTAACTTAATACAAGTGTAAATTAAAAATTTATAACACCCCCGACGATCCAAAGTATTTGAGTTTTCCAAAACATCATTTTCAAATAAATAATTATGTATTTAGGCAACGTCCATCTTGACAGCTTGACATTTGTCTATTGACATAATATTATGAACCTAACGGTTATCTAACCTTCTTTTCTACAAGAAAACTAGAAAAGAGCTGATAACTCTTAAACGGCTGAACCAATTTTTTTAGATTATAGCTAAGAACACTCTCGATCAAGCCACCTTTCAAACAAAAAAACTAAATTAAAATCGGTTCATTTGTTTAGGCGCTACGATGCCACAGACAGATACACAGATACACAGATACACAGATACACACGTCAAACTTATAACACCCCTCTTTTTGGGTCGGGGGTTAAAAATTGCTGCTCTTTTCCCATTTGGCCCCATTTTGAATGCGTAAACTTCCGTAGTTAATGAATCATTGTTACGCAGTGTGTATGTAAAGTGAATGTAAAGTAGACAGGAGCACGTACAGCGGCCGGAGCGGAACATTTGACAACAACTACTGACATCATTCATGTAATCTCTTTCAATTAATCTTTCATTTGGCTACTTACTAATTTATATTTTGTAGAAATGAGTTGGCGTGTTCACGCGGGAACGGCGAGCGAGGAGCCGGCGCTCGCTGCCCGTCAGTGGGAGACAGGCATGAATTACAAGTTCCCAAATTTGAATTTACACGCATAATATTACATCACGAAGATTTTTATTTCATTATAGAAACCCAATTAAAGTCCAACTGTATATAATTTAATTCATCTCTGATAACCTAATGATTAGCTATTCTTTTTATAAAAATACATAATATCACACTAATATTATAAAGGCGAAATTTGTATGTGTGTGTGTATGTTTGTTACTCTTTCACGCAAAAACCAATGGACGGATTCAGCTGAAATTCAGAATGGAGATAGATGATATTCTGGATTAACACATAGGCTACTTTTTATCCCGAAAAAAACACGTATTTCTTCATTTCCAACTGAAGGCTAGTGGCAATACCATGGATATGTAAATTCAAAACAGACAGACTTTCACATAAAATATACAATTTCAAACCCGTATATTACAGCCTTAGAGCATGAATTTTTAAGAATCCTTTCTTAGCGGATGGTTGTGTTATATTAATAGCTATTTACATCTCAAAGTTCAGTTCAGCCCGATCTGTCCAGTGCTTCGAGCTGTGCGTTGATAGATCAGTCAGTCAGTCAGTCGGTCATCTTATCTTTATTTAGGTGTAGGCACAGAAATGGTTCAGTTCTTGTTTTATTATACTTAGACAAGCGGAGAAGACAAAGACGAGATACGGAGAGCCGCTGCAGGATAAGAAACGAGGTGTCACGTGTCCGTGTATACTCGTGTAGCACCGGCCGCGACCTTGACCCGCGCCGCCTGCGTGTGTGTGCGTGTGTGTGTGTGAGCGCGCGCGGCGCAGGTGCTGCGCACGCGTCGCTCGCACGGGTGTCGCACTAAACTTATCCCGTTACCTCACTAGTCTCTACGATCTGCGAGCCCGACGCGGTATTATTACGGGAAATCCCCTTTCAACACATAGTACATAGCAGTTCAATGTTTCAACAGTAAATAAATGGAAAGGATTCATGACGCTCAGAAATGCATTCGATCTACCTAATAACTTTAAAAAAAATTAAAAATCTATTAAAACTATGCTCCTGAGAAAAGCATTTAATTTGAAAAGAGCAACCGACGAGTTTCTTGCTGGTTCTTCTCGGTAGGAAAGGCACTCGGAACCAGTGGTAGATGCTTTTGACGATTCAATAGTGCTTGTAAAAGTCTAATTGAATAAAAATATTTTGAATTTGAATTTGAAATACCTACCTATACTTATACCAAAAGTGTCAGCCATCGGAATTAATTCAGAGAAACAAACAAAAATATAGCAGAATTAGATCAGATAACGTTTGTACAGATCTGCCATTGATTTGAATTTTAGGATAAAACAACGAGCCTAACGAAAACCGCTTTTCTCGAGCATCGATGCGAAAAATCGAGGTCGTATGGAATTAACTGTGCAAGCCTGCGCAGTATCTAACGTGCTGAGCTGACTGCTTGATATATTATAGACTAGCGACCCGCCCCGGCTTCGCACGGTTGGACATTTATTTTTTCTATTTTCCGGGATAAAATATAGCCTATACGGATTCGGAAGAATCCCTCTAAGTAATGGTAAAAGAAATTTTGAAATCGGTCCAGTAGCTTTTGAGCCTATTCAATACAAACATACAAAAATACAAAAATACAAAGGTTTCCTCTTTATAATATTAGTATAGATATATAACATCACACGTACTACAACTCAAACCGCTGAAGCTACATACCTACGTCTTGTACTAATTTGCACTTATTAAGAGAATAAAAGAGAACCTTATAATGAGAATGTACCTACATGCATATTTCAGGTAGGTAGGTTACTTTTACTGTGCAGACCACAAAGAGGGGTCTGTCTTATAAAAATTTAAATCTTTAAAACCTAAATCCATGGGGACCAAGTCGCACGAAAAGTTATTTCATGCAATTCTTATGTTGCGGCTAAATCAAGGTTTACGTCAATGCCCAACAACGCCACAATTATCGCGTTAAACTGAATGGCCACACTTGACATCTAATGCCAATTGAATTGGGGTCAAAATCATCTAACGCCAAACGGCGTATGTGAATGCCGTTGTACGTTGATCGCGGCTACATCTCTACATCTGCGTTTAACGGGAAACACCTTTGAACATCGCGTTGTTGGTCGTTTATGTGGCCGGGACATCACCGCTCATGCGAAAGCTTGGATTCAGAAAGCTTTTATTTGGAAGTGGATTTAGTCCGAGGACAATGAGCTATATACGTATTTTTAGAAGATGTCACGACTGGTGGGTCGCGACGGGCCGGCTCGCCGCTCGGCTCATGTTAATTATTAAGTCAAGATAGCATCTGCAAACTAATTGCAGTAATTGACGCTATAAGGGCGGGAGCTGTATCGGCGCATCGCAGGCGCAAGCTATTGCAGCTTATTGCGCTGCTTATTGCCGCATTAACAAAGTTTGTTGCCGCTCATTCCATTGCCGATGTTTACCTGGCTAACAACCTTGTGAAGGTTCCACAAGTCAACCACACAACATTTTAAACGAAAAGTTAAATTCGTAAAAACCTACACCTACAATCGTATACATAGAGATTTAGACAACCCGTCCTAGTTGGATTCGGTTGAACTGAAAATCCTTTCTAACAGTGAGGGCTTACACTATAGAAAAAGCTTACCTACTAGAAAAATGTAAGTTTCTGGAGCCGACAAAAGTTTAAGCAGGCAGTAGGTACGTAGACAAAATGTCAGGCAGTTCATCCTTTCATAGATAAAGATTGAAATTTCTAATAAAAATACATCCGATAACAAAATAATAAGATCTATTACTCGTGTTCACAGCGGTAGTCAGCCACGCTGCACGCACGGCGCGCGGGCGGCGCGCGACGTGCCGCACGTATTCTAATGCCACATTACCGCGATTGCGCGCCCGCCGCTCCCGCACTCGGCGCACCGCACCCACTCTACACCGCTACACCGGGAGCCGGCGGGGAACTGTCACACCATCACACGTGACACTTCCTAGCTGGAACACCCAAGAGGCAGACGACAGCTCGTTTTGACCATTGTAAAGTAGACACACTGTAAGTACTGCATCCGAGGACATCGACCTACATGTACACTATGATCACTGACTGCGTCAATAAATCTGATCAAACATGAATATAAATAGAGAATCTAAGTGGCTGAAATATTAACTAGTAGCTTGGGTTTTAAATGTAAGTTTACTAAATACTGAAAGGATTTTCGGTCAAACGGTTTTGTTTGCCTAAGTTTTCAACAAATTGTCTCCCCGAAGCAGAAATGAAGATGAGTCAGCTAGTAGCATCGTGCGTCGCTACTCGCTAGGCTCGCACAGCGCGCGCCGGCTCTCGGGGAGACGCGGCGCGCGCGGCCTGTAATAACGCGATATGAGATGCACGCAGGCGGAGTTACGCCACATTGTGATGTGTCCGAATTATTCCATTTACGAGCACATTATAGTGTACCGGTACTGTGGAGCCTCCGCCGACCGCCACGCCGCGGCCTAATCGGTATTCAATAAGCAAAGATTTGCCGCTCGCTCGCCGCGCGTCGGCCGCGCGTCGTTACGGCAAACTTTATGAGCTGGATAATGACCGAAACGCGACCACTCACACCAAGAGTTACCCATGCCCGGCCGAGATTACTGAACTTCTGATTGAACACTACGTGCCCACATGCTTTGTTATTTATAAGCTTAGTATTCAGAATAAATTTAACAATACTAGTAGAGCTGTGATTTAGTTTTCAAGCAAAATAACCAATAACTCGCTGTTTTGGTCAGATGTAGGTACCGTACCTCGAAAAGAAAAAGGAACCCCTATACTTATAGGATCACTTGGTTATCTGTCTGTCTGGCCTAGTAGAATCATGTGGCGGATATTGGGCGGATAGGTAGATCTTATAGTAAAAATAAAGGACCAAAATGTAGGAAAGCGTCAGATTGATAAAAGGTCTGGTAGTTTTTGTTCTGGTAGTTGTTTCATTGACGTAGCTCAAAGCGGGGACCGCCAGCACACGGGAGCCGAGCTAAGGTCAGTTCGTTCAAGGCGTAGCGTGTACTGTGGGCGAGGTAACGAATGCTCGCGTGTAGCGGGACCCCAACGTCCGCAGGTGTCCAACGGGACTCGCAAAGGTCGCCGGCTAGCACGCTTACCCGATAAACTACTGCGCCCCTCGGCTCGGCCTTTCCAACAGCCGCCTTCCCTCCGCGCGTCGCCTCACGCTCCGAGACGCGGCGGCGGCTCGGCCGGGGCCCGAGAGGCGCGGGCCCTTTCCCCGGGAACGACCGTTTTACCTCGTTTTACGATCTCTCTCCCGGAACCATTTTTTGGTAAAACAATGATTAGGGACAGTCATGCAATAAAAAGTTGCAACATTGAAAGATATTCAAATATGCTTTCTTTTATGGGCGTCATAACGAGCGCCTGTTGCATTGTGCGAGCGACAGGCGACGGGCGACGGGCGAGGGGCGGGGTTGGCGATTTCAGCGCTGTTTTCGTTTTGTTTTCTTAAAAAACGTTTGGAGCGGTGCAGCAATAAATTAGAAAGTCCCGCGTCGCTCGCCTCACGTCTCAATTGAAATAATTTTTTGCCCGCGCCGCTCTCTCCGGCACAAAGCTCGGCGTAATTGCTTTACATCCCTTAGTTAAAACGTGCAAACTGTAAGCTCATGCATGTATCCGTAAACCGGCGCAACCGTGAAATGTTCCGTTAGGCTCGGAACACATGTAATTATTTTATAATACTGACTCGTTTCACTCCGAGCCGCGAGTCAAATCCGACTAAGTAATAAAATGTTAAAAAGATTGTAATGAAGTTCCTGCGAATAAGATCATAAAAATTCAGCGGTGAGGGTGTGCGGCGGGTGCGGGTGGGTGTGCGTGGGTGCGCGGGGAGGGTGTCGGTGATGCACGCTAAGCCAGCTTCGAAATAATGACTGCTTCACTGATTTATTTACACCGACATACCGACAACATGCGATGTTGCGCCGCCGCTAATGGAATCGAGAACGACTGTTATGATGTACTACTACTCTGCGCCACTCACACCTGCTATTACAACAGTTTGCTCAGCAAATTATCACACTAGTGAAATGTATTTGCGATATTGACACATTACCCTAATACCGTCGCATTTAGATGCGACGGTATTAGGGATGCGATCCCGAAGCTGTAGTATTGGAGTTGGAATTCAAATCGATAAAAGAAAGTTTTTAAAACATTGAAAAGCTTTTTTGATTATTATGGTACGTATCCATAAAATTAGGAGCTTGGCGCATCACGAGAAAGGTCAACTCAAAATGATCAGTATGTGTAACAATACACCGGAACACCACACTTATATTCAGTGAGGTTTAAGTATAAAGTATCGATAAAAACAGAACACTAACATGTAATAATTCAGAATTCACACAATGTGATCAGGTAAATAGGCAGTAGGTAAGTGGGTGCTATTAATTTAGCCCAGTATAAAGCCAAGGGTCCACTAGCGGCAAAACTTGCAGAAGTTAGCTCTGGCAAGTTGCACACGCGCACGTCACTGCCCGAAATATGCGGACACCGGACACTGCTCACTTGGCCCAAAGTTCAGAGGTCAAAATGTATTTATTTCATACCAATGGGTGGGATTCACCATCAAAATTGCACACTAGTGAAATATGTTTGCAGAATTTGTTTTCATTTCAATATTCCTAAGTTCAAGTTTGACATTTATAAAGTCGATGTATTCAAATAAGAAAGCGGTTACAGCATTAAAAACTAAAAAGCATTGAATTATTATAACTCACACGAATCACATGAGATGATGATGAGAAGAGAATTGAAAATGGTCAGGGTAAACAATAATAAACGGACACCTACTTACTGTATTCAACGAGGGATGATAATTCGATAGTAACAAACGCTAATCTGTACCTGAATTCACAAAATAGTACCATCCTACTAGTTAACTATAGGCAGTATTATAACTTGCAGAAGTCACTGGCACTGAGTGAACACTCGCGATTCACATGACAGTGACAGTCAAGTTGTGCAAGAGAAGTTGCCGGCGGACGCTCGGCCTAAGTTGAGAGGTGAGAGTGAATGCAATATTTGGGACTCACCGGGGTCCATGGGGCGCTCGCGCGGCGGCGGGCGGGCATGTCCGCGCGCCGGACTCTCACTGCGACAGCCGCCGGGCGACTGCCGTTACACCATTATTCACCCCCCGAGCTGAAATGTCAGCGAGGGCGCGAGTAACGGGACCTGCGCGAGCGCAGAGGGATGCAAAGGTCACCCGCCGACGGCAGGTACCCACTGGCGCAGGTCACGCGCACCGACCGCTCCGGCCCGTAACGACTTATGAATGAACAGCCGCTAAATAAGGAGAAACCAGCAATTTTTGGAATTCACACTGTACGAACGGTGGATTGTTTTAAACAACGTTCATTCAGCTCTACTACCTTAGGAATCGTTAATAGAGTATTTCACTAACCCCAAGTACCTGCTTAGGTAGACACTATAAATCATACTATGTATTTACCTACATAGTTTTCAAATAAACAAATTGCCTAGTCATGTTTGACACAACAATTTTTCCGTCTGAAATGCTTTACCCGCAAGAGTCTCAAACGTTTCAATGCACTGTTTATTTACCTATTTTTATCAACTATCACGATTTCCTACACTGTGAATAGACAAGACGTCCGGCTACGCACTAGCCACAGCCCACAGCTAAGCCGACGCACTCTCTCTCGTGCAGTAGCTGTAGTGTAGGTGCGTCGCTTGTTTGTTTGTTCTGCTCGCTTGCGCGCGCACTGCGGCACGCACTCACCTATTCGCTATGCAAATATTGCACTTCCAGTAAATTGCTCCACATCGCTTCCGTCACTGACAGTTTAATTGCTAATATTATATCGTTACGGACAGCGATATAAATGTTTGTCTGTAGTTACGGATAACCATATCTACGTATCTCCTGAGCCCACCGAATAAACTTACGATCGCCTCAGTTTCAGTTTGCCTGCTTTATGCTTAGGTAGCGCTAAACCGTTGCATCTAGTGTTCAGTTACAGACACGCGTCGATACGTCTCTACCGAAACAAGGTAGGTGATATTTAAATCGAGTCATCTTCATAATATATCAAGGTTCTCTGTGAATCAACTAGTCGAATAAAATTTACAATGCGTTCCTGCGGACACGTTCGGTTACAAAGAAATAGGCAATTTTTTTTAGAACGGACACATTACGTTACCTTTAGTCGTTAAAAATAGAAAGGCTATTATACCTGTGAATAAATTATTGAAGGATCTTTCGAAGGAAGATTGCTGTGACAATGGCCGGGTCGATATATCGGCGCGGAGCGGTGCGGTGCGGTGCGGTGCGGGGAGCGTTGCAAATGTTCTCATGATTGATCTCCGGATTCACAAATGCGCACAAAAAAGCGGTGCAAAAAATTGCGCCGACTACGTATGCAAATCTTTTGTTGAACTAGACGAGTTCCTGCGCGTGCGACTTAGCTCCTTATGTCCTAGCGCGTAGCGACGATTATCGCACGACGTGCGAGCGACACGGCCGCGGCGCACACGCTCTAAGTACGTTCGTAAATTACAATACACGAGGCCCCGCGATTACTCAAATTCTGAGAAACTAATAAAAGGAACCGTTTCATATCGCTATAATACGTGGGTCGTGAAAAAAATACCCTCATCTTAAAGTACCATCACTTTATTAGCTTTTAGCTGTCGATAATCTTTACAAATAAAGTATGTTCGAGAAAATAATTAATTTACATCTGAAATATTAAAAAATTTCCCTTTTGTCGAATAAGTACATATTATTCATATTATATTGTTATCCGTGGATTAGACACAAAAGAAATGGAAAACGTTTCAACATTATTAAATAGTGATAGGTACGTCTGTAACGGTGGTTCTACACTTCAACTTCAAATAAATAAAACATGCTGCTAATTTAACATTATCGTATGTAGAATAATAATTATCTATTCATATTGTATCCGATTAAAGAATAGCTATTTTAAGCATTTAATTTGAAAGCACGCTCGCAAGCCGGGCTCGTTACCGCATCGCAGCTCATTAACATAATAGATCTCGTCCAGCGAAGCATCCAGATAACACTAACACGAGCGGATAATAGACGACAAAACGAAAAACAACTACCTACATACATCATAAAGAACCACGGAAATTGGAATGAAACTAAAGAATAAAGCTACGTGCACCAGTTCGTGCGCAAGCGCAGGTCGCTGCGCGTGGAGAGGGGCTGCTGGCCTTTCAAAGGTTAATGAGAGAAATTATGTACGTATTGGCGTTAATTGCGGCGCTAATAATACCTCGCTCGCCGCCCGACTGCGCGCCTGCGCACTGCAGCCGTGACCCGCTCGAGGGTTATATTGACACCAAGCGGCGAACAGGGGCCGAGGATTCTCGGTAGATCGGGAGCCGTTCCGGCCGACGCGACGCCGCTCTACACACACTCGACGATTTCCAGTCGTCGTCACAAAGCACGCATGATTGCCGCCATTAGGCCGCCACTACTGACGCACGTTTCGCAATAAATCTCCAAAAAATCCTTATTCACGTTTACGAGCCGGCTACAAAAACTAATGGAAATAGAAAGAAATATGCGAGCCGTGCCGATTGTTCGGCGTGGATCCGAGGTGCGCAGAAAAAACACGGACAGATGCGCGCGCGCAGGTAGCGCCCGCGCATGCTGGTGTGGCCGCGCCCTAGCCGCGCCGCGCCGCGCCGCGCTTTGCATACGCGCGGGCCCACGAGACGTTCGCTGGAATCAGCGCTAAAACTAACTACAGTTTTCCTTTTCTTTGCCTAGTAGCGGAAAAACGGTGAACCGATCGTTCATAGCTAAACACTACGTAGGTACATAACACTGACCCTAACTCGAAGCGATGTCTCCACGTACGTCGTAACGCGGCGGCGGGCGGCGGCGGCGGGCGGGGAGGTACCTGCGCCTGCGCCGAGCGCCGCGACCCATTTACCGCTTTCAGCAAAAAATGCAGCAGCATTCGGCGAGAATTTGCGAAGAAATCTAAAATGTTTACCCGAGCGATGGCCAGTGCAGCCGCAAAAACACAACCCACGCTAATGCGCAGGAATGTAAATTCCTTCTTTATAGTAGTTTCGATGCAAATCTTCACTTACTCATTAATTTTATGCACGACTCTGATTTAAATTTTCCATTTTCGACCGATACGGTCTAGCCGCGGACGGCTGGCTGACGTTCGATGTACCATCGGGGTTTTTTACAATCTCGAATGAATAAAATTAATTGATCTAATCGGATTACACACAAATATTTCACGGTACACACTACACGGTACACGCAGGACGGGGGACCTACATACGAGTAATACCCATAAAGACTTCAACATCGACCACATTTTGCCCAAGCTTTGCATAATTTTATTATCTTCTCTCCTTATCGCAAAAAATATTGTAATGAAAATATATTGACCGTAGAGCAGGCCTACCTACTAATTTCACTTTTTAAAAATAATATTTATTTATTCAGAATACGTGATTCCCACGACTTTATCCCACTAGATTTTTTAAGTTACAGGTTTCCCGGGACATTTTCGGGATAAAAATTAGCCAATGTAGGCCAACCCAAGCCGCAAGCTATCTAGCTGTGCTTTCTGTCAAGATCATCAAGGTTGAGTGTCAGGGTTGCTGCGTCGTGTCCCTCGCGTCGGCTGGCGTGTGGCGGGTGCAAGCCGTCCAGCGGGATCAGTGATGCGGCGGCGCGTGACGTCGCCCTCCGTGCGGAACTAAACCCGCTCGCAATGTCACTAGTCATCCTGCCACTGGACGTCGTGGGGCTGGATGTGACTGGGCACTGGCCACTTTAGCATACTACACATTCTAGGAGACGAGACACAATCAACCATCTTGTTCTCCTTCACACCTCCGGTACAGTTTATATTATTATTTTCTAGTCATCAGATCGGCATCACCGGCCCCTTACACGGGTCAAAGAATCGACAGTGAAAAACGGCCATAGTTTACCTCGCTGACCGAGTGCGGATCGGTAGATTTCACACTTGAGAAAATCATGGAAAATCTTCAACAGTACAATATTATATACAACAGTACAGTATCACCGGATTGAACTCTCGGCACATGAAAATTATGTCCGATTTCTTTCTCATGGCACAACATAGCGTTTATCTAAATCGAGGAATGATAATGACAAATTATTATTAGTTATGTGATAAAATTATAATTGTTCCGTGCATGTATGTGCGGCGGTGGGATGTGCGCGATGCGCGGGTGACGAGCTGGTGTTTTTGAGCGGCGCAATGCGGGCGGAGATGCGTCGCGATGCATGCATGCATGGCTGTGCGTGGCGCGGCGTGGGAGCGGCCGCGGCGTTTTTGCGGCGCGCAGCGCTCCGAATGGCGCGGCTTTGCAAATAATAATTATGTTGCCGAACCACGCTGCATGACCGGGGTGTGGTTTAACAATATTTTGGACTAGCTGATGCCCGCGACGTCGTTCATGTGGATGTAGGTTTTTTAAAATTCCCGTGGGAACTCTTTGATTTTCCGGGATAAAAGTAGCCTATGTGCTAATCCAGGGTATAATCTATCTCCATTCTAAATTTCAGCCCAATCCGTCCAGTAGTTTTCGCGTGAAGGAGTAACAAACATTCACACACATACAAACTTTCGCCTTTATAATATTAGTGTGAAGTGTGATAAATAATATAATTAGAGACTGCACTGTAGTCATAGATTGTCTTTTGAAATAAGTAGGTGGTAACTGGTAAGTATATTGGCAATGTCTATTGACATATGAGTATGATTGATAAGTCTCTGGTTGTCTGGTGGCGAGCTAATGGCGGACCGCAGGTCCCGGTCTCTAGGTCCAGGTGGGTCCAAAAAAGAGGTTTTCTGTAAAGAAATTTCTACTCGTAGTAGCCCAGAGTTGAGAAGTTGGTGATGTTTAGGTACGTGCGCGTGCCTCGGAGACCACCTAACACATTATTTCTACAAATAACGGTTTATCGTAAATTTTGCATTTTCAAACTTTAACGGTTGATTTTAATACTGTTGGCGGATTCCAATATCGACAATGATGTTATATTATTGTAAGATCATTGAATATCGAATTGGAACTAGCCAGTAGTGCTAGCGTACCGTCGACATGCAGGACACAAACGGCATGGGACTATGATCCGTAGAGCCTTGCGAGAGGCCTTCGTCCACGAGAGGACGTATGTCGGTCGAGACGAGACTTGGAATAGGTGTTGAGTGAGGAGTGTACCGTGTTTCGTCGAGGAGTCGGTCGCACGCCGCCGCTGTTCCGTGAAGCACGCGCGCCCCCCGCGCGCCCCGCGCGCCCAGCTCGCCCCGCCGCTCCATTCATCCCGTAATTAACGTGAGCAAAAAACACGCTTAGACGAAAATTAGAAATGTCTCGGTGTCGCCGCGCGGCGCGACAAAAAGATCCGCTGGAAATTTGTATTAATTTGATTATGTCGTCGTTTTGTGTGGCGCGGGGCGCGGTGCGAGGGGCGAGGGGCAGCGGGTAGTAGCACGCAGCTCGCGGCGGAGGCTGGCGGAGTGATCTCACAATAACGCAGGAAACTTTAAACTAGGCCTTTTTTGCGGCCACCGCTCTAACGGAGCACAATAATTCGATTAGGCGCTACAGTTTTTACCTCACAACGTACAGCCGAACGCGGAAACGACTGCGCTAAACGTGGCTACCCACCTATTTAAGGAAATGTTATTTTTGACCGATTCAAGCAAGACTACTCAAAGTCAAAGTTTTTGTTCATATACATACCTATAGGTACACAAAATATATTCACAGAAGTCGGTTAAAAATATAGAAGCCCCAAGCAGATAACAATGATAGATATATTAAGGTCATTGAATGTGATAAAAAACACAAATTGAGGTCAACATTTTGAACTCTACAAAGGCTGGTAAGGTATCGTACAAGTTACAATTTTAAATAAAGCACATAACTAAACTAAAAAAAAAGGTAGATAGTAGATATCAAATTAGAAAATTGATGATTTGGGAAGATAGCAAGATAGCAGGTAGGTATAGTGTAGAATTACATAGTTTATTATGAGAGATTTGGTGGTCGCGCACGTCTGTGTGTCGTAGACGACGCGAGCAG
Source organism: Maniola jurtina (assembly GCF_905333055.1). Classification (NCBI taxonomy): domain Eukaryota; kingdom Metazoa; phylum Arthropoda; class Insecta; order Lepidoptera; family Nymphalidae; genus Maniola; species Maniola jurtina. Next base: position 97,302 of record NC_060039.1, read on the forward strand.
GAAGCGGCGAGCGGCTCGCAGGCTCCCACAAAAACCTAATTAGGTAATTAGGGTCCGCCGCGATATTCAAATTATTCTCGACTATGTAGTACAGTTTGTGTTTAATATTAGGTGCCTACGTAAAATATTTGCACGCCATTGCATGGCAAATGTGGGGATACTAAAATGAATTGTAATCGATTGATTGGTGTGCGGGAGGCGGGAGGCGGGAGATGGTCCCTGGCCACTTACCGTTCAGGTCGAGCACCATCTGAGTGTTGAAGTAGCCGCTGACGTCACCGCGCGCCGACACTGCAACAACACACTGTCATTAGACGCGGCACACAGCGCCGTGCCGCCGCCGGCCGCGTGCCGTGTGCCGTGTGCCACACTTCGTCCTCCCGTGCCGTGTGCTGCGTTGGTTTTAATTTCCGAAATATAAATATATAAAAGTGACCAGCCTACTGATTTGCTAAACGAGTATCTAACACTGAATAACAGCCGCCGAGCTCATTTGACATTTAGGTACTTTTAATCCATTGAAGGTTTTCGACAAAAATATTTTAATAGCAGCAATGTAGAGTCGACCAATGTCAAAATAAATGAGCTCGGTGGCTATCATTCGGTGTTGATCACTGAGTAGCGCATCCGCTGGAATATAAAATATAATTAGGTATACCAAACGATAGTATTTTTGGCGGATCCCGGCCCGCCTTTAGTGAGTGTATACCCCGAAAAATAGCTTAAAATTTTCCACGACTTTGTCCATGTTTTCCGAATAAGGTCCCATCCGCTACAATAAAATCTGTAAAGACATGCCTCGTTAACATGACTGTTATGCACATTTAATACTTATCAATGGAATTGGTAGGTTTGAGGTATAAACTATATGTATATCTTTTCTATAAAAAGAAATAAGTTTTTTTTAACTCTTTTGTTAGAGATAAAAAGACGACCCTAGATCGCCCGCATCACCTAATTAATGATTAAGATTTATGAATTTATCGATTGTGTTTCTTCTAGTTATTTCATTTCAATATAACTTCTCCGAATATAGCTCACGCTTGAACACACTCGTAATTTATCGATCTCGCTATCGAATCAAACCAAAATCTACACAAAGGGTATGGCACGGCCGTAAGACACGTCCGAATCAATTAAACGGGTATTAAGATGATAAAGTGAATAGCGGCCGACGAAGGCTTAATGGCGAATAATAATTAATTAATATAGTAAAGCGCAGAGCGGCCCCGATGATGCAAATTCATTAAAAGAGTTACAACAGCGATGTCGAAACGGTAAGCGACGACGCGCAAGTCACTCGCCGGTAGGGTGGCCACGCGGGCCTCAGTATCGTACTTTCTGTATCAAGAACATCGCTCGGTATTTATAATTTACTATTGATTAAATGTGTAATATACGTAATAAACTTTACGTACAAATGGAACACTTAGATTAGACTGGCAGACAACAGATGCCGCGCCAGTTTTTATGATATTAGATAGTAAAAGTCCAGTAGCGGTAGATCAAAGTTAGTAAATTACAATATGATGAGTATTATCATGTCCAATTCGCTGTCACTCTCACATTATGAGCATGAATTAATTAAAATGTAACCTGCGGCAAGAAAAGCATCGTCACATCACATCTTTTCTTCAGTTCTTCGTTAGCACGCCTTTCGCTTCTCTTCCTGGCTAGTACAACTTCAATGAACATGGTAATGTCAATTGCCAGGCAATAATAATAATAATAATAGTATTCACCATTAGGCGCCTCATTAAACTCAAAGTCAAAGCATGTATTCAAACCTACCTAATTACCTAAAATAAATGGATTGTACAATTTTTTGATTATCAATAGTTGATTTTGTAAGAATATACCTATCTCTCTCGTTGATAAAAAATGTAAGGTGGCAAGTGGAGGCCTCAGCACAAATTCGTTCATGTATAAAACGAACTGCATGCATTTTTGAGGTAACATCAGTTAGGTGAATTTTTTTCGTATAAAGTATAGCTTATGTCACCCGGACCTTTACATCGCATCATTGACACCTCGTTTATCAAAATCAGCCCAGTTGCAGTAGGAACACACGGAATCTGGATACAAACATATATACATACATACATGCATACATGGACTGCGACGACATTAGAGACCTCGTCCCGACAGGGTGGCGGCGTGGTCGCCTCCGCGTCGACTATTTTTTGCGGGCGACATCGCTCGCGTGCGCTTGTGATGTCGGAGATTTAGAGATATCCACATTACACCGCGGATGGGAAGTGGTTGCTCAACCGACATTGTTATACTGCCTGCCTACTTTTTATTGGCATCGCTGCTATTTGCATGGGTTCAATGTGGATGTTCGATTGTGATTATTGAATTTGTTTTAGTTGAAAGGTGAAAATAACACTAAATCAGTTTGCTAAGAGATTTTACGAACCATTTCCGCAGAACTGTAACTCGTTACAGACGTTACAATCTCAAAAATGTTACAATCTCTATGCGCTAATTTGGACAGATAGGCCCGAATATAGTTGCCACATCTCCATACATTATATTATAATATAGAAGAAGGCCAAGAGCGAGTTGGACTCGCACGCGAAGGGTTCCGGACCATCGTACAACAAATAGCACTTTTTTAATTTTCATAACGGCCCTTTCGAAATTTTTATTATTTGTTGTTATAGCGGCAATAAAAATACATATACATACTTAGTTCCTAGCTGATTCTTCTTGGTAAAGATGGCATTCTGAACCAGCAGTGGTAGGTTCTTTTGACGAATCAAAAGCGCTTGTTACATATTTTCGACTTAAAACTGCAACGATGGGGGTCCAAACACGCTCTGGTCTGAGAAGAAGCCCATTCGAACTCAACCGTTATTTAAATGTTTGGGCTCATCAACAAATTAGGCTACTTGTAACAACATGCGCCTCAAACTGCCGGATGAATCGCAAGCAGTTACACCGTCATTGATCACTGCGCCTGCGCCAGCACCTAGCCACCTAGCGCAAATACAAATTTAGAAGTTACAAAGCCGTACAATATTTTTCTAAGAATACTTTGAAGTAGCACTACTTTTAATTGGTTCAATAAAAAATATTGCAATGCTACGTTTATATTCTATAGGCTGTCATTTGACTTTTACTTTTTGCTTCAAAGTCGGTTGGAAATGTCACTTTCACACGTTTAGCGAAACGTTTAATTATAACGCGACGCGGGAAATTACAGCGAAGCCTAAGTACGTGATTTTGGAAAATGTTTGTTCCACGTGACCGCGTTGCTGACGCTCAGAACTCATTGATAAGGAGTAGCAACTGTATACAAGCTCGAGATTTATATTTGGCGAGCAGATTAGGAACAATAGAGGGCCGTTCGGGTTGTATGGCTACACTGAAATGGTCGGTATAATGTAACACAACGATATATCGAAGGAAAACTGCTTCAGGAGCGACATAGTTTCCATCCTTATGTCGTCGAAATTCCATCTACACGCACGAAACGTTTTGCAGCATTCCCCATACGCATTACGCATAGTTAAGGTTTGGAATACTCTTCCGCTATCTGTGTTTCCTACCAATTACAATCCGAGTATCTTTAAAACAAAGGGAATAGGCATCTTCTAGGTAAACGCGTCCCATCGTAAGCCACCTCATCACATTCCATCAGGTGTGATTGCGGTCAAGCGCTTGTCTATACATATCGAATTAAAAAAAATCTCGAATCTTGTTTTGACCATTTCAGATGGGTCAGAAACTCGTCTAGTACCATTATGTACTTAGTACGACTCATTTTCAAAACTGATACAAAATTTTGACGTGTCTTATTTTTATTTTTGAAGTTTAACATATAATTTAACATAACATGATCTGCCACAACGTCGAGTGTGACTTGGACCGCGTTAAAGGTTACACGCGCTAATGTTTTTTTTACAGAAATAATATTAGTTTAATTACATGCCTCCTAATTATCTTCATGTAAATGAATTAACAAAAAGATGCCCGCGACTTTGTCATCGTGAGTTTAGGTTTTATAGGTAGAGTTTGTAGTTGGCATGTAGGTATTGTTTGGCTCTTCTCAGACCTGGGCGCGTTTGGAACTCCGCTGCTTCGGTTTTAATTTTGCGTATACGCCATTCATCATTATGTTACAAATTCACAATTGATTGTCAAAAAGTGTAGGTACCTGCCTACTTTGACAAATCCCATGCGGTTTTCCGGTAGCATGCAGGTAACCTGTGTCCGTCTCCAGGCTGCAAGCTATCCCTGTATCAAATAGTTGATATCTACAACTTCGTCCACGTGGATTTAGGGTTTTAAGAATCGCGTGGGAACTCTTTGATTTTCCGTAACAAAAAAACAGCATAGGTATAGGTACCTATTCCTTCCCGAGTTACAAGCTACTTATCTCAGTACCGAATTTGGCTATAGAAAGGTAGCAGACAGACAGACACTGTAGACTACTAGTAGATATAGGAGATTAATTTGAAACTATTCACGTAGGTATTACTTAGTAGGTACTTAATTAATTCTATGAAACTTATTTTTTTATTTTACTCAGGGCCTATTTTTCAATAGCCGAACAGGTAGGTATTTTCTAGGTATTTTTCTGAGGAATAATGTTGGTGTTTTGTCAAATTTCCAGTATAAAACTGTCAAAATGTCGAATCTGTCAAAATATTATTTGAAACTATTTTTGAAAACTCATTTCGAAAAAATATTTAACAGAGTTTGTGACACGCATTATGATGAATATAATAATATGGTAATTTAAATATAATTAAAATAATTAGTGTAGTAATGTGCGGACTCATCAGCCGGGCCCAATTAACGAGGTTTTAATGCTTAGGCAAATACCTACATATCATTCATTTAACTGTATGTCGTGGCCACGTTATACTACTATTATATTATTCTGTGGTTATTTCTCAGTCTCTGTCTCAGTCTGAGCAAGTCAAAGTAATGTCAACCTTAGAGATAGAGTTTTTTAGATAGAGAAAACAAAGGCTTTTTTATATCTAAAATGTAAGTATGTAGGATACCTATCGATGGTATTAAAATTATCCGAAACAAATTCCAAAGATTTAATTGCTTATTTTATTTTATCGTTGCTCAAACTAATATAAAACTTAATTACCTAGAGATATTCTAATAAAATGTTTAGAATGGTAACTAAGTAGGTAGGTACCTACTTAGGTATATGAAGAACCGAACTGGACGTACGGTCTACATTATTGTATAGTAGTCGGGACGCTTGATGTAACGTTTCCTAACAGGTTTGATACATAAGTATTTATAATATGTACATAAGTCAGAAAAAGCCTAATAAATAAGCCTCGATAGCTCAAGCCTTGAGGAGCGGACTGAATTCCGAAAGGTCGGCAGTTCAAATCCCTCCCGTTGCACTATTGTTGTAAGCGTTTACGCTTGTGCTCCTGGCACAAGCGTAAACGTAATTGGGGGGGAAAGGGGAGTATTAGTCATGATTAGCATGGCTAATATTCTTTTATAAAAAAAAAGATACACAATGTGGTTTTCCTTTCCTTCTCTTTTCTCTATTTTCTCTATTATGCCTACCTACTCTATTAATTGTGAGTTGATATTATAGGTAAGTATGTACCTACTACATAGGTGTTCACATTTGAATAGTATTTACTTTTCATTCAAAAATAAATGCCTTAAAAATTAGACTATTTTACATTTTAAGGGTAGGACAGTTGGCTAATTGAGAATGATAATATTATTATGTGCGGAACGTTTCTATGTTAAAGCAAGCTCCACGCTTGGTCGGTGTTTGTCGTGTAGGTAGTTATGAATGAACAATTAGACTGCGGCGAGACACAGGTGGCTGCAGGACAAGTGTCAGCGATACCGTCGACCCTTACCCCCGCGATAACGGGACATCGTTATAACGTTCATAGCATACCCTTCAAGCGTTCCAGTAACGCTTCTGTCTTGTGTAAATTAATTTAAACGAATAGCGTAGCAATACAATTACATAGAGATATGAAACATACGCGTACAAAGTCCTGTAGGTAAATGCCAATTTGTACCCACTTTTGTAAAAGTAATTGACGCAACTAGGTACTAATAATGTATATTATCTATACTGTTGTGATATGTTTATTCTGTTCCGAAAAGTCATAGGTTCGTGTCAATCTCAAACAATCCAAACGGGAGGCGGACATCTGCAACCACTGCGTTAGCACGGCTAGCTAGGACATTCAATACGGGTACTAACACCCCATATTCAATAAATAGGCAAAAAGTTGAACAGTAGCGCAAAGAAACTGACGCAACGAGTCGACATCAGTTTATCATCATTTATGTGAGTATTTAGTTAATAACAAACGAAATTAAATGTTTATAAAGCCCTATTTACTAAGTCTTCAAATCTCACCCCATTTGAAAAGAAAGCCCGGATCGGATTGTCGCGTTTGAGCCTCGATGGAACGGGGACATTCCTGCGTTCCGCGCGCATTCCGTTTAAAGTAAACTAAAAACCCGAGGGGCGGCCGCCCGACAATATACCTAATAGAATTGTTGCGACTTCAAAGGAATAAGTAATCGCAGCTCGAGAAGAAACTCATTCCGGCGGAATCGCGCCCAAAGATAGCATCGCTTCAAACGATAGGGAAATAAACGGTTTACACAGAGGCGAGCAGTGCGGGGGACTTGGCTGGCGTTGAAACTATCTGATTAACACAACCCATGATTATAAATGGGTGTTTGTTTATTTGTCCTTCAATCACGTCACAACGGAGAAACGGTTCCATGTGATTTTTTGCATGAGTGGATGCATGATTTTTTGCAGAGTTAGGTATAACTAAAAACTTAGAGAGAAACTTAGGCTACTTTTTATCCCGGAAAATCAAAGAGTTCCCACGGGATTTTTAAGAAATTAAACTAGCTAGTAGTTTATAAAAGATCAAGCACTGATGTGTGAGTACGAAGTCAAATGAAATATTCCAAATTAGGTATAATATTTTTGATAGGCTATATTACGAACATAATAATAATAAGGCTTTTAAAAAGCACGGATTTATCATCAAATCTAGTCAAGTTCTACAATCATAATGATCTGTATTCTGTACAGTATGCAATGATCAATATATTATCATCATTGTCAACCGATAGACCACCACTGCAGGTCTTTTGTCCAACGGCTTCCTGCGAATCTTTTAATTGAGTCTGTCCAGTGTCCACCTGTGTACCAGTGGCAAGCCTTCCCACGCTACGCTCTCTGCGAGATAGTCGATTATCATTGGATTTTATCGCAATATAATTTTCATTAAAGTTTTGTGTTATTAGGGCTGTTTACGACTTTGCCACCGTTCGGTTCGGTGTAAACGGACCTCAAAGGCTCGAGACATCGCTCAGGCCGCAGGAGCCGCTGAGATATGGCCTCCCTGCCCCCGGGCCCCGGGGGACTCGCCGGCAATCCTCGCCCTCGTGTGGCGCAAAGCTAACAGCGGTCATCGACGATCGCCACTCGAATGTAAAATGGTTAAACACGACAAGCCGTCGTTAGCAGAGAGCGGAGGCCTCGCACGAGTGCCTGATTGACTTGGTATTCCGCGCGGGCCCCCGACCTGTGCAAACAGACGAGTTAACCGATTGCCGAGCACTACTATGTCGGCGAGGCGGGATTACATAAGCTCTGATGGGCAACGATCTATCCTGATTGGTATTACTTATACATATTCAACCTAAGTTTTAAGGCAGCTACTTTTGATGTTTTCAATACTAGGCTGTTTGAGTGTTAAAAATTCTTTCGTCTTAGTAGTTCTTCGTATTTAGTCGGCAATTAGGCATACTCATAGGTACATTTTAACCATAACGTCATAAAGAAACGTTATAACAAAATCTCAAGTATCTACTGTGATCCGCGATTATCTGCGCAGACTGAACACCACGAAGTTAATGTACCTGAACAATACAGTTTTGCATAAATCATTTTCTAGTCGGTTAAGAAGTATTTACACAGCAGTCAGTGATGCCAGGGGAGTGCAGGGCCGGGATCTGTCAAATATGTATATAGTTTGATACATTTTAGCTAAGTACTCGTATACTATAACTTTGTCCACACTCGACAGTGCAAGGTCCGGTGCAAAGAGCAGAGAAGAGTAAAAATATACAATAGGTATGTATTTACGTATATATATGGATACATTACCTATTGCATAGCAAAAAAAGATAAAGCACAAATTACAAAAAGAAAACCAGTAAGTATAGTTACAATAAGGCTGTCTTATCGATAAAGAGCGTTTTATTCCAAATAAGATTACCTACAACTGAGGAGACTTGATGGACAGAGGGTGGTGGGTTATAGTAATAACATATTGTCACACTAATATTATAAGGAGAAAGTTTGTAAGTGTGTGTGTGTGTGTGTGTGTGTGTGTTTGTTACTCCTTCACGCGAAAACTACTGGACGGATTGGGCTGAAATTTAGAATGGAGATAGATTATACCCTGGATTAGCACATAGGCTACTTTTTATCCCGGAAAATCAAAGAGTTCCCACGGGTATTTTAAAAAACCTACATCCATGCGAACGAAGTCGCGGGCAACAGCTAGTAATATAATAAACATGCATTATGTACTAATACTACTAAACTACTAGACGGATTTGACTGTAATTTAGAATGGAGATAGACAATATCCTGGATTAGCACAGTATTTTGCTTCTTTGAACAACATTATTAGAGTGTAATGGATTCGCTGAACTGCAGTGTCAGTGAGTTGTCATGTAATGTGTGGGTGAGGGCGGCGGCACCGGGCACCGGCGCGCCGCGTGAGCGCGTAGAGAGCTAGAGAGCGCACGCATGCCCGCGTCTCATTAGCTCCACGATATGCTAATGCTGGATAATCCGCACGATCCTACGCAGCTACCAAATGTGAATAATATGCGTAACGCTGCTCTGTCACGAGCGGTGAAATCAATCAGACACTTTAACCGTTTCACTGATTTTGTTATACCGAGCTTTGCACCGATCTTTTAAGGGCCTGTGTAAATTACCATCACTAACCCATTGCCGGTTCACCTTTGAGAATATATTCACAAGAACTCTCAGGTATGCAGATTTCCTCGGGATATTTTCCTTGACCCTTAAAGCAAGTCTATTAATTAATTGCTTAAAATGCTCAAACTCCGAAAAGTTGGATTAAAAGACTTTCCACAGACATACAAAAGTACTTAGGTATGCATTTTTTTTTAATTATATGTATAGACTAGCGCTTGGCTGCAATCAGACCCGCTAGCAAGTGGAGATGGAGCGGGCTTGTCTAGAAGTTGCCTATTCATTCTTGACTTCAAGGTACCCATATTATAGGTGGAAGGGAAAACTGATGCCGGGAGGGCGTTCCATATCCTAGTGGTTCGGATTAGAAACGAGGAAGCAAATCGCTTCGTACGTGTTCGAGCAATTTCGACTACGTACGGATGCAGACCTTGATGATGTCTGGCAGTACGATGAGGAACCAGGGCAAAGAGATCTTGTGCATACTCTCCGAAATATATCCTGTAGAATACCGATAGACTGGCAACTTTGCACCGAAGTTCCAAACTTTGGACTTTAGCATTCATCAGTGCTTCGTCACCAACGAGTTTTCTAGCCCAGCGATCCACCGAATCCAATGCTTCAAGCCGGTAATTGGCAGAGCCATCCCATAAATGGCTGCAGTACTCCAAGCACGATCAAACTTGAGCTTGGTACAGGCTAAGAAGCTGTTCCGGCGTAAAGTACCGCTTGACTTTGTTGAGGATGCATAGTAGAAAACAACTGCGCATACGTACTTAGGTAGATAGGTACGCGATACATGTGTGATACCAATTCACCGTAAAGGTGTAAAAAAGGTTTTAAGTAGGTACTTACACGTTTACAAATTGGCTGCTTTTGACAACTTTTATAACTAACAAATTATATCACGCGTTCATGTGAATTTCCCATCCGTATTTAATCCAGAAGCCTCGACTGCCAAATATGAGTTGGTTTAAAACTGTTCGCCTGACAGTTGACACTGCACTGCACTTATACCTGAATAATATTCCCATTAGGAGGTGGTTTGGAGTGCGCTCTCACGGGCGTTGTTGATGCGAGCGTCGTCGGCGCATGCGCGGGATTACCATAAATGCTAATCCGTCCGTCAAAAACATTACGAATTACAAATAGCTGTGAGAAGCGGCTAAGCGCGGGCCATCGCCGCGCGCATTGTTGTCGCTCATGTATTAATAATATTAGCACTTGCATAATATAACGGCTTTCTGCTGCATAAAAACTTACTTAATGCTCCATTTGAAAGTATCGGCTCGAGAGCTCGTACGAAACCTTGAACATGTGCTTCACGAAAGCTAGCAGTTTGAAGCATGAAACCATGCTCAGAATCCAGAATGCTCTGAGCCTGGGAAACTGGGCGTTACCTGCTAACCGCGGCGAAGTCGCAAGTTATTACATTTTAAAATTTTAAATGGAAAAGACTAACACAAAGTTGAAACTGCACAGCACCTAGTTTATTATGTGCTATTGATAGGTATAGTTACTTAATAACTCAAGTCTGTGTATCTAACAAGAAAAACCTTTTGGTTGCCCTATATTTAATACTAGCTGATGCCCGCAGCTTCGCCCGCGTGGATTGGTCAGATTCCCTGCAGCATCAGGATTGAGGAGTTGGACTCCAAATTTTTTATGAAACAATGTCGCAAAGTTCCTCTATCGATTAAAAAAGAAATGACGCAAATCGGTTCAGAAATCTCGGAGGTTTCGGTGTACATAGGTAGAAAAACACAACTCCCTTTTTAAAAGTCGGTTAAAAAAGTAGCCTATTTTACGCCCTGGTCAATCCTCTACTTGCCTGTGAAAGTCCCGTCAAAATCGGTTCAGCCGTTCCAAAGATTAGCCTTTTCAAACAGACAGACAGACAGACAGACAGACAGACAGACAGATAGACAGACAGACAGACAGACAAAAATTTTAAAAACGTGTGATTCAGTTATGGTATCGTTCAAATAACCATATGAGCTTAATATGAGGTAGTTATTTCGAAATTACAGACAGACACTCCAATTTTATTTATTAGTATAGATAAATTATGTATCATATAGCTATTAGGGCTATTTATATAATTAGCTAGTTACGTAGTCCTGAGAACTCTACAAAGTTTCAAGTCGATCAAGCGTCTCTGGCCAACGCCCCGCCAGCTCTTTCGCTATACATGCATATAGCTGCAAATCCGTCGTAACTAATCGCAGTAAATCGACTGTCTACTTAAGGCGATTGTTCACAGTGGGATTATTTATTTCCCTGAAATTATATTTATAGTGTTAACGTGAAGCAGGCCACATACACTGTTGCACGATTCCTGCCAGAGATAGCTCGACGCGAAACTATAAAATGTTATCACTTTACATTGAAAATAATGAAAACCGAGGCGTTTTATTCAAAACGTCGGATAATATAAATTGTTTATTGTGACGAGTCCCCTTAAGGTGTTTTTTTGCAAAAAGAGAGAATTGTTTATATTTAAATACAGCGATATATTATGTATGCAGAAAGTGGATATTATAACTATTATAATGATATACCTAGTATCTGTAATGATTGTTATTATTATTGAAGTACCTAGTAACTATAGATTCTTATAATTATAACACCACCATAAACGTTCCAACTCAGCGATAGGTTTCTATTTATCCATGTAAATTACCTAATCTATATTCGCTAGAAAGGTAGGATTGCAAAAACCGCGGAAACAATCCTGTCGGTTTATGATAATGATGATGTTAGTGAATATTACAAGTTGAATGTTCGGCTGCGCGATGACTCGATAGCTAATTTCTTGAATCAGCAAGATCGTGAAAGAGCTGTGGTAGGTACGTACAGCTGCAAAAACTACTGTTATCGTCTGAGAGGCGCGAGCGGGGTGATTGACCGCGGGTGGTTAATTGCGTCTCACCCCCTCCCCGCGCCGCCACCCCCGGCACCCCCCGCCCCCGGGGCAGACCTTCACACGTAACAAGCTCACAACCTCGCAACATTCGCCCTATATACGAAAATCGATGGCTCGTAAAGGGAACAAGTTCAATATTCCCGGACGCTGTCCTCCGCGCGCACCTCGCGTCCCTCCTTGCAGCGACCTGATGGCCTAGTGGTTGAGGCGTTGGCCTCCTACTCGGCAAGTCCGGGGTTCGATCTCGAGCACGCACCTCTCACTTTTCATAGCTATGTGCGTTGCAATTAAGTATCACTTACAAACATCATGAGGAAACCTACATGCCTGAAACTTTTCCATGATGTTCTTAAATACAACAAAATACAGGTATGTGAGATCTTCCGACTTGGCTGGCCAAGTGGTGGCGTGATTATGGAAAAACCCGTCTCATTCTGGAAGGTGGCATGTGCTCAATAGTGGGCTGGGACGGGTTGTTAATGACGATGATGACTTGTGAATTAGGTACTTTGAAGAAAATTTGGCTACATCTGAAACCGATTTGTGAGGCTAATATTATTTTTAACCCCCGACCCAAAAAGAGGGGTGTTATAAGTTTGGCGTGTGTATCTGTGTATCTGTGTGTCTGTGTATCTGTGTATCTGTGTATCTGTCTGTGGCATCGTAGCGCCTAAACGAATGAACCGATTTTAATTTACTTTTTTTTGTTTGAAAGGTGGCTTGATCGAGAGTGTTCTTAGCTATAATCTAAAAAAATTGGTTCAGCCGTTTAAGAGTTATCAGCTCTTTTCTAGTTTTCTTGTAGAAAAGAAGGTTAGATAACCGTTAGGTTCATAATATTATGTCAATAGAGAAATGTCAAGCTGTCAAGATGGACATTGCCTAAATACATAATTATTTATTTGGAAAACTCAAATACTTTGGATCGTCGGGGGTGTTATAAATTTTTAATTTACACTTGTTTGGATACCTGGTTTGTGAAATTTTTCTAGTAGACAACCACTTAAGTATAAACCATGAAAAAAAATTTAAAATCTATGTTTTTCAAACTTAGAAAACTTGAAGAGGTCGTAAGTAAGACGAGAGTGAAGTAGGTAAAACGTACTTGTGTTAACGTGGAGCTAGGAACTGACGAGGTGGAGTCGTTGACCTGCGCCGGTCGAAAGGCGGTGTAAATAAGGCATGCAGATGCGTGGAGCTCGGACCCGTGTCTCTGGTATTCTAATTCGTACCAGTATAAGGAAAACTAAGTGATTGGAGGGACCGGCGTCGCTTGAGATTTTACCTTATCGGGAGTGCGCGACCGCGGCAGCAGACTCCTGCGCAGCGGGCGGCGACAAAAACGTCGGCGAGCGTGCGCCTTTGATACTTCACGAAGCGACTAATTGCGCGGCAACATTGGAGACGTCATGCCCGGTACTTACCGATAGTTAGTCGGAACTATGCCGACAGTTTTTAGACGCCTCCGAAAAAGGAAGAGAATTCAAATGAAATAAAAATGCGTAGCGTTTCATTGCACATTTTTCCAAGATTTCTGGGCCGATGAAGTAGACGTTTTTATTCGATCACTTCCAAAAATACAAATTTTAGTTTTGGGATCGTTAATAAATCTAAATCGCTGCGGACAAAGTCGCGAGCATCAGCTAGCAATAAAGAAATCTATGCAATCTTGAGTAATTAATCAATCAACAATTAGTTAATTATCAAATTTGGATCAAGTGAACATGTATGAAGTATGAAAGGAAAGATTTCAATCGAATATGAATTAACATGAACTGCGTAAACGTTACGCTGGCCTCACACGATCAAGTTCGCCGTCAAGTTGCAGCGGGCTTGAAGCCACGTCTAATACTAACCTGCTAATCATGACTAATACTCCCCTTTTCCCCAACAATTAAGCGTAAAGCTTGTGCCAGGAGTGAGTGGGGTTTGAACCACAAACTGAACAGGTGGGTTTTGAAGTGGGTTTGAATTGACAGCCACACCACCGATACACCGTCAAGCCTACCTACTGGACACCGCTTCAAGTCCGCTGTGAACTTGGCCGGTATACTGGATCGTGTACGGACGGCGTTAGGTATGAGTGAGTTGCGTGGCCGCACGCACTGACTGACTGACAGGTTGCAACTATGTAAACAGTTAACACGAGCATTACTTAGACTAAATACCTTTTACTGTATATTTTTAATTCAATACTTCTTTATATGTTTGCAAGAATATGAAGAGGTAAGAAGGATTGTACATGAATTGCAAAAGCAAATGTATTAATTATTAAATTGTAATAGTTTGTAAGTTCATTTTTGTGCCCACATCACACTATAAATACTGGGTCGTTTGAGGTGAAACTTTCACAGATAGAAGAAGTACTTATATACCTACTTACCTAAACTTAGTCTAGACAGACTTCAGTTTTTATAGATGAAAATTGTTGTGATGAACCAGCGACGAACTCGGTTCATACGATTCTATGATATTAACTAGGTATAGATAGCTACTTAGTGATCCTCTTATACTTGATCCAGTAGCGAAATTATTCCAATTTAGAATAAAACTAGTCTACAAGGATCCGATCTGGGTCAAACCGAAATAGACCGATAAAATTTTGTATTTTCCTAGTTTTGATAGAGTTGTCACCATACTTGCCCCAACGATTAATAAAATCGATGTTTGCAGTTTGCATTGTCCTCCCCTATTTCGTTTGATTGCTCTGTCGAGACTGTTCTTTATTGGTTACTTTACTGGTTTATTTAGACTGTGGTAAAAATCACAATTATCTGACAATTCAGTGTTATAGAAATAGGTACCGTGACCATATAGTAAGTAGGTAAACTGTAAAATACGTAAAATGACAACTAAACAGACAAGTGTAAATTAAAAAAATTTATAACACCCCCGACAAGTTACAGTAACTAGAAAAGAGCTGATAACTTTCAAACGGCTGAACCGATTTTCTTGGATTATAGCTAAGAACACTCTCGATCGAGCCACCTTTCAAACAAAAAAAACCAAATTAAAATCGGTTCATTAGTTTAGGAGCTACGATGCCACAGACAGGGTTCAAAATGATAGCCATTTAAATGTTTAACTGGATTAATAAACTGCCGTCGAACGAGAGTTATGTGTGGATCATCTACGTAGTTAACGTATGAGATAAAGCTCGGGTGTAGGTGGCGGCAAGTGATGCATCCTGTGGGGGGCTCACAAATACACAACTGCGCCGATTTCATCATTCACAACTCTAAATTTATTAAACATGCTCAAGACAATTTTATTTAAACAGAGACAAGATTTCTAGAACATAAGAGATACGTTTTCTAATCACTCTATCCGAAATATTTATAGTGAATAGCAAAATATAGGCATCTTCTATGCAAATTGCTTCACCAGACTATCATCATTTTTTTTTAGTTTTAGTGATGGTGTGTCTAAGATGGAGCCAGATTGTCTATTTAGGTACTCTTGACCTGACACTCTTGGTGCTATGAGTGGAGGAGAAATCGGAAGCCGGAAGGGCATTCCATACTATCAGGTAAAAATATATGTCTAATAGATATTGTGTCTATTACAATTCACAAGACTGCCTCATCTAAAATTATCACCTGTACAGTATGTAGTAGTACCATGGTACCGTTATTGCTTCAATAAAAACACATGTAAATGTCAACTGAACAAAAAGTGCGTGACTCATGTAAACCGGTCTGAAGGTAGACAGTTAAGAAGTAATTATTTCATTACAAAAATATAAAATATCGAAACTGACGACAAAATTCTGTTTTCAAACATGAAATGCTTTTGTCATTGTGGTAGTGTGCCATTTACAAGATTAAACATACCTACCTACCTCTAGCTAACTTAGGATATACCTACTGCTAGTAAGTTTTAGTAGCTCGAATTTTACTTCATTAATTTTTGATTAGATAAATAAAGTGTTAGATTAGATAAAACTACATATCAAAATCTGATTAGTAAACAAATCTGAGGCATAATTAGACAAATCCTACTAATACATATTATAAATGTGAAAGTTTGTATGTATGGATGTTTGTTACTCTTTCACGCAAAAACTACTGAACAGATTTGGCTGTTTAAAATGGAAGTAGACCTAGGATTAACACATAGGCTACTTCTTGTCCCGGAAAATCAATGAGTTCCCACGGGATTTTTGAGAAACCTATATTCACGCGAACGAAGTCGTGGGCATCAGCTAGTGATAAAATATTTGTTGAAACGCGTTGAAGTCTTTTGCAAAGAAGACAGTACATAAGTATATTTTAGTTAGATATTGTTTTGCACTTTGAACTAAGACGTTCAAATCAAGTAAGTAGTTATGTTGCCACTCGTAGGTATATTAAGCAGGTAATATGGAGTAACAAACATTAACCGTCGAACTTTTAGACAAAACATTTAATTATATCGCCGGTCACTGAAGTTAAGACCGCTCGTTGCATAAATTGCGTTTGTTTATAATAAATAACTAATTTGAGTTCCGCCACGATACGAGTGTAACGATATGTGCGGAACAGCGCATAAAACGCTTTACGGGCGCAATAAAGATTACGAATACCGATGTAATGTGAATCGAGGCCGGTATTTTAATGAAGCAAGTAGCTACAATGAGTATGGTAATGTAATCAGTCGGGAGTTATTCCAAAAGCGAAGGAAAGCGGTAATTGGTGTGGGAGTGTGAATTAGGAGCCGCGCAAATCGCGGGCGCCTATTCGAATGCTGCTAAGCCACGCAAGCTTGATTTTCAGTCTTTGACAACACTTTGTAGAGAAGACCATGCTCTATCACCCTATCTTAGATAAGATTAGATTTTGAGGAATTCTAACAGGATCTTTCAAAAATCTAATCTAAGTCACGGAATCAGTCAGTTAGTTATTACATACTTATTATTCATCGTTGTAGTGAACACAACACAACACAACACAACATAAGCAACATGAGTATACGAGTAGCAGATGGGGCTACGATCTCAGTTTAACGAACTTTCGAAGACTGTGACAAGTGACAGTGATGTGACATCGACACTTTTGTAAACGACGAAGCGGTCTAGTCCGTGTCGGGCTCGCACCGTAGAACGGGAACACCGTATGTTTGAGGGAACGGCGTAGATTAGTGCGTTTCGCAGTTAGCCACGTTTTAGCTGCACGCAGCGCGCCATTGTTCACAAGATCATCTCACGAGCTGTTGTCACTTGCCACGTGTGCGCGACAAACACACAGCGGGGTGACTTTACGCTCTACATGAGTACCTGCTTGCAGTTTTGGCTACGGTTAACTGTTACATTTTAACGGTTAACGCTTAGATTTTAGCAGTAGTCAGGCTATTGGAATATGACAATCTGATGATTTGGTGAACTTAATAATGTATCTACTTGATAATTTTGTTGAACAACACACAGTAAAAGCCGGACCTAAAAAATTCTAAAGTTGGACCACTGAAAATATTTTTCAAATCTCCTTGATAATTCCTAAAGTAACATCGCAGCCAAGACCTCACTTGTATCTAATTAAAAATAAAAATAAAATCAATTCAAACAGTTTGGAAGCGTCTCTACATAAAAGCAACATGTTTTACACTTAGTTACAGCTTATATCGTAAGTAAAATTATTAAGCGCTTTCTTCCGAGTGAAGTGTTTCCCAAGCGCCAATAAAAGAATATTTAAGTGATTTAAACTGCCAAATTAACACTCCCAGAGCAGTTCAGTTTAAAAAAGTTTACGCAATTAAAATTAATGAACCAAAATAGCATTCTAATGCTAAGCTCTTAACTGAAATAGTAAAACGGCTACCTGTAAGTAAGTACCCAGCTACTGACGTAAGACAGGTGGTGATGGTGATGATGATGACGCTACAAGTCTACATAATATGCTATGATTATTGCAATTGTTCTATAAATTAGGAATTTCCCATCCGTATACCTAACTGCACACTATTTTAATGATATTTTATTAAAAGTTAAGTATGGGAATAGATTTTTTTACAAATACCTAGATACATACTTATAATAATATGTATTTAGAAATACACGGGTATTAAATTAAGGACTAAATATTTACTTAAATAATATAATCCACCCATCGTCAGCTCCTACCGAATAAGGGACTCTTCTCAGATGAAGAAGCATAGTATTTATTAGCCGTAGTCCACCAAACTAGCCAAGTGCGAATTGGCAGACTTCACACACCTTGAGAACTTTATGAAGAACTCTCAGATATGCATGTTTTCTTTTATTTGCTTAAAAGCCACATAACTCCGAAAACGTAGAGGTACGTGTCCGGGATCGAACCCCCGACCTCCGGAGCAGCGCCGGCACCTTAACCACTAGTCACTAGCTTATAACTGCTAAACCTAAACACCTAATACACATTTGCAGTTTCGCACTTGCACTAGCAGCTACTCAAAATGTGCATATTTTAAGCGTATGTAATTATTATTTGCATTAACAACGCATGATCGGAATTATAATAATAGGTCTACTTTCTTTTCGCAAAACTAGTAGATAGGTAATCTTATTTTTTCATACCGTAGCGTAACCGTTTTCAAGAAGTTTTCTTGCATGCAAATACTTGAATTGTGCGGTAAAAACTATACTTTTAATTAAAATACAAATTATGTACCTACTCAAATAATAAAGCTAACAGATGAAAGAAATCGCAGAATCATTCTACAGTAGAGCAAGAAAATGAAATCTTAATAAAAATAAATTAAAACCGATAGCCGAAAAATCTACATATTGAAACAAGTCTTTCAACTATCGTGAATGAGTCCATTTATCTTAAATTATCTGTTGTACAAAATACCACTCAATATAATATAGAACAAAATTATGTTTTATCAAGATTACAGTTATTTTAACGCCAGTGATTAATTAATTACCGTGATTTTTATTTAATATTGTGTCATTTAGCTAAACTGAATACCTACTACGGTTATATTGAAGTTATCATTTATTCATTAAAATATAATACTATATTTCATTTTATTATAAAAGAATTTACAATTTTTGTTAAAAACAAGAATTGTAAATTCCTTAACCCCTTCCTTAACCCATTTAAAAGTATTAAATCAAACCTATCAAATAAAATGTCATTAAGTACTAAGTTAAAAAAAAAACCTTTTTAACTAAACTTTCTTTTAGTGTACCTACCTGTCTATTAGTTTTAAAGGATTGAAACTTAATCGTCAAACAAAATATTATAATTATAAGTCCAAACACGACTAAGTATTCTATCATAAAACGTATGCCATTAGTGAGTTGCATCGCCCGCCTCCCATCTGCATCATCAGAGACTCTCAATGGTACCATAACTTGGATGAATTCGGTTATTTCATCCAAGTACCATAATTATTAGTTTAATGGGAAAATAAATGAATGAGAGTGAAAAACGCAGTAGGTATATACTGCCATCCGAAGTCCGAACAACACGACATGTCTACACAACTTCAACTTTGGACAGTTGGAAGTAGCCAAAACATGAGTTACCAATTTCGAGGGAATTACAACGTAACATAGGTACGAATTAATCAATAAAAAGCTCTTGAAAATTCGTTATCACCGAGTCATAGGTATTTATTATTGCAAACAACATTTATTAATTAAATAATGTTGATAAACCATATTTTGGTCAATTCTGCAATGGACATGAATAGCGTGTCTGAAAGTGGGTGTTAGTTTAATTACCGAGTACAAGATGATCATAATCCAGTAGGTGTAAGGCGATAGCATTGGTGTAAGCACATTTTGATGCGATTTGTTACACGCTCAATTAAGCGGCTTAGTGAAATTAGGAATTGGGCCGACGCGGACGAAACCATACGAACAAACTAATCGCGTGTAAAATCTATAATGTCAAAATAAACACGATCAGTTTAGGCATCGGACGTTAATTGCGTTATCAGAAGTACCCGGCCGATTACGGCGATAATAGTGTTTCAAAATTAACATTATACATACTGATTCTGATGGCAACTTTTGGGAGTACATATTTGCATTTTTCCTACAAATATACCTACTTAATAAGAAAAGACAGAAAAAACTTAATTTAATTTAAAACCGTCAAAATATCTCGTGACATCATAGGTGCCAATGTTGAACATACTTAGTATTTGAAGTTAAAGTACTTAGCACTAAAAGTTAGTCTTTAATTAAAAAAATATTTTCCGACATTTTTTAGCATTAGGTAGAAAGAAAATGTTGCAAATAGGTACTCTTACAGTTTAGAGGAAGACATCAGAATCGATGCCATTGTTGATATGGATGAGTTTCCCGCGAAGACAACTCACTACTAATTAGTCGGCCTCTATCAACATTACTGGGTGCACTCAAACTGTTGAATAACTTAAAAATAACCAAGAAATATGTACGCCGGTGTACATCGCAATTCAAAATAAATCTAACTTCCATAAATTTTTGCACTAATTAGGCACATTAATGCTCAGAACAAGCAAAAAATATTACTAAGTAGGTAAGTAGGTACTAAAAGCGTTGAAAATTGTCTGTTTCATATACTTAAGTAATTTTCACCAAAATAACGCATTCGCATTTTTACAGCTGTATTAAAAATATAAAATTTGGATACAATTTACTTAGGGAAAATCAAAATGTGCCTTTATTCTTATACAACCATTGAACTGCTTTCAAACAAATGAAATTCTTGTTTTTACTTTTTTTTCCTAATAATTATTAAAGAGTATTTCTGACAAAAGTATCACATTGAAACAATACATTGTTACCTACTATCTAACGTTACATAATCGAAATAGTTTAGCGAGGGTCACTAAATCATAGCATAGATACTTGGATCTACCTATAGCTAACTAGACAGCTGTCAAAGTTGCTATTTTTAGACCTAGGTACATTTTATCAAGGCTTAAATCTCAGTAGTTCTAGCTGTTTTAGATATAGTTTAAGGCTGCAATTATACCTCACGACAACGAATGTTATACCTACTCTTATAAGTGTCATTTACCTTAGTTAATTTGTTGTCAATTAATTACGTAAGCTACTTACGTGAGTAAAACTTACAGGTTATTTACAGGTCGCGGCCTAAACTCCAGTTACATGTCAGGTGGTTAAATTTACGTTACGGTTACTGTTATTAAAATGTGATTGTTATTAAAGCAAAATAGATCGCATAAGTCCAAGAGTTTGCTCACTTTGGGCAAAAAGTTTACTAAATCCGTAAGTCAGTACAAAACTCAGTCAGCCAGATCAATTATGGAGGTATCAATGCTGAGTAGTACAATGTATTTTTATTGATTGTCTAAAACGGTAACCATAACGTAGCTTTAACAACCTGTTAAGCAACTGAACTTAATTCATTTACTGGTCTTAAATCACAATTTTTTTTTAATTTATTCCGAGACACGTTAGCACTTGAGTTCAATCTCACCTGGTGGTAAGTGATAATGCAGTCTAAGATGGAAGTGGGCTAACCTGGAAGGGGTATGGCAGTTTTTCCTAAACCGTTTGGTTTCTTTCTACACGGTATCGTACCGAAACGCTTAATCGTTTGGCGGCACGGCTTTGCTGGTATGATGGTAACTAGCCTCGGCCGAAGCCTCCGGCCAGGCCGGACCAGTGATTTAGAAATTATATTTCCAAACCCCTGCTGGGAATCAAACCCGTGACCTCCCACTAATAAGACCACAGCGCTGACCATTGCGCCAGGTAGGTCGTCGAAATAAATAGGTGATACTATTACTTATATCAGCCTCTTTCAAGCAGAATCTTTAAAAATTAAACAATTTATACTTAGAGGAAAAAGAATAGATAACCTATGTAATTTGTTTATTTCCCAAAATTGCCAAATTCAAAGCATACAAAGATAATGGCAAGTCAAACAGAGATTAATACAAAATGAATAGCTATATTACTATTATAATGCAATTGTATAATGATTGACGATACTCCAAGTTAACTGTGGGAATAATCATAGGTCATTAGAAGCTAGTGTCTGGTGTCGGAGCGCGCCATTTTACCATAATTTGATGGTGTTTTGATAATCTCGTTACGCGCTATTGTTTAGAAGTAACGATGGAGTCACTAATATCGTAAATTATATATTACTATGTGTTCTCAGTGGAAAATAAAATTAAAATCAAAGAAAGAAGTAGGTAATGAATCTAAAATAATACTTAAGTCATTAATAAGTAACTATGAAGTTGATAAGGTTTAGCATTGGCGTTTTTTTGACACTTTCAGACAAAAAATCATAACAAAAAAAATCTCGGTTAAAAATAATGAGAATATATATATACCTACCTACGTATCATCCGAGCCACTAACCCTAGGTATTTATTGAATAAAAAGTTATATTATTATCATTTTCTATTAGAACCTTCGTACCTATTTGTACCCACTTAAAAGAGGTAGGTATAGGTGAGTAAAGGAATTTATAAAAAGTTATAGGATTGAGCTATATTAAAATTAATTTAATTTATATCCCACATACCTAGCTACTCGTGTCTCCGGTATATAAGTGCTTATTTAGGTAGGTATGGATTTCTGTAACCGCAAAACATGATGACAGATTTTCTTGGCAAGTAATATTTTATAGTTACCTACCTAACCATCTGACTCGCCTCGCTTCGCGCGGGCGAAATTTGTTATGACCATATTATAGAGTTGAATAAAAAAGCTGTCTAATGGTGAAGAATTATTAAAATCGGTTTGGTAGTTTCAGAGTTTACAAACAAACAAATCTTTCGTCTTTATAATATTGGCAACAAATAATTTCAGCACATTGAAAGCAAGTGGAGAAAATGATTGTTAAATGAGAAACGTTTTGTAATCTAATGTAAATATATTCGTCTAGGTAAATAGCACTCGTGGAGTATTGTATCTATTTAGCAAGTAAGAGTAAGCTCACAGTGCGGGCGAGGGCCGCGGCCGGGGAGAGCCAGGGGACGATGTTATCAGATGTGAGTCCATCACACTCTCGCCTCATCTTATTAGACAAATTGAATGACCTGCGCCGCGCCGCTATGCGAAATTACATTGGGGTCAACGATTGGCTACTTGTAAGCAAAATTAGATTTAGGGACAAAAGCAAAAGAGAGAATTTTTTTGACTGAACTAAAATTTTAACAGCTTAGGTATAATCCGATGTAAAATAAATTATTATTAATTGTACAAAAACAAATTTATAATTAAATCTCAAGGAAGAATTTACAGAAATTAAACTCATAAAACCAGCAATGGATTTTGAGATAGCATGTAATAAAATAATCCCTTGATTTCACTTTTAACCTTCTCAACATGCCAAAAAAATGAGCACATGCGTGCAGTCACCTGCTAACCCTATCGGAAGCGCAGCGCGTGCCGCCCGGCGCGGCGCGGAGCGGCGCGGAGCGGCGCACGAGACGCTCGGCGGAGACCTCGCGACCCTTCGACCTGCCGCGACTCGCGACTTGTTGACATATCAGTGTGTCAACAGAAGGTAAGGGGTTGCGAACGGAATATTATCGAAGGGTAAACTGCCCGTCGACGTTTAAGACCGTCGTATTTCACAGGGGTCAAGGAGTTAAGTCGTTTACGTTTGCATCGGTGCGAACTGCGGGGTGACGTCGGACAAAGAGAACGTGGAAAATAAGGAAAACTCTACTCACTCGCTCGTCGCATCGTTAGGTACGCAAAGACATGAACAGATATGGAAATAGAAACCAAAACAGCACTGCACAGTCGGGCACACAATAGGCCTAGCGCTGGGCGCGCGCCGGGCGCCGGGCACTGACCGTGGTGGTCGCGGGCGCGCGGCGGCCAGGCTGGCGGCTCGCGCAGGCGCATGGAGCAGTCGAGCGGCTGGTCGCGCAGGGCCAGCGCGGGCATGGCGCGGCCGCGGCCGCCGGTCGTGGGTCGCGCCGTCTCTCTATCGCGAGCGACGTCCGCCCACCGAGCGCGTCCGTGAGGCACTGCCGCGCGCTTGCCGCTTTTTTCCGAGGTTTTTTTCAGGCGCGCGCGGGGGCGGGCCCGCGCCGGCCAATGGCGGCCCGCCCCCGCCCCCGCGCGCCGCCCGCCCGCCGGGGCTTATTTACGTGCCGTATATTAAAAGGGTTTTCCGCGGCCCGTTATGGATTTTCCGAGCCGCTTTACATACGGCCCGCTCCCACTCTACACTCCAGCTACACTCACGCGCTCGCCGACCGCGCTCTCACTCTACACTCCTGAACATAGAGTTCAGAACATGGAAAACATAATAAAACTTAAAAATTGTAAATCTATTTCATTTTTTTATCATTTAAGTATAATAAGCCTCTACTGAAAGAATTCCAATTAATTCCGATCAAATATTGTAACAGTACATTTTCGTAAATGTAAACAAAGGTCAAATGGCTGGAACTACTTGAAATCGGTAGATTGGTAGAGCCAAGTGTAGCGCCTAGAGCACCTGACGTCTCTCGGAGCGAGAGGCGCGGGTCGCTGACCTTGGCTCGCAGGAAACGAACAAAAGCTCTTAGAAATCATTGTAGTTCATTGTGTCCACTACTTAATACTATATTAAGTGGTTACAACTTACAACAAGATTGATTGTGGATGAATTCATCCACAGACTATTTTGATTACTTATTTATAGCACTTTTCTCTAGGGCTGTATTCTAAAGCAAAAAAATGTTTCAGTACCTATTTTGGATTTATTAGTGTATTAAAGGAAATCAAAATATCAATTTGTTTGGGTGGAAGATCCTGCTTTATAGCGAAGGCCTCTGGTAAGTAAGGAATTTTCAGAATCCGTGAAAACTCTTTAATTTTCCGGGACAAAAAGGAGCCTATGCCCCTCTCCGAGATGCATGCTATCTCTGCTACCGAGTTTCATCAAAGGGGGCTAAACGGACGGGCCGTGAAAAGTTGCAGACCGACAGACAGACATAAGTAATAAGGTACACTTTCGCATTTATAATATTACTACTACTTATAGATAATTTGGGTACGAAATTTTGAAAGAATTTTGTTTCTTTATTTAAAAAAAACCGCCTGACTATTAGGTAAACTTATCACTGGGCCATATGCTTGTATTCAACAGTAGCTATTTCAATATTTAGGTAAAGAAAAAACTATGCAGGTTTAACATTATTTTATATGAACATTTTTTATCCACACCCCCATGTAAGTATCATAAAATTCAATCATTAAGTACTTGTTACGAGCTAACTACTTAGACTAATACATTGCATATTGGCACAATCGTCAATAATAAATACATTGAAAATAGTAGCCAGCTGGTGTCATTCAACATTGATATTATTTCAGTTCATTTGTATGCCCCTAGCTGCTGACACTTAGTTATTATCTACCTAACTACCTACCTACTCCAAGCGGCTTCTTTTGATGTTACTAGGTACCTATTCTTGAATATTTTACATAATAAAACTATTTTGTATGCTTATTAATATATTAACTAAATGTATGGTCAAGTGCGGGTTAAAATACGTAAAAGGTAGGGTTTTGTAGGATATGCAAGTAAATAACTTGTTCTTGTGAATTTAAAGCAAGAAATTATACCTAGGAAACAAGGCATACATATTTACTGTTTTACAAACTCTACCTATCTACCTACTTATAGTATTTTTCGTTCACTACAAGAATAACACGTTATTTTGGATAATAATAACCTTGATTTGCAACGGAACCCTAAAATACCATTTCTAAGGTACAAACTAAACAAACAGGTGCATTATTTTATATTGTACTTAGTTAATGCAATCTGCTTACAGCAGGTCAGAGTCAGTAGAGACTCAAATCTGTAACGAATAACTATCGATTGCATCTTGTAGGTAGGTAAGTATATTAAGTACAAAGTATTTTTCTTTTCTATGTCTCAGTAATTGCCGCATCTGTTTTGCATAACACACAGGATCTACTTACGCCTAGATACCTGCTATGCCTACCTATAGCATAAATGAAGTGAGCTGAACGCAGAACTGTACACGGTTGACAGTGCAACATCGCAACTCGCAGGTGTGACAATTTTGTTGACAAGCGTGAATTAAAAATTTACAACACCCCCGACAAGTGAGGGTTACAAGAACCTAGAAAAGAACTGATAACTTTTAAACGGCTGAACCAATTTTTTTGGATTATAAGAACACTCTCGATCAAGCCACCTTTCAATCAAAAAAAAACTAAATTAAAATCGGTTCATTCGTTTAGGCGCTACGATGCCACAGACAGATACACAGATAACACGTCAAACTTGTAACACCCCTCTTTTTGGGTCGAGGGTTAAAAATCAAATGGTTTTAGTCTTACCTACCTAATTAATAACATATACTTAAAACTTAATATGAGAAGCAACCCTAGTGCGCTCCTCACGGCTCATACAAACGTAGTTTAGTCCTCGTTTGAATATTAACCTATCAAGTTCAATGAAGTTATCCGCACTAGGATTATTTACTTCTGTCTAGCCACGTGGCAATGTGTAGGTACTATAATATCTAAATAGGTCAAGGTCAAGAGATAGGTACGAATGTATATGAAGCAGCTCTAT
The DNA here is from genome assembly GCF_905333055.1 of Maniola jurtina. NCBI lineage: Eukaryota > Metazoa > Arthropoda > Insecta > Lepidoptera > Nymphalidae > Maniola > Maniola jurtina. The sequence goes on from NC_060039.1 coordinate 123,718, forward strand.
GATGTGTTGGCTGTGACGGCGGCGCTACCGTCTGGCCGAACCGTAGCATCTGCTCGAATATACTTTGCTAGCCATTGACCCGCGACTTCCTCTGCGAAATTCTCCCCAGTAGCCTGCTTTAGTTAAATATACCACTACCTATAGGTAATGAGCTTGTTTCGAAGTTTTATTTGGGCGAGAAAAGTTCACTATTCAACATAACAGACATAATAATTATCATACAGACACATTTTGGCATTTAGGTATAATATCTGTCGGTTTAATAACGATTTTTTACTATTCATTAAAAAACCATTTAATCTTTGCAATTCATAAGAAGTATTTAATTTTATTCGAGCTTAACACAGAATAACTTACGTATAAATCATTATATCAGATGCATCGATCCAACTATTGATTAAGTACCTATTATTTATTATTATTATTGTCAGTCATTAGGTAGTTGCTGCGAATGATTGTTAGAAAAACAACGGTGCGATAGAATTAACTATCTAAGCGTGAAGTTATGCAAAACTAATACAACAAACGGCACCCAGGAGCTCTCTTAACAGTGCTTTGTAATGAGATGAAGCTTGGCAAACAATTACACAGTTGATAATCAAAAAGTGTACAATGGTAGGTACCTACCTCTTTTGAATAATTACTTTGTGTTTAAGTTTTGAGTTTGTGATATTTCTAGTCTGTCACATCGGGTTATTAGATAGATATCTTTTTATTTGATATGTATTTATAGAAAGAACTTTTTGTACGAGCATGTATAGAAAATTTAGAGTAGGTATATTTTGTTGACAAGACTATTTAGATGTTAAAAAGAAATTCCAGTGTAGCGCCACCACTACATAAACAATAAGGTGTTTATGCGCAAATGTCACCACTTCCTGCGCAGCGCATGTCCGAGCCCCGTCCGCTGCACCGCCGGCGCCAAGTGACCCGTGGCACGTGGAAATTACTTCACGTTTTGTATTTACACGCGAAATTTATGCGTAATGAACAGACACGACCGTAAATTGCGAATATCTTTAAATATCATCAAAGTTAGTTTATAATCGGTAAACAAAGGAGGTTACTTTATCGACACATTTGAATGTTGTAAATGTGAAAGTGTTGTATTGAAAGGTAACGGCTTTAACGGTTGAACCGATCTCGACGACATGCTATAGAGCGATAGTTTGTATTTGGAGACGAATGTAACGTTTTATTCCCGAAAACTAAGTTGCACTGAGATTTTTCAAAATCGTAATTCGACGTGAAGTCGTGGGTACCTATAGCTAGAAATATAATTATGAATGCGAGAACGCCTTGCGAAAGAAGTTGTGTATTCACGGTTCAACCACAGAGTCGGTGGCCTACTAGAAACAAACACAATTTCGTAATTGCTTGGTAACGAGTGCTTGCTTTTAGTGGTTAGGTGCCGTTTGGGCAACGCAACGAACACAAAAATTAAATTAAATAAAATTTTCTTAAGTTAAAGTTAGGTTGGCATCACCTTTCACTGGCAACTAAAATTTGAATCCTTAGTTTTATATCTTAGTTTTAATAATAACTTGTTATTATCGCGTAGAAAAAAGATCATGAACTGTCGAATATATTTGCAAATAGAACGCACGAGTACCCATTTGCACGGAATAACCTCACCATTGTGATAATTAAAAGGCATCGATCATTAGTCCCAACGGCTGTGCTGGCTGCAGCTCCACAGTCGCATTGTGTGCCGAGTGCCGGTTGACCCGCGCCGGCACGCGGCACGCACCCTTGCCAATTCACAAGACATATTATTTGGCGACCTTTTGTCCTTGGAATAGGGCTCGTTTCGGCGAGGCGCGTGGTATATGGGTCAGTGACGTCACTCGCGACATCTGCCGCCCCCGCACCTGGCCGCGGACACCTCCGCCCCCCCCGCACCCCCGCACACCCCCGGACACCCGCAGGCTTCCCGCAGAGATGCAGATTTATAGCACAACCGAAATTATGGCACGTGGATATACAGACGATGGAAGAGTTCAGCGTATAGTTTACATATACCTACCTACCGGGTACCTACGACGAAAACATGCCACAAACACAACATACCATAACCAAAAGGTTGTATAGCCAAACAAAACGTCTGACAAAGTTATAGTAGGTATTTACTTATCTTTGTACAGACAACCATCGATTCTTAGAAATAATCTATTTGGGCTTAAACGTCATTAAAATTTTATTCATTAGAATATTCACATGCTGACCCGGGCTGCAGAAGGCCAATCTACGTTATATAAAGAATCTATTCGTATATCCAAAATCTCACTTTTCTAGTCCAGAAACTTATGGAGAATTCTCAGACATACAGGTTTCCTCACGATGGTTTCTTTCACAACTATAGCAATGATATTTAATTACTTAAAATGCATATACCTACTTAGCTCCGAAAAGTTAGAGGTGCGTGCCTGGGATCGAACCCCCGATTAAGAGACGGACGTCCTAACCACAGCTTAACTTTTAGTATAGTTTATAGCAATAGCAAAAAGTTGACACAATATTCGATAGCATCTAATAGGTATACAGAGAGCAGCACGTTAGCCTGGCATGTCACCCATATCGAACAAAGTTCTGCTTATCGTTTTAAACTGGCGTTCTATGATAATTTGTAGTAGGAATATCTACAACAATGTTGTGAAGTAGGTACCTATTCATGAGCAGATACATAGGTACATGACACTTCCAGTGTACCTACAAGTGTCGGTGTACGTCCGGTGCTGGCCGTCTGCCCGGGTGTGCGGGACAATGGCGCGCCGCACAAAGGCGCCACGCGCGGAGCTGTGCCTCGCCTGGTGACGAGCTGGCCTGCAGGCGGATACTTATCTACTCCCATCAGGCGTCAGGACATTAATCACACGGAGAGGCATAGGGGTGCAATCGCGCATAACCCATCGCTTCGCGGAGGCAAATAGCCACCTACCTGACCTTTGCCCTCAACTGATCATCATCATTATGATCGCACTGGCAAGCGCGGGTCTCAGAATGAGAAGGATTTAGGGCATAGTCCGCCACGCATGCGTAGTGCGGATTGGCAGACCACATCTTTGAGAACTCTCTGGTAAAGAGGTCTCCTCACGATGTTTTCTTTCACCGCTAAGTCAGTGATATTTCATTGCTTAAAACGCATTGTATAAGTATTAGTAATTTTGTGTACACTTATTATTTGGTTCAAATAAAGAAATAAGTAATAACTCCGAAAAGTTAGAGGTGTCCGAGATCGAACCCCCCGCCTTCCGAATAGAAGGCCGAACCACTGGGCTATTCCCGCTCTCAAACTGATAAAGAGCATACCTACAAAGTATGCTATGTCTGGGTCCAGACTCCAGAGTGCCACTCTCTTCGCGTTTCGTGAAAATCGGTTCAGTGACAGACACACAAGTTGACTTTCATAATCCATAAATAACTGACTGATTAATAGTAACATACAAATAAAACCGCTCTAAGTTTAGAAATTTGAGATTTAGTTACAAGATTTTCTTTATACCGTGCATTCCACCAAACCAGAAGAATTTACAAATTATTCTATATTGCCCATGCCAGGAATCGAACCGGGGCCACTCATTTACAAGAACACAGCTCTCAAATGCACGACGGTCATCAAAAAGCTCTAAATTGTCACATTTGAATTAGGGTGAATGTACCGAATGAAATACCTATGACGAATAATATTTGCCAAACCTCAATAGTGGAGCTGCAGCAGTACCTTGAGCGTCGCCCCATGTGCCCATGCTCTGCAATGAAGCGAGGGTGTAAGATGTCGGCGGCGCGGTGTATGGTAAAACGTAATGACGTATTTATCAGGTGTGCGCCGGTAAAGGAGCGCGCCATTTACACCGAGAGGGCCAAAGTAACTCCTCGGGGCAGCCCGGGATGCCGCGGGTAGGCTCCCCAGGAACATGACATGATGAGGGAGTCCTGTAGTTCTTTCAACGAGTCTTACATTATAATGTACCTAAATAGATTATGTTCCGTCAAAGTCACCTCTGCATATCCGATAAGCGAAACTATAGGAACACAGTCTCACTCACATTGAGTATAGCGTGTTTCATCAACGCGATCGTTTATCTGTTCATTTGTTTCACTTCTGAGCTACTTATAAATTTAGAAGCTTTACAATACTTCCAAAAAACCGGCCAAGTGCGAGTCAGACTCGCGCACTGAGGGTTTTCTACTCGGGTATTTTTTCCAACATTTTGCTCGATGAATAAAAAACTATCATACATAAAAATAAATTAAAATCTGTTTTAGAATGTATACGTAAAGCCCTTTTATAATATGATACCCCACTTGGTATAGTTATCTTACTTTGAAAATTGAAACACATTTTAATTTTTTTTAAATGATGTAACCACAAATTCGCGGTTTTCAGATTTATTCCTGTACTTGTGCTATAAGACCTACCTACCTGCTAAATTTCATGATTCTAGGTTAACGGGAAGTACCCTATAGGTTTCTTGACAGACAGACAGACGGATAGACAGACAACAAAGTGATCCTATAAGGGTTCCGTTTTTCCTTTTCAGGTACGGACCCCTAAAAAAACAAAATTATCTTATGTCAGCTTCTGGTTTCTTCGTCTTTTAAATGCATGAGCATGAAATTTAAATGAATGAAATTTTGGGTAATTTGTAGAGTCTGCATAGGGTACAATCATAATATACTTGACAGTACACTTCCTGTACATGTCGGCGGTACCGACTTTTAGCTGTCAACACTTTGCTCACTGAGCATTACGTCATCTCCCCACTGTCGTCGTTGGACTATAAAATCAGACACGCTGTGCGTAGCGAGGCATTATTCGTCCGGTTGTTGCCGAGGACACTTCTCAGTAGGAATAGTCTGTCGTACTGTAGGTTTTAGAGTAGTGGTTACCTAAAGTGGTACTGTTGGTTAAACGAGTTGTTATTGTGGCGGTTAGGTTAGATGGTTGGTTTGGGACCGGTGTAAGGGGTGGAGGAGCCGGTCTAGGTAGGTTAGGTTAGGTTTACCTAGTTACGCTGGTAGTTGTGACATGCAGTAAACGGAAGTATTGTTCTTAACACGTCTGAAGATCGCCTAGTGATCGAAGCAGACCCTAAGGATCTCCGCCCGCCTTCATCTATTCTTAAACGATCCTCGGCTCGATCCGACATACAGGACAAGGAGGGCCTGCATAAAGGTTTTTTTCTCAATATCCGTGTGTCACCCATTATTTGATAGCATTAAGTAATAATTATAATTTGTATTGTATATCCTGTCCTGCTCTTGTAGCTCGATTGGTTACAACAGTTCACATACCGAGATCCCGCTAACTTCAGTTTCCCATGATAACTCACACGTATTCATTTATTGATATTTCCAGTGATATTTGAATTAATTTGCTTCACATAATTGTATAAATTACATGTACATGATTATATTGTGATATATTATTGTGATCAACTGCATGCAACTTCATTTAAATAATAAAATCGATCGATCAAACTCGTGGTATCACAGTAATTTGTACGAATAAACATGGTCACGTCTTCGCAATGGTATAATTAACTAAACACGAAAATTAAAGTTTTTAAAGACTAGAGCCGTGATGGCCTAGTGGTTAAGACGGTGGTATTTGGGAGGTTAGCGGTTCGAACCCGAGCACGCACTTCTTTAATCTTTCAGAGTTACTTGCTTCAAAGGTGAAGAAACACTCCTGTACGTGCAAACCTTGTATGCCTGAGAGTTCTCCATAGTGTTCTCGGCGGTGTGTGAAGTCTGCCATCTGCAATTGGCCAGCGTGGTGGACTACTTCTCACTCTGAGAAGAGACCCGTACTCAGTAGTGAGCCGGTAATGAATTGATCATGATGATGAAACGTTATTGAGTTATTTCAGTTTGTCTCACAAAATTCACAACTCAAATCGATTTCGATACATTGTGATACAATTAGTTTTTGCGTAAGATACGACAACGTGTAAAATGTTTGAAGTGGGCGATAGAAATAGCTAGTGAATAAACATCGCGGCGGGGCCCCAGCGGCAGCGAGGCTATCAATATTTATATCGCGCTCATCGGAGCCCCATCAGCGCTTTGCCTACCCGGGCTCCGTCACCACCCGCGATGACGCTTTGTTAAATTAATCATGTAGAACGCGACTTTGGCTGCATGGATTTATGTCCTGTCCTTTTCAAGTCTTTCTGTGTTCTTAGAAAACTAAGCTGATATACCTATTTCAAATAAGTAGTGGATGGTAGGTATGTACCTGTGAAATGAACGTAAATTACTTGCAACTTTCAATGAAAACTATCACTAAGTACCCATCTATCTTCCATTTTGATTTAATTTCCTAAAATTGGAAATAAATGAGGTTCAATCCTCAATCAATAAATACATCTACTACTACATAATATCTAACACTGTAGTGACAAGTTACATTTACACGAAACCTTAGTCGAACTCATAACAATTTATTAATTGAATCACCTCTATTTATTTTTATTACATTATGTAATATAAAAAGTTCTTCGCGTTATAATGCATATACGAGTAAAGTTGAACTAACTTATTCCTGCTGTGTCGATGCAATGATTTAGCAATAATATTCTGATAGCGATTGATCGGATTGTAAATCGATATTGACAGACGGAAAAATACATGATTTAGACTACAGATTAGTAGGTATTAAATTATAAATAAGACTTGTTTTAAAAAATCTGGCTTTATTCCTCAGTGTAGCCTTTATAACCTTTGTGTGCAGTTTTCAAAGTCCAAGAGTTTGGGCTTGACGTTGATGAGTCAGTCAGTCAGTGAATCAGGACTATTCGTTTTATACAGCGTGTTTGATAAAAAATATTATTATAACAAGACAAATGGGATTATGTATCAAATAGTTAGTGCCATAGATACTTTCCTTAGTTAGTTTCCGCGATCAGCTGTTTGCAGGGTTATCACATTGGAGTTTTAAATTAAAGTTTAAAGTGCGTATCTCTCACGGATATAAAGCTACGAGGCTCATAATTTTTTTGGTACCTACATCTACAAGTCGGTGCTATCCTCTGCTTGTCAGGATGTTACAGGCATTGTCTAGCACTTTGTATATTATGTAGATGTCACTCACCATGTGCGTAGAGGCGTGGGTGCGGCGGGCACGCGCTGCGCAGGAGTCGCTGCAGGCGCGACGCCGGGTACTGCAGCCACGAGCGCGCCGAGCCGCGCCGCTGCACACAAAATATTATGTCTTACTTGGAGCTTTGCAACACAAAGCTTCAATTACGCCAGAACAACACTGTGCAACGTCTTCAACAACAACAACTTCTATAGCAGGCACAAATTATGATTTCCAATAAGATGACAAAATAAACTGGGACATTAACTGGGGCATATCGCCCAAAATTAATGTTTCAATATTAATTTAGCATGTCGCATGGCCGTATGGCCGCATGCTGTTGCTTCAGCGTAAAATAGTTTCAACAATATCAAAGATGAAACTTCTTTGTATATCTCGAAAATACTTCATGATTTTTCCGAGGTGAAAAGTATCCGTGTGCAAATCGGTTCAGTGAAATTTAAATAAAGCATGTAATAGAGCCGAATTTTTTTTTTTTTGAAAAGTTAATGTGTCTTAGGTAGTTAGAGTAATGTAGCAGACAGACAAACACACACGCATTTATTATATTAGTATGGATTACACTTGGTAACACAACGTTACATTAGTAACTGTTTCGTACTAGATAGGCGATAATATAATACGTGAGATAAAAACATTTTACTCCACTTATTATCGGGTTGCTTACAGACGTACCTCGACCGAGGTCATCAATCAGCCGCGCGTCGCCGCAGGTGTCGCAGGCGCCGCCACAACGCACGCGCCGGTTGTCGCGCCCGGCGACGACGTTTGCGCTTTTTTACCCTCATTATCACACTATCAACTATCAACCCTCCGGAACGACCTGCCCATTGTACCTCGAGAGCTGCTGGGAACTTCTGAGCAGATATTTGATACTTTAAGCCATTTGGTGATTGATGAGTGATCAAACACTCATCACCAACCACCCGACACAGCCACACCCTCCGCTCCTGAGCCTATGTCCGATGGCAGCGTCTACTGCCCTCCGCTCAAGACATTCCATCCCATGAAGAGAAATTGTCAACCATGTTATCAGGGTACACTGGCCCAAGTGCTGCTGTTACCCGCAACACTCAGGCACACGGGCAGGTTACCGTGCTGGTACCCCAACTCTTTATACCTATAGCAACCTCAAAACATTTACAAGGTAGCTCGCCAATAAATGATAGATCGAGTGGCGTGTCGAGACGGTCAGCAAATGTAGAGCAGCTATAACAAGCTTTCGGTTCCGCAACTACCGCCAGTCTCCCGCCGGCTCTCGGCGCGTTAGAGGCATTAGATTCCTGGCGTTGATTAGCGCGTGTCATCTAACTCCGTATGTATGAGGTGCTGCCCCGGTGGGTGCCCGGCAACTATGCAGTGAACTATTAACATATTATTTACTTTTCAACGAGCCGGCACACTTCACAACAATTTAATTCTAATAAAAAACTTAGTTGTATTACACAGGTGAACGTAGGGGTAATAAATATTAGTAGAGTAGACATTTTTTTCCGACGTCTTAACCGTTAGGGTTCTAGAGTGTAGACTATAACCGCTTAGGCTATCACCTCGTTCTTATGGAATTTTAACTGGGTACCTTAGACTGACTTATTGTTAGTGTAGCCTACTGCTACGCCACATAAGTAAACTTAACTTTATAGTCATCATACAATCATTTTTTATAGATATGTATCTCCTTCCTATCCTTACAAACGTATCCTGAAATATACGTTCAGGCCTCGGGGTGGCGCCTAATTCTGTATAAAGTTCACATTGAATACGCTATTTCCGGCGGGCGGGGCGCGGGGCGCGGGGGGCGCGAGGCAGACACTTATTAAATAGTCCACATCGCATTCGGAGCCTCCCTTTTTCAGTGGAAATGTAAATGTGGAGTGTAAAATACATAGAGCGGGAGGCGGCGCCGTTCGCCGTCTCTGTCGGTAATGTATGCACGTTTCCCGCGCTACTCATTTTTTATCGCAGTCGCGCGGCGCATTAGAATTTCCAGGCGAGAAAATTTCACGCACACCGACGCAAAGCGACGCTGCCCACGAGCCAATGTGCGCCTTATCAGTCCAGGAAAAGTGGCTACAGTTGAGTGGTGAGGCCTCGCCGGGCGGGGGAAAGCGGCGGGGGTGAGGCGCGGGGGGCGGCTACATTGTAAATTCGCGGGGCGCGGGGGGCGGAGGCTCTTCCGCTCGCTCCACTATTGATATTTCGCTGCACACACCACACTACAGGCCGTGCCGTCGCTGAATGCGTCCAAGCTGTGAACAACTGGACAGTTACCTATAGAAGACAAAAACGTGACAGCGTGATAATATAACCTGTACCTACTCATTCGACCTGTTATTGTATAAACCTGCCAAAATGATAACTTTTCCCAAAGCATTTCCCCGCCCAAACACAATACTGTAGTGAAGACTCGTTCTTGCTGTAAAAGAACTGCACTTCCGAAAAAAACAAAAAGATCTCTAAACAAATCGTAATTAAAAGTATTAAAAAAACACGAATGCCTTCTCACGAAATAAACTAAAATGAAAAAAAATCCACATTGGAAAAATGCTATACAGCCGCTACAAAATAGCTAGTGTCATTCGGAATGATGTAAGGAGTCTAACGATAAGCCATACATCCCAATTCCCAATCTGTTCAGATACACCTGTATCATAATAATATTATGTTTCCTTAATCCACCTGACTTCAAAAAATTACATGGAATAAAGAAACCCACGTAGGTACATGCATACACTCCTGAATCCTGAAAACATTACAGTTTTTGGGCAGTCGTGAAACTAAGTGAAGCATTGTAAAATCCTCCTTCAGGTAGAAATTTCCATGACGCAACTGAACGCGTATGATGAAGTGGGAACCAATTTTCCACAAAGTTTTCACTTTACCCATAATTATACCTAATCTTATTGTTTGCAAAATGCTAAAGATAATTTATCTTAATAAGTGTATTTATTGTAATTAATATTATTAAGAAACTGCCTGAGGTCTGTCCGCGACTTCATCCACGTGGACTAAACAAATTTCAAACCCCTATTTTACCCCCTTTTCAAACCTTCCTACCTAATTTTTAATTCATTTTCAAAAATCTTTTCTTAACAAATGAGCGCACAGTGGCAGCTATCTGCGTGCTCAGCCCTATCCGTTCAGTTGTTTGAGATTGCGTCGATAGATCAGCCAGCTAGTCAATCAGTCACTCAGCTTTTTATTATTTATTCATCTGACAGTAATACATAAATGCGCTGTTTTTAGAATTTTTTCTTCACTTTATCTATGAAAACAAACGCGATAATATTAGTACGCTAAAAAAATATTCACATGAAAGTTTTTTTTTTTCTCTCGTCTGGCTTTACAAAGATTAGCCAATGTCACGTATGTAGTTATTTGTAACAAGTTAGCTGTTAAACTATTCAAGTATGGACCCCGTCTGTGCCAGCACTCGCCGACATACGCACGGTACCCCTTTAGAGCGCTTTTCAGTCAGTTTTAACAAAAAAAAACACTCCAAAAAGGCAGAGCACGCCCGCCAGCTAACACCAACACAGACGAAGTCCACATGAAAGTTTATTTGTTTAAAAATGATGGAATACACATAAGGGTGCGTGCTGACTAGAGGCATTGCATTGGCTTGTAAAGTAACGGCTTGGATTACACGGAATATGTCGGTGAGCACGCCGAGCCGGGCGCTATCAGTAGAATCTACTTTCCGGTGCGGTGGTAGAGTTTTGACAGAGTGAACTAGATTCAGGAAACTCTCGGTATGTATGTATCGGTATGTATCCTGAATTTGACATCTGTCAAATATTGGGCTAGGTGTGACGGTAAATCAAAGACCTAGTCGTTTCCTAGCCTACCCAGGTACATTTGACACCTGCCAGTGTAGATGAAGCCTCGACGTTTTGTTATAAGTTTCCTAAGTGTCGTGAACTGTGGTGCTGATATATTACTATTATTATAATAAGTGGCACATGCTGTCCTACAACAAATAAATAAATATTTTATCAATTTAATTTCCAAATTGTTATATTACACGTAAAATAAGCGGCTAGTCAGTACGCACCTTTAAGAATTATGAGCAATAGAAAATAAATTAAGTACATACCCACATGAAGGCTAATAAATCGAATAAAACATTAAAGTTATTGCGAAAAACATGATCATCATTTTTATATTAACGACGTGTTTCGTGGGTTAATTTAATTGTAGTATAAAAACTATAAAATTGTAGATTAGTTTGATGTATGATTAGTCACCAACACTGCAACAGCGCTGTCGGAGCAAGGCTGGAAGGAAAGGCAGGGAAAGGTGAAGGGCAGCGCAAAGGGCACATAACGGCGCTCCGGCCTTGCAGGGAGCGTTCACATCCACCCTCGGCGGCGCACACGGGAGACAGACGTGATACAAATAAAGACAGTCGCATGTTTCGTTTTGTTTTCATTTCCTTGCTTTCAAACTCGGAATAGACAGCTGTCTAAAATCATAGCCCTCCTTTTTCACTTCGTCGAGATATACATATATCTCGACGAAGTGAAAGAGAACGATTTCAATGTATATCTAACACATTGAAATCGTCGTCGTCTCACACGATTACAATCACGTGCGTCGATTAAGACGACAAGGAATGATTAATTATTTATTATTAGAAAAAATAAAATAACCGTAAATAAATATAGGTACAATTTCATAATAAAATTATATATCTGTAAAAAGTTAACAGTTTTATCCAATACCAAAAGGTGTTAGTTTGCGATTTAGTTATTTGAAAACAGAAACAGTTGTATGTAAACTATACCTTGTGCATGCTCTCTTTAATGGGTTTAATTTACATTATAAAACAAAATAAAAGATTAACCGCCGAGTTTCTTGCTGGTTCTTCTCGGTAGGAAAGGCATTCCGAGCCAGTGGTAGATGCTCTTGACGGTTCGAAAGTACTTGTAAAAGTCTAATTGAATAAAAATATTTTGAATTTGAATAATACAGATATTTTTATAGCCGATGCGGCGGCGACTGTCTCGCCTGATGTCTGCGGAGGAGGCACAAAGCTAATTTCCAGAGCGTTGTAGTACACAGGTCAGTTTTGGCGCCGGGTTAACCTTCCCGTTAATTCAGTTTTTTAAGATCCTCGCCAGTGAAAGTAGTGTGGAGTGGATCACGTAGTTCAGTTGTAAAAGTGCAATAATAATGAATAGACAGTGGGGTGGAAGCTGATACACTGACATTAACAGCCTGTTACCAGGTGTGTATACGTACATATAGAAAATGCAAGCTTTAGCAAGAAATTAGGTTCCTAACTTATTGAGCTTACACTATGCGAAGCCTCCGCCGAGTTGTTACTATCCAGTCGTTATCTAGTAAAATAACGATATATTTTGGAAACAACAATGAGCGAAACAATAGCAGTTACCTTCCTTCTCTATAAAACCTTATAGGCTTGAACCTAAACCTGATCTTTCTTGACCTTCGATCAAAAATACACTCATAACGTGACGTAGTGTTTCAGTTTTTAGTATTTTAGTGTGTTTTAGCCATAAAGTACACGTAGGTATGCTTGCGGCCTAATCTGTGTAACTAGGTACCTACTGTCAAAATATCGACACTTAGGTAGGACATACAATGCGTCGAAAGATATACATATCTTTTGCCAAGATTGGTCAATAAAATATAACAATTAGTAGTACTTTACAGAATAATTTGCATCCAAACACTAAAACTGAAATGAAAAGGAAATTAAAGCTCGACCAGACGAGATTAACGACCGTGGTTTACGGCCAGTTTCGGAGGTGACTCCGTGATTCAGACTTGAGCCTGAGCCAAACAATACGCGCGAGCGACGGTAACTTAGCTAACGCGGCTTCTGATTTCAAATGTACCTATTTTTTTATTATTTAGTTAATTGTAGGTCAAGTTTTTATTTCATCGTATTAGTCGTGTATTTTTTTCTTTAATTACGACTAGTTAATATTGAGATGATATGTAGGTACTGTAGACACTTCGAATTACAAATCGCACCGTATCCAACGCGACGCGGACGCCTCGCGCTTTGTCTGCCCAGGGCCCGAGTTCCGTCAAGTGACCATGCACTTCATATTATCTGGGATGATATTGTAACATTAACTTTGGACGTCCGAGTCAGCGGCGCATGAATAATTGACTGATATCATTTTCATATCATGTGGGGAGTGCATTATTTTCATTTACATAAGCTTTTTGTTATGCAATACTTAAATTACTGCTAATGGTTTTCTGTCAAATAATTCTTGATGACTGCGCTCCAAGGTGTCAGCCTGTGGTGGTCAAGACGTCGGCCTCGTATTGAGAGGTTGGAAGTTCGGTCGGCAATTACATATCACTTGTTTACGGTGAAGGAAAACATTATGAGGCAACCTGCATGTGTGAGAGTTCTCCATAGTATTCTCAAAGGTGTGTGAAGTCTGCCGATACACATTTGGCCAGCGTGGCGGACTGTGGCCTACGCCGTTCTCATGCTGAGGGAGGCCCGTGCTCAGTGATGAGCCAACGATGGGTTGAGCATGACGGTGTTTAGCCCATCGCCTTCCTGCATCGGTTCCTCCTCCACCGTTCTACCATCGTATCGCCAGGCATCGTCAAGGTCTGCATCCATACGTAGTCGAAATTCCTCGAACACGTACGAAGCGATTTGCTTCCACGTTTCTTATCCGAACCACTAGGATATGGAACACCCTTCCGGCATCAGTTTTCCCTTCCACCTATGATATGGGTAGGTACCTTCAAGTCAAAGAGTGAATAGGCATCTTCTAGGCAAGCGTGCTCCATCTTACGCTGCATCATCACTTGCTCAGGTCTGATTGCTGCCAAGCGCTAGTCTAGGTATATAATTTAAAAAAAAAAGATGTGAAGAATGATGATGCTATAGGTAAATATTATACCTAGTTCGTCTCACGGTCGCGCTTCATAAGTTCATGCGAAGAATAATTATTATGCTTCGCAGCTTCTTTCTTTGCGATTTGGTTTACATATTGTAGAACGCGTCCCACGCATCAGCCTAGCACGGATTTTTAGATCTTTTTTGACTTTGAAATTGGCAACACTGCCTACCCGCATCCAATCCCCCACTAGCGCCCTCCCACCACAGCTCGGACCACTTCACGACCGGCTTGTCATTACGTGTTTCCGTGCCGAAGCCTACGCACGTCACAGAAACCCGCGCGAAATATTATTAAAATCATCGTTCTGAACATGGGGAAGAAGAGGAAAAATGAGGACCCAGAGGAAAGAATTAGGAGAAAAATAAGGAGGCTAAATGAAAAACGCCAGAGAAAACGAGAACACAAATCGTAAGTAGAATCCATTTTATTAAAATTAAACCAATACAAAAATATAACTTTAAAGAAGACTTCGTTCTTTCAAATATTCATAATAAATACCTAGATTGTATACATCAAGCTTACCACAATGATGCGTATTTGCCAAATTCTGGGCTCTTACCGTCAAACAAAAATAAATAGCGAATAGCTATATTGTGGGCTATTTCAATTTTATTTTAACCAGTGGTAGATGCTTTTGACGATTCAAAAGAATCTTTTTAAAGTCTAATTGAATAGAAATATTTGAGTTTTAATTTAAATTTGAATTTTCATTCTTTCAAATATTCATGATGAATAGCTGGAGTTTATTCATCAAGCTTACCACATTGATGCGTAATTGCCAAATTCTGGGCTCTTACCGTCAAAACAAAAATAAATAGCGAATAGCTAAATTGTGGGCTATTCAATTTTATTTTAACCAGTGGTAGATGCTTTTGGCGATTTAAAAGAACTTTTAAAAGTCTAATTGACTAGAAATATTTTGAGATTTAATTTAAAGAATTTTTATTCTTTCAAATATTCATGATATATAGCTGCAGTTTATTTGATGGATAATTATCACATTGATGCGTAATTGCCAAATTCTAGGCTTTTACCGTCAAAACAAAAATAAATAGCAAATAGCTAAATTGTGGGCTATTTCAATTTTATTCTTTCAAATATTCATGATGAATACAGGGATCTTATCCATCAAGTTTACCACAGTGATGCGTATTTGCCAAATTCTGGGCTCTTACCATCAAAACAAAAATAAATAGCGAATAGCTAAATTGTGGGCTATTTCAATTTTATTTTCATTCTTTCAAATATTCATGATGAATACAGGGATTTTATCCATCAAGCTTACCACAGTGATGCGTATTTGCCAAATTCTGGGCTCTTACCATCAAAACAAAAATAAATAGCGAATAGCTAAATTGTGGGCTATTTCAATTTTATTTTCATTCTTTCAAATATTCATGATGAATACAGGGATTTTATCCATCAAGCTTACCACAGTGATGCGTATTTGCCAAATTCTGGGCTCTTACCATCAAAACAAAAATAAATAGCGAATAGCTAAATTGTGGGCTATTTCAATTTTATTTTCATTCTTTCAAATATTCATGATGAATACAGGGATTTTATCCATCAAGCTTACCACAGTGATGCGTATTTGCCAAATTCTGGGCTCTTACCATCAAAACAAAAATAAATAGCGAATAGCTAAATTGTGGGCTATTTCAATTTTATTTTAACCAGTGGTAGATGCTTTCGACGATTCAAAAGAACTTGTAAAAGTCTAATTGAATAAAAATGTTTTGAATTTGATTTAAATTTGAATATTCATTCTTTCAAATATTCATGATGAATACCTGGTTTTTAACCATCAAGCTTACCACATTGATGCGTAATTGCCAAATTCTGGGCTCTTACCGTCAAAACAAAAATAAAATAGCGAATAGCTAAATTGAGGGCTATTTCAATTTTGTTTTCATTCATTCAAATATTCATGATGAATATAGCGACGATGCTTCTCTACTTCACGTGCTGGTTGCACGTGAAGTAGAAGTCAAACCCGGTTACTGAAATTATGTCACTCGAAAATTGATAAAATTTTACCTCCAATTTTGAATTGAGAGGTTAAAAGCAGTCCTAACGGAACCCTTTGTAAAATGTAATTATGTAATTGCACAAACAACTCGGTAACACCTTAACTGCCTTAACTCCAGCACTAGAAATCATAATATACGAAGGTTTAAACCAAGAGCAATAGCGAACGACGCCTGCCGAATCTTATGTGATATGCACCACAACGAAGCAGGAAAAAATTCGTGGTGTCTTCTATAGACACCCTTGAAAACTTAAATACTAACAAATATATATTCGGCGATAATGTGTCGGAAAAATCAAACAAGATATAGGGAAGAGTCGGCTAGTTCCGCGCCAGCAGCAGAGCAGCCGGCCCCTCCGCGCCGCGGCACCCGAGCGCTCGCCGCCGCCGTCGCCGCCGCGCCGCATGCGCTCACAGCCGCCGCTAGTGCTACACGAGGTATCGTACGCATGACGTTTACGTCCTTTCTCACATGAATGATCATGTATTTATTACAAGTGATCTAATTGTTTTATAATGGATCGAAGGCTACATTATTCCTTTTATAAGCACGCCTATCCAAAATAGCAATCCCAGTGATTGTTGCCCAAAATCACCTCACAAGTCTTTAGGTTTTCAAAAACCATTAAACAAATTACTCGAAATAGGAGCGATTCGTAGATGACGAATCACAACTCTCAGTTCTAGATAAGAACTATTATAGTATATTTTAGTATTTAAACCTTATAAACCTATTTAGGTTTATTAAAAGTAGTAATTTTAAAATAGAGGATTATCGCACTGCATCAAAATTAATTACAACAAATTGTCACTTGGCTTAAATCAGCCTAAAAGATGCATGTTTTTTAATATAACTATATCACAGCGAAAATATTTACGTTTTAAATGTCGTGAGCATTCTGACATGATACTTAAAACTTCTTGATGATAAGAAAATTAAAATTAATTATTATTATTATTTTTTGAAAAGATATTCACACAATCGAAACGCAAACTTCGTGATTTTGCTAGATTGTTTGAACCGTTAATTTCAGCTTATCCTGGAGTCCAATATTCGTGGGTTATTATACGAAAATGTTCAAACGTCACAAGTATCATTGCTTACTAAATAACCCGAGTTACGAACAAAAACATTCACCGCCTTAGCAATTTGAAATAGTTAAATTTGAGTTTGAGGATTTGAGAAAGTTAAATAGTATCAACAGTACATTAATTAATTGATGATTAAACATTCAGACGCATGCTTAACTGGAGTACTTTTTATTATAATAATGTATAGTGTAGCTACAGTGTAGCGTCCGGTCGTAACAAGAAAGACTCCTGTTTACATATAAACGAGTTAGAATTAAAGGCAGTTTTCCTAGCTTTGAAGGTATTTGCAAATGATCTTTGTAACGTAGACAATCCTTTTAAGGATTGATAGTACAGCAGTTATTTTCTACGTAAATTGTACGGGGGAAGCGCGCAGTACCCGTAATTCTTATGTATTTACATCTTTATTATTAATTAAAGATAATACCTAAGCTAATATTTTGTCGAGAAAATCTTTCCAGGACACCGAATGGGAATTAACCAGGAATTAACTGACTATGCTTTTAAAACGTTGACTCAAGTGCTTGACAGTTTTGAAATAGATTTGTTCGCTAGTCGTTGCAATGCAAAATGTGAGACTTACATCACATAGAAAATCAATCCTGATGCATGTACTGTTGATTCCTCTACGGTTTCCTAAAAACATTTGTACTATTATGCGTTTCCACCATTGATTTTGATTTTAAAAATGATAAGAAAAATAATAACTTAAAACCGATAAAAATAATAACTAGCCATCGCAAGCCTAGTTTCCTTTGTTTACAAGATCGGTCTGCTCACCATGTACCTATGTATACTTTCATCCTAACGTTAATCTTTTAACCTTTCAGAAAACCTCATAATCTTCACATAACAATCCACTTAGTCACCGTGAAATTATGCGACAAAAATATCTGAAAATGTCGGTACCAGCAATAATTGTTGATCTTGTGATTAATGCACATTCTGACCATTACGTACAGACAATACGATACATGTATTAGGTCCTAGATAGAATATCGTAAACAAAATGATTATCATTATAGTCATAAAAATGTTATTGTGATTTTAGATTTTCTTACAAAAATATTTGATAAGAGTACAAAAAAAAAAAAAAAATGGAACTGTAAATTTGTACTTATCTGCCTTGTTATTGGGTTTTCCTAATATGTTAGATGACTATCAAATTAGGAAGTTTATGAAGGGAGTTGCAGGTCAAGCCCAACTCAACCAAAGTATAATATAACATGGGATACTGACACTGTTCCTAGTTACTTATCTGAACAATGGCCAAATGAGAACTTCAACTTGGGAAATCTTTCAAAAAAAGACCCTTACTTTGTTGGCTTTAATGACTGTTTACTCATAGAGTGCTTACTTTTTCACTGATAAAAATAAGCAACGTCAATAGGCTGAACTAGATTACTATTAAAATTTCAGATTTGATAACGACTTCTTGACCTAATTCATCTCAATTCTCAACCCTTTTTTGAAATTACCTTTCTTTAGTGAAAATTTTATATATATTCAGATGCATATTTAAAGTAGTATATATTCAGATACATGTTTAAAGTAGTATATTAATAAAACAAATTCTATTCGTGAAACTAATAATGATTATTTGTTTATATTAGTTACAAAGGGCCTAACAAAAAGTTATCATCCCAATGATTGAGTCATTGGATAACAATTCATAAAAGTGTTATTGATGTGACAAAATTTAGTGCTCACATAACACGCCATGCATCCACATCTGGAGCCAGCAGAGCAGGTGTCAACAATGATAACACTGCTGATTACAGCCAGTTATCGGCTACTTTCGCTAAATTTTATAAAAGAGAGATAAAGATACTTAGTTAACGATAACTTTTGTTGACTTATTAAATTTATTATTATTTATTATATTTAACATGCCGATTTATTATGTAGATAGTAGGTATATATATAAGATCACAAATGTATTGTATAAGTATATACCTACTCAATTAAAAAAGTTGATTCAACAAGCTATAATATGCCATAATCTATTATGTTTTTAATGTAAATTTTTATTTGTAATATTCACAAATACTTACGTAATCTATTTATTTTCCAAATAGGTTACTCATTTTATATTTGTTAGCTCTGAACATCTACAATATGTAAACCAAATCGCAAAGAAAGAAGCTGCGAAGCATAATTAAAAATCAAACGAACTTACCAAGTGAAGTTCGATTGTAATTATGCGAGCAGCTTCTTTCGACGCGATTTATACACACCCTCCCTAATTTTATTATTTTCATAAAGTACACAAAAGTACACCCTACCCTAATTTATATATATACATACATATATAAACAAATATAAAATGTATCTATCTATAACTATCAACTAAAATGACAAGCCGGTCGTGAAGTGGTCCGAGCTGTGGTGGGAGGGCGCTAGTGGGGGATTGGATGCGGGTAGGCAGTGTTGCCAATTTCAAAGTCAAAAAAGATCTAAAAATCCGTGCTAGGCTGATGCGTGGGACGCGTTCTACAATATGTAAACCAAATCGCGTCGAAAGAAGCTGCTCGCATAATTACAATCGAACTTCACTTGGTAAGTTCGTTTGATTTTTAATTTTATTTGAGTGTCTACATCTTTTTGTTTCACCAATATTAATATTAATCTAGCGCGTTGCAATGTAGTGCACATTGCCACCGAATTATTTAATAACAAATCGGTTTGTGCATACCGATGAGTTTGGTTGATTCTGGCAATCGGGTGTAAACTTTGGTTATTTAGAAATTTCCAGTAACAAAATTTTCAGTGATTTTTCTCCTACGTTTCGGCTCTATTTGTTTTTTTTTTTTTATTTAAGTTTTAGTGCTAGAGCCAGAATAGCGGAGCCACCGGGCCTAGGCCTTGTTTTTCTTCAGGTGTGTAAGTCATTGAAGGACTAGACCGATCGCAGCGGCGCGGCGGCGCGGTGTGGTTGCTGCCTACACATAGTTTTTTTAAACTTAAATACCATGACTGGATAAGATAATATAAGATAATTTATTTATTTGCGAGAAAGTTGGTACAATAAGATGGAAATTTATGATTAGAGTCCTTAACTTTCTACTAAATTATTAGTGTGCAAATATTTAAGATAACAAAATAAATTTAAATTAATGTCAAATAGAATTAGGAGTCAAGTGCATTATTACAAATTTCATTAATTATACAGACGGGACGGGTATTAATCCTAAAAATCCTTTAGTGATGATATCCACATAATGAAAAACATGAACGACTACTTTAAATCAAGTACCGATTTCTATATAATATGCAGTTTATGATTCATCATGTGATGTACACGAGTACATCACATGATGAATCCCATGATTTCGTAACCCACGAGGGTTACGAAAAATCCTAAGCATCATTTTTCTTCGTCCAAAATTATTAAATGGGAAATTTCTAAGCTGTCACGGAATGTGATAATGAGCAGTTTGGATGGGCGTCACGCAAGGCTCCGGGAATGGTCACCGAACAGGTAGTATTTAGTTATTTAGTGATCGATGACGCATTTATTGTATTAGGTTATGGGAAGGGAAAAAACGTTGATCTGAACATACCAGTTTGGATAATAATGAATTCAAATTGTCCCATGCACAGGATGTTTGCTGCTGTGGCGTGTGCATGTTCGACGTTCGATTCTAGGTTCGGTTAATTTGTAAAAAAACTAATTTTGATCAAGTATGGTATGGTAGGGGACGTTGAACTTTAAAACCATATTTGCAAAAGGTTTTAGCGTTAGTTTAGGTAGGTAGGTACCTACGCCTTGTAGAAAACTGTCGCTGTGTCGTTTTCCGCATCGTTGGAGTATCCTTTTCCATTAAATGCATAATGGTACGAGGTACTACTACTATACTACCTATCACATACGAAGCAATAGTTGGCCAAGTTGTCATAAGCAATAACGTAACAATTTTAGGCTATTTTCTTACCAAGGGACTTCAGATGAAGTCACAGTTAAATACTAACGTGCGGATGGTAAAACGATGTGGGTACCTAATACGTACTTATCAATTCCTGAACCGAAAATCAAAGTTGTTAACAATGGAAATTAGTCGCATTAGTCACCGGAACGAAGAATCGATCTATAAATCAATGGCAGTCATAACAGATTGAATACATATTCATTCCCTGTTACAATGAGGCGGGTGTTCGGGGAAGGAAGCGGCTCTCGGAACTGCGCGACACCTGCGCGCGCGCATTGCGATGCGCGGCCAGCCCTCGCCCTCGCCCTCGCCGCGGGTAATAGCCGATCATTTTCATACCTAATCGCTCCGGTAACGCACTAGTGATATATTACAGTGAATTGAACTACTCAGTTTGGTTCGTTTCATATTTATGATTCGTTAATCTACTGACATAAGCGGTAGGTATACCTAAGTTTCGTGGTTAAGACGTCGACCTCCTATTGAATGCGTGCCTGAGAGTTCTCCATAATATTATAATTATTTAACGTTAGATCCTTAGATCGCGTGCAAACTCTTTGACGTTCTGGAATAAGATATATGCTCTGATAGGATATATATGAGCTATAACCCTGTACCAAGATCCAAGTTGCATTATAATCAGTAAAAGGATAGGCCGTGAAAAGCTAGCGCACAGCCAGATAAATACACTTCCGCATTTTTAATATAGATATGGATTTAGGTACTTAGATATACAATACAATGTATTCCTATAAATTGCTGTTACACAAATGTTCAACGGGAGAAAATAAAAAATTACAAGCAGTTTATATGGTGACACAACACGTCATATAAATCTAAACTCGAACGCGCTAACTATTTACACTAATTAAATTAATTTGAATATTTCTACATTTATTAATAATACATACCTGACAATAGGGCAATTCATACGATTCCCTTCAGTTGGAATGCATAGCTAAGTACCATAAGTATGAACTACAACAATTAAGTAGTTTTTGTGTCGGTCGGCCGTCGATTGAAGTCGGAGTAAACAAATGCGCGCGCGGCGCATCAAAGGGCGGGATGACGCCGCATTGTTCAAATTAATCGATCCGCGCGCTAATGTGACATAATGAACCGTAATGAAATATTAACTCATTCATTAGGCAGGTAGGTACTTGGGAACTACCTACCCGTCGTAGATACTGTACAGGGTGTACCAGAACGCTAAGCAAATAACAAAACAGGTGATGATTACGGATAAGATACCATAAAAAAACTATGAAAAAAAAATCCTGTATTTTTAAAAGTTTACAATATATTACACATATGTATATCATCTGACTTCCGCTACAGGTCAACGAACGTTTCGTAAATAGGTAACTCGAAGACAATGCCGCGTCGTAGATGGGGCATTGACCCGAGTTTTGCACGCTATACAATGCGGGTTTGAAAAATACTAAATTGCCAAAACTACAAGAAAAGCAAATGGTTATTGGCTTGGCATTAGATTGTGTTAAAGTAGTATAATAATAACGCTAAGTTTCCTTAGTTTACTTAGGATAAGGCACCCATGCGCGGCCCGTGCGACATTGTTACCGCGAACTGACAATGAAGTCATGATACGAGTGAAAAACATAATTCCAGATGGTACAAAGCGCCGATTAAATCGCGTCACTTACGAGTTTCTTTATAATTGGTTGCAAAGCAAAACTTACAAAAATATCATTTAAAAATGCAATGTAGGCTAACATACCTACTCCTTCATTGCATTTCAGAAACTCTTGGCCCTCGTAAGTCCATCGTAGAAATAACAAAGTTAACTTATCGAAAGGAAAGGAAAGTTCTTAGTTTAAACTATATCACAGGTGGATTGCTGAAAGTTGTGGGAACTCTTTGATTTTCCGAAATAAAAAGTAGCATAGGCAAATATGTCCGTCCCCGGGATACAAGCTGACTCTATGCCTTTCATTACTTACTAAACGGATGGGCCGTCAAAACTTAGCAAACAGACAAACATACCGACAGACAGAAAACATATAATTTCGCATTATGGTAGCATGGATATAGGCAACAGTTTCTGGCGATAGCCCGAACGGAGCGATCAGTCATAGCTATTACAATACCCGTCCAGCAAAGTAAACTGTAACGATTTGAGTTCAATCAATAACGTATACATTGAATAATAAAATAATAACTGTATTAGCGGAGGTTATGATTTATTGTGCAGGTCGCGGCGCGCGGCGCGCGGCGAGCAATCATCGCGAGATGAATGCTCCGGCGGCCGTCGTCGGATCCATCGTCGGATGTACATGCCGCGACCGACACGCTGACAGCCGTGCGACTGTGTATTGATAGATGCAAAAAGCTCGGAACAATCATTTTGCCCAGATTTATAATATCAATGGCAGATTCTCTTGACGATTCGAACACACTTTGCTTAAAAGCTTTCTATATCTACTAAAATTCAGATTACAAGTAAAATAAGCTATGTATGTACTTTTGTCATTTTTTGCGAGCTATAAAACGTCTGTCGGAAATTATACTGCCGACAGGAAGTGTCTGGTAGTATTGAATATTAATTATTATCACACTATCACACTAATATTATAAAGGAGAAAGTTAGTATGTGTGTGTGTGTGTGTGTGTGTGTGTGTGTATGTTTGTTACTCCTTCACGCAAAAACTACTGGACGGATTGGGCTGAAATTTAGAATGGAGATAGATTATACCCTGGATTAGCACATAGGCTACTTTTTATCCCGGAAAATCAAAGAGTTCCCACGGGAATTTTAAAAAACCTACATCCACGCGAACGAAGTCGCGGGTATCAGCTAGTTAACAATATTTTCTAAAACATACGTGAAAATCAGCAGTCAGACTTTAAGAAAAATGAGTAAATTTTTCAAATAGGAACTTTCAGTAGCTGATACCTTTAAATTGGCCCGCGGTACAAGCTGGCAGATACGCGGTACACACGAACACTACTCTATCTCACGCATTTTGTTCCTCAAAAAATAAGGAAGGTCTGGCGGCAGTGGGATCTTGCTCTAAAACCAACTATCTCTCTAAATATCATTTCTATCATCTTTTTAGTAGCGTACTTACTTTACTTTAAAAGAGATAATTATGTATGTCTGTCTGCCCATCCACATTTTGAAGTGAATTCCTTTGCATGATTTTTATCATCGAGAAAAAGTTTACTAATTAATGTTATGAAATTCCAGAATAGTTTTAGATTAGCCTTTGTAACATGAGTTTAAAGAAATGGGTTCCTGAAAAAGCATATTATACAAGCGAATACTATTTAAATGATAAAAGCAGGGATTTGACTCGCTCCAGCAATGCGTAGGTCTGTTATTTGCACACTTCATTTTTTCTATTTAGCTGGTCTTCTCGATAGGACGAGCATTACGAACCATTGACAATCCAAAAGCACTTGTAAAGCTTACTTGAATAAAAAAATCTTTTTCTGTTTCTCCTAATTTATGAACTAAAGCTCTTTTGAAACTTTATTTCAATTGAAATCTAACTAACTACCTAGTATAGATTTCTTGAAAATAGTAGTCTCCAAATAAAACCTAATCAAACTTTGTCTATTTCCAAATGACTGGAAGAGTGTTCTTAGAAGTGTAACAATAAGAATAATGGCGTATGTGCGGACGAGGTCAGTGGACGAGGCCATGTTTGGTGCGGAGGTCAAGGGCGGGCGGAAGGCTGGGCGTTAGGGTCGCGTCACACGCGCGACTGTGCTCCAGCCACCTCGCAGGTGTCGGGATGTTGGTGTGGCCGCGTATTCACAAACGCTACTTTTTATTTTTGTAGTCTATACTAATATTATAAGAAGCCATGTTAGTTTGTATATTGTAGGGAATAATCTCCGGAACTAATTGATCCGATTCTGTAAATTCGTTCACTGATAACCTGTAGCTGTATTATTGCCGAATGCTGTAAATTATGTCACTAGAAGATATGGGGCTTTCATACAATCTTCCAACCCCCATTCTACTCTCTTGACATGCAGTAGAGCTGTAAGGAAATGAAAAAGCTCTTTGTCGTAGTTATTCAGTCACGGAGAAGGGAAGAACTGAGGGAAGACTTCCGACATGGGATGAGATAAAAAATGAAAGTCATAGAATATTATAATATGATTTTATTTTGATTAAAAGTAAGTTGTAGATATTATTTAGTTTATCTGTTGCGCATTCGGATGAAGGAGGAAACATATCATACAATGGCAGTTGGTGAGTATGGCTCCGGCGCATGCGCGTCACGCCGCGCGCAGGTGTCGCGACGCGCGCGCGGCATCACAAGCAACTCGCCATGCCTATCCAGCAGTGATTGCGCATTGTCCTTGCAAATACCTACTCCGATACCTATTGATTAAGATGCATGATCATAATAAGGAACTTGGAGTATACGAAGTGTGTATTCCTAGGTAGATATGCTAGGCAAATAAATAAGATCTAACGATTTATAAACCTTTTTTCTTTTAAATAAAACCTAAAGCTAGCCTTAACTAAATGCTGTACAAAACATGCCCGCGTGGAATGGTGCCAGGAATACTGGCTACATTTTTACGCTGGCCAGCCAGGTTGATCCGTTGCGCAAAAAATGAGCCAGTTCTTCTGACACCAAATGATTTATTAAAATTGAAAAGTTAGTACATAATGTAACTCCTATCTATAACAAGAAAACTGAGTCGTGTCCCTTTTTGACTAAATGATGTTCTAATCATAAAACCCAAAACTACCTAGACTTATTACAGCCTGAGTAAATAATTATTTTATCTGCCTAGTACCTACTCAGGTTTAAGTTGAACCTACATAAATATTTCATCTAGATTCTACTTGAAAGGTTTTGCCTCGTAGCAGGGCAGGGGTACCCACTTAACATTTTTCCATCCTCGTTACATACATACATACGTACAGCATACATCGTCGAGATTCGATGCAAACTCGCGCTCTGAATATGAATGGCGGATGTGGGTTTTTGCGGTGGCATGGTCCAGCGCTGGGCGGATGCAGCACATTATGTAGATGCCGCGCTTAATTGCTCATTGTCCGACAACCACGCACCCTGCGCCGGAGCACGCAGCCCTGGGCGCACACGACGCGTGTCGGACGCTACCTTGCCTTGTGACAACCTCTCTAGCACAGTGGCGAGAGTTGTGCTCCTATATGCAAGAGGTCACCCGTCACCCACTTTGGTTGGATAATTAAACTGTCTCTGTCCTGGTGGTGTCTATGTCCTGGTGGGAGGTTTAGGCCGTGGCTAGTCACCATCCGTCACGGCAAAAACCGTGGTGGTTTCACTAGATAAAACCAAAACCTCTCACCATACAAGACCAGATACATTTCTCGTTCCAACATATTAACAACCTTTTAATATGTTACTCTTTTGGACACCACTATATCCAATAATAGTCAGTTTCGTGTCTTTGAATCTAGTTTTGTGTGACTACCTACATCTTCTGCGGCCAAGCCTGAGCCATGGTGAGAGATCGGTGTGCCAGGCAGATTGCAAAAGTGTAAAAGGTGTTCTCACTCCAAACTCGCGCTACTATCACTGGCTACTATCGGGTGACGTGCGTGACACAAGTTATTATAATATATTCTTTGTTTTACAAAAATCGTTAGGATATGATGTCGCATTATATTTGTAACGTAGGAGTCACGCGACGCTATCGTCGCGTGTTTTGTTTAACCAGGGATTTAATGCGATACTCATATTATCGCAATACATATTTTATTTCATTAATATTCTGCTCTTAACACACTAAATTGCGAGTCTCTTGAATAAGTCAACGAAGTCAACTGAGTACCTAGCGTCTATGTACTTAGATATAAGTACATCATAGCATACAACTACAAACTTGCGATGATAACAGATAAAACCTTTTTAATTTTAAAACTCAACGGATATCATTTTCATGCGTGACCTGCGCGATTTAGCCCATCGTATGTAGGGCTACCATATTATTATATTGTTTTGTGGGACATTTCAAATACTATGGTACCTTTTCATAACTCAAACAAAAAGTAGGTTTTGAAGCAAGAATCTTTAATTCTGATGTTCACTTCCTATTCCGCGAAAGAGCAACCGCCAAGTTTCTTGCTTGTTATTCTCGGTAGTAATGGTAAGCACTTGTAAAAGTTTACTTGAATAAAAAATATTTCTATTTTATTTTATTCCCCGCCCGTTCATTCATACATTTCCAGTACATGGTCGTAATATCAAGGACGATCTAACCACATATTTTCCGACTATCGAATGCGAATCCTGATCATCGGAAGAGACGTGAGGGTCACTATCGTCGCTAAAAAGATTATAATGTGTGGATTCAAACTTTAATAACACGCTAACAGTTTCATTGCATAGGTATCTTTTCTTCCACACGCCATAGTCTTGGAACCACCACCATACAATACTCGTTTCATATCGTTGTAGCGGCTATGAACATCCTTATTGGCGCGTGTGCACGCTGCGCCGTTCGGCGACGGACTGAGCTTCATGTAGCCGTACATTCCATATATAGAGGCTGCCCGGAGAGATGTGTTCGCCGATGGATGGATGCTCCACGCCGCACCGCTGCCCGCTGTAGACTGAGTTCCGAAGACACGGTTTCTCGCCTTATATAAACGACACTTGTTGCACAAAGCCGTCCGTTGCGCCTGCGCCGATATTGCGGTTTATGATAGGTCAATTGCAAATAATCTACTCGTGTATGTAGTCAGTTTCGTAAGTCCCAAAATTGTATATAACAAACTCCCAAATAAACGATTTTCATGATCCCAAAAGCCAATTTTATTTGAATTGCCTAACAACAACTATGGACGGCAACACTGGTAACTCCGACGTAAAAAAAGAAGATCTCACAGAACTCGCAGCAATATCACTCAAGTCCCGCATTCCGGTATTTTGGCGGCATAAACCACGATTATGGTTCGCCCAGTTTGAATGTATAGTAGCAAGCCAGAAACTCGGCGATGAAGCTAAATTTCAATTCGCCGTCGGACAGCTTGAATTATGCGACATCGAGCAAATCGGCGACATCGTGTTGGACCCCCCCGCGACCGCAAAGTACGAAACTCTTAAATCGAGGTTAATAGACCTTTACGAAGAAACAAATACGAAAAGATTACACAAGGTAATACATGAAATGGAGCTTGGGAGTCAGAAGCCATCACAACTGTTAAGGCGAATGCGAGATGTGGCACAGAAATTATTTCCAGAAGACACATTGAAGCTACTATGGATTAGTCATCTCCCTCAAGGAGTTCGCACCCCGCTTACTATGAGCACAGAAACGAGCCTAGATAAACTCGCCACGACGGCTGACAAGATGATTGAACAACAGAATTCAGAAGTGAACTCCGTCTGCCAACCATCAACATCAACACAGGGCAACAGTGATGTAGTTTTGAACAAAATCGAAGAATTATCAAAGGAAATCGCCGCTATTAAATTGAACCAATCACACTTCTCTCGTCGGCCCCACCGAGCCAATTTGTATCGCTCGCCTGTATCGCAAGAACAGAAGTTTAATCGCTCAAGAGTTTGTTTCTACCATCGTCGATTTGGAGACCAAGCTTATCGCTGCCTATCACCTTGTGATTACAAGAAGCAAGTTAACAACCAAAGTACGGGAAACTAACGACGACTCAAGCTGCGACGGGAGCCCGGGTCGAAGAAGTACAAGTGAACCGTCTATTCATCAAGGACAAATCAAGCGGATTACGTTACCTAGTCGATACTGGAGCCAACATATCAGTCCTACCACTGCAAAACTGCAAAAGAAAAAGGCGTGACCCTCAAAATTACCTGTATGCAGCTAACGGGACTTCCATACCTACATACGGCAGCCAAACAATAGAGCTCGACCTAGGTCTACGACAATCATACAAATGGACGTTCGTCATAGCTTCAGTGAGCCGACCCATCATAGGCGCAGATTTCCTCCAGCATTACAACCTGATGGTCGACATTCGAGGCCGAAGATTAATCGACTCAAGAGGTACTTCGATAGCAAGAGGATGTGTATCTTCGTCTGTAGAACCAAGCATACGTACCATCGACGATAGGCAACCTTATCACGATTTATTGGCGAAGTATCCCGACATCACAAGACCCAATTCAATGAAATCTTCTCGAAGTAACGTAGAACACCACATTGAGACCACCGGCCCACCAGTATTCGCTAAGGCACGACCACTATCACCACAGAAAAGCAAAATTGCCAAGGAAGAATTCCAACACATGATGGACCAAGGGATCTGTCGACCCTCCAGCAGCTCTTGGGCTAGTCCATTACATATGGTGGAAAAGAAAAATGGCCAATATCGCCCCTGCGGTGACTACAGAAGACTAAATGCGATGACAGTTCCTGATCGGTATCCCGTGCCGCGCCTTCACGACTTCACTCATTGTTTGGAAAACAAGAACATTTTCTCAAAACTTGACCTAGAGAAAGCTTACTTCCAAATCAAAGTCCGAGAAAGCGACATTCAAAAGACTGCGATCATCACTCCATTCGGACTTTTTGAATTCACCAAGATGTGTTTTGGACTGAGAAATGCAGGTCAAACCTTCCAGAGACACATCGATAACGTACTAAGGGGCCTACCAGTATTTCCTTTCATCGACGACATATTAATAGCTTCGGAGACCGAAGAGAAACACAGAGAACATCTAGAAGAAGTCTTTAAACGCTTGGAAGAAAATGGGTTGACACTGAACGTTTCAAAATGTATCTTCGGTGTACCACAGCTAGATTTTTTGGGCTACACCGTGTCTAAAGAGGGCATCAGACCTACAGAAGAGAAAGTCAAAGCCATATCTACATATCCATTACCTGAAACAATACAACAACTCCGAAGATTTTTGGGAATGTTAAATTTCTACCGGGAAAATATACCACAAGCAGCAGAGCACCAAAAAGACCTCCATAGATACCTTCATAACACTAAGAAGAACGACACAACAAGAGTACATTGGACAGACGCGGCTAAAAAGGCTTTCGAGTTATGTAAAGAAGATATCAAGTCCGCAGCTTTGCTATACCACCCATCCTCAGTAACGCCATACTCTCTTATGACCGACGCCTCAGATTCATGCGCCGGCGCTGTCCTACAGCAAAAAAGAAAAGGATCATGGGTACCTATTGGTTTTTACTCCAAGAAGTTTAATGAAGCACAAAGGAAATACAGCACATACGACCGAGAACTATTGTCGATCTACATGGCCATTCGTCATTTCCGGCATATCTTCGAGGGCCAGGAACTAACGGTATATACCGACCACAAGCCATTAACATATGCACTGACTGCGCAAAGCAAGACAGAATCTCCACGCAGAGCACGTTACCTGGATTACATTGGCCAGTTCGCGTCTGAAATTAAATATATCTCCGGCAAAGAGAATGAAGTTGCAGACGCCTTATCAAGAGTCGAAACCTTATTCTGCCCTTCTCCGATCGACTACGAACAGTTGGCCCAGAGTCAGAAACACGACGTCGAGCTCGTCAATCTACAAGACCGCAGCAACTTGAAATTCCAATCTGTAACCCTACCCGACACTCCAATAACTATCATCTGTGAGATGTCCACGGGAAGCGCACGCCCATACCTGACCAAGGAGTTTCGTAAACTAGCATATAAAGCAATGCACGAGCTCAGTCATCCAGGCGTTAGAGGAACAAGAAGATTGATCACTGCACGATTTTTTTGGCCCAGCATGAATAAAGATGTAAACGAATGGACTCGAACTTGCATGGGCGGAACTTGGACGGCAACATCGTCTATTTAGTGGGAGGTCCTACAATGCTGTTCTTTCCGGTACGAGGTCACCGTTCTAGCACCTTGTCACATCTGACATCCCACCGCGCAGTTCAGGACCGTCCTGCGAGCTGGCGAGGCGTGGTGTCGGTGCGATGCGCCGATACCGCGGTGCTGTACGGGGTATGGTAATATTTCCGGTACGAGGTCACCGTTCTAGCACCTTGTCACATCTGACATCCCACCGCGCAGTTCAGGACCGTCCTGCGAGCTGGCGAGGCGTGGTGTCGGTGCGATGCGCCGATACCGCGGTGCTGTACGGGGTATGGTAATATTTCCGGTACGAGGTCACCGTTCTAGCACCTTGTCACATCTGACATCCCACCGCGCAGTTCAGGACCGTCCTGCGAGCTGGCGAGGCGTGGTGTCGGTGCGATGCGCCGATACCGCGGTGCTGTACGGGGTATGGTAATATTTCCGGTACGAGGTCACCGTTCTAGCACCTTGTCACATCTGACATCCCACCGCGCAGTTCAGGACCGTCCTGCGAGCTGGCGAGGCGTGGTGTCGGTGCGATGCGCCGATACCGCGGTGCTGTACGGGGTATGGTAATATTTCCGGTACGAGGTCACCGTTCTAGCACCTTGTCACATCTGACATCCCACCGCGCAGTTCAGGACCGTCCTGCGAGCTGGCGAGGCGTGGTGTCGGTGCGATGCGCCGATACCGCGGTGCTGTACGGGGTATGGTAATATTTCCGGTACGAGGTCACCGTTCTAGCACCTTGTCACATCTGACATCCCACCGCGCAGTTCAGGACCGTCCTGCGAGCTGGCGAGGCGTGGTGTCGGTGCGATGCGCCGATACCGCGGTGCTGTACGGGGTATGGTAATATTTCCGGTACGAGGTCACCGTTCTAGCACCTTGTCACATCTGACATCCCACCGCGCAGTTCAGGACCGTCCTGCGAGCTGGCGAGGCGTGGTGTCGGTGCGATGCGCCGATACCGCGGTGCTGTACGGGGTATGGTAATATTTCGCGCTCGTGCTCGGCTTAATTACACGATATCGCGCGATCGCGCCGCGCCAGATAAATCACGCCGCGACCGGCGACCGGCGACCGCCGCACTAACTCCGTCGCCGCAGACACCGTGTCTACACCGCTAGATCTGAGATTATTATGCAGGCTGCATTGTTTGCATGAAATTCGCACTAGGTACTAGTGAGGTGGATGTAATGTAATATGTAGTAGCTCAGAATAGACTAGGGGGACGCTTCTACAATTAATGTGTAGTAGGGGCTTAAACTTAATCAGATACAAAGATCTATTAGAGTGGTGATAGCCTCGTTAGTTAAGACGGTGACCTCTTAGTCGAGGGGTCCAGGTTCGACCCCGGGCACGCACCTTTGATTTCGTTGGAGTTATGTGAGTTTTAAGCAATTAAATATCAAGAAAAACATCACGAAGGGAACTTGCATGCCTGAGAGTTCTCCATAATCCACACTTGGCCAGTGTGGTAGACTATGGCCAAACTCTTCTCACTCGTGCTCAATAGTGAGCCGGCGATGGATTAAGGATGATGATTTACATTGTAACTTAAAGCCGATAATAATAAAACTTTTTCTAAAGCTATTGCTTTAAAAAAAAAACATTTTTGAATATTACTGTCCTACAACTAACTACACAGAAAATAGGTTAGGCACCTACCTAGTTAACTAAATATAAAAAATGAATTTAAAATTCTACGCTAAATATTTAAAGAATAACCTGGACGACCGACCGAAGAAGACCCTATTATAATAATATTATTTTCCTAATAGGCTATAACTTTATGCTTTTAAGTTTCAACCATGGGTCGCTCACAATATGTTTTTATCAGTAAAAATATAAAATATAAAATAGTCGTTCGCACGAAGTGTGTGGCACGGCTATCGCGCGACGATCGCGCGCCTGTCGCCGACATGTGTCTCGATACCTGTCTCCAGTTCCCACGATCGCGCGATACAGCGACGCGACACTCTCCTCACATTTCCATAATCAGATGCATGCGTCAGCGGCCGCGCTAATCGTCGCCCGAATCTGGCGGCGCGGGGAAAAACTCACATTCTTCTCACGACACTCCTGGCGTTTGCCGACATGCTATTAGCATGTGAGAATTAAATGTTTATCATTTGTACATGTTTATTTCCTTCTTTGATACCTAAGTCCCATCGCCGCCCCACTACTAAGTACGGATCTCTTCTCAAAGTGAGAAGTTGTTTAGCCTTACTCCATCCATCACGCTAGCCGAGTGCGGATTGGTTGATTTCATACACCTTTGAGAACATTCAGGCATGCAGAGTTCCTCACGATAGCAAGTGATATTTCATTTCATGCAACACGCACACAGCTCTGAAAAGTTAGAGGAGAGTCCGAGTATTTCGATAGTTGTGTACCCGGATTCTGACCCGCGAACCCCCGGATAGGAGACCGGCGTTTTACCCACTAGTTAGGCTATCACCGCCTACCTGTAGATAATTATGGTAATTAAGTACTTAAGACCAATTATTTTATCAACAATAAAACAGGATACTTTTAATTCAACAATCA
Source organism: Maniola jurtina (assembly GCF_905333055.1). Taxonomy (NCBI): domain Eukaryota; kingdom Metazoa; phylum Arthropoda; class Insecta; order Lepidoptera; family Nymphalidae; genus Maniola; species Maniola jurtina. Next base: position 157,124 of record NC_060039.1, read on the forward strand.
ACACCTTGGTATTTTAATTTAACGGACTTTAAAAAAAGTTTCGTAAAATTAACTACAGTATACCTAGTAACTAAAGTACAACTAGTATTTTTATTTTGAAGAGTGTATCATCAAGTATTTAACTGATATTGTGATAAAGATCTTCACAGATGCTGAAACACTTTTCCACGGATAACGGCAAATCACTCTCGACCAGTTTAATATTCATGGACGAAACGTAACGTTAGTACATTTCTGCCGTAGAAAGAGTAGGTATTTATTAACTTGCATCACAGTCGATTTACTTTTTCAAAATGTTGTTAAATGCGTTCTCCACCACGCACCGTGCCTCCATAGTATTCGCGGTATGGCAGGGAAGTACGCAACATGATGCTCGCTTACATCGATGTTACTTTGTAAGGCCTACACAGTTCAGATAGACACGTTAGCATGCCTCCGTCGCGTCGGAGATCAAAGCTGCCGTTCTGTTCACACACAATTTATGCAACTACAAAAAATGATGAGTTATTATCATTTTGAAGGAACTGCCTGGCGCAGTGTCTGCGCAGTGAACGCTGGGGTCTTGTATGTGGGAGGTCCCGGATTTGATTTGCGTTAGGGCAATTCAGGATCCTAGTTACTAGTACCGGCTAGGGCAAATCCCCAAGTGATTTAGCGGTTGAGTGCGATGCCAATTAAGGATATGGGTTTTCGGGTAATTAATTAAACTGCTATATTTCTTTCAAATGAAGACCAAAGTCTTCGAACAGTATACCTACAGTTCGAAGGCCTACTGGCAACAGGTATGCCTGTTGCCAGTGACGACATATGGATCTGGGACATGATCGCTAACTATAGGTTTCAAGAGAAAGCTCAGAGTTGGTCAGCGGGCGATGGGAGAGAGTTACCTATGGAGTTTCTGTACGTAATCAAATTAGAAATGAGGAGATAAGAAACCAGAGTAACTGACGAAGCTTAACGGGTTGCAGACTTGAAGTGACAACGAGCAGGGCACATAATATACAACATACATATGTGCGCGCCGCACATATAATATGTTCTGTCTCACGTCTCTGCATAGTCTATGTCCAACAGTGGGCGTCTATTGATTGATGATAATGATTCTTTCTAAATTAACCCGTTTTTATCGACCGCATTGTCATTTCAGGTGGAAGCGGTAATAGATGGTACTCTTAAAGACAACAATGTCGGCGCCAGTTCCGCTGGGCGCGTTTATCGCCTCCTTAACAATCACGAATACGTATTATCGCGGTATTATCGCATAATGTTATTATATAATGGCAGGTTTAAATTATCCCGCATCGAGCCTGCACGCTCCGGTGCTATTATGATAATTTATTAAATCCAAAATTGCGAAAAGTTATTAAGAAAACGGTTTACGTCCTCGCCATTAATTGCATTAATTAAATTATACGCGAATAAAATTAACCCGAGTGCTTTAATTGCATATCATTTATAACTGGACTTTGAAAAAATAAAACATCTAGTCACTATAGTTATGTGTAGCCTGTAGGTACTGGTACCTACTCAGATATTGCATTCTCAGATGAAAAAAAATATTTTTTCTAGATCTTCCATTCATTCTAATCAATATTATTATAATTATAATAATCGAATAGAAAATAAAATAATGCAAATCTGTTTTTGTTCACACTTTACTTGTGGTACTTTATTCAGATTTGACTTGTGGTAGAGCTTTATACCCGCCTATGCTACCTAACTACAACGGAATTCGGCACAAAATAGATTGCATTTTGGAGACAGAGTTCATTACAATTTTTTATGTTATTAAAATCCCACTCGAATTAAAAAAAAAAAAAACATACTACCTCGTGCCAAACTCACGGCATGAGTTACTACTGAATAAAAGTCAGTATTTTCACATTGTTTATATATTGGGACTATATTCTACCATCTTAATTTCTGCAGTTCATAGAGTAGGTGTTACCAGTGCTGCTCAATAAATCGAGAATCTCAAGCACTTTTATTTAATTCGTGTGTAATGTGATTGCATCTCCGCGTTTCATTGTGCAATAAATAAACACTTAATCAAAACGTGAGTCGGCGATGCGATGCCGCCCCACACCCCTCCCGCAGTCTCTCCCGCAGCTCGTATTCAAATCTTGATCAAAGAGTTCGACGCCAAACAAAAAAGTTGCCTAAAAGTTGCTTGAACATGTAAAACTAGTTAACATTAAATAGTTCATAGGTGCGTGAGTTTGTACTGACGACACATTCATTCACTTACTTAAAAACATATAAACATGTAGAAAAGTATGTATGACCTATTGTAGTCTTCCATCTAAATTCTAAAGTTTTATCGAAGTGACGTAGGCCAACTGAACCACTCTAGCGTACCTACTACATAATAGATATTTATGTACTATAGCTTTTAGGGGTCCGTACCCAAAGGGTGCCAATGGGAGCCTATTACTTAGACTCCATTGTCCATCCGTCTGTCTGTCTATCAGGTAAAGAGTTCAAAGTATTTCACAGTTCTATTGCCGCTATAACAACAAATAATAATAATTTCAAAGTGATCACCGTGAAAATTAAAAAAAAAGTGTAATTTCTTGTACGATGGCACGGAACACTTCGTGTGAGAGTCTGACTCGCACTTGACCGATTTTTTACCATCTGTCCATGAATTTGCCCTTTCGTTATATTTTGTATGCCTTTCGTTATAATGTTTAGGGCCTTTGCACACCACGTTTTTAAACGCACCGTTGAGGCGCGTTTGTAGCGATACAGTCGCGATACGCACGCGAGTCAGACGCTGCCTGTAGACCTTTGTACACCTGTACAAATTCTAACACGCGTTTTAATCGATACAGACGCGCGTGTGTAGCGATACAGACGCGATGCAAACGCGCGTATGTATCGATACAAACGAGCTGGCTTATTGCGTTTAAAATAAACTACATATTTCTTCCCAGGCATTTTTCTTCAATACTTTATTCGAGTAATCCGGCAATCGTTAATTCCACAATAGTGACGCGCATTTGAATCGATACAAACGCTATTCTAACGCGCGTGTGTATCGATATAAACGACAACAAACTGCTCTGTAGGATAAAAGCGCGCCGTCGACGCACGTTTCTAAATCGCGCGTCAACGGCGCGTTTAAAAAACATGGTGTACAAATGCCCTTAGGTACGTGTTTTAAATATAGGTAAGTGAGTGCGCAATAAATTAGCACTTGCTTGTTAATTAGGTAGCTAATGAAATATTCTGACACACAACGCTTGCACTCATTATACACGAGAGTATAATTATTAATTATTATTTATTAACGCAAATTTTATCTGTTGTAAGGTCATTACCGCTTTCAAAGAATCATAAAGGGTCATTTACATAGAACAGTAGATGTAATAAATGACGTATCAAAAAATATCCAGTAGGTAGGTTACAGGGAAATCAAAAGAAAAATAAAACCGACTTCAAAAACCAAAAACACTAAAAAGTAGAAAATAATTTTTGTTTAGCTACACATGTAATGTACCTAGGTATGAAGTCGAGCGAGCATATTAAAACAAAATTAGAAATCCAAGAGTGAAGCTCGCCCGACTTCATACCTAGGTACATTACACGTGTAGCTAAACAAAAATTATTTTCTACTTTTTAGTGTTTTTGGTTTTTGAAGTCGGTTTTATTTTTCTTTTGAAAATTTTTTATTTCACAATTTTTAGTGGCCCCACTGTACTATAATATGCTATGCCCAGTTAAAACCCTACTGTTTACTAAGCTATTACAGTGATCGCCAGCAATTTGCTCTTATCCATTGAGGAGTTCTGTTCTCCATCTCCGAAGATATTCATCAGATCTTCACCAAATTTATATGGGACCACCTGCACAGTATACCCTTTAAAACAAAAAAAAAATCCAAATCGGTCCAGGGGTCTTTGAGTAATCGGGGAACATACATAAAAAATAAAATAAAAAATAAAAAATAAAAAAGATCCCGACGAATTGAGAACCTCCTCCTTTTTTGGAAGTCGGTTAAAAAGGTATTTATTTTAGCCCAACTTGCAGCTCTTATGACATACTATACAGCAAACACCCGCAGTTTCATTCGGCGTAAATACAAATCCTCATTATTTCCTTACCTTTTCGAAACCTAACCTAATCTTTTCGAAAACTCTGGTACAAGAGTCTGGGTGCGGGTGAGTCAATGGGTTGTCAGGAGTTTTTTGTATATTAAGATTATCAAAGCTCTACCATAAACTAACGTCAATACCCGAATCTGCGCATACAGTAAGACATAGGTAAAGTTATTTTTGACAGATCACTGTCCACTCCGTTCCTAGCACTTACAAGTTCAGTGGAAATACTCCCTTACACGGTAACAAGTGCTAGTATTAAAATTAACACCGAAATTAAAATTGATATCATTAGTTCAAGCAAATTCTTGTAACAGCGTTGAAAATTGAAATCTTTTTATCTTTGACTCATCATAGTTAGAAGAGTCAACTGTATAATATATTGCTTACCCATAAAAAAATAAAAGTAAGTATAAGAAGAGACAAAGGACGACTTAGCAATAAAAGATTTTACTAACCTAAAAACTAATAATCATGAGGTCAAAGTTAACAGTTAGATAAACGAAATATTTAAATCAGAATAGTTTGGATGTATGTAATTCAAATCCTTTATCAAATGAAAAATGATATTGTTCAAAACAGTAAGTATTTATTATCATTATGCGATACACTGCCCCTGTGTAAGTGTCGATCGCGGCTGCGCGGGCGCCGGCCTCGGGCGAGGCTGCCTCGGGCGAGGCTGCCGTGCGCCACTCCCCAGCATCTGCGACTCTTGAGAGCAAAGCTTAGCACACAACTGCTATTTGCATCATCTTATTTATATTACATGCTAATATGTATTATAAATGTGATTGTATCTGTCTATGCTCTGATAGCCTAGTGGTTAAGTCGTCCACCTGTTAATCGGAGGTCGGGGGTTCGATCCCGGGCATGCACCTCTAACTTTTCTGAGTAACGTACGTTTTAAGTAATTAAATATCACTTGCTTTAACGGTGAAAGAAAACATCGTGAGGTGATGCCTGAGAGTTCTCATAATGTTCTCGGCGGTGTGTGAAGTCTGCCAAGCCGAACTTGGCCAGCGTGGTAAACTATGGCCAAAATCCTTCTCGCTCTGACAGGAGACCCGTGCTCTGTAGTGAGCTGGCGATGGATTGATCATTTAATCTCTAAATAGTTATTATACCGCCATACTTTTTTAGGTATTGATTTTCTTTACCTTTTGATTTTGTGGTGAACAATAAAAGTACATAATATATTCATTTATTCATATTTTTTATTCGATTTATAAAATTATTAAAGAGTTCGCCACAGGATTAATATTACATAAATCTAAGCAGACGAAGACACGGAAAAACACTGAGCGATCTTTATTGGAATTAATTATGAAATAACGATTGCAATAAGTGTATCTAAATGATTTAACTGGCAGATGTGTTACGGCTGGTGCGCGGAATACATCGCTGGTGTCTTCGGCCCGTTGGCGGGGTTCTCACGACGACAATTGATCACCACCAATTACGCAATTGGTCGGTTTACCACTTTACAGCTTACACACAAACCGACAGCGGTCACCGGCATGGGAACCGATTATCCTTTCTTGTTTTGTGTCTGCCACTTTACACATTCGAATAACTACGAGTAAGTACTAGTCCACATTAGTTTTTTTGGTTACAAGTATCTTTCAGCTCCTGGTTCCATCCGGGCGAAATCCTAATAGAGCTGAGAGTCTATCTAATATCATTTATATGAGATTTCATTACGTTTAGTTAACATCCATAATCCAAGTTAAATTACTGATCCACGCATACCGCAGGGCGTAGGATGCTGGACTCGGTATCGCGGGTTCTAGTCCTCCTACCTAATACGACAATATTCAAGCAAAGCTTTTTGTACTTTCGAGTGGTTTTCACAGAATGATTGCGCAAAATTACTAGCTATAGACAGAAAAAGAAGTTACACTAAACTAATAAGAAAGAGACCTCGAAAATTTTAATCAGCGTTTTGATCTTTGTACCAAGTTCATTTTTACCGTAGACTGCGTAAAAAATGTTTTTACTCTATTTATGAGCATAACGTTGTAACGTCGTTCGCAAATAACGCAAAAACGATCATTTTGTATACCCAGAATTCCTTAAAATTTTACCTGCTGTTAGAATTACGCACAAAAAAGGCTCTTTTTCTTCAAAAGTCCTGTAATCACGGGTTATCTGCTCGCACGGTGCGAGCGCCAACCGTTTTTCTAAATAAGGGCCTATGATTAATAGACGAGAGACAAAAGCTCACAAATCATGCGATTATAAAGTCGGAGCGGTACGCAAATGATTTAATTGTCGCTCGGCTGCGCGCGCCGCTCTATGGTTAGGGGCCATAAATCTAGAGGAATCATCCGCGAATTATTCAAAGGCGCCGCTCGGCCGGCTCCGCTGGACCACTATTCATCTTCTAAACAAATGTTAGGACACGGGTACAATTGCCGTTTGTTGTGCGCGGAACTAGTCGCCGAGGTGGCAGGGAGGCGCATTGTCGCGTTGATTCATGGCGTCCGTTTGTCCTTCCTGCTCTCCGTCCGCGTATCGGCAGCATCGGTGGCGTCGGCGTGAAATATTCCGCCACCGCCACAATGCTCGCGACGTCATTAATGCGTGTAAGTGCGCGCTGCGTTTGCGCACTGCGATCTAGATCACCGCGATTGCGACGCGAGAATCTCTGTGAGACAATAACGACCTGCGGTCGCGTAATTCACGCCAGCGGTCATCATGCAAAGCGGGCGAGGCTGCCGCCGCACTCGGAGCCTTGCGGCCCGGAGTCAAGGTTCAGTCTCGGGCGGGCGCGGCGCGGGGCGGCGCAGGGCTCGCTATCGCAATTTGAATGCGGTGCGATGCGGCTCGGGCGACAGATAGGCATCGTCTTGTTAGTGATATCTGATGGGGGCAATGGCTGTAATTGGCACGGAGCGTGCGCCGAGCTCTCTCCTGCGAATAAACGCTTTTATCAATTTTAAATATTCTACACGGGATATAATTTTAATACAGTAGCGGCTCAAATTAGCTTATCGCGGCGCACACTGCTGCGATGCGAACTTACAAGTTCCATTCGGAGTCGTTAAACGCGGAGACACTTCTGATGGCATCTTCGTGAATAGTGAGATCAATAGTGCAGATGTATTCTCCAAATAGGTTTATTATTATGGCACTAGTCTCTAAAGTTAGTCTGCGTGTTTACAATAATATTTTAATGCTTTTGTTAAAACTTACTAAGTATTATACTCTGGCCAAGTGCAGATTGACAGACTTCACACATTTTAAAGAACATTACGGAGAACTCTCAGGTGTGATGGGCCAAGTTCTTCCCGTTCTGAGAGCAGACCCGCTCACAGTAGTGGACCGGCAACGGTTTGAGATGATCATGATTATTCTCCCCAAATTTCTATTTGATGGCACAACTGCTGATAGGCTAGTTAGCTAGGAAACAGATACACCATAAAAAGCTAGGAGACAAACAAGATATAAACAATATTAAGAAGTAGGTATGCGTAATTATTGTTATACTTAACACGATCATTGATTCCCGTAACGTGGGTGTTTCCGGCAACAGCGCGCGCGCAGTGTTGAGCCTCGCGATGGTATCTCGCGATGGTGTCGTATAAGGTCGCGAGGCGCTAATGGCCGGTGTAGGGCTCATTTGCATACAATGTACAATGCGACAAGGTTGGCCGCTGCTGTCAGCTTGCTCTACGCGCTGTAATTGTTGCCACGCGCTGCTTTATTGTGCTCCTATTCAGTTATCAAATTATCTCTATCGATGGACAATGACAGTGGTCTTAGCATTCTAGCTAAGGGCTATTGCAAACAACTTACGCGATATTTAGCCACAGCAGCCAACTATCTACGAAGGAGATACCTACCTACATTATTGTTTATGTATGTAAATTATAAGATGGGAAACTGACAATTCCAGAAAATCGTTCAGTTTTCTTATACCTAAATAGTCAGACGGCAGACCTAGAATCTATCAAACGAATAGTCTATTTTTGAACGCAGTTGAAAATTTCTAAAATCATTGACACTACAACTTCAATCATCAACCCGTCACCGGGTCACTACTGAGCACGGGTCTCGTTTCAGAATGTGAAAGATGTGGCCATAGTCCAGCACGCTGGCCGATTGCGGTTAGCTGAATTCACCCATGTTTGAGAACATTATGGAAAACTCTGAGGCGTGTAGATTTTTTCACGATGTTTTCCTTCACCTTTAAAGCAAATGTTTAAGTAACTCCGACAAGTAAGAGGTATTGGTACCTATATTTGCCCAGAATTGAACCCCTTTTTCACATCTACTACGACGCGGCTATTTAAATTAAAATGTTTCCATAATATTAGTAGGTATATCTTTAGTAAAGCCAGTTTCTTGTCCCCTGATCACACAATGTTCGCTGGTAAATTTCCATCAATTCTAATAATGTGATTCACAAGAACGATTTGAATTAGCGCGAGCGGATGTCGTCGGAAGAGCGAGGCGTTGGTCTGGGAACGAGCGAGTAAGTGGGATCGGCAGGATCGGCGGCAATGAAGGGAATTAAAAAAGGCGCCGCCAATTGCTGGCGCCTGCGAATATCAATGAGCCCGCGCCGACGTCTTCATCCGCCGGAGGGATGCGGGGATGAAAACGTTTTGCGGGACGTCCCGAATTCTCTTCATGAAGGGAGACAGGCCCCATGAAGGTACTAATGAACTTTGGTGTCCAAATAATAAAAAGCTTAATTTGCTATAATCTGCTGAAAAAGGCAAATCTGTATGGTACAACATGCAGCATGCGACATGCACCACCCGCCCTCCTGCTGCTAAGCATGCAGGAAAAGCCAGCCACCAAGCAAGCCCCAAGTACCACCACCCAACACCACACAAATCCACTAAAACATACACCGGTTGTACCATAAAGATTTGCCTTTTTCAGCGGATTATAGCAAATTAAGCTTTTGATTCTTTGCATGTCACGGACTTCCGCAAAGTAACGCCTGCTTCTATACAGGGCTTGGTGTCGTCGGAGGCGAACTTCCGAGGACTTCCGAGACACGCCTGGCACAGGACCGGAGCTGCTCTGACGTAGGCAAGCGACGACAGAGGAGAGAACGTGGAAATGAGGAAGACAAGGAGGAAGAATGGAATAGAATATATTTTTATATTCAAATAAAAGTGCTTTTGAATCATGAAAATAATTTACGACTGATTCGGAATGCCGTTCCTACCGAGAAGAACCAACAAGAAACTTAGTGGTTGCTCATTTCAAACAAAGACGAAGAGGAAAGTCATCAACGTATCTACTTATGTTATTTTTTGGAGAGTTTAAATAACTGGACACAATATTTTATAGGTATTACATCAAACAGGTTTGCGTCCCGTTTTCTCGCGTCCCGAATTTAACGAGTCCCGCACATCGGCGCACATCACTAGGCGCGAGTTATTTATCCTCCTAATAATAATGAATTAATCGCTGTGACCCACATCAATAAACTCGCCGCCACCTCTGCATCTACTCGACATGCTCAGCTCGCGTGCTCTAATATGAATACGAGAATTAAACGAGCTCATTTTCCTTATCAAGTCAATAACTGTAAATATACCTATCGTACTGTATTTTGATGCGGCGCGGCGATGCCCAAAAGGTTGCTATGTAAGTATTCATTTGATCTGTATGTAAGTATGTCTGTTCTTATGTCCGCTCGTAACTACTATAACTACTACTACTAACGATACTTGATAGATGTATCACCTAGACTTAAAATTCGTAAAAAATCAAAATGTGCAGACCGAAAAAGATACAGTGCACGCCCCAGTCAGGGGTTTTGAAAACTTCAAGGAATAAAATTATATGCATTTATTTAGTAAACTACATACCTACATAATTAATCATGATTTGGTTTGGTAGTAACAGCTATAACAAACAATCAAATAATAATTTCTATCCATTCTTAGCTCTAACGTCAATGGTGGTTCTATAAAATAAACTTAGCTAACACTGAATGGCAAACAAAATACAAACAGGTCGTTCTCCAGATGATCTTAGTAATTAGTCGATGGGACGCGAGGAGCGATCTCGATCTGACTCGGCTCATCAGAGGCAGCCGCGCGCCCTTGACCGCCGCACCTTCACCTCTGTTGACTCGGAGCCGAGGACACGCGCGCGGCGGCGACTATGTTGTACCTAATTTATATCAATCACATGTTTGTTAGTTGGTCCTTCAATCACGTCATAACGGAGCAGCGGAATTACGTGATTTTTTGCATGGGTACAGTTAAAGACCTGGAGAGTGACTTGGGTTACTTTGAAAAAGTTCACTTTAACTTAGAAGAACTTTATCAAAGTTCGTACACGTTACATCGACAGCAAAAAATAAGTTGAAGTCCGGTAGCAAATCGACAGTTCGCGATATCGATAGAAATGGAAATAAAAAAAATTACAATCTTTTAATTTGTTTTTGTTATTTTTTTCAATAAACACTAAAACGATAATTCAAGAAAATAAATAGGTTAAAATAAGCCTTAATACTTGGAATGCAATATTAAATCATTTCAACGAAATTGTAGTCAGTTTATGTGCAGTGACGCGGCTGGTTCCCACGCGACCTTCCCGCCAGCCTGCGTCAGCTAATGCCGCGAACACCTCGTTACCCCTCCCCGACCCGCCTAACCCCCCGCCCAAAACTATAATAATCGAATCTATCACGACCTGCGCCCACGCATTCCGTACCTACTAGTTCCACTAATTTGACAACACGTCTACAGCTGTTGATTAGCCGGTTTTTGTCAAATTGAGTGATGACTTATCGTATGTTTGTTGATATTATATTTATTCACGTAAAATGTAAGCGGTGCAGCGAAAACGTCCGCCTCCTATTCGGGAGGTTGGCGGTTCGACCCTGGCCTTTTACTTTTCGCAGCTGTGTTTTAAGTAATTAAATATCACTTGCTTTTACGGTTAAGGAAAACGTCGTGAGGAAACAAGCATGCTTTTGAGAGTTCTCCATAATGTTCTCAAAGGTTTCTGAAAGATGCCAATCCGCACTTGGCCAGCGTGGCGGATTTTAGCCTAAAGTCTTCTCTTTCTTAGAGGAAATTCGTGCTCTGTAGTGAGCCGGCGAGGGATTAAGGATGATGATGTTTTGCCGATAAAGCAATGATTCATCGTTGGACTATGAAGTGGAGATGCCATGCATTTCAAACATAAGCACCATGATGCTTAGGTTGGTGCACTATAGACGTAAAACACGATGCGATCCGGGGTCACTGACCGCAGCGCATGTTGGGCAGCTCGGCGCAGCTCCCGCACTCCGACAAGATGAACCTTTTTGCCTCGCAATTGGGAAGCTCTTCCGATTGAGATGGACTTCTAATAGAAGTAGAGGAGCGATAATATTAATATATTTATCTTTACTAAATGCTTTCTAATAAAGGTAGCGAAATGATACTGACTTGAAAAAGTACCTGCACAGAAAATTCCTGAAAAAATGAGCTTTCGAAATTTCACAACAGTTACGGAAGCCGTTAGAATCTCCGAGTGTCCTGCCGGGTGTAACTTGAACGTGGTCATCATCAGCATGATCAACCATCGCCGACTCACTACTGAGCACGGCTCTCCCCTCAAAATGAGAAGGTTTAAGGCCGTGGCAATAGTCTGCCACACTAGCCCAGTGCGGATTGACAGACTTCACACACCTTTGACAACACTATGCGGGCCCGTAACTTTTGGACGTTATGTGCGTTTTAAGCGATAATATCGAATATCATCACTTGTTTTAACGGAGAAGGAAAATAAAGTAAGGAGTCTGGTCACCTATACAAGAGTAAACAGTCAAACTTAAGTACCTATAGGCAAGGGTATGGCAAACTAGACCTCAGTATTTACCACGCGTGATAGCAATCAAGTGTAAGCCAATCTTGCATAAAAGAGTATAATCCCGTAGAGACGTTGTTGGTCGCGGGAGCCGGCCCTAATCTAGACTTGTTATACGCGGGGCGGTTCGGCGCACCGTCGATAATGCGTCCACTGTGAGTCCAGGCATTTGGTAGTTTTGCTTACCTGGAAAGTTTTACGGGAGTTTTGAAAATGGTGGTTATATAGATTTTGACATGCTCTTTCCGAATTTTCATTTTGCCACCTCGTATCTTTGCCGCTCGTGCCGCCATATTGGAAATGAGTTATTTGGCCAAAACGAGTGCTGGAGTGAACTTTGTGGCGCTCGTACGCTAAAACCTACCTTGTCTACCTTTATACCTACAAAAAAAACGTGTATACGTAAATTGTACAAAAAAAGGTATCTACGTAAATTGTGCCTTTAATTTAATTTATTATGGAAAATTTTTCATCGTAAAATGAGTCTGAAAGAAATTGAAAGAAGAAATTGTATATAAACGCCATTTTTCCAAGAAGAAAGAGCACGCCGAAATCTATAAAACCACCAACTTTCAAGACTCCCGGAAAACTTTCTAGGTAACCCCCTTTTTGAGCACCAAATGACTGTGCTATGTCCGCCGACCTGCAACTAAGCTCCGTCGCGATAAGCACGTATAGATGTGCCAACATGTCGGCTTCTGACACATTCCAATCTGACTAGCGTCTAGTGTAACTAACACGGAGCTGAATCGGGTTCACAACCGATAGAAGTTGCAAAAAATTAGCTGCTGACCTATCTAAATGCGTTCGCCTGACCGATCTAAGCCATAATACTTCGTTAATTTTAATACAGACTAGCTATCCATACTAATATATTATAAATGCGAAAGTGTGTCTTCTGTCTGCTATCTTTTCACGGCCCAACAGTTTAACCATTTGACCGATCCTGGGGAAGGACATAGGTTACTTTTTTCCCGGAAAATCAAAGGGTTCCCATGGTATTCTTGAAGGCCCATACGCTTGACCGATTTTTATGAAATTTGGTAAAGAGGTAGCTTGCATACCGGAAATTGACTTCGGCAACTTTTTATCATTTTTAGATTTTTTTAAATCTCAACCCATGTGGACGATGTCGCTGGCATCATCTAGTATTTATATTCTGGATGTCACTCACGATAGTTTAAACGCTAAAATCCAAGTATTTCTTCGCTAGACTTTCACAGCTATCGGCTGTCAATCGAAGTTGGTGCATCTGTGGATGCTGCTCTAGCCTCGCTTATCGCAGATGAGTTACGATTAGTAAATCGGCGAGCGGGAAGCGATTGGCTCTCCAATAAATTTAGCCGTTCCGTGCGCGGCGGGATTACACCGGCGCGGGCGCATCTTGGCTTGCCGTGACTCCGTGCAGCCCTACCGAGACAACCTTCGATAGCCATGCTTGATCGAATACCGGGTAAACGATAAGTGATCGTAGGCGATCATTATCACAATATATTTTCACTAATATTACACGTTCTGTGGCTGAAAAACTGCGCAATCAAACGTAACAGGTAGATTGACAGACACGCTTCCCGTCATGTTGTTTTGTGTGTGACGGGGTACCCGATGAATCGATCTCGACAGGCAGAGCTAGGTTGCACCGTGACAGACCTAATTTGTGGGGCCCTTTAGCTAGTACGACTTGTAAAGTACCTACGTAGCATAAAGGTGGATCCAAGCTTGCGCACGCGCAGTAATCTTGCTTACAATCACTTGTATCTACTACATGCGAGTACATGCATAGGTACCACTCGTGAAAACGTCCACACGTTCCACGCGCATGTGCCTGGTTCGTGCGCATGCGCAGGTGTGAATCAGTCTTAACATAAATACGTCAAAAGCTCTAAATATCTTCAATTGCTTGCATGAAAGCAAATTTTGATTTCCAAATCGTATCTTGCTAGCTTTCTTACTTTTTCACATAATTATGTACTGAAATGTCGATTTCACAATCTCTATTGAATTGGTACACTTGTAAGTAGGTACACGGTAAAGTTCCCTTTTAAGCTTGTTTCAATGAAAAAGCACATCGATCGGTTCACACAACGATTACACCTATAAATGGCGCATATGACAAATATCATTTTTTCTCAAACAATTTTAATCAAACTGTAATGGATTCCATGCGACTGATAAGGAAAAGGTATCCATTTAAATAGAGTTATATATGAGAATAATAAATCGTTATCGTCACAGATATTGCATCTAGTCATACAGAGAGGTGGACACCTGCACCTACAGAACACAGATACAATATTATAATTGAAGCTATAACTACTATAGGTACATTGGTAAAATTTGACAATTTTACTCGCTCTAGAAAAGCCCCTAAATTTCAATACCTAATGAAAATTGGACAAATATCAACAATTACGGCGCCGGTTTAGGATGCAGTTATCATAATATTGGCTACATTTCAGCTTTCATGATAAAAACTGAAAATCTTAAAAACTTATAATATAAAGGCTTATAGTATACTTACTTGTAGCCATTTTATACGAAAATTAAGGGATGAGATGTAGGTTTTAAGAGATTTCTAAATTAATGTATGATCTATCTAGATTTTTATAAAGATAAAGAGAGTTCAATCCAATATCACAGAATAACTTCGTTCTATAGGTATTATTGAAGTGAAAACTTTGTGATTTGAACTCGATGAAACGAAACTTTTTTTGAATAAAATACGTATAATCCCATAGGTTATGTGGTTTTGAAGGAAGCAGCAGGTTCTTAAAATATCATCGGTTATCGTGCCAATATCGCACGGCCGCGCGCTTCGCTAGTTACAGTGTTTCAGAATAGCGGCCGTTACCGGTTGCATCGCCGAAGCAGATGTTATCACGGAGGTAGTTGCCGTCGCGCGGCTGATTGATGCTGCACTTACTCCGCGGCTAAACCACTACACTACTAAAGTACGGGGCAGTTAACTATTTCATTATCTACTGACGATGTGCTCGCATCGATGAGAGCGCGATAGCTGCCCTACAAATTAAGCTATAGGAATTGAAATGTTTTCATAATTTCACGTTAGGTTTGTATACAGGTATTTCTATATTAAACTATAGGTACATTACATACCTATCAGTTTTGAAAAAGATAACTTACTTATTTCAATAATTTTATCTTACCAACGTCATAGGAAAATTAAATGGGAAAAAGTGACATCCATACAAATAAATATTGAAAACGTGAAAGTACGTCTGTGTTGCTGCTAGCTTTTTAGAGTCCACCCGTTTAACTGATATTGACGAAAGGTACAGAAATAGGTAGGTTGCATCCCGGGAAAGGACATAGGCTATATTTTTGTCCCAGGGAATCGAAGAGTTTCTACGGGATTTTTTAAAATTATAGATATAGTTGCGAGACATGAAGTGAAATATGTGAGTTCGTTCGTGACTTTGCCTGCGTGAAATATATGTTTTGTGTGGGACCAAATAATTATTGTGATTATTTAATAAATAAAATAGCTCACAAATCTATCTATAAGTAATGGGACATAAATTGTAGCTAAGCATTCTCGTATGATTATCGCACACGTGATAGTTATATTTGCTAGCAAGATGACGACTAGCAGGAGCGTGTCGAGTGTGTGATGAGCGGCGTGGTGGTGCGGCGGCGTGGTGCGGCGGCGGCGGCGGTGGTCGCTGATTGAAATGTCACGGCGGCCGCGCGCGCCGCCTGTGAAATCGCTAATGATCGCACCTACTGCAGGGTTGCCGCTATACGCTATACCTGCCCACGTACGAACAATAACTAAACCATACTAATATTATTATAAATGCGAAAGTGTGTATGTGGTGCTGGAGACGCCTTGGACAGCCGAGCGCACGAAAGTGTCTATCCTGTCACAGCTAGGCGTAAAAACGCAACTTTCCTCCATATGTTACCAACGTCTGCTCTCCTATTTCAGGCACATCATGCGACGAGGGAGTGATAGTTTCGAAAAAAAAAATCTGACGGGCAACACAGAGGGCAATTTAGATCGAGAGGCCGCTCACCAACCAGATGGGCAGATCAGCCGAGGGACTGGAAGTGCCACACAACTGCAAGACTAGCCTCCGATAGAAGTAGACTAAATAGACTTCTAAATAGAAATCTATGAAGAATCTTTGGAATCCTTACAGTAAGTAGGTATCATCCCGAGAGACACTGGCTATAATTTTTGTCAAAAACATTAATATGGCAGAATAGTCGAATTATTTATTTTTATTAAATTAAATATTTGATATTCGCGCAGCCCTGCCGCGCGGCCCGCGCCACACGCCATTATAAAGCCATTAGCGACAATTGTTTACGGCGATTTGAATAATTTACGCGATGCCCACCGGTGGCCGACGCGCCATTACCACAGCTGTGCGCCTTCCTACGATCTACCTTCGATCAAGAAGGTACTAGATGTGCACTTAGAACAAGTGCTAGCTTCCAGTCTGTATTTATAATTATCCATACTAATATTATAAATACGGAAGTGCGGAAGTCTATCTGTTATTTTTTCATGCCCCAACCGTTTTACTTATTTCAATGAAAATTACCTGGTGCAGAGATAACTTGCATCCCAAAACGACGTAGGCAATTTTTTATCCCAGATAATCACGGACTTCTTACAAATTATTAAAACCCAAATCTACGCGAACGAAGTCGCAGGCATCATATTCTTACTTATAAGTTATTGTTTCAAGAGGAGCTAATGAAAATTAGCAAAAACACATTATCTTTCAAAAACTGTACTACTTATGAACTTGTATCTATTGTTTTTTTTTTAAAAGAATATTAGCCGCTAATCATGACTTCTAATACTTCTCTTTCCCTCCAATTAGCGTTTAAAAGCGTAGAGCTTGTGCCAGGAGAGGGTACGACAATATTGCAACGGGTGGGGTTTGAACCGTCGACCTTTCGGAATTCAGTTCGCTCCTCAACCGTTGAGCTATTGAGGCTTTATTAACCTATTTGTATTTCTAAAGCTTTTAAAAGCACGAGATTGCGAGACCACACATAGGCTTTCTCACTAGTGAACTAATGCGAAGACAGGGTTTCCGTCGTAAATTAGGTAAATCTAACATTTTACGCACAGCTTTTGGCATCCGACAGCCTATTTAGTACACCTACTATGATACCTATTATTTAACACCTAATGATTTTACATGTTTCGTGGTTTAATAACAGAATATTATGATGTTTGTGTTGACATCTTAGATCAATAATGTAGTACATCTAGTACATTATTGATCTAAGATGTCAACACATTCTCAACACGAGGAGCACGCTCGCAGGTATAATCAGTCTCTCTGCATTTTATTTAAATCAATTTTGTACTGTTGATGACCAGCGAGTGGAACTCTATGGGAAACTTCTTTGCGATGTTGTCGACAGAAAATTAATTTTGCGTTTTATTTTTATTACCATTAATATTAGCTTAATCGCATACAAAGGGATTTTTATGCCTCTGACGTTGTCAGATGTAGCTAGGTATACCTAAGCGAGTCTTGAATCCGATTCTTACTCCGTTTTTTGGAACTTCTACGTTGGCTTATTTCTGGTCTGGTAAAAGGTGACTTTTCGGAGTTATGTGCGCTTTTAACAATGAAAAAATCACTTGATTTAACGGTGAAGGCAAACATCGTGAGAAAACCTGTATACCTGAGTGTTCTCCATAATGTTTTCAAAGGCGCGTGAAGTTTGTCAATCCGCATTGGGCCAGCGTGGCAGACTACGGCTTAAGCCTTTCTTATTCTGAGAGGAGACCTGTGCTCATTAGTGGGCTGGCGATGGGTTGATCGTGATGATAATGATATTGTTAGGTACATTAGTCGGGTTTCGCAAGATCACTCTGGTATGATTTCGCGTGGACGTGTGATGAAGGCGTAGGTCAGAGTCACAGGTCGCGATGTATACGATCCCCACATCGCTGGCACACGTCGCTTGACGAATGCGTCGCTAATGACACGCACTGCCACTAGGGTGGCCACTTTTTTGACACATTAAAGAACCTACTAAGTACATTTCATTGTAAAGAATTTTGAATAAGTTCCTTTTTTCATATAAAGAATTTATAAATACCTTTTTTCATCTACAAGGAACTAGGTACAAGCTTGATTTGCTACAATCCACTAAAGATACTAACTAAAGATGCAGGAAAAGCAAGCGATACACACCACCAATGTCGCCAATTACACACTACACCCACAGATCTTTCAGAACTTTTGCAAACTTACTTTGCACGTATTTTTCTGATTTGGAGATTATATCAAATTACAGATTTCTTCTAAGTAGGTATACCTATGATCTATCATGGAATTCCGCAGAGCGACGCCTGCTTCTGTCCAACCTTTTTTCAGCAATGTTTAGTGTCATCTTAGAGCTAAGTTTGGCGATCTTCTTCTCTTTCTAAAACCGCTTATGTACTTATAATTTATTGTTTACCACCGACTCCTTCATGATGTGCTCTCATAGGATGATATTAAAATCGATTAGCTGTCGGTAGTTAAATGTTTTAAAGTCAATAAAATAATATGGTTTTAATTAGTTTTTCGTTTTACAAATTTTGCTAAATATTCCAATTAATTATTTATCTACCTATCAATCAAAAAGTAGCCACGAGTATCTGATCCACAGACAAAAGGTTACAAAAATCTTAACCTAACAGTATCTACTATTAGCCTGCTACTCTCTTTCTGGCTCTCTGAGTCGTACCTATTCGTCATTGCTGAGGGCAGTGACCCGCTTCTAGTAATCACAAAACTGTTATGGTTTTCTCAGGATAATAATGCGATGAGCTTTCTGATCGTTCTAGGTACATAATATCTACGAACGACTAACTACAGACCTACGAGATTTCGACCACTATTACGATACGATTAGGTACTTATATTCTGGTTCTGGTAATAGCTTAGCGGTTCTATTGGAGACACGGGAGAAAAGAAAAGGCCAAATTCAGATCTTCGATCTCAAGTCATTCATCCATAAGTACGTACAGTTACGATCGATTGATATGCACTGTTACATGTGCAATATTATAACAGGCATTAAACTGAAATGTCGTCCTGAAAAAAGCACCGTTAAACATGAACAGCGTAGTTGCCGTTCTGTGCAAATTATACTCCCTTCACACTTTATTACCAGGTTTATTTAATTTTACACCTCACACACACACACGCACACACGCACACGTCGAGCATGTACCGCGTGAGACCTGTGCAAAAACACAAATAATAATACAACTAACTACACATCTTACAAGTACTTATTATTATCTTAATACGATAATGCAACATCTGTTGTGATTGTGATGTCAAATTCTATGACTCTATGTTATTGATTCTAAATACGTTATGCTTGAATTTCTTCAAATTATAACACGAACTAATCGTTTCCAATTGCATCAAATTCACGTGTTGTAAACGCTTTGGATTTACACATCTTAACCCTCAATGTCGCAATGGGTGTATTAGATCCCAATGAATGCAATTATTATTAAGTACCAGAGAGTGTGAAATTGTATTAACAAAACAATTACATAAGACTTATTTTTTCATGTATAGATAGTAATAATTTTATAATGTAATGGACCCAGTCAGATGGATAGTCACTTATGATTTGTTCAGACTAGTCTGGGTCGAAATATCGACGACTAATAAAGATTAATAGGTATGTAGGTACATTATTTTTAAATGTAAAGAGTTCCCAACAATAAAAAAAAAATTATTTACACTCAAAATAAAATTTATTTTTGCCGTCATGTATTTCAATAGAATTAATAAAAAAACTCTGATAGGTGCGGGTATCGGCAGCAGGGGGCGAGGGGAGGGTGACGGTGGTCAATTAGGAAGCGTTTACGATGTTTATCCTGTTAACAGGCGCCAGTAGGGTTGATAACTGCTTTCAATTCATTTTTTCATAATATTATTTAAAAAAACTTTTAAGAAATAATGCCCGCCAAGGGGCTTTATGCAACTAACTTAGCCACGGAGCCCTACCTAGCCTAGTTACGCGTGTTCTAACGTATGCACTTGACCAATTTTTAGGGTTCCGAACCTCAAACGGGAAAACGGAACCCTTATGGGATCACTTTGGTATCCGTCTGTCTGTCTGTCTGTCGGTCTATCTGTGTATCCGTCTGACTGTCTGTCGTGTCGTCTGTAGGAAAAAATACCCGACTGCGGAACCCTCAGTGCGCGAGTCTGACTCCCTCTTGGCGGATATTTTTATTTTGTAAAATGTTCGAATTTCATGTCCCTGTGGGCATCACACCTGTCTGGCCAGGACGCAATTAGATTCGTTTTGTACAGTAATTGTATGAAAATTGCTTTCCTATAAACTTTCTTTTAGATACTTAGTAAAAATGTGTTCCAATTAATGTCACCAAACTAGCTTAGGAGATATTGTAGCACTCGTCAATATCGACAGCCCTGATTTTTTTATCTAAATTGATAATCAATTTATTGGCTTAGTTAATGTTCGCGACTAGGTACCTTGATACTTTGAGTTGATTGATAAAGAAGCTTAAAATAAACACATATCAAATTAAATGGAGAAAAAGTTCAAGTTATCATTTTTGTTAGATTATTAATAAGTAGATTAGGTAAGGCAAATGATATGTCAAGTTGAGCTTACCTACCCAATAATATATTGAGCCCTCCTCACAAAATCGACATCCTAACCATAAATTGTGATGTCATTGATTTTTTCACAGACCCTGACCCTGCTGGCGGCGACATAAATACCAATATCAATAAGGTATAAACGCATTTAATTTCAATAAAACGACCGGCAGCCCGCGCGCCCGCATGTCCACTCAATACGCAGTTTAATTTCTGTCAACGGTAAATCGTCGCACACAACTCACTATCAATTCAACTTGTGTACCCGAAAATAAGCTTTATTTCGTTAACTATAAGGCTTAACACATTGGTAAATAACGAGGGTCAACAATACCCCTTTGAGTATGAAATGTGAGGATAAGAGGCGCAGCTAGGGAGAGGGTTGGAGGGACAATATGTTTATGAGTCGTGTTTACGTGTGTGAGGTGATCCTGGAGGATAACGTGACAGATAGGGCCCGGGGGCCGGGGCCGGGGCCCGGGGTCCGACGGACCTTTATCACATGAGTAGCCGCAGAAATGGGTTTCGGATGAACGGGTTGTTGAATTAAAATTGGATTTCACTGCGTAAAAATATGTGATGGTGCGGTGGTCCGAACATGTGAGTCTTCATAAATGGGTCATGGGTTCCAAATTTTGGCTAGACAGGCTGGCTAGATTAATTACACAGATTTTTTTCAAAAACAAAATTAATAATTAAATATCAGTCAAATAGGTTTGTGCAAACGAAAACAATAAACATTAAACTAAATAAAATACAAGTGTAAATTAAAAATTTATAACACCCCCGACGATCCAAAGTATTTGAGTTTTCCAAAACATCATTTTCAAATAAATAATTATGTATTTAGGCAACGTCCATCTTGACAGCTTGACATTTGTCAATTGACATAATATTAAGAACCTAACGGTTATCTAACCTTTTTTTCTACAAGAAAACTAGAAAAGAGCTGATAACTCTTAAACGGCTGAACCAATTTTTTTGGATTATAGCTAAGAACACTCTCGATCAAGCCACCTTTCAAACAAAAAAAACTAAATTAAAATCGGTTCATTCGTTTAGGCGCTACGATGCCACAGACAGATACACAGACACACAGATACACACGTCAAACTTATAACACCCCTCTTTTTGGGTCGGGGGTTAAAAATAGCAAACGATGGAACTCATATTATGGAACTGAATTAGTCAAACACTGCGTCGTAGTTCTAAGTATCTACCTAAGAAGGGTCTTAAGGTGGATGCGACGGGTCTGCCCGCGAAATTGAAAATTAATTTGATGTTTCGAAATTTCTAAACTAATACGATAAAGTAGGCTTATGGCACTTTAATTGCGCCAATGGCAGTTTCATCCTCACAGATAATAAAAATCTTTACTTGAAAGGGTCCAGTTTAAGAAATTAGCTCTAGTATCGACTATAACTCACATATTAATACTAAGTAGAGCTAATTTCTCAAACTGGACCCTTACAATAAAATACATAATTATTGACACTAAAATAAATAATAATAATTTATGAATCACTATCCATATTATAAGTGCGAAACTGTTTGTTTCTTGGTTTGTTGCATCGATGTTTGTTGTTTGGTTGTTTCGAGCAATGGATCGACGAGTTTTTTGTATGAATAATCGTGGGTATAGAGTACATACTGTAAGAGTTTAAAGGGCTATTTAAAAATTGTTAAGTCCTACTCTACGTCCTACTAACTTACTACATTATTACTTAGTAGGTATGGGTATTTGTTGAATTATTTACTTAAGTACATTAAGAATTCAGTTGTTAAACCGAATTTATCGTTTCTTTTAACAATTTCACGAGTGTTCTTCTTGTTTTGTAAGGGTACCTACGTCAATGACTACAGCAATTAATTGTAAACTAATTAAATGCAATTCCGGACAGACATAACGTCTGTATTAAATTGTTCAAATGTCCAATCTACGTCCAGCTCGTGGATTTATGTGCGCATTGTGTTGTATCCACTCTTTCATAAGTATGTACCTACAGGGTACAGTATCTACTTATTATTTCAATTTTGGGCGGTCAACAGTTCGTCAACAGGCGGAAAACAAAACAGTCTACGGTTTATAATCTAAGTCCTTATCTAAGGTGGTAGATAAGTTTCTACTCATCTTATGAAAGATAACCTAGGTTTAACACTAAGCTAACTTACACGTATCACGCCTACTTAGGTACACTAATTTTTTTAATTAACAATCAAGGCAAAGGAATTTTCTCTGTTTTCCTACAATCCCATCCTTAGGTAGGTACATCATCCCAAATGACACTGGCTAAAATATTTTTGGAAAAAAAAATTCGCTATGGTACCTAGTCATGATTAGGTAAGTACCAGGTAGGTAGGTATTCTGTTATTCAAAATCAAAAAGATTTTCAATGGAAAAAGCACAGGGAAAAGTCATTGCTATAAGTATGCTAAAAATGTAGATAAACACCTTCATAACAATAGGTAGGTATGATATTTTTGATTCAGTTTAAAACTCTAGGTATACTTACATTTAGTGTAGGTACTTAGGTAATATTTTCAGCTACCTCAGAGTAGCTACTTAAGTAGGTAGGTACCTACCTCAAGCTTAAACGTAGACATATTTTCAATTATCTCGTAGGTAGGTAATTCTCAGGTAGGTAAGTACTATGTTAGCTATCTATCGATCCATTTTCGAATTATGTGAAAAATAGGTAGGTACCACTACCAATATAGGTACTACGTTATGGTCGATGCTTTACGGACATCCGCTATTCCTCTAGCTAAGAAACGCTCGAGTTATAACGAACCGAGTCTATGAAGATATCAATGCATGTATTCATGAGCCATAAACTCGGTACCTACCTACCTAGATATAAAGATGGTCGACCACGGAGTAATGAGTGAGTGGTTTATCAGTGTACTGCTGGAACAATGAGCGAAATGTGTCGAGGGCGGTGGGGAGGGCGGGGGGAGGGGGCGTGGCCGCGCACTGATTGGCCGCCATGCAAATGCGCGCCGCCTGCGCACGCGCAGCGCGCTGTGACCCAACGATTGCGTACGAATACGTCGGAAATCTCGATACGGCTTAGTTAAATGAGCCTTAAGTAATCTCTGAGCTATAATAACAGGTAGGTACCTATACCTAACTCGATAGATTCGATGGTTAAGAAAGTCAACTTAATAATAGTTAATACTTAATACATTTTCAGGAACACTACAGTTCGTACCCTTTTATTGCACTATGCATATTATGAAGAAATATAAGCACTTTCAATCATTTGTTAGGTAAGTAGGTAGGTGTATGATTAGAATTTCTTTTTCATATAATACCTACCTAAGTAGGTATCATACCTAAGTAGGTTCTAGCAAAAACTAAAGTAGATTTCTAGGTAAGTACCTAGTTAGATTAGGTTAGGAATACGAAGTTTAATCGAAGGTATGATGAAAATAGATTTATTGTGATTTGAGTGGCTTTGGTCCACAGGCTGCTGGATGATGCGGCTATCGGCGTGGCAGCGGAGCGCAAAAAACCTGCGCTCGTTTGTGAACACGCGCGCGCAAAAAACGGAATGCGCAAAACAAGAATGCGCAAAAACTAGCGACCGCTTTTTGTCCGCGATTCATGTCCCTCCTCACGAGGGTCGCCATGACGACCGCTTTCTCGAAGACTCTCTATTCTTCGATTGATGATGGCTTTGATTAAAACCCCATGTAACTCAAAGACGGTCTCTAAAGCGGTTGGCAGATAGTACCTAGGTAGGTACCTACATCTATTTACCCTTTGAGGTTGATTTTCAGAAAATCCTTTCGTATAGGTACCTACTCAAAGAAATTCTTAATAGGGTATCTTTTTAGCAATCCATGATAGGTAGGTAGGTTCCTACCTATAGGAACCAATTTTCCTCCTCAGCATCATATTTTTAGAATTCCACATTCAAATTGACCCTGTCCAATGTCCATACAAACGTAAAACTTATTAATAGGTAGGTAGGTACTTTGTTGTTCTAAATGCACAACTATAAGCCAGATATCGATTTATTTCTCCATCATCTTTGCCTGAACCTACTTAATTACTTAGGTCCTAAGCAGCAAAATTACGTTTATTTTGCAAGTTATGCTTATGACCCTTGAAAAATCTTTATGAGGTTACTACCTATTAAGTACGTACTTAACAATAATTCCAAATGTCTTTAGTGTGTTAAAAAAATGACCTAAAACCGAAGTTGATTCGAGTTATTCACACATCGTGCTTTTCAGTAAGTAGGTAGGTAGATAGGTATATCCCATCCGTTTTTAGCATCGATACTTGGAGCTACCATGGAGAGCACTCTTAAGTCTTTCTCAGTCCGAATCATACCAAACCGATGGTAGTCGTAGCATCGCACGCGCTCTGCCGCTCGCTCTTGGCATTGTTCCGCGCAAAAAGTTCGCGTCCACAACCCACCCGTCACCGTCACCCATCGCACCGGCAGCCCCTAACAGCCGACCTAAATGAATAAAATATCTGCACCAACCAGTACCTACTCAGTACTCACCGACATCAGTTGTAAATCAAGGCCCATAAGGCATTCACTCTTAGGTACCTACATAACTCAAACTCAAATCATTTATCAAAGTTGGTGTTATTATACTCCTTTTGATGGTCAGAATTGTTAGATTTTTGGGTCGGGGGTTAATAAACAAAACAGACTCATGATAAATTTAATTTATTATTTAAGCAATTTAAAGCAACTTAAATTAAACACAAACAAAAACCCTTCATAATGATTTCAATTGAAAAACGCTATTCAATTATCATGCAATTAATTAGCATTCCGCATGCAAATAATTACTCGTTAGCTATTCATTACTTTATGATTTATGATTGTTAACGTCCAATTTGCAAATCATTCATGATTCAATGCTTGGATGAATAAATACTCAGGATGGTATGCTCCGAAAAGTCAAATGAAGCAGGGGAACTGTCAGTTGATGAGTATGTGTGCATTATGGAATGATACCATTCACATATGAAAATTTGCCTATTTTCCTATTTTTCCCTATTTTTCCCTTTCACGATGATTATTAATAAATGAGATCTCATTAGATTAGTCTTTATTATGATAGTTACAAATCAATGGATGTTCGATGCTGGATAATAATAATCGATTGCAACGTATTAAAATTTACCTACTCTGTTTTTACATAATTGATTAATTACAGTATAGGGCCTCTGGCCCTATTGAAAATCCCTGCTGAACAGGGTACCATCACCATGTTTACTATATAATCGTATCCTGACGGTTAAAAATAAAAAAGTTAAAAAGTGAAAAATAAAAACACAATATATTCATTAAAAATATTTAATAATAATCCATGTACTAGTTAGCGTCTTTGTTTAGCGTAGCCCGCAGAGTTATATAGTAGACTATTCAATACTTTTGGTGTTATACACCGGGCAAGTTTACATCCCTATAACATAGATCTCTTACCAAATCACACAAAGCAGCTCTTGGTTTCTTTCTCTAAGGCAAATTCAAATCAGGGGAAAGTTCCACGTCGTCGACGGGTCGGGTTCAGCCGAAGCAATTCAAACAGCAACGTTGCGAGAAGGCACAATGCTGTTATTCTAGGTTTACAGAGTAGAGTTCCTAACCTAGATCCCACGCAGTGGCAGCGAAGGTCGGAAGCGTGACTACAAGATGACTTCGTGTGTCGAGAGGACCGTACTAGTGAATCGATTGGTAAACATTGGCTATAACTGGGTCTTAAGGTAGGGTTGGAAAATCTCTCTAGCGTCGTTTACTTTTTGCCAACCTATAGTCAGCGTCATCTAGTCCCAACTTGGCAAGTTACATGGTATGGCGCGATCTATATTTCTCCAACCTATAATTAGCGCCAGCTTGTGACGTTGTAGTGTTACAAAAGTTATTTATTCAAAAAAGATACATTACAAATTTTTTAATTGTCTTGTGTTTTCTGACATTTACGACCTTAAAAAAGTACAAATTGGTATCTTCTAGCAATCCGTATAGCGTCCCATCTTTAACCACATTAGTCTTATTATACTTGATGAAAAACACAAAATATATCTTTCGCATCCCAGGACAGTATCCAACTGGTAAGGGCATTTAAAGGAAAAATTGTAGCTTAGTAACTGAACATTTATAGATTTAAAAGAAAATTTAGAGTCAAGTAAAATTCCAAACATTCCCACTAACATTTTACGAGACAGTAATTCGTTTTGACATTAGCTACTGTCTTTTTGTAAAATAATGATACCACATATAATACTGTAGTGATGAACACAAAAATCGATAAACAATCGCAATTTATGTTTATGTAATCATAATATTGGTGTGCAAATTATTACTACTACTAATGTACTAATGTAGTGTACTAATTTATTGATTTTTATTTAAATAAATACATAATAATTATTTATTATTATTTTATTTATTTTTATTATTCATAATAATTATTTATTAAGTAGTAACCGCTGCTTTATTTTATAAAAAGTTAATATTTTTGTTTTTATATTAAAAACAAAACTTATAATAAAAGAGCCTAGATAGTTTTCTCTATTGGCAACCCGTGCGCGCTTGTGCAGCTATAGCCATTTTGTTTATCTACATTACCATAATACATCAGCTATTTGTTTTATTTCTCATGTTCCTTCATGATCACATTTATTTATTTATTTCACACACAATTATTAAAGAAAACTCTCAGATCCTTAATAAAATTAATCGTTATAACTAAATTATCCGTTCAGAAACATTTAATTTCCTGATATACTTAGTTTCTATTAAAGTAGTAGTTGTTTAGATATACTACTATAAACGAGAGGAATAGATTCGGAAATATTCCATTTCTGTATCGAATAATTTCACTACGTCACAAATTAGTACTTGTCATAACGTTGCAACACTGAAATTGTCAAATCTGGAATCGAATTAAAAATCCTAGTATAGTACCTAGTAGATTTTCAACCTAAGCTAAGTGGAAATGAGATGTCTTCAGTCAACTAATTGGACTTTATAAGGTGACGTGATAATTTAGTCACGCCATTTATTAAGAATCTAATGGATAAACTTAACTTAACAATTTAAGGAAATTTATCGAAAGTTGCTTACTTTCGAATTAAAATGCTTGAATTCAGGTAATTGAGTTCCTTTGGAGAATATCACTATTTGAAAATGTACACTAAGAGATTTAGAGTTCCAGTCGCAGAAATCAAGGAGCCTTATGGGTTTAATAAAAACTGCTATCTCTTTTAGGTTAGCTGCTTCCATTTTAGGCTGTATCATCAACCACGTGACATTGCAGTAAAAGTATCCCTTATACCAATTATTTCAAAAAAATAATCATTGAGTTATAATATTTGAACGATCTTATTGACTGATAAAATATAATACTATCACAAACTGGATTAATCAAGAAACAAGTGGTGGTGTAAGTTTTTCTTCAAACGATGAGTTCAAAATTTCACATTTTATTAAATTTCACAATTCAGTTAAATTTTATTGAGAAAAATAAAATCAAACAATTATCAAGCAGATAGGTAAGAACAGGAAAGATGATGTGAGCTAAAATCCTTTATGCTGTGTTAATTTTTTATAAACCTGCCGATTACTATTTACTGACTTTGCAATACCTTCTAATTTGGAAATATGGTGAAATCTAATATTTAAATATTTTTCCGCAATGCATTTAATTAGACTTATTTTATGTTCTACTCCAGAAAAGGTGTGTTCCTGTTCTAGATTTAAAAAAATACTATCATTTCCAATAAACTTGTCTAAGATTTTAGTTAATATGTATCTTTGTTGTATTTCGTTACATATTGTTATTTTTTCTTTTATTACTTTCCGTACTACCATTTCACAAATGCAACATATTTTGTACATATCTCCAGATGGAAAACGTAGTCCTCCTTTTGTTTTCAAGCTTATTAATTTGTGAAAATAAAGCCTTTCATTTGTCAATAAGCGCGCTAAACATTTCTGGCACTTAATAGTTTTATGTAAATAATGAGTTATGCTACCTGCCAAATATCCAATTATTAACTTTCTGAAATCATTAAACTCTTCTATATCAAGCCGTTTTATGAGATCATCATCATTTTTTGTAATTTCATGAAGAAATTGTAGTGAAGACACGCAGATGTCGTCTTCTTCTTCACGGCGGTAAGAAGGTGTAGTCGTATTAATAATCTGGGTAGCAGATGTACAATTTAACACCGCAATTTGCTCTAACGGGACACAATTACCTGTGCTGAAGCATTTAATTTCCAAATTTGTAAGTAATTTTCTGTAACTTCCCTTAAATTGTCTTACATTGGGATTGTCATTAGATCCACATTGCATTCTAATTGAAGAAAAAAACAATTCTAGATGATCCTGGCTTAATTTATATGTGGGCAAATATATCAGTCGCTTATCTTTTTCTATTAGTGTTTCATACATATAACGCAGACTTTCTATATTAATTAATATACCAATAAACCCTGTTTTACACTTTGTTTGTAATATAGGTTTGTAATAACGGGTTATGATGTAAGTACTCCTTCCATCTTTCTTTATTTTTCTTTTTGAAGAGATTTTAATTTTTAATTTCGAAATGTATTCTTTAAAATAATTTAAGAAATTAAAAATTAAATCTTTGTTGTGCGAGCAGATAGGTTTTTTGAAATCAAATTGTGTCATTAATCTAGAATTGAGAATATCAAATATGTCGTTCATATTCTGCATAAAAGTTTCGGTAGCCTCTGATTCATTGAATTCTGGTATTTTTAGCTCTTCTCTGCATATATTTATTGCTTTAGCAACGCTTGTACTGAAAATTTGCGATGCCAGCTTTACTTTCATAATGTAGTTTCTGAAATTTATGTGTTTTTTAGTTAATTTATTGGCCAAATGTAAACCTTCATCCTCTTGTAGTTTATTAAGACATTCTAAAAAATTCCATTTTATTTTATTTTCAGCATTATCTACAAACTCTCTTTTGGATTGAAAATGATTTCTTACTAACTTTATGACGTGGCTAGGATCTAGGAAAAATGCTACTTGGGAATCATTGGACGGGTGTGTAAATGTTGTTTTCAAACAATTCGGATTTAAATCACAGCCAAGTAATTCTAATGCTGCAAAATTTGTAGAATGTCCATCGCATGTCAGAGACACGACATCAACGTCAGATTGAAAACATCTAACAAGACAAATTTTTATTAGATTTGCCTTTTGTTCTCCTGATAACGTGTTACACAAAAAATACCCTAAAGGAATTTTAAAGCGTTCATTGATACCTACAAGAAGGAAAACCAATGCTTGTGAAGCTATAGAAGAATTTTCTTCAACACCCGTTCCCATGTCTACAAATCCTACATATTTTTTTCCGTCCCAAATTTTTTGCTGCCTAATAGACACTTCATCGAATACCAGAGAGCACATAAGTCGATGTTGGCTTACTTGGGCTTTGGCTTTTAAGGCTAAAAAGGATTCATCTGTAAACCCTGGCTCACCCTTTATGCGCCCGTACCATTTAGATAAAGTTTTTGGATGTGGCAAGCAAGTATTAAATGTTTTTCTTACGTAGTCGTAAGCTTTCGGTGAATAAAAGTTTAATGTCAACGCAAACTTTTTCAGTGTTGCAGTGTATTTTATATTTTTTTTAAGTTTTTTTCTGTTGGACGCATTAAAAATATTTGCAGCGTCAATATTTTCATTAAGCCTATTAAATAAATCTGTGTCTAAATAGTTTTCGTTTTTTATATCTTGTAATATATCTTTTAGAGATTTGTTTTTTTTTTTTAGTCGTCTAACTTTTTGATTAAGTATTTTTATTTTTTTCTTATTTTTTTCGATTATTATTTGTTGCTCCTTGACTTTTTCTGTTAAATAATGTTTTCGGGGTGAATTCAATAATGACTGGGGTAGACCAATACTCGGGGACAGCTAAAATAAAAATAAATATATTAAGTATAATAAATATAACTGATACACGTCCATAGTTGCTCGCAATTCCGATAGACAACCCGCTTACTTGTGGTAGAAATAAGGCTGTGCTTTGAGAAGCGGAGGCTTCTGGTGGTAACGGGCATTGTATATTAGCAGGTCCAGTGATCGGTGGTGGCTAAAAGAAAAGAATATTACATTAAACTCATTGCTCAGAAATGCATTTTTACTACACTATCATTGCAATTCCAAAGTGTATACAAACGTAAGTCTTAGTTGGTGACGGTGGGCGACGTCGGCGCACACTTCGTAAAGTACTACATATTTTTGTCTGTACAGCTTGTTCTTGAATGTTCGATTCAAACAATAGCTAAAAGAATATAAATATTTTATGCAGAGATCTATGTTTCTAATGATTTTAATATGAGTATGTTTTCAAGGTATTCAATGTTAAAAAAAAACCAGCCAAGTGCAAGTCAGACTCGCGCACTGAGGGTTCTGTACTCGGGTATTTTTTCCAACATTTTGCACTATAAATCAAAAACTATTATGCAAAATAATAAAAATAAAATCTGTTTTAGAATGTACAGGTAAAGCTCTTTCATATGATACCACTTTGTATAGTTATCTTACTTTGAAAATTGAAACACATTTTTTTTTACATGATGTAACCACAAATTCGCGCTTTTCAGATTTATTCCTGTATTTGTACTATTAGACATACCTACCTGCCAAATATCATGATTCTAGGTCAACAGGAAGTACCCTATAGGTTTCTTGACAGACACTACGGACAGACAGACAGACTACAAAGTGATCCTATAAGGGTTCCGTTTTTCCTTTTGAGGTACGGAACCCTAAAAACAATCAAATAATCTCTTATTGAAATATTATAGTAAAATAATAAAATATTGTAATGAGATAAAATTCCAAACTAAAACACGACTAATCCTTTCAATAAACGCAAAAATTTAGTAAAATTATTTGTGTATCGTATCGCTCTTGGTATATTTAACCATGTCAAAAAAGTTTACATTTAATGAAATTTTCTTCTATCATTTGACAACCCATTAGTACGATAGCAAAAAAAAATATTGAAGACGCACTATTTTTAGATGTAAAATATTTAAAAAATTAAAATAAAAACTAAAAAAAAACTAAAAAAAACAAAAAAAACAAAATAAAAACAACAAAAAAAAAAACCAAAAAAAAAACCGTTATATTGATAGTTCCGTTATATAGATAACCAACGCCAGCCTATAATAGAGAATCGATTGACACCTTATTCACCAAAATTGGCTCATTAGTTTGCCGTTACGGTGGAACTTACATAAATACAAACATACGTAGACTTGCTAAAGTCATAACCCTTGCTTGTGGCGACTAGTATACTTACTCTTTTCGGTACTGAATGATTAAACAAACGACGGCGACGTTTACTTCTAGTGGTATAAAAATCCCTTTCATCAAAGTGAATACTGCATACAACGCTATTTTTGGTTGGAGTCCAATCAAATTCACCCCTGCAGTTTCTTATTATCTTTATCCATTCTTCTTTGATAGATTGGTTTTGTGTAGGAAACCTAAAAAAATTGACCAGTATTTAGGATAAAAAGATAGTACACAGTTGGAAAAAACCTTCTGCAAAATATACTAGGTCTGATTTGAATATTAATAAGTACAATTAAAAAATCAAAGTACTACGATTCAGTAATAAGTTTTGTTTTAATTAAATTTCAATATCAATTTAAATTTATCTTTTAATTAAACAAACAGCCTTCTTCACTCCCAGAGCACTTGTCTATTTACTTATATTAGATTGTCATCAAAAATAAAATATAAATTTGACTAAATATAATCAAAAATAAATTGCCCACTTTTAGGCAAAATTACCCCATTCATTTTCTGACAACCCTAGGCCCAATTTGAAGTTGCGAATTTTACCCCGTACGATTACGATTCGATTTTAAATTAAGTTTTTTATTTAATAGATTATTATCTTACCTGTGATATGTAATTCCATGACACTTTCTTTTGTATTCCGCTCTATTTTTACAATATTTTATAACACAAGACGGCATTATTTTAATTTTTTTCGCTTGATTTAAGACGTTGTCAAACTTTGTGTGTCAAACAAAAATATTTTTTTTTGTTGTGTCAAATGTGTGTCGGAAGGTGTTAAGTGGCCAGTTTCGTAGAATTTATGTTGAGTTTGTGTGCGTGACGTGTAATTACAGAGATTTGGTCGATAGTGGGTCGATAGTTGTGCTTCCTTCGTTTGTACGGCGGGGTCACCGGTTGGATTCAATGATTGTTAATTACTTATTACCTATACCAATGTCGCTATTATCAAGATCATCAGATTATTGCAATAACCATCACTATCATTAATTCATATCGTAAAGCAAAGTCCCCTCCCTCCGAGTATGTTTGTCTGCGTGCGAAATCTGATAAACCACCTAACCTACTTACTGCAGGATTTTTTTATACGATTTTCAGGAAAGTATAGAGGAATTCTCCAAAACAAAAGTAGGTAGGTATATAAAAAAGTTTCCAATATTTTCAATCTATCTTCTAATAGGTACTTAATTTTAGACCACGATAACCAAAAAATATAAAAATTAAAAATAGAACCGAAATCCTGTGAATGCTTTGGCTACCGCTAGCAAGCATTTGACTATAATCATCATCATCTTCATCAACAGACAGACGTCCACTGCTGGACATTATGAAGATCTCTTGTAGTGACTTCCGTACACCACAGTCCAGTCTCACGGTCAGCAGGTCTGATTGCAGCCAAGTGCTAGTACCTATTCTGTAAAAAAAAAAGCTCCCGAGACTCGTTTGATGTCGTCCGTCCACCTAGTGAGGGCTCTTCCAAAGTCGTTCTTTCCAGTGCGAGATCGTCATTCTAGCAGCTCGGGACCCCAGGGTCCATAACCACAGAATATTAAATAGTTAGTAGGTACATAAATTACCATAATATGTCGTGTTAGAGTCTCATCAATCTCGTTCACTCTTTTGTTCTGTAGTCGGTTCATGTTGGAACTGCCAATTAGGGAATGTTTAATCATGGTTTAGTGCAGCAGTGGGGAATCGCGGAGCTGGATTAGCATTGATTAGCGGTAGGGTGGCCACGTGAAAATTAACAACCAGGAGTTTTCTTCCTATCCCGGACAGCTTAACGTTAATAAAGCCGCATTCATAACGAATGTTGGCCATGGCAGTCAACTCAGCTATAACGCGTACAAAATGAGATCTCACTCGCCATTTTAATTCTTTGTGTCAACTGTCATGGCAATCACCTTTGAAATAAGGACTAAAATCGTACTTTTAACATGCGACAGCTGACCCATAAAGTTAAAATGGCGAGTGAATTCCCATTTTGTACGGACTATACGAAGGAGTGTAGTGCATATGTAAGTGTGAATGCAAACACTTATCTATAGGTACAGGTCCAGTCTCTATTCCCTCACTTTCACAATGCAGCACGCAGAAACGTGACGCACGTCAGCAAAAGCAATTAGACATGTTTCCTGTCTGTACTACTTACTCACTATCTTCTTCTATCTGCAATCAGTTCTTGGACAATAATTGTAAACATGTAGGTAGGTAAGTAATTGGATAATTGGAAAATTTTAAACATTTAAGAACCCCAAGATTCTTAAATGTTCATAATTTAGGCTTTGCACATCCAGCGATGTGTCATCTCTAGATGAAGTAGGTATAAAAAAACTATATTATCTGGCCAATTTTGTCCCCATAAGGCGCAATGTGCTGTCACTAGCATCCAGAAGTTAAATGGTTGAGCTGTTCTCATGACGTTCAAGTCTGTGTTTGTAGGCCTCAAGTGACCTGTCTATTTTCTTCCTTTACCGTGGGGGTTTCTGTATTGCTCTTCAGAGTTTTTTTTTTGTGAGCCAGGGTGCATTGCATAAGGTCCGATAAAAAATAATTTCGCTGGTAAAGCAAAAGTGGTTTAAAATCAGGAAAATCTCTATCAATCTGGAACTGATGGCAGTGATATTAGCGGAGTATTAATTGCACGGTGCGGGGTGCGGGGGTGCGGGGTGCAGGAGTCGCGAGGGGGGAGTCAATTGCGACCGCGGCCATTACTTCAGAGCGCATTTACATTGAATGCAACTGACTACAGGCGAAATGCGATCGCACTGTCGAGACGAGGCGCAATTAAAATACGGTGATAAATTTACTGATAACAAATATGTACTGCTTAGGATTTATTAAATTGCCCTCCATAGTAAGTACTTACCTATCGCAGTAGACAATGTTGCGTGGATGCAACCGGCACCGCTTGAGCTTTACACTTGCCCACAAGGCTGGTGCTTTGTATTGTTATTGAAACTTTTTTTGATTTGATTAGCAACCACCTAAATTGAGAAGACACCATAACAACAACGGTATCCATTCGAGGCTTAATATTGTTACCAGCAATAATAGGTACACTATCTAATTAGTATTCTGCTTTGTAGCGAGCTGAATGCGGAGCTGATAGCCTCCACACAAACCTACATGATGGGCACCACACCGAGTGCTCGAATGATTCCAATCCTACAACTTTGGGAGCGAGCACAGCCCAAACGACATATTTGAGATTTAAATCGCGGAATATTTGTCGAGCGGGTTCCGACCAGTTCGGGAAATGGTTTATAACGGGTCGGTTTTTGCAGCTCTCATAACAAAGGGCAGCTCGCGATGATGTACGCACGCCCGCGCCGGCCTTCGTACGACTCCGCTGTTGGTACATCTCGCCAACGCATCCAACCACTAAACAGTTAGAGTAAAACTGACCTAAATGTCTTTAGTTTAAAGTCGTTTTTTCAGTGCTGTTAAGTTTGTTTTAGTTATGTTTCCGTTTACAGTGCTGGCAGTAGATATAATGAACGAATTCGAACTTTAAAACAGCAACGTTAAGGTTGATGTTGCGTTACGTTTGTAGTGTTTCGATCATCGAAATGTACGGACATCGTCGTCACGTGGCAGGCCGTGCTAAGCGCAGCAGGCCAGCAGGCCGGTGCAGATAATCTGTTGCATTTTCCATGCGCGCCGTATCTCGGCGGACATTGCCGCGCGCAAAAAGCGCCGCCGGCGAATCCCACTCGTTACATAATCAGACGCTCTCACGGCCCTAATATGGCGCTTTTCTCACATCTCTACAAGTTTTTATGAGTTTTTTTTAATGTAGGCCTGTTAAATGATGCCAGGGTTTTGTATGAAATGTCGTCGCATGGAGAATACTTGGAATCGATCGCGTGTTCAAATATTTTTCTACGCTGTTGTACAGTACGTAATTAATACTTCTTTAGAAGAAAGTGGGAATTCTGTTAACTCTTACGTTAAGATAAAGAGAAGTGCCTAACTCCTGCGGTCACTGTT
The DNA here is from genome assembly GCF_905333055.1 of Maniola jurtina. Classification (NCBI taxonomy): domain Eukaryota; kingdom Metazoa; phylum Arthropoda; class Insecta; order Lepidoptera; family Nymphalidae; genus Maniola; species Maniola jurtina. Next base: position 193,004 of record NC_060039.1, read on the forward strand.
TGTGGACGACTGCCGTCAGCAAGACACGCCTGCCGTCAAAGGACTGCCACGGTTGCAGTCAACGAGCCGCGACTGAAGCCATCGAGCTTGCAAAAGAAGCTAACGAGGTGACGACATAGACGCGGAGTAGACATCAGCCTATTACAGACAATCCGAACCCATAGATCAAATTTGTTTCAACTCAAAAAAAAACTTTTTTCAGAAACTCCTGTTGAGCTTCCGTTTAAATTAGCTTTTCGTAGCATTTTTATTAGATCGTACCTACTTACTATGTAAAGTTTAGTCGTATCAATCTGCATGAGTAAGTAACTACATGTCACACTATAGGCACTTTATCACTAGCCCATGACCTGATCAGTGTGGATTTAGGTTTTTGAAATCTCGTATAAAAAGTAGTTACTCTCTCCAGGTCTTTAACTACCGTCTGCCACCAACATTTTTTTTCTTGATATAACCAAGCAATTATCCCAAATTTACTGGCAACAATGTATGTGGAAGGATTGTTTGTGATATTTTTTCCATTAGCACACGGCGGTGGCGCATCGCCGTGATACAGCGGCATCGTACCGCCGCGCGCCGCGCGCGCAAAAACTGCCCCATTCATATGCACAGGGAGGAGTGTGGTCAGTTTTTGCGTCGCCGGACGTTCCCCGAGGTTTATTTGTAAATTGGGCGCGGGGGGGTGCGCGGCGGCGGTGGCGGCGGTGGGGGGGTGGCCGGCGAGCGGCGCAGTAACGAGCCAGTTCGAGTCATTCAGATGCGCGACTAGTTTTTGTCGAGGCGCATAATTGAATACGAATGGCGTACCTACTCGGAACGGATCTAACGGCTCGCGAGGCTGTGGGAGCTTTGCGAACAGGTGCTTGATTAAAGCTGGAAGGGTGCAAGGTCCATCATCCCTGACTATGGCATACTAGACGATTTGTTAGCTGTGACGTGGTGAGTTCGCAAATCAGGAATGGACTGAGGTGGTTGCGGGAGAATCTGGGAATCCATCGTATTATTATCCCAAGAAATTTATACCATTGTACGATACGACGCAGAGAGAGATAGAGAAGAGGTTTTTTTTTCTTTTTTTTTTTTAAAGAATATTAGCCATGCTAATCATGTCTATTACGTACTCCCCTTTCCCCTCCAATTAAGTGTAAAGCTTACGCCAGGAGTGGGTACAGTGGGTGGCAGGTCTGTTGTTTTGGGACCAGCTGATAAAGCCGATATTTCGCGGTTAGTATGTAAGTAAGTAGGTACCTACTTACTACGCAAGAAATTTTTATCAAGCACCTGTTAATTATTTCCCACCGCCTCTCACAATACACCGTGGGTCTCGCGAACCAGCGCAGCGTCCTATCGCAACGGCACAGGGCTCATCTCGAGATGAGGCCAGTGCATTAGATAGCTCTAATTACCGCATTGCTTGTCGCTTAATTAAGGCTCGTCCACGTTGAATTATTCGCCGGTGGATAATGTCGACGCGCTGAGGTTTTTGTCGCTCGCTTGCCACTTCTCGTCATACATTTGTCGAGTTATGCAAATGTGCGGGAAATCTTACAGCTTCGTCCTAGCAGGTTACCGGAATTTAACTGGAGATTATGCTTATTATTGTGAGCCGATTTAATTAGGCTACAAGTAAGTATTTTAAGTTTAATGTGGTCAGAGTGTCGTATGATCCTGGAGACCACTCTCTACTCTACTACTCTAGTCTCTACTCTAGTGGAGATCTACTGTCACCGATTGACACTTTGAGAGCATCTGCCTGACTGACACTCTCTTTCTATTGGTTAAAATAATTGAAAGAAAGAAAAAATATTTACTAACTAACTATAAACACAATACACACACACACAAAACACAATAAATTATTTATTCAAAGTATGAATGACCTTGGTGCCTCCATCACTCGAGCTCTTGCTCAGAGTAATAGAGGTACCAGGATAACAAATTATCGTATGTGGATCTTTAAAAACGGTTCCAGCTAAACACAATGCTGTATATAAAAAAATACAGGTACCTACAGCACTGATTTCCAGCTAGAAACTTTAAGATTATGCTACAAGATGGGTAAAATTAACAAATGTAACCTATCGAAACAATAACACCGTAAATTCAGCTAATCACAACAATAAGATTGTCTTGAATTTTTCGCAACAATTTTAATAGTAAAGTAAACGATCTATTAGGAATACAGAATATGAAAACCATACCACGACACACGTCTCTATTCTGTATGTAGGAAGTATATTACTTTTGTCTGAACCTCCCCCAGGTTCAGACAAAAGTAATATTTCAGTGCAAGTGCGAAGTCGTTTCATCTCTGGACAGACGCCAGCCTCCCTGTGGCAGTCCGGGCGGCTGACTCGTATTATGACGTCTCTAGCGCACATTTTGAAGAGTTATGATTCTATTCAAGTAAAGCTTCAATATTCTAGCTAATAGATCCTAGATTCTAGGACTTTAAATTTCTTGAAGTTATAAAAAACCAGCCAAGTGCGTGTCAGACTCGCGCACCTAGGATTCCGTACTCGGGTATTTTTCCCGACATTTTGCACGATAAACCAAAAACTATTATGCATAAAAATAAATTAAAATCTGTTTTAGAATGGACAGGTAACTAAAGCCCTTCCATTTGATACCCCACTTGGTACACCTAATTATCTTACTTTCAAAATTGAGACACATTTTAACATATTTTTTTTTGTGATGTAACCAGTGATTTTTTCCTTATACTTGCACTATAAGACCTACCTACCTGCCAAATTTTATGATTCTAGCTCAACGGGAAGTACCCTACAGGTTTTCTTGACAGACACGACAGACGCACAGGCAGACAGATAGACAAACAAACAACAAAGTGATCCTATAAGGGTTCCGTTTTTCCTATTGAGGTACGGTACCCTAAAAATACCATTTAATAATCAATGATGACCGATTTTAGCAAATAACAATATGACTACAGAATCCTACTTATATCTACGTGTTTAGTTTCGTTGACTAGCTAGCCTCTTTTTAAGAATATAATTATTACTATTCTACGTAGCTATTAGCGATCCAGACAGTCAGACAGAAGAAATATTTGCTCTCGTATTTATTGCGGCAATAAGTTGAGTTGGTCGCCGGCCGCTGACTGCGATCGTAAATACGCTGAGTTGTTTGCTTGCATTCATTACTAGTTACAACGTTGGCCTTCTATTTGGGCAACCGCGGAGTTCGATTCTCGGCACATTTGTCTTTACGGAGCTAGGTGCGTTCTAAGCAAATAAATACCACCTGCGTTAACGGCGAAGGCTAACATCGTGAAGAAACCAGCATGCTTGAGAGTTCTCCAAATGTTCTCAAAGGTGTGTGTGTTCAATCCGCATTTAGCGAACGTGGTAGATTATGGTCAAAACCTTCTCATTCTGAAAGGAGTCTCGTGCTCAGTAGAGGGCCGGTCGATGGTGTGGTAGGTTACTACGCAAACCACGTACCTAGGTACTGGTACCTATTCGTACCTAATAACTTTAAAATTCTAGAGTAGATAGGTATCAGTTTATAAGAAACTAGATGATAGCCGCGATTTCATCCGCGTGGATTTAGATTTTTTATAATCCCGTGGGAACTATTTCATTCTCCAGGACAAAAATTTCCCTATGCCAATTTCCGGGATGCAACCTCCTCTGTACCAAATTTTGTATAAATCGGTTATACGTATAGTCTTTTAAGAATGCCATGAGAACTTTTTAACTTTCTGGGATAAAAAGTAGCCTATGTCCGTCCCCCTGGATGTGAGCTAACTTTGTACCATCAAAATTGGTCAATCTGCTGGACCGTGAAAAGCTTGCAGACAGGCAGATAGACAGACACACTTTCGCATTTATAATATTAGTGTAGTTAGATACTTAAGTAATTTAAAAAAAATTGCTCATTGAAAATGATAATGATTCTCTTTCTTCCGGCCTTCCACTGTTGCTTACAATAATTTAGGTGGATAGTAACCGGCATTGTTCGTAGAGCAGGTAATGAAATAATATTAGCTATATGCCGCGTCACGACTCCGCCTGCCTCGGCGGCGTGCGTGCGATGGCGCGGCGATACTGCCTGACTTATTGATTCACCGCTAGGGTTACCGACGCCTTACCATCAAAAAAATCTTACTAATCGTCAACTGACAGATGCCCACACTCATTTCATTTGATATCCCACTCGATAAAATAGCAAAAAAAAATTTTGGAGACCCCCACTTTTTTGCATGTAACATGCGTCAGGCTTGCGTCAAGTCCATTTTTTGCTCGTATTGAATGTAGCCTATATCACCCTGACTATAATAACGATTTGATTGACACCTCATTCATCAAAATTGGTTTAGTAGTTTAGGCACTACGATGGAACACACATAAATTCAAACCTACATACATACATACATATGCTGCTAAAATCTTAACCGTTCCTTTTGGCTTTGCCGTAGTCGGGTAAAAAGAACCTAAATCACAGTGGTGAAGACGGTTGGCAGCCCTGTCCTGTCCATTCGCGGCCGCACAGCGCGAATTACGAGCAATATTATCACTGAATTTATTAAATTAATTAAAATTGTTCCGCACCGGGTGATATTGTCATCAAATCCTCCATCAGTACTCTACATACACAGAATTCATTGTAAACCTACTTCAGGCATAGAACAGACTCTCTGAATGCGTTACATAATACCCAACGGAAACCTATTTGTTATCCATACTTTCATACTTGATATTATAAATGCGAAAGTGTGTCTGTCTGTCTACTACCTTTTCACGGCTTAACAGTTTAACCAATTTCCATGTTTGGTACAGAGTTAGCTTACATCCCGGGGACGGACATAGGCAGACTTTTTATCCCGGAAAAGCAAAGAGTTCCCCGGGAGATTTTCAAAAAAACCTAAATCCACGCGGACGAAGTCTCGGGCATCATCTAGTAAGTTTCTAAAGGACTAATTTATGCAAATTCTCATGTCCCAAAAAATTCAAAATATTTTTATTCAATTAGACTTTTACAAGTTCTTTTGAAACGGTGATTTGAGCTGTAGGCAGATATACTTATTACCTACTGTACCTATAATAATATGTCAATCGGTCATATTATAATATATTAAAAAATTAATTGTATAAAATATTAATTGACTCAGCAAATTGAGTTCCACTCCGCCAAATTTGTTAAAAAATTAAATACTTAAAGGTCAGTTAAAAAGTAGCCTGAGCAACAAAAAAGTTAATTTCAACAAAATGTGTCTTTAATTAAAAACAGTTGACACGAACATTGATAACAAAATAATGTAATTTTCACACTTTTAAATCTACACAGATAAGTAAATGCGACATGAAATTAATTCGGCTTATTTACACACTCGGTCGCTAATGAATCAACCGGCCGTGTCGATATCGCTAATCGAATCGCCGAAACATGCACTCGCTCAATTGACCATATTGTGTGTGTTTATGTGAAGGGGATAAGGTTTAAAATGCGATGGCAGAAACTACAGCCGTTGCAGTAAATGTCACAAAAGTTCAAAGGACACCATAAGGTAACACTGGTAGCACGCAATGAAACACAGCTCACTCTGACGAAACAACGATTAATCCATAATATCCATACTGATAATATTATAAATACGAAAGTGTGTAAATACTTCAAAGTATAGTTTTGATAACAGATAAGTACCTACCTACTTAATTGTTTATCTTATTACTTAATTGTTTTAAAACGAATCAAAAAAGTACAATGGCTTTATCTTTTAGCTTTAACAATGAGCTTATAAAGTCTTATGATAATAAATATAAATAATAATAAGTAAAGTTTTTCACCAACTAGTGAAGTAGGTACCAACGTAGAGCAGAATATGTAATGATCCAATAACTTTGACTTGCGTTCAGGATACCACAGCAGGATACAGACCTAAAAATAGCTGCTAATTATATTATTGTTGTTAGAAGTAACATAACACGGGCAGGGAACTAAAGTACTTAAAAACTAAATTTCATGTCGATAAACTATGTTAGGGCGCAGAATAGATTGATATAGCTTCCAAGTAACGGGGTTATGCGATTCAGCTTCTTATGAACAAGCATTAGCTGGGCTCACTCGGCTTTTTCATTGCGCGTATTTGGGTCGGCGAGGGTAGGCCGTGAACCGGCACTAACTGTCAGTCTGTTGGTGTGTTTTTGTGACGTCCGCAACTCGCGAGCATTCCCCAGCACTTTCACCGTTGTTCCGGTCAATAGACCGTGGCGAATATAATACAAGATAATTTCAACTTTTATCAAGAAGCTATTAATTTGCGACCATAACGGGACCTCGTACTAATTAGAAGTAGGTACCTGACCACAAAACTAGCCAATTACATGGCTTTTTTTAAACGCAAAAAAAGTGCTTTTAGTAAAAGTTTAACGATAAGTACCTAGGTAACTCATTGTTGTTTAATTTAGTAAAATAATGAAAATCAAATTTATCTTGCTACGTTTCATTTAATAATCTTATCTTTTTAAAGAATATTAGCCATGCTAATCATGACTAATACTCCCCTTTCCCCTCCAATTAACCGTAAAGCTTGTGCCAGGAGTGGGTACGACAATAGTGCAACGGATGGGGTTTGTACCGCCCAGGTTTCGGAATTCATTCCGCTCCTCAACCGTTGAGCTATCGAGGCTCTAAAGCCTAAATAATGCCTGAAAGTTATCCATAATGTTGTCAAAGGTGTGAAATCTCTCAATTCGCACTCGGTGAGCGTAGCAGACTACGGCCTAAATCCTTTTCATTCTGAGAGCAGACCCGCGCTAAGTAGCCACAGTCATGATGACGTTGATGATGATCATTAGGAAATTAAAGGCTCTTTCTGGAACAGTAAAATTAGTGCATTACATTAAAATATATATATTTTAAGGTTCTGGAGTACATGCTTGTTCGGCTAAAATTATAAGGTACATAATTTTTAATCAGTAATTGAATTGAAGCACAGTGCAACGAACGATTAATGTGCCATTAAACTGTTCTTGGTTAATACAATAGTCATTAAAATTCACGGATATGGATAACGCGAGCTGATTTATCACCGCGAGCCCGCTGTGTCGGAGAAATGAGCCCGAATAAAAACAAATAAACACAAAACTATGAAGGTAGAGCGCAGGCCGCGTGGACGCAAGTGCGGCTAGGCATGATGGCAGAGATATCGATGAATAGTTATATAAATTAACATAATTAAAATTACCTTATTTAGATATGGGTATTTACCAGTGATGTTCATACCATTTTTATTGCACTGTTTTCTTTTAATTTATTTGTATCAAAAATTGATAACAATATAAAAAAATGTGTGAATAATAATTATTAATTAAAAAAAACCAACAAATTTTATATAAACAACAATCTCTCTATAGTTATTTTCAATAGCTTTAAATAAAATTAAAATTAAAAAATTATAAAGTCTTCCCACACCTTAATATTTTATGTATTTATTTTTTAAATGTTAATCAAAGTTGAATAACATAAAAGATAACCTTTGCTCGCAGAAAAATACCTATTTATAAAGAGAAAATAAATATATAATTTTATAAATTATAATATAAAGCATTAATATTATTGAAAAAAATATTAGTCATTTTAGTATTTATTTAATGCATTCCAATATTTACAGTAAGTAATAAAATTTATTCAATAATTATTATATTCAATAATATTATTATGCTTATTATGTCAATATTGGAACACCGTTGGGCCACAGCAGTCAGCACATTGATTCGGGTTAAGTATTAGAGAAAAAAATAATGAAAACAGTTGACTTCACTCGTAGATAGGATAGCATTTATCGACATCGCGGTATGTTAAGGAGCGAGCGCGTCTACTCGTAACAAGCGGTGGGTGAGTGAGCAGCAAAAAGTGCTGCGCTGCCAATTACAGTAGCAGCCGGTTTTTCAGCCGAGAGAACTTTCTTCTATTTCCATATGCATTGGAAAGAAAGGGTGAAATTATAGACGCATGAATATGCTAGCGCGAGTAAATGCTAAAGTTGAATAACACGAACGCGCGGCCACTAGGGACGTCCGCGGCACGCCATCGATATCTCGGGCTTATGTACTTTGAGATATCGATAGCTTCCCACATTATAATCGATAGCAACACGACTATCCAAAAAAGGAGTGTAATGTTTTCAGTGTTTATGTTTGTATGTGATTTTTTTTATCCTACCATAACTTTAAAATGCCGAAACAGATATTTTTTAAGAAATAAAGTTGTTGAAATAAAATATAAATAAATGACTCAGTTTATAGGGCTGGCGTGCAATATATTTTAAATCGGAATTATGATTTACGATACCTACTTCGATTAAAACCGTCAAAGTGATTGATTAGTTGTACAATGACATTTTGAATCGAAAAAAGTTGTGAAAATATTTTACTCGAACAGTTTTTTATTTATTAACTTTTGCTCTTATTACTTGAGGTTTTGATTGAAACAGATTATTATATATTAAGCACTCGATTGTTTTTGTTAGATGACAAGTTAGGCCTTAACTGCAATCAGATCTTATGTCAAATAACGAACGAAGGTGGTGGCGTAAACCTGGCACATAACTTGTTCTTGCCACAGCAGTACTCAACTCCGAATGTAATCATCGTCATGATCGACCCACCGCTGGCTCACTTCTGACCACGGGTCTCCTCTTAGAATGAGACGGGTATGGCCAACGCTCACCACGCCTGGCCAAGAGCAGTTTGGCAAACTTCACACACCTTTGAGAGCATTATGGAGAATGGCTTTTATTGCACTATTTTTTATCTAGCTTATGGAAGAATATTCGGGAATACGGGAAGTCGCGGGCTCAATTCCGGACACGCAGCGCTAAATTTTCGGAGCTATGTGCGTTATACAGGACATATTTTGTGCGTAATACAGGTTATAGATAGAGAGTTCTCTGAATATAATAAAATCGATTTGAAAAGAAAAAATTACAAAATGTCGATGAAACCTGCATTATGTAAATAAAGTATTTTGTATCGACTCCTAAACATCGATTGATCGTCACTGATACGTCCCTAGGTAGGCAGGCTCGCGTGCGCTTTCTTTACTTGGAATTATTGTAATTTCGCTTTTGACAGTAATTATTTAAATGTCATTGTTGCTTTGCCCACCTGATGTTTGGCATTTTAATAATGATATACATACCTACCTACTTAATTATAGTTTTCAAAAAAATAGTCGTATTACCGGCTTCAAAAGGTAAAATATTCGTTACTTATACTTTGTAGGTATTTTTTAAGAACATGTCTAGTAGGTAGTAATCACTACTTATACCTACCTATCTAGGTATTTATTTTAAAGAGAGATCTGGTTTCGACTTTCGGTTAAGTCCCTTGGACTTAAATTAGTAGCCCTCGGAAAGTCTTAGAAAAGTGTAGTAATTCTTCTAAAACTTAATCATCATCATGATCAACCCATCACCGACCCACTACCGAGCACGGTAGAGAAGGGTAAAAGAAGAGTCTATTGTCTATCACGCTGACCAAGTGCGGATTGGCAGACTTCACACACCTTTAAGAACATATGGAGAACTCTCAGGCATAGAGGATTCCATATAATGCACACAGCCCCAAAAGTTGGGGCCCGGGATTGAACCTCTGACCTTTCGAGTATGAGATGTAGTAGAGATGGACAAAACAAAACAGGCGTGTTGTAGAATTGATATATTGCATGTTAGTCTGTTGATGATGTTGCTATAATATTTTAAATTATTATTTTGTACCATGCTGGCCCTATGCACACTGCAATGCACTATGTTGCTCTGGTGAAAATGAAGCTCTTTAGGTTGGCGGTGAAAGAAAATAGTCATATTAAGTATTAAACGGAAAAGATAACTAAATTTTAATTTTAATTTTTTGTGTAACAACGTCGCTTTGACAGACTTCTATTGTATTTACGCGGGTCCGTTCAGAGTTGCGAGGTGAGGTCACAGTAGCGAGGCCGGGTGGCGGGGGCGGCGGGACGGGGGGTGAGAGGTCAAGTAATGATACATTCGCACGCCGAAGTGAGGTGCGAGGTAATAATGAGTTATGTACGTGATCCAATTATTTGGGAGCGCGCTCATTACGCGCTAAGTGTGAAATATGGCCGGCTTTATTACTAGCATCGCTGACTTCTTAGCGCACCCCCCTGGCCCCGGCCGCCGGGGGGTGGAGACCCACCTCGCTCCCGGGGGGGGCTGCAGCACTGCAACTCCACTAAATCATAATAATGTAAGGTGCAGAGCGCAAACGAATCGTGAGAAAAGTTCCACCATTTTGCTAAAATATGTGCATACTAGGTTTCGCTCGCGCATTCGCGTCCGATTCGGAAATTGGTAAAGAAAATAAACTTCCACTAAGTACAATTTAGATTCCCTGTTAAAAGGACTACAAATATTGCTCACCAGATGATGCCCGCGACTTCGAAATAGTTTTTTAAAATTCACGTTAACTCTTTGGTTTTGCGGGATAAAAAATATAGCCTATTTTTTATCCCGCATGAAAGCTATCTCTGTACTTACAAACAAAATTGGTTAAGCAAAGGGACCGTGAAAAGGTAAAACACAGACAGATAAATTGGCCGGACGGCGCGGCTGCCTGAGAGTTCTCCACAATATCTTCAAAGGTAGGTGTGTGAAGTCTGTCCCCGCACTTGGCTTGTGTGGTGGACTATGGCCTAATTAAACCATCCTAATTATAAGAGCAAACCCGTTCTCAGTAGTGGATCAGCGAAGGTCAATGCTTAGAATAATAGTATAATACTTAGTAGTTAATAATAGAAGAAGATTAGTAGATTAGAAAAAGTTTATTATTATTGTAAGAGCACCTAAGTAGAGACGTGCAGGGAACATAAGTTATTCAGAGATGATATCTAAAGCGATTCAATAGCACAAAACGCCACAAAAACCCATGTATGTGTAATGTGTATCCTGCAGCACTGTACACAAACATGCTCGGCGAGAAAAACGGAGTTCTGCGAACGAATCGCAAAATATTTAATTACTGAGTTGCGCACGTTTTACTGCGCGCGTCTATTCTAATAATGCGCTCCGACAGGTCGCCTCGGTGGGAAGCACTTGCAACTATTCATGAACAATAATTAATTAATTAATCCAACCGTGTATACAATTATCCAGCGCAGCAGAGTTTAAATAAATTATTTTACTATTTTATGCTCATAATATAAACAATCTTTTAATTTAGTCAAAGTTTTCATAAAATCCGACTGCTGCTTGCATCATAACTACTCAGTTTATTGAGTGAAAATAGCCAGTTTCATTCAGGATGATGTAAGGATTCTAACGATACGTTTGATTCACTCAAAAAATCAAAATTCAAAATATTTTTATTCTTAATTAAACTTTCTATTACACTTTTCCATTGAACTTTTGAATCGTCAAATACATCTATCACTGGTTTTGGAATGCCATTCCTACATTTTAGAAGTTATGGTGGAAAAAAAAACTAACATGCATGAACCCTGAAAAGAATAGATAAGTAGGTACCTACACACGTTTTTTAAAACATTCGTGTAAAAAGATTTGTTTAAAAAGATTTTTTTTGGATCGATATACCTATTGGATTATACATAATATCTCTTCTTTATTGCCTACTACCTACTGTCTGTTGATGAATTGAATGGAAGCAAAATTGTTATAACTTGCTGAGTTTGTTGTCGGTATCTTCATGGTATCTTCCCAACAGATTCTGATGCTGATATAAGCGCCTTAAATACCTACCTACCTAAGTTTGCATGAATCAAATGAATTTGGATTTGACTGAACAACCAGCTCACAACACTATAATATTATTACACTTTAGGGTAATGTGAAAACAAAAAAATATCGCTAGAAAGTTCACGCCTAGACAAGCGTCCGTAAAACCCAATCAATAAAACATTACAAGAGTGGTTTTATTATGATCGAGTAGAGTTCGAGCTAACACGTGATGCTTCCGTTCTTTTTATTTGTACCTTTTTATATGCCTATAATGATTTTGAAACTTGATGGCTATTAGGTACTTAGATACTTTTTAAATTACGTACCTACCAAGTAGGTCTTTGAATCACAAAGTTTTGTAATGGTGGTAAGTAATGATAGATACCTACTTGAGTTTCAGTTAACCTATAATATTAGTAGATTTAAGTTTTCCCAAAGAACGCGTAGGAAAAAGGAATGTTCCGGAATAAAAAGTAGCTTATGTCCCCAGGATGTACTTAAGCTATCTCTGTGCCTGTCCTCAAAATCGTTTGATCGTTGAAAACAGCTTGGTAAAATAACAAAGAAAGACTGCATGTAAAATCATAGATGTTATAATAATATGATAGGAATGCATTAGTAACGGCTGGGCGGGCGGGCGCGGGGGTGCTCGGCGGGGGGTGCGGGGGTGCGGCGGGCGTTGGGGGTCGCGGGGCGCGCCGAACACTACGGGTAGAGTTATTCCATTAATTAAACTGTGTCCGCGACACCCACCTACCTACTGAGCGAGCTCACAGGGTACTGAAATGCTACAACGAAGGAAAATGAGATGACAATTCTTAAATTGACATTAAAAAATCAGAACGGAAACCAAACGAAGCTAGGGCAGGGCAGCTAGTCTCTAAATAAACATTTAAAAATACACCTTTACTGAGAAAATAATTTTACCGTGCTTAATTTTAAAGTCACTTTAAAATTTTCAAATAATGTAAGTGTTGTAAGACATGATAGAATAGGTACAAAAAAGTTTTTTATTATTTTGTCATACTTATTCGTCATATTCTCATGACATCGTTTAACCTATGACACTTGTGATATGACCTTAGTTAAGTATCGAATTTGCACTAGTAGTTTGGCTTAATAGCAATGAAGGAACTGACGAACCGACATAATATTAGGTACGTGTGTGCCATCATCATTATCAACTGATAAACGTCCACGGCTGGGCATAGGTCTCTTGTAGGAAGTTCCACACACCACGGTGTTGCGCCGCCGCCATCCAGCGGCACCCGCAGACTCGTCCGGTGCGAGCTGACCATTCTAGCACTTTGTATGCGATAGTCGGATAGTAATACAAATATCCGAGTATGTATAAAAACCTTAATTTGCTATAATCCGCTGAAAAAGGCAAATCTGTATGGTAAGTACTAAGTACAACATGCAGTAAACGACATGCACTAAAGTCTATTGACTTTGCAATTATTGTGAATTATTGTAAGGTGCATCTCCTGAGGATGCTCCGCGTGTCAGAGCGAAGCGTGCGTCGAGTGTGTTCTGGTGGTGTTGCGTGGTGGTACTTTGGGCTTGCTTGGTTGGCGGGCGATGCATGTCGCTTGCTGCATGTTGTACCATACAGATTTGCCTCTTTCAGCATATTATAGTAGCTTTTTATTCCTTGGATATGATAGACTTCCGCAAAGTAACGCCTGGTTTCTATACAATAATACAAATAAGAATTATTGTTGTTGGCATACTGTTATTATTCAGACTGTTGCGCTAAAACAAAGCAAGCTGCAGGGTTGATACTTACCAATCGCTAGCTTCAAGTAATACGTACGTACACACATTCTTCCGAGGAATGTGGATTTATTGGCAGAGTTGCAAGCCTGGAGCTTAGCGGTAGGTAGTTTAGCTGCTATGGCGAAAGTTACCCTATAAAATATACCCGGCGGCTATTAGCACTGATAACTACCGGTAACACGTATGATTCATATTTCTATTACTTAAATCATTTTCTATTTAACCTTTTATAGGCAATGGTTGCATAAGTCTTGGGTTTCTATATCCGTTAAAATTGTACACATATTTAATTAAGTATGTACCTAGAAGGACTGCCATTTTGTTAGTGTTAGTAAATTAACGTAAATTAATTGTATCCTATTGAATTCATGGTTCCATGTGCATTATTATGCAATCATATATTTTTACCACTATGACTTTTTGACGAAAAAGTTTATAAATATTTAGTACCTACCAATCACATAAAACGTACCTATACATTATATGAACTAGTATATTATGTACTTAGTGTTAGTAGGTATATTAATTTTATGAGTAGGTATTTCTTATTAATTTTTTAAAATCTTTAATTTATAATATTATCAGTCAGCAATCGTCAAATAGAAATAGGTACTTACATAATATACGAAGCATAGTTTATTAGAATCCATGTTATCAAAAAAATATACCTATATTATTTGCAACTAAGTACTTACTTTCCCTAAGGCATGCCAGACTGATTGATAAGTAGATATCAAAGTACCTCAAACCGCTGGGTCTATCGATTCGTTTTCTGTAGGTTTAAGTATGCACTCCTCATCCTACCCCATCTCATTCGACCCATCCGAACGGAGCCCAGACGGGTCAACTAGTAGGTACATAATGTATTCGAATGGCAGCACATAACAATATGCAAATAGGTATTCAAAGTGTAAATATTCTCAACCCTAGCAGCGGTAGGCGTCGGTGGGCGGGCGGCGGCGTGGGGCGGGCGGGGAGTCGCACGCTGTTAGAATAAAACATTATTCATAAATAGGATATTGCGGCAGGTGGCGGCCCTGCCCCCCTCTCCCCCCCCGCCCCGCCCCACCCCGCCCCGCCCCGCGCCCCCGCCCGCCCTCGCCACAATGCAATTTTAACAAATAGTCCACCTCCACAGGAGTTTTAAGAAAATCGCGAAGGCTTCGCAGCGCTGGAAACTCGGGAAGCCTATTCCGCCTATTCGGATTTTATAATACAAAACTATAATATATGAGAATGTTATGATCACATATCGAAAGCTGAAAATAATATTATTCTTCAGTGGTGAATTTCCAATAGGTACCTACTTATTTTTAATTTTTCGACTTCGTTTACGTGGATTCAGACTTACAGACTTCCGAGGGAAGTTGCATGGCCGTCGCCAGGATGCCTATCTCCTCGTCAAAATCACTTGATGGACCGCCGTGAAAACATAACAAGGACAGGCATACTTTAAAATTTAGCCTACCACCATCACTTACGCTATCACCATCTTATATTTTCATAACGAACTATTTATGTATTTACTTAGGCGAACTTATTTGCACTGTAATTTAAATAACATTCTTTAAATAACATCATTTAAATAAGTAATAAGGACAAGAGACAGTAAGGTCTTTGCTACCTCTGTTACTCTACCACGTCGGTCCGGCTAGCATAAGACTCAAATAAAGAATGCAAGAGCAAAATAAAATTACTTACACAACACTTATTATACTTATTATAAATGTATTTCAACAAATAAATGTGGGTTAGGTAGTTTACTAATTAGCTTAAAATATTTATAAGTTACAAGAAACAATAGATCGTGATGGGCAG
Source organism: Maniola jurtina (assembly GCF_905333055.1). Taxonomy (NCBI): domain Eukaryota; kingdom Metazoa; phylum Arthropoda; class Insecta; order Lepidoptera; family Nymphalidae; genus Maniola; species Maniola jurtina. Next base: position 208,320 of record NC_060039.1, read on the forward strand.
CGTGCGTAGCGATCAACTATGTGGCAGAGCACTCGCATGCCGCGCCTCCATTCATCACGCCGCGCCGCTGACTTTACAACAACTATTCTGATCCTTGATAGAAAACCCAAAGATACACACCGCACTAAACTATAAATCATAATCATATTTATTTTGCAAAATCAATACTAATATTATAAATGCGAAAGTGTGTCTGTCTGTCTGTCTGCTACCTTTTCACGGCCCAACAGTGTAACCGATTCTGACGAAATTTGGTACAGGGTTAGCTTATATCCCGGGGACGGGCATGGGCTACTTTTTATCCCGGAAATCAAAGAGTTCCCGCGGGATTCCTAAAAACCCATCCATTTAACCGATTTGTATGTTTGGTACCGCAGTAGCTTGCGTCTCTGTAATCAAAATAGGCAACTTTTCATTTCGAAAATCAAACAGTTCCCACGGGATCTATAAAAATCTAAATCCACGCGGTCGAAGTCGCGGGCATCCTCTAGTTTAGTTATACAATAGTTAGACCCGAACACAACCTACTGCCGCAGACAGTTTGCTAAACTATAATGCAACTACATCAGTGGTCACTTTAAATTGATTTAAATTACCAAAATTACATTGTAAGAAAGTACATTTAGTTAAAACAATTGTACATATCTATAATCTAAGGATACAGAAAACCTAAGAACACAAATTAGTTGAGTAAGATAGATCATAGTCAAAGAAAACAAGCATTTAAAACAAGTCATGATTACCTGACAAAAACTGAACTAAAAAGTAAAAAAAAAATATATTTGAAAATGGTGCCATACAGCCGCCATATTGATTTCTTTAAAAAAAAATTATAACCAGTATCACTTGGGATGATGAAAGGATTTTAACGATAGCCCATACATCCAAAGCTGTTCAGGCGTTTAGAAGTTATGGCGGAAAAAAGAAACCCTCGTACATGAACGCAAAACACATAACACTCCTTTTTTTGGGCAGTCGTGCTTTATATTAGCGCTTTTTTTTGGAGACTTTTTTACTCAAATATTCTACGAGATAACTATTCAACGATGTTAATACAAAAGTAGATTCTTCAAACTTCCTTCACCACTCACCGGATCTAAAAGGTAAAAGATACAGATATAAAAAGATTGCAAGTCCGAGCTGCAGTGGTTTGCATGTCGAGGCTACGTTAATCATTCCCGCATTTGCAAGCTGTCGCTGAGAGAAACCTCGGCGATACAGACAAACGCACCGACTATCATAACATTGTATCGACCACCATATTGGATTAATTGTCTTAAAGTTAATTAACTAATATGGAAATTACTGGTTCTTTTATCTCAGATCGAAGATATTGAAATCGCAAACCCATAAAAGGGTTCCGCTGACTAATTCATCTATCGCGCACAAATCAGAGATCAGAGACCTAACGGCGGGACATATCGGGCAAAAAGGAAGCCTACTGTTCAGTTAACACTTAACATAAAAACCGGCCAAGTGTGACTCGGACTCGCACACGAAGGGTTCCGTCCCATCGTACAATATATTACTTATAACACTAAGTATATACTTTTTAGATTTTTAAGCCTTGATAGCCTAGTTGTTAAGACGCCCTCTATTCGGGAGGACGGGATTCGATCCCGGGCACGCACCTCTAACTTGAGCAATAAAATATCACTAGGTAAATGTAACGGTAAGGAAAACCTGCATGCCTAAGAGTTGGCCATAATGTTCTCATGCTCAAAGTTCTCAGAAGTGTGTGAAGTTTGCCTCCACACTTGGCCAGCATGGTGGACCATGATCAAACTCTTCTCATACTAAGATTCTAATTGAACATGATTATGATTTTGAAAGAGGCAACTAGAGGGGTTTGAAAGTAATCGGGGATACTCCAGCTAATCACATAAGTTTAGAGTTTTATAAGCTGCAACTAGTAAAAAATCTTCAAAATACAAAAACAGACAAATCATTCAACTACCAGCTCGTTAACGGCTAAGATATTCTTGACAATATGAAATTTATTTCATAAGCGATCATAATACCGGTCCCTTCCGCTGCGGACTCCATATTAGTAGAATGTAGCACTCATTTGCATCGGCAAGTGGCGGGCAAGTGGCAAGTGGACTTGCATAAGCTGTCACTCCAACGGGCGCCGCGAGAGAAAAATACGAATTGCATTACCATTAACGAGATGTTAACGAGTCATTGACATTACCTGTTTTGTGTACTGTTGCTGTCCGTTGACTAAATCTAGGTAGGCTTTAAGGTGTTTTTAGAATATTAGGCATGTTAACTATGGCCGATATTGCCTTCACGCAAGCGTACAAGAGAAGCCAATACTAAGCTTCCTTTTTGCAGTAAGTTGCGTTTTTGTTAACGATTGGCAGTGTACATGTCTGCAGGAATTGACAGGTTTCGAGGTAAATTACTAGATCATTTTCGTTTTAACGTAACTTTGAACGTAATTGATATACTTATGCCCTGTTAATTGATAGCCACACTTCAAAGTAATCGTGCCCTACATTGTCGCTCGTCAGTGGACAAAAACCAAAAAGTGTAAATAACTGACTTTACCCACACTTACACCGACTCCACAGAGTAGGACTACCTACATTAGTTTTGATTTTTATTCATCGGTTTAGAGAAAATTAGTTTGAATGTTTTTACTTTATTATTTAATACTTTTTTAAGTGTTTTTGAAGAAGCCTAGTATAAAGCGTGATAGCCTAGTGATTAAGACGTCAGCGTCCCATTCGGGGAGTCGCGGGTTCGATCCCGGGCACGCACCTAGGTACAACTTTTCGGATATGTGTAGCAATGGAATATCACTTGCTTAAACGACGTTTCAAAGAATTACCAATTAGGTAATATCACTTGATTTAACGATAAAAGACAGCATCGTGAGGAAACCTGCATGCCTGAGAGTTCACCATAATATCCTCAAAGGTGTGTGAAGACTACCAATCTGCACTTGGCCAGCGTGATGGATTATGGGCTAAAGCCTACTCATTCTGAGAGAACCGGCGATGGGTGCACTATAATGATGATGATGAAGTCAGTCAGAAACACATGTTGATTAGTGTGTGATTACCATTAGACCTATTTCCCGTCCTCAGTCTTCGCGTAAACTCTAGGACCACTTGTCAGATCAGTAAACAAATACATAATTTACGCGCGTTTTACAATCGCCAATGTGGCTAAGCGCTAAATATGGCGCATAAAGGGGCGTTTAGAATATTTATTGAGTGGATGTCGCATAATACCGACTCATTTGCGATGGATTAATTACTTCGAGCCGGTAAGGGCAAAAGGGCCGTGGGAACCGACCCTTACCGCGTCCGACCTCACCTTTACACTACACGACATCAAATCCTATACGACGTACATTACCGATTCAAACCTGGCAACAGATACGCATTCGACGATCTCCCAGGCGCAATGATGAGCATTGTTATCTTATCGTTGGGAAGTCTCGGGTTCGACTCCCGGCGGGAGTAATTTTGAAATTTATAATTTCTAAATTGTCTGTGGTCTGGTATGATGGGAGGCTTCGGCCGTGGCTCGATTACCAGCCTACCGGCAAAGTGATTTAGTGATCCGGTACGATGCCGTATAAACAAAGGACTATCATGGGTTTCATAAAAACTGCCATACCACTTCCAAGTTAGCCTGCGTCCATCTTAGACACCATCACTTACCACTTGAATTCGCATTCAAGGGCTAACTTGTAATCGATTTAAAATGTCTTGGGTACATAAAAACGCAATGGTTACATCGATTTGGTTTATTCTCTTAACAAGAAGGTCATGTGTTGGTCGTTGTGTCAATTATGTAAATTCGCCATGTTGCCGACCGCAGTGCCTTATGAGACGTATGTTTAATATGAATGCAATACAATTACCATATATCGAGTTTTTATAATCGCTCTGTGAACTCGACAGTCGGTTATTCAATGCGATAATGACATTCTAATGCTAAAAACTATTTCTAACTCGCATTTTACATGTGTCATTTTACATTGTAAAAGGTTGTATTGAGTAATTAAAATTGAAACTTTTTACAAGGACTCAACATTTATTTTATTGCAACTGAGTTGAGTATGTATAGTTAATTTTGTACTGACACCTTGAAAAAACTTGTGGATATACAAAATTGCAATTAAAATTGGAATTCAACGCACTTGTTTTAATACAAACATAATATTTAAGAACTGTATCTATTAACGATCTAAAGACTGAACTATAAAAAGTTACGAAATTCTAGAAGTCTTTTATGTCCCAGAGAGAAACTGTTTCAGTTCCAATATAAGTATTATAAATGCGAAAGTGTGTCGGTCTGTCTGCTAGCTTTTCACGGTTCGTCTGTTCTACCTATTTTTAACTTTTGATGCATACACACAGATTACATCCCGGGGAAGGACATAGGCTACTTTTAATCTCAGAAAATCATCTAGTATCTAAAATAACAGCCTTTTTGCTTTCATAGTTATATTGCTTCAAAGAGCCAAAGCATATTAGTTAGATACATAATACATATAAGTAATAGATTGCATTGTGGACATTGTGTAAAAAAGCATCTCTTTATGATAAAAGAGATGCTTTTTCAGTCAGCATTTGCGAGGATGATCACGGATAAATAAAAAAGATTAATAAGTGAGAAAGTAATACGGGCACCGCGGCAATTGAATGTGTTATTACTGGCTCCTGGCCACTTATGGGGTCCCTACCATAGAGACGTTCTCACCGACCACCGACGTGCCGTGCCGCCACGTTGCAGGCGCCACCGATGCCGCCACTGCGTAGCAATCCTACAGTACGAAGCTTAGTGAACGAAGCAATTAGCCTGAGGACATAATCTGTCTTGCGATAGTGAACGGAATATCCGTTAAATGCTAATCCGTTAATCCGTTGTAAGTTGTACGTAAGTTAAAACTTTTTTAATTTAAACAGTTAAATAAAACTGAAAAAATTAAGAAAAGTTTTACAATAGTAAAGAAACATATTAATGATTCAGATAATTTACTAAAAGCTAAGAGATAGGTGGTAAGTACCTACTGGATACCAGTCATCACACCAATCTCCTCATCAATCCAGATACTAGAGCATTGATCAAGCTCAATTAAAATCGTGGGGTTCAAAATGATTGTTATGTGAAGTGACGGATTTATTTTACACATTAATTTGCATAAGTTTTTTGATGAGATCCATCAAAAGCATATCGTAATGATATGAGCTCTTGACTGTACCTAGACAACAGAATTTTATTTTAGTTTAGTAATTCTCTAGATTGATGAAGAGAGTAGTGAGATGACTGGTACGTGATACCTACCTAATTGTTATTTAGTCTATCGGTAGATTTTTTTTTAAAAAGAATATTAGCCATGCTAATCATGACTAATACTCCCCTTTCCCCTCTAATTAAGCGTAAAGCTTGTGTTAGGAGTGGGTACGACAATAGTGCAACGGGTGGGGTTTGAACCGCCGACCTTTCGGAATTTAGTCCGCTCCTCAACCGTTGAGCTATCGAGGCTAATCAGATGGCAGAGACGTACTGGTCTGTATGGTTGCTAAACTGTGGTATTCCCATGTTCGGGCAGTGGGACAGCGAGTCGTCATCCCACTTAAATCACAGCGCAGACGAGTGTGCAATAAACTAGGCATTATATCCCGACTGCGTCCGCGGACGTGCGCCGCGCGTGTGACGCTGGCGCCCAGAGATTCCCACTAAGTAATACCTAAATTCTATCTATAATATATAATATCTATGATAATAATAATAAATATCTATGTAAGCTGTAATATGTAAAGCTGTGGCAAAGCCCAGTGGTTAAGACGTCCGCCTTCTAATCGGAGGTCGGGGGATCGATCCCGGGCACGCACCTCTAACTTTTCGGAGTTATGTGCGTTTTAAGTATAATTAAATATCACTTGCTAAACGGTAAAAAATAAACGGTGAAGGAAAAAATCATGAGGAAACTTGCTTGATGCTTGTACGTGATACATTGCCTAAAGTGCATTTAAGGTCGAAAAAGTTGCTTGCCCGGGATCGAATCTCTGAACTTCCGAATAGGTGGTGGACGTCTTAACCAGCTGGGTATCACGGCTCTGTACTGCTTGATTTACGTAGAAGAAAACGTATTTTTTTTTTGTTTATTTATTTTTTAAGTAGAAAGAGGCTACTTTATGTTCTTTATGTTTTGTGTGAAAATCATCTTTCCATCTTTTCATCCAGAGCTGGCAAATGCCTTGGCTTGGGTACAGCAACTGAACAGTAACTTCATACTATGTTGTATCGTGTACACGTAAGCTTTATTAATTTATTAATATTGTCCACACGTTCAGTCATAATCATTAGCTCTCTTTTTGTGTGTGCACTTAGATTAGCGAATGTAGTTAAGCAGGTAGAGGGAATGTCGCAACGGATTGACAGTAAAAAGCGCCAAGTCGCATGTCTAGACATACAGTGGTATAATCTAGCGCTTATTATTATATCGCCTAAGATATCGCCACTCGCCGCGCCCTCCGTTAAACGGACATAATCAATATTTTACAGAGATGCTTAGACCTTATATTAGGAACAGATAGGATAAAGCATCGAAAGTGATGATTTAAGAAAAAGAGCCATTTGGCTACATTGCGCTTTAAGTGACTATCTGATGCACGTGACTTCGTTTGCATGGATTTAGAATTTTAAATGTCCCGTGGGCACTCTTTGATATTTTTTAAATAACAAGTAGCTTATGTCTATGCAAAAAATTATGTCGATCCTTTGCTCCGTAGCGACGTGATCAAAAGAAGAAAACAAACAACAAACACACCTTACCCTTTATAATATGGGTAGTTGTTATTTCGATAGTGATAATATGATTATGGGTAGCGATTTTAAGATTTAAAAGTTTAACAGTACACAGTAACAGTTTAACTTTAAAGTTTCCACATTCCAAGTCCAAGAGTTTAGCCTGGGCGTTGATGAGTCAGAATTTTTCTTTTTACTGTACCTATTAGGTAGGTACATATTTTTCGACTTGTGTAAAACATGTATTGTTCCAGCGATGATTTGCCTGGTTATAAAACGATGGTCAGCCTTATGGCTAATTTTCGCCATAGTTTTCTTTGTTAGCTTATATTTCTGTGGAAAGCTAATTAGATAAAGCTAACGAAGCATGAAATAAAAACAAGTATAGATAAGACACTCTGCTATTTTCCTAAATCTCTATGGAATAAAATCAATATTTTATCCACTTATAATACATAAGTTTAGCATAAAAATCTGATAAATATGCCGATTGCCGGTGAAAAATTAATTTAGTTTAGTCATTGCATAAACTAAACTTTTTGTTATATTGGAGGGAGTAAATCTTAGAAAGTTGATTTGCTAATAACGACTTTATATTATAAACCATCGCGTTGATATAATCAATAATGTAATGCAGATTCTTTCTATGACGTAGACCACAGAAAATTTTTGAGAAGTTTCAACGGGATTCTTCAAAAAGCTACTACTAATCATTTTAGCAATAGGATTTGGGAACCTGCAGCATTATTACAATCCCTACCAATTTTTTCATCACTGTCCACTTATAAATGCGAAAGCGTGTTTGTTGGTTCATCAGTTTGTTGTTTGTCCTTCAAACACGCCGCAACATAACCACCGATATTAAAGACCTAGAGAGTGACATAAGCTGCTTTTTATTCCGAAAAATGAAAGAGTCCCTACGGGATTTTACAAACCCAAATCCACGTGGACGAAGCCGCGAGCATCAGCTAGTTATGAATAATGGAAAAGGTTTCACGGCGCTCAGCAATGTGGAATACGATGCGGAGAGAACCAGCACTTCTTAAAGGATATTCCATTATGAGCTTTTTCTGACACGTATAAACATGATAACATTTTCCGTCAAGAATAAATCGAAAAATTGTAATCATCAGTCATACTGATTGCTATCGACAGACGATATGAGACTCATTAAATCTTAAGAAAAATGCATTTTTCCGTTTTTTCCTCATCAGCGGTCAGTTTGCTATGAGACGGTTGTTACGGCGCCCATCGGAAGCTCAATGGATGTATAAAAATGTCATTGAGCGGATTCTGCGAAGCGCGCTGGGAACGGCGACTATTACGACGCGACCGACGCGACCGACGCGACGCGACGCGCGACGCCGCGTTTTTCCGCCACCTGGCAGGCAGGGCAGCTTATGAAAATGTATGAGATAATCTGAAGCTAGGGATGGCACTAGAATAAAATTAATCCTACCTACTTCCTACTTTTAATACATAAACGCGAAAGTTTGTATGTATGTATGGATGTTTGTTACTCTTTCACGCAAAAACTACTGGACGGATTTGGCTCAAATTTGGAATGGAAATAGATTATACCCTGGATTAACACATAAGCTACTTTTTATCCCGGAAAATCAAAGAGTTCCCGCGGGATTTTGAAAAAAAATAATCCACGCGGACGAAGTCGCGGGCGTCAGCTAGTAGAGAATAAATCGGGAAAACTATGGTAAAATAAGTAACTCGGGTAAAAATGTAAAATGTTTCGTGAACATTTCATTTTCATGCAAGTCTTCTCTCCCTCTTTTTTTTTTTTCTAGAATGAGAAAAGTTAGGCCATAGTCCACCACGCTGGCCAAGTGCGGATTCAGTGCGATTCAAACACCTTTGAAAATAATATATTATGGCATACAGGTTTCCTCAAGATATTTTCCTTCACTGTTAAAGCAAGTAATGTTTTAGTACTTAAAAAACACATAACTACGGAAAGTTAAAATTGCCCATGATCGAACCCCCGATCTCTCGAATCTTAATCTTTACTTTAATATCTCACAGCTTTTACCCAAATTACGTAAAAAATCTTCACAAAGATGTTATTTACAGCTAACCCGATGAAGTTCATACCTCACACCCCACCGGTGGCCGGCGGTCAGTCGCCGCGCCGCTCAGATTTGTCACAACCCTCCTGGGAAACTACTGAACGGCCCGACTCTCCCCTCACATCGCATCGCACTCATTAATAACTAGACGGTAAAAAAACACCACCATCCTACACCGTATACAGGGGGTTTCAAGCGGGACAACATAATATAGGAGGAAAACTTAAACCTATCTTGATAGATCTCTGTAGACTTTCCTGTCTGTGGGTTGTTTGTTATTTAGACATGTATTTAGAATTTTTTAGAACATTTGTTATTTAGACCTTTTGGACACTTCCTACGTATAAAAATTTTCAAACAAAGGGGTAAAGGGGTAAGGGGTATATGATTAACTATCTTTTATGACCTTCACTAATTTTAAGAGAACTTTGGTGTCTTAGTCAAATTTTAAAAAAATATTTACCAATCTAACTTTTCTAAAATCATTTTTAGCAAAACCGCCTAATCTTCTACCTAAATAAAATACTTACTCAAATCAGCTATAGATCAACAATAAACATTTTTTTTTTATTCTAAATTATTTGCTACAATATACATATCTTTATTTAAAAAATATATTTTTTTATTATTTCCTATTATTATCTTATAATTTTCTATCTATTCTAGTAAAAACAGAAATGTCGCCCCGAGACAGCTACTTGCCTGTTCTGGCTCTGTGAAACTGTCGCAAACAAACAAACACCCTGTGTACGTACGTTTTCAAATCCTTCATTGCCCGGACTCAGTATAGCACGCACGTCGAGTTTAACTAACACAATGTAACATTTATTACTATTACCCTTTTTACCTTTTTTTAGTAGTAGTAACGTTTATTAACGTTATTATCTTTTAATTCGTCGGATCAAAGCGAGAAGACTAATCAAAACAAATCTGATGCGTTTTTAATTACTCTATCCCATCCACCATTAAGTAAAATACAGGGTGAACTTTTGGGAATGGTCAGTCTAAATATATAATATTAGAGGATGCCCGCGACTTCGTCCGCGTGGATTTAGGTTTTAAAGATCCGTGGGAACTGTTTGATTTTCCGGGATAAAAAGTTGCCTACTTATCTCAATTACAGGAACGCAAGCTACCTTGGTACCTCATACAAATCGGTTAAGCGGATGGGTATTTAGGAATCCGGTGGGAAATCTTTGATTTTTCGGGATAAAAAGTAATCGCAGTCAAGAGCTAGGTAACTGGTAATGTAATAAAATAAAATAAATAAATATTTGGCATCACTGACCTTTTCCTAAACACTCTAGTCTCTAATATCTAATAATGACTTGGAAAATATCTCCATTAAAAATCATATCAATGCACTCTAGAAATAAGTTCAAGAGATGGTAAAGCTACTCTCTGAGCGGCGTGCCCCGCGGGTGAGTGTAGTGTTGCGCGATAATTGTTATAAATGAAGGGTAATCGCCGCCACGCGCCCGGGGCGCTCGCCGGGTCAGACCCGAACACAACACCTACGAGCTTGAGGCCTTTTCTTTGTACGGCTACCGGCTGCATGATTAACTTATAATAAAGTCATTTTTATATACCAGTCATGATATTACTATACATTTTAACAATAGATAGGTAGATACTTAGTACCTAATTACTGTCATCGCAAAAGTATTAGGTTGCTAGTGTGTTTGCGGCCTATGGATAAGGCTGTGCGGGCTAGATAAGATTCGCGCGAATATTTTATGCAGTATGGAGTTGTATAGCGCTCAGCGCATGCGCAGTGGTGCAGGTGAAATTCCGTACACCGAAAATAAATCGTACGAATAAAAATCGTTGTGTGGGCTAGGCCTTACGTAGCAAACTCCAAAATTACCTCTGTTGGGTTTTGAACCCGGGACCTGTCAAAGAGATTACCTATTATTACTTAGTTTGAGGTATTCATGTATTTTGGTACGATATAGTTAGTTAATATTATATTTATCTCGGTTCGAGTTGCAATTATTAGCAATCAATCATTTACCTACTTACCAATAATTAGATTCATTATTCATAATTAAGTCGGAATAGCGCAGTATCTTGAGCAATAATTAATTATTATTATTTTAAATTATTCCAAGGCTACCTCATGTTAAACGTTACTTGCAGAAAAATTACTTAGTTTTTTCCTGTTAGCATTTTCTATGCCAATATTTAATGTTATAAGTACAAGCTGCTTTCAATAATTACACTTTTTAGGATCTCAATCAAAGTTTCTTAATCACACTAATATTATAAAGGAGAAAGTTTGTATGTGTGTGTGTGTGTGTGTGTGTGTGTGTGTATGTTTGTTACTCCTTCACGCAAAAGCTACTGGACGGATTGGGCTGAAATTTAGAATGGAGATAGATTATACCCTGGATTAGCACATAGGCTACTTTTTATCCCGGAAAATCAAAGAGTTCCCACGGGAATTTTAAAAAACCTACATCCACGCGAACGAAGTCGCGGGTATCAGCTAGTGAGAATTAAAGCACAAGTTACACTTCTATTAAGTTTGCGATTAATTAGCCGATTTAATGGAGCACGCTTTAACTTTCTTGTATTTCCTGGTATTTAGTTACCTAAATAAGATGAATAGTAATAATAAGGCCGCCAAATTGTACCTACCTGCCTATATTTTGTTGTGCTATGTATGTGTTTTTCTGTACTAATTTTGTGGTGTACAATAAAAGCATATTTATTCATTCATAATCTTGGATGAATTCCAAAGTAATACCTAATATTTGAGTCGGAAGTTTTAAAAAACGTTCGAGACCGCTTTGTGCAGTTAGTAGTGAGATCGATAGTCCTTAAAGTGGGTGTCGGTTTCCATTCCCGGTGGATCAATTTGGAATCTAGTTTAGTGTAAAGCTTCTGAAAGCCTTACTTCACCGTTACAACAAGTGATATTTAATTGTTATCTCCGAAACTTATCTCCGAAAAGTTACAGTTGTGTGTCCGGAATCGAACCCCTGAACTCCTGAATAAGAAGCGGGGGTCTTAACGACTAGGCTATCCCTTCTCCATATACTCCATATATGATATACCTACCAACATTAAAGGTGAACCCCAGTAAACCCGGCTGACAACCCTAGTACGAGCGACATGGTATTATGATTGATGGTGAAAGTGTTTAGGGAACTAAAATGCCGGCTCCGGTTACAGCGAGGTCCTACCTACCATATCACAGGGGTAACGTGTATTTTATTTATTCATGAAAGATTCGCGCTTGACCGAGATTTCATCTGGTGGTAAGTGATGGAAACACGTTAACTTGGTACGAATCATCATCATCATTATCGACTACTGAGCACGTTTCTCCTCTTAGAGTAGGCTAAGGGTTTTAGCCCATTATGTCAAATTTGGTTATACGGATAGACAGACACGCTTTCGCAATTAAGTATAATAATGCATATAAATAGGTATGGACGTCCACCTTTAACCACTCAAGTTTTTGTATATACCTCCCTATGTCACTTTAAAACGTAGACCTCCATAAGAAACGACGATTTTCAAAATTTCCATCTGAGCGAAGCCGGGTTAGTCAGCTAGTTTAAAAACAAAGTGTTAAAATACGAGACAAAACCCAACGCCAAACTATTAAATACCACAAATACCTAAGTGTTATAAACGGGCATTTTTTTCCATAACCGGAGCGTGGTAACTGGAACAATACCTACCGAAGGCGGCAATCGAAACAAACGCGTTAAAGAAACGATCAAATGAATACTTATGCAGTTCGATAATCGGCCAGAAGTAGGTGTCGGAAGCCTCGGACACGTGTCTCGCCTCCGAATCGGGCAGCACAATTATTCACATAAGAAAGGGCACATTGTGTCCTCTACGGACAATGGCTAGCAGCCACAGCTTAGTTTTTGCGCCCCCATTATGACAGGCCGATTTTGCAAATGCCGAGCTATGCTTTGCGATGGAGAGCTGGTGTAAACGCCCAAACTGATGGATACCATACCCAAACCATAGAAACTTGCAACTAATAAATAAATGCTAATATTAGAAAATTGCGAAAATGTGTTTGATTATCTATCTCCTAGCTTTTCACAGCCCATAATATGTTTGACGGGTACAGAGATAGTTTGCACCCCTGGGTAGGCTACTTTTTGTCCCCGAAAAACAAAAGTCCCAACGGGTCCCTTAAATAATTTACGTGGACGAAGTCGCGAGCATCATCTATTAGGGGGGGATAGCTTGCATTTTGGAGAAGGGCATAGGATGAGCATAAGCTACTTTCTCACCAAGAAAATCATAGAGTCCCCACGGAGTTGTGCTTACCTACAGAAAACTGACGGACTGGCATAACACCGATGTAAGACTCCAGCCGCTGAGTTTAAAAACTTGAGATTTTGCATGTAAGGACTCCTTTACCACAGATAATTATTTAATTCTAAAAACGATGTTTAGAAACTCCACCCGATCAAATAAAACAAGATTTTTGTTTAAATGATTATTTGAATGAAACAAAACAATAAATCAATTTTTCATCAACGTAATCCGATAGACATTTAGGATATAGGTATAGGAGCACGCGCCATGGTCACGGTGTTGCGCCGCCGCCATCCAGCGGCTCCATGCGACACGTTTGATGTCGTCTATCCACCTAGTGGGAGGTCGTCCAACGCTGCGCTTTCCAGTGTGGGGTCATCAACTAATAGAGCCTTAATATTCTCCACCAGCTCTCTCACCATTTGAATGATCCGATGCTCCAAGATGGCGCGACGCCCGATTTGGTTGCGGCCAGATTAAACAGCCCCCGAACAATCGGATGACTGCATGAGTAAAACCTCACGGAGATGAAAAACCCTCACTCGAGTATTCCGGTGCCATTTTAATTACATAATCATTAGAATTATTTTGATTTACAATTGTACCCACTAATGTTTTAATTAATTATTACCAGAATTACAACTCTAGATTGTTGGACATAGCCGTATTTCAATTACCTACTTAGTGCCAATGTTTGCACTGCAAGGATGCAGGTTTTATCAATGAAAATGGATTTTATTTTTAGAGCTCTGTTAATTATTATCCTCAAATACTAAAGGGCATTCAAGTCTCCTTACCTTTTTAATTTAATTTACCTAGGTGAACTAAGTTAGGTAAGGTCTCCTCGTCACTCTTCCTTTAAGTAGGCCACCCTGAAATATTTAAAATATGCATCATCATCATCATCATCAACCCATCGCCGGCTCACGCGGCAAGGATTTCCTTTCAGCTTTATGTATGTCATTGTCCGCCAGGCAGGCCAAGTGCAGATTGGCAGACCTCACTCACCTTTGAGAACATTATGGAGAATTCTTAGGCATGCAGATTTCCTCACAGCGTTTTCCTTCACCGTTAAAGCAAAGTGTTATTTAATTGCTTAAAATGCAGTTAACTCAAACATTTAATTCTGAAAAATTTGAAGTGCATTCCTCCTGAAGACCTCCCTAGTAGAGACCGACGGCTGAACCACTCGGCTACCTTCAAGACGTAAAAAAGAAGTAGGTATGTGTTAGATTTTATTTTCATTCAAAAGTTAATTTCAATTGCAGCAGGGTTTTTGTAGATCTCCCTGCTATTGTTGTCAGATTAGATAATAAACATTAATAACAGTAAAAGTTCCAAAAAAATTGCAACCCAGTGTTGTCCGATTTTGGAGCATTTCAAAAATGAGTGGCGATGATATTTAAAGTGTATTTAAATGACGGTGACCGCCTTTGACGCTCCTCGCCGCGCATTCCGCGCCGGCCGCAGCGCTGCGCCTGCGCCGCATTAGACGTTGATGGATATTTGCCACTCATTTACATGACATTCAAACTAAATGGATATTTAGAAATTTGTGGAACATAACGCGAGTGAATTCATCACTTACAGTTGGTAAAAACAGCGATGTTGTATTGAAGCAACCGTTACCTTGCGGAAGTCCATGATGTACAAGGAATCCGCTGAATCAGACAAAGCCAGGTCATGAAGCGCCCGCCTTCCCCGTTCCCACTGCTACACATGCAGGATAGAAGCCAGCCACCAAGCAAGCCATGCGCAGCACCACCGCGCGGCACCACACGATGCCCCAAAACACACTTGACGCACGTTTCACTCCGACACCGGACCATCCTCAAGTTACATGTAGATCTTACAAAGTTGCATTTGCAAAGATTCTTGTGTCTTCCCATAGGTGCCTTCTGTTCTTTCATGGTAAAGAATAGAAAGACCGACTGGATAGCTATAGCATGGATATCGTATTCGTACCATCGAACAGATCAATAAATCACCAGTCAAGACTAGGGCGAACATTAGAATATTCCGTCACAGAAACATGCACAGAGAACCTCCCTTGTTTGCATTTTTTTAATTTGCTGCCAAGTTGGCCCTTGACTGCTATCTTACCTGATGTTAAAATGGCAATACAGCTTAAGGTAGATAGGTAGGATGACTTGGAAGAGCTAAGTATTATATTGTACTTAGTTTAATTTAATTCATGCAAGTGATCAGTTTCTACGTGGCGTCCATCGATGGTGGCATCTGCAAAGCTAAACGCTAGGCGATAGGTAGGTATGTTTTTATCGATAAGGTGGTAACTAGCCACGGCCTCAGCCTCCCACCAGACGAAAAAAAACTTGCATAATCACAAGCAGCGCACTGATAACATCTTAATTATATGTAATAAGGATCGTGAAGTTGGTCCGTTGACAAAAACCCAACAAAATGTAACGACGACGGTGCGCGGCCGGCCCGACGCGACCAGTATTGTTTCCCAGAGAAAAACATTGAATAACAGCGTCCAATATGGTTTAATTGCGTATTACAATTCGTAGAGATTCGTCCGGGTGTGTGAATGGAGTAGCCGGGGAGGGGGTGGGAGTTTTAAAAGATGTGATTTGAAAGTTAGGGACCATGTATCGGTCCATATGGCACCACTGGCAACACGCACTGTTTGAAGACTTTGGTTTTCAACTAACTACGGGCCTCATAAGAAAGCTCAGAGCCAGTCAGCGAGCGATAGAGAGAGCTGTGCTTGGAGTTACTCTACGTGATCGAATCAGACATGAAGAGGTCCGTAGGAGAGCCAGAATAATGGACATAGTTCAACGGGTTGCGGAGCTGGAGCGGCTATGAGTAGGTCACATCGCTCAAAAAGTAAAAACCCAATAGATATTGGAGTCCCAAGGTGCTAAGATGACACCACTAGGTGACAAGGCGGACGTACGACATCAAAAGAGCCGTGGCAAAGTCAAAAGGCGTGTGAAAGTCCCTCCAATACTTGTAGCTATCCTAACTAGATCTTTGCATCTGTGTAAAGGTTAACCATAATTGTTGGATGCGCCAGTATTTACAATGGTTTCTCGGCAGATTGTTGACAACCACTAGCTCTCGGTTCAGAGAGAGGCTGCTCGGAGCGGGTTGCGGGCGGCGGCGGGGAGAGGGGAGGGTCGTTTGAATGCGCGCGAGTTTTTGGCTGTGCGGGCGCGGGATGCAAACTCGTCGCTCGCCCGAATCCTTCCACAATTTTTTCCCACTTTTGAATAAATGAAATATTCAATACGACCGGCAGAGCTACCAGGCATGCGGGTGACGAGCTGCTTATAATAATATATTCATCATCTAAATTCCATCACTTTTTGTCCCAACTTGCTAAATTGTTATGGAACATGGACAAAAGCGATTTAATACAAAATTATGCATGGTTATTTGTGACGAAAAAATAATCTTGTTACTTATGCCAAAACGATTGCAGTCTGGGCAACAACGCACTGGCGATTCCTCTGCTATTGCAAATGTTCATGGACGACTGTAATCGCTGACTCGCCTGCTCGTTAGCTCGCTATTTGGATTTTTTTTTTAAGTTTTTTTGGAAAAAAGATAAAAGATGCTTATTTCAAGCAATTCGTTTATGCCAAAAAGTTTTGCTTTATCATTGTAAAGGCTAGCGCAGATCTAGCGCCCCGAGTGGCGACTAGTGGAGAGTGCAGACGGGACGCACGGACGACAAGCATCTGAGTCACGGTTATACCGGCAGCTTAGTTGCGACAGATATCAGGAGCCCTAACACGCTGGGATGCCATGGTGACGTCGCTATCTACCGTAGCCAAATGAGGTTGCCAAGTAAGTGTCCAGTGGCTACTGATGCTCGTCATTCATTCGTTTGATTTCGTTATATATTTACCATAAATATATTTAGCATTTCCTGTTCCTATTTTTAGAATTTTAGATGCAGGATCCAACTCTGTTGTAGGGTCATTGCTCACTTTTAGTTATGGGGTTTCAGGAACTATTGATGGTAAATTAATATTGTAACCAAGCAACCACTTCATGATTGAACTTCAAGCCCCGACTCTCATTCATAATGCTGAAAGGGCACTGCTTCTCTAAACCGTGGGGATTCATGAGCTGTAAATGTATGAGTCTCACATATTGTGTGCCTCGAGAAATGATCCTGGGAAGAAAGGTGACTTGATATTAAACGTATCAAGTCATATTATCGTATCTTATAATGAAATCAGCCTTTTATATCGGTTAACGTTTCATTGATAAAATGTTAAGATTATTTTTCTTGTCCTGCAAGTTCAAATGACAGGAAAAGTAGCTCTCAGCGGACAAGCAATCACGGAATAAGACGGAGGGAATCCTTCAAACGCGCCGTGTAACGCAGCGTCGCAAGAAACGCCGGACGCGTTTTACATATTCAGCTAATGAGAGGAAAATATTCAAGCAGCATCAAAGAGCATCTAAGCATGCAGGCTCGCTCCCACGGCGCGGCGGACTGCGGCAAAAACTGGCGGCCGCGGGAGGAACGGGCGGAGCGGAGCGGAGTGGCGGGGAGCGGCGGGGAGTGGCGGGGAGCCGGATAGCGCGCGCGTCTGCCGCGTGCATACTGATGCCGCGTAATTGTCGCGCGCAAAAACGCCGCATGATAATCGAGGAAATGCCTGCGTCTCCTCCCCCTCCCCGCCCGCCGTTCAGATTGTCATCCTCTCGCTTTGCACAATTAGCGACCGCGAATGAAGACAGGGATGAAAATAACGAGGCAATCGTTTTATTTGATCCAGTTTTTGATCGTTGAAACTAGTCATTAAATTGACGCTAATCTATCAATTTGAATAGATGTTGTCACAAATGGATTGCTACTCACTAGGATTTTTCGAAATATTTCCATTTCTCGCAACGACCTTGGATATTTTTTTAAGCAAAAAGCTGAACTCGAATCCTTGCAATTGAAAATTCTATACATATTTTACCTCGGAGATTATCTCGTCGAACCTACACTAACTACTTTTTAATTGTATAAAGTCACGTACAAATATTTAAATTACAACGTAGTTACCTACTTCGAAAAAGTGTCCAATAGTTTTATTACCGACGGACTGGCACATGATGGTTTACATAAAGAGCTTCATCTAATAAATTGAATTTTGCTCTTGATTTATCGATAGCCGACGCAGCTGTTACATAACAAACTGAGTCCTACGTTGAAATAATTGAATCTTGTAAAGTAATATTAAGTATTTGTTAGCTACACAAATATTTACATCCCAACGATTTTCAATTTCAATACAATCAAATAAATTCAAATAATCTATTAAATTGAAACGGTTCTCGAATGAAGCGTCATAAAGCCGCGCGTATACTTTATGCTAGATCGCGGATGTTCTACAAATAATACTTGTGAACGTACACGATTTAGCCTCGCGTTGCCAACTTGCCTGTGCGGAAACCGCGTCGTTACCGCACTGTGTTTGGGTTGATAATGGCGCGTTTTCCGTGGCGGGAGACTGCAGGGAGGAAGGAGCGTCTTCTCACGCGGGTGAAGTATTGTAATTGCGCGGCGCATCGCCGTAAAGCAAGCATGCAGTTTGAATATCGCTGCTTGCCGCCGGACGACGTGATGTATGTAGCTGCCAAACTACAGCTCGAAATAATATTACTATTCATTAAGTTTGTCAAAAAACATTTATATAAATTATGTAGCGCATATTTGCACGATTAAATGCACATTTCCAGAAAAAAAAGGCATATTTTAAAGAATGAGATTCATTGAATTTTTTGAAATTCGCCTTTCACAAAGAAAAAATTTTCATTTTCATAACAATTTTTTTTCTTTTTTTTTTTACTGTCTGAGAATGTTTGCTAACTGATAAAGCTTTCTTGATAATTTTCTATCGAGAATTTCAAAACTTTGCAAGCACTTTGTTACTGTTACACTAATTGTCAAGATCGGCCATTTAAAGATGTACAGATTTTATGTTTGGTTTATTTATTATTTTGAGCGTATTCAAATGAACGGCTTGAATGCCATTTCTTTTTGCCTGATCTTCTAGCTTATTAGCTATTTATTATAAAACAAACGCTTTCTATAGAGAAAACGTTAAACTGTTAGATCAGTCAAACGGATTTACTACGTACAATTAGGTGATATAACATAAGATTTCAAAAGGGTAGATGTTTGACAGAAAATCCTGTCATTTATTGCAGATTGCAGATACAGTAGCAGCAGCGTACCACAGTGCCGCTCGTAGTACTGCGGTGCGCAGGCGGTGCGCTGATAATCTAGTTAAACTTATTTATAGCACGAGCTGCGGACCCCACGCGCCGCAACCGCACCCTGACCACCTGATCCTCGGACGAGCGACACAGCTGAGCGAGTTCACGGGTGCTTTGAACACCGCATTAGGTTTTTGAGTCTAAAAGTATAAATTCGATAAAATCATATTTCATAACAAAAAAGTGTACAAGGAACCAAAAGCTTAAATTGCTATAATTCACTAAACCAGACAAATCTGTATGGTGCATAATGAAGCTTGCGATATGCACCACATTGCAAAGCTTTGCAATTGGGCATTGTAAGGTCTACATCTCCTGAGGATGCTCCGGTGTCGGGGCGAAACGTGCGTCGAGTGGTTTTGGGATTTGTGTGGTGCTGCGTGGTGGTGGTGCGTATTGCTTGCTTGGTGGCTGGCTTTTCCTGCATGTTTAGCAGTGGGAGAGCGGGCGGTGCATGTCGCATGCTGCATGTTGCATCATACAGACTTGTCTGGTTTAGCGGATTATAGCAAATTAAGCTTTTGGTTCCTTGTATAGTTATATTGTTCCATGGAGTTCCGCAAAATAACGCCTGCTTCTGTACAAAAAAAGTGCAAACACATACTTTTTTCCGTAGTCTGTACAAGACTTTATAGAGCCTCTTACAAAAAAATATTTCTTGTTATATAAAAGAAAGTTGTTGTTATCTGAAATAATAAATAAAGCCTTCAATTTAAATTGCAAACACAGAACAACCAAGGATTTGAATTTTGAATCCACACTAGACACTGCGTAAAGATCTGAGGGGCACCTATTTCATTAAAATAGGTTGAATTTCCATTTATGCGCATACAGACAAGGCTATAATCAATATTAAACATAAATCAATTGTTTATAAGGTTATGACACATAGCGCGAGTGAGTAATATGATCATATTAGTTTAATATAATGTGAATAAAAATATCATTAAATAAAACAGATCAAGTGCGTCCCTCCACGTAACAGAGAAGGTTCTGTAACCATATCTGTAGCTAAAACTTTTAAACGCGACAAAAATTAATTGATTTCTAAATCCAGAATTTTTTCGCTGTATGCTAATTAGGACTTTTAATTAATAGCTCAGGTTAAACTTGCCTAGAGTCTCCAGTCGTAAATAAATAATGGTTTATTAAAAATAATGCAAGTGAAATAATACCCAGTTAATTTTTTAGTTTTGAAAACTTATAAGAACCTACATCCACTAGTTTTTGCCCGCGACTTCGTCCGCGTGAAATTAGGTTCTTTTAAATCACATGTACCCATGTGTCCCACGTCACTTCTTGTATATTTAACCCTATGCTTGCCTGTAAAAATCTATCTAAATTTCCGTTCTCTTTTCCTTAAAAAATCCTAAAATCCTGTAATAGATAATTCTTTACTTTTGCTCTAAAATCCACATACTAATTATAGAGTACATACAAACCGCTATTTTACTAACCTACTTAAGTATCTAAGGAGATACTTAGGTATGCTAAACTTCAGCACGACGATCCGTCCAGTGATTGAGTTGTGTGTTGATAGATCACTCATTCAGTCACTTTTTCCTTTCATAAGTAAGCCTTATTAGCTTTGAGTTATCTAATTTCAAGGCTATTTAGTTTATTAAGCAGATGGTTTTCCAAATTAAATTTAATAAAAAATGTTTACAAGATGAATGGTGTATTTATGACAAGATATTTTATAAATAATAATTTTTAATTAAGTTTACAATGATTAATGTTGGAAAATAATAATTGACCACGGAATTCTAAAAATATGCAATACGAGGAAATATGCAATTTTATACAAGCATATTTCATTAATAAGTTGTGAGAATTGCCCCGAAGTGCCGCAAAAGGCAACTCGTTAGATATCCCTCATGCATCTCATTATTGTAATATTTCCACAGCTTCCTTTAGTTACACGAGACGTTTCTAGCCTGGTAGTCTGTTTGAGAACTTTGAGAACTGCCTTACTAAATCACTACCCACATAGCCAAATGAAATGAAATGAAATGATCTTTATTTGCAAAAAACATTAGCATGCAAATATTTAAGGTCAAGTAGTTAAGACGTCAGCCATATCTATTCGGGAGATCGGGGGTTCAATACCGGGCATGCATTTCTAAATTTTTGGAGTTATGTGCGTTTCAAGCAATTTAATATTACTTGCTATCGCGAGGAATCCTTTATGCCTGAGAGTTCTCCATAATGTTATCAAAATGAAAAGCTTCACATATTATATTTGAGCCTACAAAATATTTTGTTCCTCAGCAGGAACTAAACCCGCGACTGCAACCTCATCTCTTGCAAGGTGAGCTCTCATGCTGCTGTGCTTGAGGGTGTCCCTAAGGTTTAGATATATCTAAACTCAACTTCAACTTCACTCAGTGGGTACACTAATCACCTACTATAAACTAACAAGTAATACATACAAATAGTACATCTACTCATATGAAACAGCCCTACCAGACGGGTAGGGCTGTTTTACAATACAATAATTAATAGTAATTGTTCTAGACGAGCCATACCGCGGTATCAACATAGTGGTACATATAATAATAATTACTATTGGCATTATCATATTATGTTACATTTCCATAATAATTGTCCTTTCAATATTCAACGAAAGATACCATCACGGTGGTGCAGTAAATTTTTCCATTCTTAAGGGAAATCGTAAGGTCACTATAAATACCGCTTATCTACCTATTCATAATTATTATTATATTGGAAATAATAATATTGAATTAATAAGCTTGTCTATTGTTATATTTTATTACAAAGAGATTTATTCATGTATCTACGCAACATGTCCAGATATCTAGGCACCTGCATGTACCTACTTATAATTTATTCTTATAATTACTGTTGGAAGTTGACTGCCTAAAGAAAAGAACTTCTACCGTGTGTGAGAAAACATGTTTTTAAAAATATTTTTAACCTCCGATCCAAAAAGAGGGGTTTTATAAGTTTGACGTGTGTATCATGGTACCTCTTAAACGAATGGACCGATTTTAATTTAGTTTTTTTTGTTTCAAAACCTGGCTTGATCGAGAGTGTTCTTAGCTATAATTGAAAAAAATCGGTTCAGCCGTATGAAAGTTATCAGCTTTTTTTTAGTTTTCTTATAAAGGTTTTTGTGTCGGGGGCTTTTTAAATTTTAAGTTATTTTCCTATGTACTTACGTAGCGAATGTAACTAACATTTTTTAATCTGCAACTCAAGTTAACTTAAGCATATCGATCTCCGATATAGATGAGATTGGGAGGCTGATATAATTAGCCGGCACAACAATGTTGCGAAGCTTATATTCAGCCCGCAATAGCCATTATAAAGCACAATTTGGGCGACAGTGCGCGCGCGCAGCGTGTTATTACGCGCAGGAGAGCGTACGCAAATCGCCCGGATCAGAATAATTACGACGCCGCTATTATCTCAAACTATACACAATTACTGACCTTCGCCTGTTGCCGTATCATCTATTCTCTCTCCATCAAACATCGGATCTACGAATACGCATGAATCCATTACCGATTTTGTATGCAAATGAAATTGGAAGAAAAACATTGTGTGCAGTTTCACACGCAGTGCAATCGACACCTTTAGAAAGCTAAACTACACGAGAATGAGAATCTACTTGGGAGCCCAACGTCTATCGTTTTTCGAACTATCTATAAATAGGTATGCCCTGCCCATTGCCACTTGAGCTTCGTTGATATTGATTACTCTGGTTATCATTTCGAATTTGGTCTGGTAGAGAAACTCCAAGCATAGGTCTTTCTATCACCCGCTGACTGACTGAGCTTTCTGATGAGGTCCCTGAGACTAAACCTAATACCTAATTACTAGTAGTAAACTAACTATTTGGCTCAGCAATGTACTCCAACCATCGCAAGCCAGTCGGCTCATGGTAGGAGGGATGTTATCATCGACTTCATTACAATATTAATCAATGCTTTCACATGGAGCCCGCCGCCCCGCCGAAGCAGAACAAGCTTTATAATGCCAGTGCGATACTAATGCCGGGTTAACCCGACAAATGATAGAGACAATATGAGTTACGCTAACCACCCGGGAATTAGGGCCTTTTCACATGCATACGGTTGTCCTCTAAACCGTACTGTACTCATGTACACGTAGACAAGTGCACGGGATACTCACGTTTAACGCCACGGTCGCCTTCTTCTTCCTTTCTTTCTTAAGTAGTAGGTAAAATCAACACGTCAACGTCAATTCGTTCGACATTCTGCGGCAAACGTGCAAGATCCTGTGATGTCAGTGGTAGAATCTTGTGGCCTCTTCTCAGACTTGGGAGCGTTTGGAACCCTCGAGCTTTAGTTTTAAGTTAACGTTATTAATTACCACCGTAGCATCATTGTTTGACAATCAGAAATTGTACAATAGTACCCAATTTGAATAAATGACTTGCACTCGTGTTGGCTCGCTTCGGCAACCGTCTTTACAGCTGTTATGTACGAGCTACATATACTCGTTCAGGCGAACGAGTAGTTCTTACTTAGTATATAACTGTTAACACTGTTGCCGCATTGAAACCGTGTTTGTTGTGGATAAGGACGGGCGACACACGGCCAGGATACGGTGCCGTGCTTTGTGAAAGCTGTCGTAACATCTCATACATTAAATTTACACGGCACGGTGACCGTGCGCATGTGAATAAGGCCTTAGTACCCGGTCACGATTTTGGTGTTACGACTTACGACAATGGCCTCTGATTTTAGGTTGTACATATTAAGAAGTAGGGTACATTGATAACAAATATTATGTACCTCTTGACCTCAAAATAATTGTATCTCATGTCTTACTTCCGCTGTGAAGACAACTTATGGTGATTTTAAGAATCGTCAAAATAATTTTGTACTGGAGCCATCTCGTCTAAAAATAATAGATTTACTTCAATTTCAAGGTCAATAGGTACTTAGTATTCATAATGTTTATAACAATACTAGATGACATCCACGGACAGACAGGTTCGGAATGCCTTTCCGACCGAGATTGGAGCGGATTTAATATTTTTTTAAACATACGGGAATTCTGATTTTCCGAGATAAAAAGTAGCCGAACGAAGAAAGATGGTGTCCGAACACCGAAATGCAAGCTTATACCTTTCGTCCAAATCGGTTTTAAACGCATAAGCCGTGAAAAGGTAACACTGTATGAATGGTGTAAAGCTAATATTGGGTTTTAAGTATTATTGTAAGCAGTATTTTTTCATTGCGAATTATAATAATTCACAGAAAAGCTCACAAGATCAATCAATATAGTCGGCTTCCATGTCAGAGAACATAGATGATAATAAGTGATGTAAAACCAGTGTTGGTGGTAATTACGCAGTCTGCGCCCGCTCTAGGTCGCTTCACTAGCAAAACGATGCGAGAGCTAGTGATGTGCCGCCCACGTTGCCGTCCACGGACATCGACACCGAAACGATATGTTTTAATCTGACAAAAAAACCCTTTCTTCAATAATGATTATTTTGTCTGTTATGGAAATATCAGGTGCAACTAGTCGTCATCTCACTACTGAGCACGGGTCTCTTCTCAGAATGAAAAGGATTTTGCCGTTCTTCTTCTTCTCTCTGGGCTGGTTTCCGCACTTAAACGTTTCCGTCTGTTGTGCGTGCGTTGCCCCTCCCCGCCGAAGTCTTCACTCCAGCCATCCAAGCTCGCTCCAGAAGCCAAGTAGACCGCCCAGGTTGCCGAGGACTTCATGGAGTGAGGTTGGGGAACCCAAATGGCGTTCTCGTTGTTCTGCCACGACCATGCACTCCAGGAGCACGTGTGTCGGCGTCTCATCGACCTCCATGCAGGCCCTGCACAGAGGACTGTCGGTAACACCTATAACGAAAAGGTGTTTGTTTAGTGGGCTATGCCCTGTTATGAGTCCCACCACCTTCCTAAGTTTACCTTTGTCCAGGCGGAGTAGTTTGTTAGTTTGTCGTATATCTATGTTAGGGAAAGCCTCTTTGGCTTGCCTGCAGTCAGTTGCGTTTGCCCATAATTGGGAATGCTCCTTAAGTGTTAGTTCATGCAACCAAGTTTTATACTCACTGAAGGGTATGGGTACAATAGGCTGAGGCCCTGTCACCTTCAGCGTCGTGGCCTTGCGTGCTAATGCGTCCGCTGCCTCGTTTCCCTGGTCCCCATCATGTCCTTTGACCCACCGTAGGGTGATATCATTCGACATGGCGAGTGTTTCCAGAGCCTTATGGCAGTCTTGTATGAGTTCGGAGGTTGTCCAGAATTTAGCCAAAGCTTTGAGAACAGCTTGGCTATCTGAGTTAATGTTAATCTTAAAGTTTTTTACCTGTCGATTTGCCATTGCTATGGCTGCGGTTGTAATGCCTACACACTCTGCTTGGAAGACAGAGTTGTCCTTACCGAGTGCGTGACTTATTTTCATGTTTAGTTCTTGGCAGTAGGCCCCTGCTCCTGTGCCAGTTTTTGTTTTGGATCCATCGGTGTACACTTCTATTGCATCCCGTGTTGACTTCGTATCTATGTTTATCTCTGGATATATTTTGTATGGTTTGTCCAGTATGTGTTGTTTCCTGGTTCTGTCACATTTCCACTCCAGGCGTGGTTCTTTGGTTATGCTTTGCACTAGAATTTTAGTGTGCCTTGTGTTCTGTTCTTTCCATAGACCTGAGGTTTTCAGTCTCAAGGCTGCGAGCGTTGCTTCTTCTCTGATTTGTAAGTGTAGGGGCGGGATCCCCAGTATGATTTCAAGTGCTGTTGTTGGTGTGGTACTCATGCAGCCTGTAATGGCGAGGCATGCTTGTCGTTGAAATTTCTGTAGTTCTTGCTGGGCGGTCGTAAGAAGAGTTCTCGGCCACCATATCAAAGCGGCGTATGTTAATGAGCTTCTTACTACCGCTAGGTATAACCACTTTATTATCTTTGGTTTAAGCCCCCATTTTTTCCCCAGCATGCGTTTACATTGGTTTAGTATCGTAAGCGATTTATTAATTTTATCTTCTGTATGTTTTGTATGATTTTGCCGTTGTCCACCACGCTGGCCAACATGGACATACTTCTCACACCTTTGAGTAGCTACACTATGGAGAACTCTCAGGCATGGAAGTTTTCTCGCGATGTTTTCTTTCACCGTTTTAAAGCAAGTGCACTTAATTGCTTTAAACGCACATAACTGCGATAAGTTAGAGGCTCGTATGCCGGATTCGGGAGGTGGGGGATTGAACCCTCCACCTGCCGAATAGGACTGCTTTTTATTTTCTTTTAAACAGATAAAAGAAAAAATTGACTGACTGATTGACTGATCTATCAACGCACAGCTCAAACTACTGGACAGATCAGGCTGAAATTTAGTATTCAGATAGCTATAATATGACGTTGACATCCGCTAAGAAAGGATTCTTGAAAATTCCACCCCTAAGGGGTGAAATAGGGGATTGAAATTTGTGTAGTCCACGCGGATGAGGTTGTGAGCATAAGCCAGTAGGTCTAAGTAGCTATTGTACCATGTGTATGTACTAGCTGATTCGTTCGCGTGGATATAGGTTTTTTGAAATCCCGTGGGAACTCATCGATTTTCCGGGATAAAAATTGATCTATCTCGTAATTTCAACCAAATCCGTCCAGTAGTTTGTGTGAAAAGAGTAACAAATATCCATACATGCATACTTAGAAACTTTCGCGTATATAGGTAGGATGTATCGATACAAATGATACAATATTGTATCGATATAATCCCCCGGCCAACCTTAGCGTGCGTGGCGCGGTTCGCTGATTGGATTTAGTTTAATAACAATAAAGCACCGCTCGCCGCGCGCTGCCCGACCTATGGAAATTGCTCCCCATACTCTATAGTCTATAACTTTATACCAACGCTTCCCAAATGCGGGCTCCAAGCCCTACTATTTATCTCTATAAGAGATCTCTACCAGTGACCCTGTTAAAATATCATTTAAAATATTTTATGAATATTATAACATGCAAGCCATGATAGCATATTAGTTAAGACGTTCGACGCCTATTTGGGTGGTCAGGGGTTTGATGCCTGGCAATTAATTAATATCACTTACTGTAACGGTGAAGGAAAAGATCGTGAAGAAACACGCATGTTTGAGAATTCTCTATTATGTTTTCAAAGTTGTGTGAAGTCTGCACTCCGCACGCTGCACACAATCCGCACTGGGCCCGCGTGGCAGATTATGGCCTAACCCTTCTCATTGTGAGAGGAGACCCGTGTTGGGGTTTTCTATAGGTTGATCATGATGATTAAAACAATCATTATGATTTCAAATGTTATTTATTTTGCAACACAATCGTCCTGTCATAATTGTACATATTTAGTCTATATTTTTCCTAAGCCCCAAATTTTTTTTCTTACTAGTTGCCAATATACTACTCAATTTTACTACGATCTAGCCAATAAATAGTTTAACTTTAACAGTTCAAGTTAATGATTGTCCATTGAAGCATTTCAGTCTTTCTTGGTTAGAGATATATACCTACTTTGCTCACGTGTTCTTTCATCTCTTACACTAGGTACACTTTCACTTATTACTATACACTAACTCAAAAGGTTTAGTCCTTTTTAGTCTTCTAACTGTGTCCGTTCAAAGCCCTAAACACCAACAAAAACTTTATCTTGTTCTTCCCCGCTCCTTCTCAGTGGTTCCAAACTATCGAGTAGAATCAGCAAGAAACACGACGGTCATGAAGGTTGGTGTAAAGTTTGGGAAGCCCTGCAATATAGATGCTCGTACTCATTTATATCCAAACACCATCGCAGCACGAGCTCCGCTGCCGATGCGCAGATCAGATCGACAGTTTGTGTATTTATGTGGCTGCCCACGTATTCAATGCTGCAATTATGCTAACACCTTCGACTCTTCACCGTCATTTATATTATTTATCATCGTCTCATCCCATCGCCGGTCCACTCTGACCTGGTCATCATCCGTCTGAGAGCTTCTTTAATCTTAAGGTGGAAATTAACTATCGGACGTGTCCGTAAGCCGTGGCTGACAGCCGTGACAGATAGGTATGACAGTCGTTTGGGGACGGCATCCGGACGTTATCGTCTGACAAAAATATCCAGCATGCCAGAATTATATCGGACGTCCGAGCGCTTAGGGACGGTCAAAGCTTACGTCCGCTACTTACGGCCGATAGTTTGCACAGTTCAATGTAGACTTTATTATTCAGATTCCTATAAGTTCATCAGCCACGTCTGACAGCAGCGTGAGATAATTTGTTTCCGCCTTTATAATGGTCAATGTAAAGTCTGATGCTGCCCACCACCTTACCTATAGAAACCGAGGCGGGTCCCTACTTTCTAAATATAATTCGTTCTTCTATGACTGCTTACAAGCCTTATAAATCAAGTGTGGGTTTGATATTGCAGTACCATAGTGTATCTACTCGTAGTTTTGAAATGTTTATCAAAATCAACAGACTTTCTAAACTCCTTTCCTGAAAGCTCTTATACATTTAGTGAAAGGCAAAGGCAAAGTAATCGCGAAGCAATGTAATCATAGGTTTGCGTGATTATGATTACGCCTTCACTTCCGACAGAGCAGCCACATCAAACAATGGGTAATGCGCGCAATCATCCGCCGCTGTGATGGCGGTGATCGCGATCCACGTGATTAATATGATTATTTGATTGGTTAATCATAATACCGAAGCGCTGTGCTGTACCTTTCTGGCTTCTTCCTAAGTGTGCCTACCAAACATAGGAACAAGACCTACCGGTTTGCGATTTCTGTTTGTTTTGATTTTTCCGTGCAAAATGCAATGCAGTTTTGGAGAAAACTAACCTAGCTTATATTTTATTCCTGAATCTTATGTGCTCTGAATCAATTATAAATTAGTTAATAGATACAAGTGCTAAGAAATTGCCAAAATTAGACATTCTTTAATGAGTTTAAAATCCCAGCACCGCCACAATAAAAATCAGCACTCAGACCTAAAAAAGAGTGAGTAATGTTTGAACTTTTAACATAGGTATTTTTAGCAGCTGATACCTACGAGTACCTACCTATAAGTTGTTCCTCCGTCGGCACGAGCTACCAGATAATATAATACGTACCTACTTCCTACGTTACAAGTACAAGTCACTACACACTGACTAAAGTCTAAACTATCTCACACATTTTGTTTCTCAGGAAATAAGTATTTAATGTCTAGCGGTCCCTGGGATTTTGCTCTTTTAAATATTATGAAAAATACGAGACCAATTAAATATAATCATATGAATATTTAAAAATCAAACGAACTTACCAAGTGAAGTTCGATTGTAATTATGCGAGCAGCTTCTTTCGACGCGATTTGGTTTACATATTGTAGAACGCGTCCCACGCATCAGCCTAGCACGGATTTTTAGATCTTTTTTGACTTTGAAATTGGCAACACTGCCTACCCGCATCCAATCCCCCACTAGCGCCCTCCCACCACAGCTCGGACCACTTCACGACCGGCTTGTCATTTTAGTTGATAGTTATAGATAGATACATTTTATATTTGTTTATATATGTATGTATATATATAAATTAGGGTAGGGTGTACTTTTGTGTACTTTATGAAAATAATAAAATTAGGGAGGGTGTGTATAAATCGCGTCGAAAGAAGCTGCTCGCATAATTACAATCGAACTTCACTTGGTAAGTTCGTTTGATTTTTAATTATGCTTCGCAGCTTCTTTCTTTGCGATTTGGTTTACATATTGTAGATGTTCAGAGCTAACAAATATAAAATGAGTAACCTATTTGGAAAATAAATAGATTACGTAAGTATTTGTGAATATTACAAATAAAAATTTACATTAAAAACATAATAGATTATGGTATATTATAGCTTGTTGAATCAACTTTTTTAATTGAGTAGTGTAAGGTTATTTTTAAAAATTGATTTGAGTTGTCAAAAATAATATAAAATTATTAATTTATCTAATGCAGGTAGATTGATAAAATCGATATTTGGCTCATTCGATGTCATACAATCTGTTGCTAGGAGGCCAACAAGATTGAACTTGCATAAATACGGGTGTTTCGAAGGTTTTAGTTCAGTCTCCTTCCGAGATTCGGAGCGATATCGCATATTTTCGGTATTTGGATTGTGAACTGAATAATTAGATGTTGTGATAGCAATCACGCTCTAATTAAATTATTTATTTTGGCATTAGTTTGTTTAGATTAAAACTCTCGGATAACCTCTACACATTGAACTTGATGTTTTTTGTGTTGGTTTGAGAGGACATTCCAATAATTCGATAAAAATATTTAAATAATACCTGCTTTTCTGAGTGACGCCATTAATTCAGAAGCGGGACGTGTCTCACGTTGCCTTCATTTCGCTTTGGTATCTTTTTCAAAACAACCCACATTTGATAAATTTTTTTAATGAGTTCGGTGGTTTTGGTGATTAAAATTTTAAGTTTTTTTTTAAAGAATTTAGTCTTTTGTGAAGTGGAAAGTAATTTGCAATAAGTGGTTCAGATTTTGTATACATCGAATGAGAAGTTAGTCGTTTGGATTTATTGTTGACTTGATATTAAAACTGAGAGTTCGGCAGTTCAAGGGTAGGTTTTAATGATTTGACGGAGGGCAGGATAGCCCATGATTTGGATTTGACTTAGGGCAAGGAAGCCCGCGACTGACATGACAAGATTGATTAGAAACACGAGGACGTGTTAAATTCAGGACGGCCGAACTGTAAGGTTATTTTTAAAAATTGATTTGAGTTGTCAAAAATAATATAAAATTATTAATTTATCTAATGCAGGTAGATTGATAAAATCGATATTTGGCTCATTCGATGTCATACAATCTGTTGCTAGGAGGCCAACAAGATTGAACTTGCATAAATACGGGTGTTTCGAAGGTTTTAGTTCAGTCTCCTTCCGAGATTCGGAGCGATATCGCATATTTTCGGTATTTGGATTGTGAACTGAATAATTAGATGTTGTGATAGCAATCACGCTCTAATTAAATTATTTATTTTGGCATTAGTTTGTTTAGATTAAAACTCTCGGATAACCTCTACACATTGAACTTGATGTTTTTTGTGTTGGTTTGAGAGGACATTCCAATAATTCGATAAAAATATTTAAATAATACCTGCTTTTCTGAGTGACGCCAATAGTAGGTATATACTTATACAATACATTTGTGATCTTATACATATACCTACTATCTACATAATAAATCGGCATGTTAAATATAATAAATAATAATAAATTTAATAAATCAACAAAAGTTATCGTTAACTAAGTATCTTTATCTCTCTTTTATAAAATTTAGCGAAAGTAGCCGATAACTGGCTGTAATCAGCAGTGTTATCATTGTTGACACCTGCTCTGCTGGCTCCAGATGTGGATGCATGGCGTGTTATGTGAGCACTAAATTTTGTCATATCAATAACACTTTTATGAATTGTTATCCAATGACTCAATCATTGGGATGATAACTTTTTGTAAGGCCCTTTGTAACTAATATAAACAAATAATCATTATTAGTTTCACAAATAGAATTTGTTTTATTAATATACTACTTTAAACATGTATCTGAATATATACTACTTTAAACATGTATCTGAATATATATAAAATTTTCACTAAAGAAAGGTAATTTCAAAAAAGGGTTGAGAATTGAGATGAATTAGGTCAAGAGGTCGTTATCAAATCTGAAATTTTAATAGTAATCTAGTTCAGCCTATTGACGTTGCTTATTTTTATCAGTGAAAAAGTAAGCACTCTATGAGTAAGCAGTCATTAAAGCCAACAAAGTAAGGGTCTTTTTTTGAAAGATTTCCCAAGTTGAAGTTCTCATGTGGCCATTGTTCAGATAAGTAACTAGGAACAGTGTCAGTATCCCATGTTATACTCGTACTTTGGTTGAGTTGGGCTTGACCTGCAACTCCCTTCATAAACTTCCTAATTTGATAGTCATCTAACATATTAGGAAAACCCAATAACAAGGCAGATAAGTACAAATTTACAGTTCCATTTTTTTTTTTTTGTACTCTTATCAAATATTTTTGTAAGAAAATCTAAAATCACAATAACATTTTTATGACTATAATGATAATCATTTTGTTTACGATATTCTATCTAGGACCTAATACGTGTATCGTATTGTCTGTACGTAATGGTCAGAATGTGAATTAATCACAAGATCAACAATTATTGCTGGTACCGACATTTTCAGATATTTTTGTCGCATAATTTCACGGTGACTAAGTGGATTGTTATGTGAAGATTATGAGGTTTTCTGAAAGGTTAAAAGATTAACGTTAGGATGAAAGTATACATAGGTACATGGTGAGCAGACCGATCTTGTAAACAAAGGAAACTAGGCTTGCGATGGCTAGTTATTATTTTTATCGGTTTTAAGTTATTATTTTTCTTATCATTTTAAAAATTAAAATCAATGGTGGAAACGCATAATAGTACAAATGTTTTTAGGACACCGTAGAGGAATCAACAGTACATGCATCAGGATTGATTTTCTATGTGATGTAAGTCTCACATTTTGCATTGCAACGACTAGCGAACAAATCTATTTCAAAACTGTCAAACACTTGAGTCAACGTTTTAAAAGCATAGTCAGTTAATTCCTGGTTAATTCCCATTCGGTGTCCTGGAAAGATTTTCTCGACAAAATATTAGCTTAGGTATTATCTTTAATTAATAATAAAGATGTAAATACATAAGAATTACGGGTACTGCGCGCTTCCCCCGTACAATTTACGTAGAAAATAACTGCTGTACTATCAATCCTTAAAAGGATTGTCTACGTTACAAAGATCATCTGCAAATACCTTCAAAGCTAGGAAAACTGCCTTTAATTCTAACTCGTTTATATGTAAACAGGAGTCTTTCTTCTTACGACCGGACGCTACACTGTAGCTACACTATACATTATTATAATAAAAAGTACTCCAGTTAAGCATGCGTCCGAATGTTTAATTATCAATTAATTAAAGGTGAAAATGCACTGTTGATACTATTTAACTTTCTCAAATCCTCAAACTCAAATTTAACTATTTCAAATTGCTAAGGCGGTGAATGTTTTTGTTCGTAACTCGGGTTATTTAGTAAGCGATGATACTTGTGACGTTTGAACATTTTCGTATAATAACCCACGAATATTGGACTTCAGGATAAGCTGAAATTAACGGTTCAAACAATCTAGCAAAATCACGAAGTTTGCGTTTCGATTGTGTGAATATCTTTTCAAAAAATAATAATAATAATTAATTTTAATTTTCTTATCATCAAGAGGTTTTAAGTATCATGTCAGAATGCTCACGACATTTAAAACATAAATATTTTCGCTGTGATATAGTTATATTAAAAAACATGCATCTTTTAGGCTGATTTAAGCCAAGTGACAATTTGTTGTAATTAATTTTGATGCAGTGCGATAATCCTCTATTTTAAAATTACTACTTTTAATAAACCTAAATAGGTTTATAAGGTTTAAATACTAAAATATACTATAATAGTTCTTATCTAGAACTGAGAGTTGTGATTCGTCATCTACGAATCGCTCCTATTTCGAGTAATTTGTTTAATGGTTTTTGAAAACCTAAAGACTTGTGAGGTGATTTTGGGCAACAATCACTGGGATTGCTATTTTATTATTTTGGATAGGCGTGCTTATAAAAGGAATAATGTAGCCTTCGATCCATTATAAAACAATTAGATCACTTGTAATAAATACATGATCATTCATGTGAGAAAGGACGTAAACGTCATGCGTACGATACCTCGTGTAGCACTAGCGGCGGCTGTGAGCGCATGCGGCGCGGCGACGACGGCGGCGGCGAGCGCTCGGGTGCCGCGGCGCGGAGGGGCCGGCTGCTCTGCTGCTGGTACTGGCGCGGAACTAGCCGACTCTTCCCTATATCTTGTTTGATTTTTCCGACACATTATCGCCGAATATATACTTGTTAGTATTTGAGTTTTCAAGAGTGTCTATAGAAGACACCACGAATTTTTTCCTGCTTCGTTGTGGTGCATATCACATAAGATTCGGCAGGCGTCGTTCGCTATTGCTCTTGGTTTAAACCTTCGTATATTATGATTTCTAGTGCTGGAGTTAAGGCAGTTAAGGTGTTACCGAGTTGTTTGTGCAATTACACAATTACATTTTACAAAAGGTTCCGTTAGGACTGCTTTTAGCCTCTCAGTTCAAAATTGGAGGTAAAATTTTATCAATTTTCGAGTGACATAATTTCAGTAACCGGGTTTGACTTCTACTTCACGTGCAACCAGCACGTGAAGTAGAGAAGCATCGTCGCTATATTCATCATGAATATTTGAATGAATGAAAACAAAATTGAAATAGCCCTCAATTTAGCTATTCGCTATTTTATTTTTGTTTTGACGGTAAAAGCCCAGAATTTGGCAATTACGCATCAATGTGGTAAGCTTGATGGTTAAAAACCAGGTATTCATCATGAATATTTGAAAGAATGAATATTCAAATTTAAATCAAATTCAAAACATTTTTATTCAATTAGACTTTTACAAGTTCTTTTGAATCGTCGAAAGCATCTACCACTGGTTAAAATAAAATTGAAATAGCCCACAATTTAGCTATTCGCAATTTATTTTTGTTTTGATGGTAAGAGCCCAGAATTTGGCAAATACGCATCGTGACGGTAAAAGCCCAGGAATTTGGCAAATACACATCACTGTGGTAAGCTTGATGGATAAAATCCCTGTATTCATCATGAATATTTGAAAGAATGATAATAAAATTGAAATAGCCCACAATTTAGCTATTCGCTATTTATTTTTGTTTTGATGGTAAGAGCCCAGAATTTGGCAAATACGCATCGTGACGGTAACAACCCAGGAATTTGGCAAATACGCATCACTGTGGTAAACTTGATGGATAAGATCCCTGTATTCATCATGAATATTTGAAAGAATAAAATTGAAATAGCCCACAATTTAGCTATTCGCTATTTATTTTTGTTTTGACGGTAAGAGCCTAGAATTTGGCAATTACGCATCAATGTGATAATTATCCATCAAATAAACTGCAGCTATTTATCAGGAATATTTGAAAGAATAAAAATTCTTTAAATTAAAACTCAAAATATTTCTAGTCAATTAGACTTTAAAAGTTCTTTTAAATCGCCAAAAGCATCTACCACTGGTTAAAATAAAATTGAAATAGCCCACAATTTAGCTATTCGCTATTTATTTTTGTTTTGACGGTAAGAGCCCAGAATTTGGCAATTACGCATCAATGTGGTAAGCTTGATGAATAAACTCCAGCTATTCATCATGAATATTTGAAAGAATGAAAATTCAAATTTAAATTAAAACTCAAATATTTCTATTCAATTAGACTTTAAAAAGATTCTTTTGAATCGTCAAAAGCATCTACCACTGGTTAAAATAAAATTGAAATAGCCCACAATATAGCTATTCGCTATTTATTTTTGTTTGACGGTAAGAGCCCAGAATTTGGCAAATACGCATCATTGTGGTAAGCTTGATGTATACAATCTAGGTATTTATTATGAATATTTGAAAGAACGAAGTCTTCTTTAAAGTTATATTTTTGTATTGGTTTAATTTTAATAAAATGGATTCTACTTACGATTTGTGTTCTCGTTTTTTCTGGCGTTTTTCATTTAGCCTCCTTATTTTTCTCCTAATTCTTTCCTCTGGGTCCTCATTTTTCCTCTTCTTCCCCATGTTCAGAACGATGATTTTAATAATATTTCGCGCGGGTTTCTGTGACGTGCGTAGGCTTCGGCACGGAAACACGTAATGACAAGCCGGTCGTGAAGTGGTCCGAGCTGTGGTGGGAGGGCGCTAGTGGGGGATTGGATGCGGGTAGGCAGTGTTGCCAATTTCAAAGTCAAAAAAGATCTAAAAATCCGTGCTAGGCTGATGCGTGGGACGCGTTCTACAATATGTAAACCAAATCGCAAAGAAAGAAGCTGCGAAGCATAATTGATAAAGCTAAACTGTGCCTCCAAGAATAAATCAACTTAACGATAGCCAATTATATCATATTTCAAGTATTTATTTTAATATCATATTTCAAGTCTTTTAATAAAATAGTGCTTATTTGCAGCTGCAATTTCTAAACTGATTGCGAAAACTGGAAACTCGGTATAATTTCATGAATTTGATTTGTAAGTATTTACTAATGAGAGAGGCAACTTGTTTCGAGCATGTAGAGTCGTTAAAGACATAGCCTGTAGTTGCAAGATGAAGTAAATAGTAGAAGTTACTTCATTAACATTTAACAAGTAGTAGGCACATAAATGAAGAAATATTGAAAATTAATAACCCAGTGGGAACTCTTTGCTTTTCTGGAAAAAGTAGCCTCGCCTGGTCTGTCTTCAGGCTATTTGTATTCCGAATTTTCGTCAAAATCGGTTCAGCGTGTAGACCGTAAAAACACACTTTTGGCTCAATATTAGAATGGATTACTAATCTTCTAGCCAATGTGACTATAATTTAAAATTTATTATATTATAAGTTTAATAAAAAATACTTAGGAGTGTAACTATTCACAATTACATTTTATCATATAGGAAACCATGAAACTAACGCTCCATACAGCATTAGTATGTCTCTTGTTTCCACTTAACGCACCTAATTATCATTGTAGCCAGCAAAAACCAAAATTCGAATCTTTTACAGAATCCCAGAATTTAAAAGGATAAATGCAACATTTGCAAATAAAAAACCCTTTTAAGCTTTCAGATTTCCATGGTGGTCGAAATTAGTCGGAGGCAAACTCGCAAAACATTCCCGGGCTGGCGGTGGCGGAGCGGCCGTGTGTGGCCACCACGGGCCGCGCTGCCCACCGGCCACTTCGCTGGAACCGGCGACCATACTTCGAGGCCTGGTTTTGTGGAAGACCTCACAAACTAAACCGTAGTTACTGTTTAATACGCATATTTTTTGTAGTTTGGATTGCTTGAATTGCAGATTAATCTAAGATCATAATTAAAGCTTTTTGACGATGATTTTGGCGCAGTGGTTGATTTGTTGAGTGGTGGTTTGTTTGTGAGTTCATTTGAGAATTTATGATTTTTGATTTTGCGTCTGGTTAGCTGGGAGGTTTCAGCCGTACCTAGTTACTACGGACGACTATCGTACGATGCCGTTTAAAACAGGTAGGTATTAGAAGGAATAACTTTTAATATGTTTCTACTTGTACTAGGGGTGTCTATCATATTATTATCATATCATTTTATCACATCATGTCCTATATAGGTTTCATCTCAGACTGCATAGTGATTCGTGTCCCATAGAATCACATTCAATCGTTAAATTCCAAGTCAACAAAAAACAAAGACTAAAAGCTCTTTCTTGCAATCGACTGCACAAGAAACTGTTTCTGTTAACTATTTATATGTAATATACTCGTACCTCTTGTTTATAAATATTGAACAGTTTTCTATTTATTATATTAATATGTATTATGTATTGTACCTATGTATTAACTTTTTGCATAGATTCATTACACCTACCCTACTTTAACATAGTTTCTTACACCGATGCAATGGGAATATTTTCTTTTATTTTATAATAATAATTAAGTATTATTCATTTATAACTATAGATATGTGGGAGGAATTATTACTCAGTGTTGTTTCTATTGTAATAAGTATACAATGGATTGTAAATAAATAAATATAAGTTGCATTATACCACCATTATAATAGGTATACTCGTACTAATTTATTCTATTAAGATTAAATTTCTAAACAAACGAGTAGGTAAGCAAAATATTATGTGAAAAAAATATCTACATAATTATTGTAAAATCCTAATGGTCCAGAATTCTGAATTCAACATTTTGAATTCCTCTGTTATCTAATCACCATTATAGTCAACCCATAGCCTGCTCACTACTGAGTACTGGTTTTTTCTCAGAACGAGAATGGTTCGGCCACAGTCTACCACGCTGGCTAAGTGCGGATTGACAGACTTTACACACTTTGAGAACAGTTCTTATAAGTTTAGGTAAATATAAAATTGCTTATTAGCTCTACTCGTAGGCTAGATTGTAATCTTAGTAAAGTACTGCCGTCAGCACTTTATGATTTAAAAAAAATATGAGAAAAGGCATGCAAGTTTCCTCACGACATTTTCTTTAGAAATGATATTTAATTAGCCACTCTTTTATTTTTACCGTTTCGAATACAAGTACTTAGTACCTACTTAGTGTGTAAAGATCTTTTACAGCTAGACTATCGTATACCTAGATTGCAGTAACGGGTACCTATAAATAAGCGTAGAATGCTAAACTCAAAACTGAGCCCATCATACTCAGTGCTCAGTCTCTTTTCAACCTGCATAAGTAAATATTTGAATTGGCTGTGATGTTTATTTTTAATATTAACAGCAAAAACCCTCTCATTATTAATACTTACTTATTTTTGTCGATCGACGTTCTCTGATACATATCTTAATCTTAAATCTACTTTACATTGAATGCCAAATATGAAATCGATCCAAACAATCAAAAGGTTAATTGTCCACTATACCTAGGCCTGCAATGAAAATGGAAGAAAGACTAGGAAATAAAACGTGATATAGTTTTTACTTATTTTTTATTAGCTCATACCTGCGACCGCGTAGATTTAGTTTCTTGAAAATCCTGTCACCTGTGGGAACTCTTTTTTTTGCGCTAAGAGTAACCGCCATCTATACCTATTAAGTACCTATCCATACGAAAAATCACGCCGGAACTACGAGTATGTAGCCTTCCCATTGCCCCTTCAGCGCAACTCGCTGAGCTGTCGGTTACTCTAGTTCTCCAACGGATCTCCTCATTTCTGATTTGATCATGTAGAGAAACTCCAGTCCAAGTTTAACTTGTTCTTATGAGGCCCATAAATAAGAATTATCTCTTCGTACATCCATGGCCCGCAGTTAGCGTCTAGTGGACTCCTACCCTTAAACTCTTATTATACTGCCGATATGAATAAAATAATAATTAAATACAGATTTTAATCGTGTTTTGTGAATGGGACAGTACCGGGTGGCGTCGCGCAAAAACACGCGGACGTCGCTGCTGCATTCACTGCACATTCCCCAGCCGGGCCGGGAACTGCCGAATGGACTAAAGGATTATTTTATTTACACAAAACCATATTATAATAAATACATCGATGTAATATACCTACCGAGTACCAACGTCTTTATTCCAACGCCATCGCAAAGCTTCATATTGCCACCCAGCGCACCACAGAGCACATGGCTATTTAGCCACTTTATTATCAGCTGAGTTCATTAGTAGTTCCATGTATCGTACCCCATTTTTTTTTTTATATGCAAATATTTAGTATTTAGGTTTGTTGAAATTAAGCAGTTAAACGTGGTTTACGCGGGGCACAGAAACGTGCAATACATAAAATATTTACAGTCACAGACAGCTCACTTCGTAGGTAAAGATATTTAAATCAAAATAGACTGCTTTTATTAATTTTATCATGTTATACGATTTTGTCAAACACACTGTATAGCGTATAATGTAGTGCGTAGATACTTCGCAATACAACGTGAACTGCACACTAATCTAAATTTTATTATAATATGCGAATACAAAGTTACCAACTATGTTTTAGAATAAAATGAGGGAACTTTTTATTCTATTGCCAATCGATAAACGAATGTAATAATTATACCTATCTAATGCGTAATATCTACTTAAATTATGTCAATTGAAGGCAGTAAAAACTGACCAAGTCGAATGTTACAAGCGACTGGTATAATTTTTAATAGTTTTTCAATAATAAATAATCGTTTTCGATGCATAAGTAACATATCTATGATAAGTACATGTTTATTGGGCTGCACAGACCGCCCTAGAATTTTATAAGACAGACATTTTATATATTCTAATTTCTATTTAGATTTGTGACTATGGAGCTTGTATCAACTTACTCAAAATTTTTGTATAGATAAATTATTTACAAAGCTTTAAAGTAAATCTATACTAATATAATAATAATATTATTATAAAGAGGTAATGTTTGTAAGTTCGTTTGCAGCACGATGTAATCTCTGGAACTACTGAACCGATTCTGATTTTTTTTTACAAATAGAAAGCTACATTATTCCGAGTGAATTATGTTCTATAGGTATATTTTATTTTCAAAAAAATTACAATCAAATATAAATTGAAAAATTGTAATAACCATTGCGAAGTCGGGGCGGGCTCGCGATAAAATAGCGATATCTACGTAAAAATGAGTGTGTGATACACTTCTGCCTCCCCCTTCCAGGGAAAAACGACCTACCAACTCTTACAGTCACAAACTGAGTTCCACGCGGGTGAAGCCGCAGGCACAACCATATGGTTCATGATAATTTGCACAACAAAGCTCTTCAAAGTCAAAGCATTGCATTTGGCGTCCAAAACTGGTTCCCTCCAGACCACAACGAACCTGATTGCTCGTCAGCTTTGAATGACTCATTCATTATTTCATTCATTGCACTTACCTCGGCATTTTCTTTGAGACAACTAAGAATATATATTGTTATTATATCATGTTATTAATATAATAAATGCGAGGGTTTGTCTGCCTGTCGTGTTACTTTGTCACGGCGCAATCGCTGATCAGTTGATGACGATTGTTGATGGGGTTGTGTCATACTTTCCTGTAGAAATGGTTCACCTTAGGAGAAATATTTCTAGGTACTGGAGAGTAATGTCTCATTGTAAAAAAAATGTCTGTTCAAATAAAGAATTTGAATTTTCAGTTGAATTTGGACAAACAGATTGTATACCCGTAGATGTAAATAAAATACATCTATTTCTCCTTGGTTTCCCAGTTTCCCAACAGAGAGCTATAACTTC
Source organism: Maniola jurtina (assembly GCF_905333055.1). Classification (NCBI taxonomy): domain Eukaryota; kingdom Metazoa; phylum Arthropoda; class Insecta; order Lepidoptera; family Nymphalidae; genus Maniola; species Maniola jurtina. The sequence goes on from NC_060039.1 coordinate 249,561, forward strand.
GTGGGACAGCTTTATGCATGCTCCCGAGCGGCGGGCCGCAATTAAAGGGCCGCTCGCATGTCATTATGTCACCAGCGGGCTGCGTCGGTGGTCTTAGGGTCAAGGCACACTACGCCACTAACCGAATACTACAAATAAGGATGACTTCCTGCCGGCTCTTCTCAGTAGGAACTGCTTCCCGAAACCGTGGTATACCTAGTGTCTTGACTTGTCATCTTTCTTAGGTACTATTTCAGCATCAAGATCAACCCATTGCCGGCTCACTACTGAGAACGGGTCTCTTCACGCTGATCGAGTGCAGATTAGTACACTTGATACGCCTTTGAGAACATTATGGAGGACTTTCAGATATGCAGGTTTCCTCACGATGTTATCCTTCACCATGTTTAATTCATCCAAGCCGTTAAAGCAAGTGATATTTGATTATTTAAAACGCACATGACACTGAGGGCATTATGCATAATTTTCAGGCATGCAGATTTCCTCACGATATTTTCCTTCACCCTTAAATGTTAGAAGTGGGATCGAATCTTTTCGCCTCATAGGAGGTGGACGTTCAACCACCACTCTCTACTTATTACATACTATTAATAAAATAATCGATGTGCTTATATCTAATAGAATCAATATGGACAAAAAATGTAAACAACCAATTGAACAATAAAGCATTCTCGGAAGCTAATGGAATTAAATGGCCATAACGAACCCATCGGGTACTAATTGCACGGATAGGGGAGCCGAGTACCAATTGATAAAGAATCATTTACCAATGAGTCGACATTTGCCGCCATCTGATAACAGACACATGACGACTGGCTGCCAGGCTGTCGCTACAAGACGGCTGGGGGCTTGGGTTCCGTACCCGAACGATGCCAACGGGACTCTCTGTCCGTCCATCCGCCCGTTTGTCTGTCAGTGGGTTGTACCTATCTCGTGAACCGAGAATTGGTAGAGAGTTGAAATTTTCACAGAATATGTATTTCTGTAGCTGCTACAAGAACAATTAATAATAAAAATCTCAAAATGGCTGCCAAGAAAATTAAAAGTGTTATTTCATGTGCGATAATACGGAACCCTTGACCACGTGACCGATTTTTTTATGTTATTGATCCGAAATCCAGACCAAAAAAATAGTTGAACCAAACTTCGTAAATTATTATTTGACTCTACGAGTAGGGTCGAAACCCTAGATAAAACTTTGGAAAAAAAAGCAATGATAATAATTGATAAGGCATGTGCCAGGCTCTCTATGAGTTAGGATTAGTTACTAACCTAACCTAACAAGTTTTTTAAATGACAAAGTAAAATTAAAAGGAGAATAAAATTAGATAAAGTGTATGCCTATAAAAGTACAACGTTAGGTTGCAACTCGCTTGCCTAGAAAATGCCTATTCATTCTTGAATTGAAGGTAGGTAGGTAAGTAGGTACTCTAGTTAAACGTGGCAGGAAACACGGATGCCGGAAGCGCGTTCCACACCTTATAAATGGATCGTAATAATGATGTATAAAAAATACCTGCCTGCTCAATACAATAGGTAGGCAAATAAACAGAATCTAAATTATATGATTATATCAAATAAAATAATATTCTTGATGGAACGTTTTTTGGAACCATTTTAAGAAATGTCTTATAAAAAGCGTTATATCTATACCAATAAGACTAATAATTTAGATAGTTTTCTATTCTACGGAGTAGGTAGGCAGGTACCTCCTCCTCAAATCAAAACTAATCCGCAAATCAAAAATTAGCTCACAACTACAAGTTACAATTCCTTTAACAAAACGCATGGCTCGTGTTGGCTATCACAAATTCCCATCGCGGCATTTGCATATCGCATCGTATCGCCGGCAGGTGGCAACAAAGGGGCAACAAATGCTAACAAGTGGTAGCAAGTCAACGAGTGGGCAAATTAATTAGCACCCCGTATCGCATATCAAATGTAATTGTACTGTAATTGTTCGCATGTAACATCAAACGCGGTGTCGTGAATACCATTGTAACTTTATTAGACGAAATAGCTTTATTAGATGGTCATGTGACCATAACTTAGCTATTCTTTATTATCATGACCTTGCAACTTTACTAGCTAGTTACTATTATCGATTGATCTATCATTGTTGTATTCCTCATTTTTCAAAGCCATAACCAATAATCCTTAGTTATTTTTAATTCTAATTCCTGCCACATTACGGAAACACGATTTCGTCTTTTGGGTTTAACGATTTTATCAGCTGATGTTAGTAATAATAATTAAGAATGCCGGCTGAACTTGGTCTTCGAAGCAGGTGATGAAGTCCTAATTCGGGCCTCCGAAACAGGTCATCCGCAAGCTTGTAGTTTTAGTCGCAAAAGAGAATACTCATATTTGTCATGCACATTTTTCTTTTACATACCTATCACAAAAGTCTCCAACCTATACTTAGTTTGGAAAAACAATAATACTTATACCTAACTCTATAATGTACTTACCTACTCTTGACTGAATTCAGAACATGCTATGACAGCCAATTCTAACAGAGAAACACACACTATGCAGAAGATATATTAGTGCAAAAGAGGTGTGTGCGCAAATACAATACAAAAGCACTCTGTACCTATTCATCACAGAGTAGACTTCATGCTGCATTCCCTCACTCTTGGATTTCGATTGGCACATCGAAGCTGGCAGGCCGGAGAGAGATCAGACACAGAACCAACAGCCTTACGTGCTCTTTACGCCATGTGCCTCGGTAGGTACAGGATTGTAACTTGTCACACCGCCAACATCCCAAAACTCAAAGCTTCTAAGTAAGTACTAAGAATTCCTTGACAGAGATACCTTTTCTCACCCGAGCTAGTTAGTAGGTAGGTACCTACTCGAACCCGGGATCGCATAATTTGTAGTCGAATAAACTTGCCACTAGACATACGAGAGAGCAATGAGGTAGAGGGACGAAATTATTATTGAACCTTATTTAGCCTTATTTACTTATACATTATTGAGAAATTATTTAGCCCTCTCTTCACTCGGTTGCCAATTGTGACGAAACAATAGTGTGGAATGGTTTTTTTGCGGCATTCGTGATGCGATTCACACACAAGTGAAGAGCGAGCATTAGATACACATCCTACTTATTAGAAGATATCTAGGTATCTAAAAAATCTAGCCTATTAGGTAGGTATGTGAGGTAGGAAAGGAAAACACTTTAATGTTTATTAATAACAGCAGTCCACATTCATCCATATAAAAATGAATGCTTTCCACCAGCGCAGCACGGATAGGATTGTATTGGCTGGTTTCTCACAGCATTGAGGCTTGGGCAGACAGAACGCGCGACGAAGCGACGTGTGACATCAACAACAGCAGTCCAAATATCATTACATCCATATAAAAGTGAATACTTTCCACCAGAGCAGTGCAGGCAGGAGCGTATTGGCTGGTTTCTCACAGCATTGAGAGTTGAGACAATCCATATGGACGAAGTTGCGCACATATTATACATATTACTCTTAGTACAAAAATAGCTTATGTCCTGGAGACGGAAATACATTACTTTTAATCCCGGATAATCAAAGAGTTTCCACGGGATTTTCAAAGATCTAAATCCACGCGGAAGAAGTCACGGGCATCATCTAGTTTTTAATAAAGAAATCCCTCGTCAAATCCCAACTCAGTCTAAAATATGTTTATTATCAATTTAAAAAAAAGCTGTTTAATTTTTTACTACGCTGAATTGCTGGCGGTCAGCTTTGCCGGTAGGGTGGTAAGTAACTAGCCGCGGCCAAAACCAGATGGAGAGGCAATTTAGATAAATTTCCAAATTGCCCCAGGAATCTAACCCAAGTCCTCCTACTATAAGACAATAGCGCTCACCACTGCACCTTCATTCGCACGTCGCTATAACGTCGCGTTTTATTCATCCCAGCCTTAAAGCCCGGCCCGCCATATCCAATCCCTTTTATGGATGCGCCGGCGCCTGCACTTTCTTATTTGGCGAGGTGTAGAGCGATGGCAGACATGATCCCAGGGCAATCTGCGCGCGCGCACTTAGCGAGCTACGCAGGAAAGAAACTGCCCCTACTGTCCTATAAACCATTCCTGTTGCGGTTATGAAAAAATGATTGGCTTAGCCTGCATTGCCGTTTTAAGCCACGAGAAAATTTTTCTTTAACAAAATCGATCTGCGATCTATGATAACGATAACTTGTGACTGATGGATAGCCTAGACTGTTAGACTTCGGCTTCCAGTTCTCATATAGAACTACTTAGGTAGGTAGATAGAATAAAATAAATAGTATTAGGTAAGTACCTAATTGCCCAAAAAACTTTTTAAAAGGTTGCAGTGAGGCCAGGCAAAACTGTTGATATTCACAAAATTTTAGTGATGAACTACCTACCTAATTAATACTAATATCATAAAGAGGTTTGTAAGTTTGTTTGTAGGAGATAATCTCTCGAACCAATTTTGAAAATTCTTTCACCAAAAGAGAGCTACATTATTGCTGAGTAACATTCGCTATATTTTACCGACTTTAAAAAAAGGAGGAGGTTCTCAATTCGTCGGAATCTTTTTTTTAAAATAAATATCCGTAAATTGTAATAAGCTACCCGTGCGAAGCCGGGGCAGGTCGCTAATCGTTAATAGGTATGTAAGTACCTACCTACTTACCTCTTCAACATACGAAACTTAAGAAAAGTTTTGCAGAGCTACCAGATAATTAGTTCTACTGTTCCCATAATATCAGCGCTCTGAGGATTCAATGCACGCACAGATAGAACCTGTTTAGCATGACTCAAGCTTGCCTGTGACTGTTCAGTTCCATCGCTATTACGTAGTCACACATCTCAAACCTGGTCACTAGTTAGCGGCTACTAGACCAGTGGGCGTGGCGAGGGGGGGCGTCTCAGGCCCAGCTTACTTGTCATTGGCCGAGCTGCAGTTCCTAGCTCAACTCGCTGAGCGCCCATTGGCCACATCTCGGCGCTCGTCTAGGCTGCGCCGGCGCAAGATTTTCATCGTGCATTGAATGCAAATGTGCTCGGATGGCTTCCGAGCTCCGGAGATCGTCATTTGCAATGATTACTATTCATAAGGCTATTTTAAAGATAAGTAGGTATTTCACTACTCTCCGATGAGACCATTTATTTATAAGTTGTTAGAAATGCAGCCACTTCGAAAAACATTATGTGTATTTTATGGAGATTCGCCTCTGTGTGCTAAATTTTATGTTTTATATGAGTTAACACGTTGATATATTTGATTATGTTAAGTCCGATATTATACTTGTAAAGTAGGAGCTATTTCTCGGCAGAAATATTTCAGGGGAAAAAGAGGCTAAGTATAATCTTAAAATAATGAAATCACGTACCTTTACCGAGGTAGGTATGTATTAGATAAGTAGTTACAAAAAATTGGTGTACCTAAATATAAAATGTATATAATATTTACGTTCATTAATATAAATATTAAGTACCTACCTATATAGGTACCTATAAACCTAAGTACCTACTTATTTTATGTCTAAGTGTTATCATTTGCGCACTTGTTACGATACTACCTACCTACTTATTAGCTAATTAGAATACACTGTTAGACAAAGATAACGTCATGTTACAAAAGTAATAACTCAAAAAAAAAACATAAAAGCAGGTTGCAAGAAAAACGCATGCAAATAGGCAAGTAGGTATTTACCTGTTAATAAAAATATTTTCGCCGAAGATTCAAGTATGAAATTACCTATTCATGTGGATACCACCTAATTGAGATTGTTTTATTAGTTTTTGTGATATTCATGGATGCAGATGGACTGTTTATTAGACATCTAGATCATAAGAAAACTTTAGATTATAATACCTAAGCAGATGTAATTGAATAGGTACCTAGGTAGGTACTTACCTAACTGAAACTGAATTGAAGCAAAGATATTTTGCATTGAAAGCTGACAGCGCAGTCCGCGTACAGTTACGTGCTTACAATAATATAGTCAAAATATTTGAACTTTATATAAAAAAAATTGACCCTGAAAGAGACCCTAAAAGTCTCAATGTTCGACTTGGCGAGGGCAAGGACTTCTTGACAAGGACAAGGATTTCTTGTGATAACAACGAAACTATTGTTTTTCTATGTCTTTATCTACCTAGGAAAGTAGGTATGTCCGTGCAGAAAACACGTCGATCCGTCGCTCCATTGTAGCGTGATTGAAGGACAAAACACTACGTTTTTGCAGTTTTGCAGTGTAGTAACACTTACCTAGTTCAAAAAATTATATGCAAACATTCGAATGATCCATATTCACCTACTTAGCAGACGCGATACGGGTCACGTTATCATAAACAAATAGGTTACTTTCACGTATCGATATCGCAAAAAAATTGTAAATTCTATGGAAATATCGCCTCAGTAATACATTATTATTATCTTGTACAAACACCTCGATAAAGTCAGGTGTCTATAATATGTGGGTCAGAGGCGCACCTGTCCGTCTTCGAAACTGGCAGACATAAGACAAGACACTCGGCTTCTTCTTGTAAAAAAAACAGCCAAGTGTGAGTCTAGGATCCTCTCGCCTCGCCTCAGGGCCGCGCTCCTTTAGGGTCCCGCAAATAATAATTATGAACAGCACAATTATTTAGAGTGTATGAAATATTTTATTTCCAAGCTAAGGCATCGCAACTAAACGTGAAAGAAACACCCTAAAAATATATTGGTCACATCTTACAAACTACTTCGAGTTTCAAATCACAACATCAACAGTTGAAGTGTTCACTACAAAGAATATCTTCTTCTTCTAATGGCATCTTCTAGGAGGTTGGGCCCACTGGATTTCATTCACTGCTGCCCTAAACAGTGACCTTGTACTCATGTTGAACCATTGTGAAGCTACTCAGGTGAGCCAGGAAATTCGTCTACGGCCAGGTCTACGTTAGCCTCTTATCTTGCCTTGTATAGCTGTAGCAGATCATATTTCCAATCGCGCATCATATTAAAAAAACCGGTCAAGTGTGAGTTGGGCCTCACTCTTTTAGGGTTTCGTACATTATTATGAACATCATATTTTGGGTGTATGAAGTATTAATTGTTTTCCAAGCTAGAACATTGCAATAAACCGTGAAAGAAAACCCCAAAAATGTTCGTTTGTTTTTGTCAGCAAATATAAAATCGCGCGACAAGACAGACTCGTTGTTTACTAGTCATTAGCTATTGTCGCGCGTCTGCAAGCTCCTAGGTCAGCTTATGAGCTCTTGTTGAGACGTCTAATAACATCATTACTGACGGCCGCTCCTCTTTAGCAGAATCGAAACAACATACCTACCCTGAGTGTTTTCCCATTAACTTATGGGCACAACCTTGGTACACCTCCTCACCACCAAGCACTAAGCTAATTACTATATAATATTTAGTTTAAGCACCTATAGCATTGCACGTGCTACTTTCATGTAACGGCACTGACATCATTATGTTCAAACAACCTAGGTAGGTTCCTATCTAAAGCCTAGCGCATACCCCACACATTGAATTTGGACGTATGATATAAGTAGTACCTAATCTTAGTCAATCTGGTAGGTATTGCCATGTTATTTTTATTATAGTTTACAAAACACCCGACACAAAGTGAAGCAAGCTTGCCTAGACATTTCCTATTACATAAGTTATTGATTGATTTGACATAGGTTCGTATACCTACTCATTAGATAAAGACACTTATAGTTTTTTGGTGCAGCTGTACTTTTAGCCATTTTCATATCAACTTACAATATATAGGTATCTTCAACTGATTTAAATGATATTTTGTTCGATATTATCAATACTTTATCATCGAGCCGACTAAATAAATGAATATTCATTACATTTCCAATGTATACACGACTCATCCAAGATTACCTGATTCATCAAATATGTAAATGAAGATTACATGTAATATTGTGATAGCATAAGGATAAATATTGTTTTTCATTGATAATGATAAAATATTAATTATGATTTAGTGTTTATTACGCTATTTCTACGTTTTAATAATAGATTTTATTGCATTGTAATAAAATAGGTAGGTTTTAATTTAAATAATAACATAGTAGGTACTTATCTATTAATGTATCTAGATACAATCTTAGATACAATATGTACTGTAAATATTAATGTATCTACATACAAGTGTGCTATTAGAACAAAAGTTTGTATGGATAATAATAATTTATTAATTTCATCATGCAATTTACATAATGTAATTTAAGCTGTGATAGCTAGTAGTTAGGACGTCCGCCTCCTAATCGAAGCTCGGGGGTTCGGTCCCGGGCACGCCACCTCTCACTTTTCATTATTTGCGATTCATTATGGAGTTATGTGCATTTTAATTAAGTAATTAAACATCACTTGCTTTAACATACTGAACATCGTAAGAACACCTGCATGCCCGAGAGTTCTCCATAATGTTCTCAAAGGTATGTAAAGTCCGCACTTGGCCAGCGCGATGGACTATGATAGGCAAAACCCTTCTCACTCTGAGAAGAGACCCGTGCTCTGTAGTGAGCCGGAGATGGGTTGATCGTGATGATGATAATGATGAATGTAATTTAATGTTGTCATAAAAGTAAAATAGTAAAGTATGATATTCCTCACAATAAGCATACCCAAGTAGATAAAATATTTAGTTTCGTAAAAATCAGCTAAGCTATCCTAACCTCGCCTCGATAGTGCAAAATAAATATTGAGGATTTACTATAATAATTGTAATAAAAGCTGTTCATTTGTGAAGTTTATGAGCCTAGTAAAAATGATAAATTTTTCTCCAAGAAAATTAAGTACTTATCTTCTTAGTTTATGGAAAAAGAAAAACCACTAACCTGACTAAGATCCATTACCAAAAAGGTTCTGGAGATGCACACAAAACACGAACAACTAATACACTAGAAAACACTACTAAAACTATCAACTTAACACTGATTCATCTTTATTGAACGAAACTATCAACAAAGTTAAATTGGCACAAAAATTCTAAGAAAAACCTGTTGATCACAAAATATTGTCAATAAAGTTTATGATTGTTTCACACTATATACCTACCTACCTACAGTAGGTATACAGGACAATATTTGAAAAATAAATAGTAAGTTATGTAAAACCGCTAAAACGATAATTGTTTTTTTATGTAAATTGTATAATTAAACTGTCAGTATATCGTTAAATCAGTAAAGAACTGTTAAAAATGTCTATATGGCACACGAAACATCCAATGTTCAACAATAAACTTAGTGGCAAAAAAACCGAAAAATTGGAGAGTTTCGACTCTCGCGGTATTATGCCTACAAGTTACGGACTACGGGTGAGGCATCGCCGTGTTTATCAATATAATTTAAATCGCGCCAAGACTGAGGCGGTGGACACTACAGGTCGGTAAAACGATAGGTATAAGCGAGCAGAGTCGTCCCAACGGTAACACCTTTTAACTTCTCGCAATTTTATAAAAGGTCCTACATGGAAACCGTATGAACTTGACATTTTTCAAAATGTCAAATGAAGTTAAAAAAATCAAAAGTTTAAAGTACAAATAAATATCTTAAGTTAATGAGTCAACTGCTATGGTGTTGAGGGAAATCTACTACCAAGTGCTATGTAATTAATAAGTTATTATTGTTTTTGTTTTGAAATAAATTAAATAATTAAACGGTATGTTAGAACTAGAAAGTATAGTAACAAGTAAATGTTTTTTTTTGTTTTATTTAGTTATTTCATTCTGGCATGTTCCTTTAACTAACGTAAAAGTACGTAACAATCGTCCTTAAAATAGCTGACTACCTAATTATACATTGTGCTTAGTTATAAAACACAATATCTAATTTAAAAACTTGAGCAAATCACGCTATGTCATTAGAGGTAATTCTATTCACTACGCAGATAAAATGTAAATTTATAGTAAATTAATTCTAACGACCATTTCTAATTATTACCAACTGAAAAATGTTTTCTTAGTCATATCTCACATGATTAATTAATTCATTTACTATATTAGCAGGCGTTAGTCACCTAAACAACAGAGCAACTATGACGTGTTTTACAATAGATGTCCAATGAAATAACTAACGCTTGGTTTCATCAATGTGGGAGGAAATGTTATGCTTCGTTCTTTACAAAAAAAATATCTTAAATATTCAGAACTGACCGAATATTGTGACACATACTGTAATTTGTTTCTAATAGGTACTAAGTTTCTCTTAGGTTCGCCCGAAAGATTATAGTGATTAGTGAACTAATTTTTTTATTGCAAATCGCTCAATTAACTAAAAACACCCTTTTCTAGGCAAAGTCGGTTAGTTGTAACCGCGAGTTTGCGCGCCAGTACCTGTGCTAGTACCGAAGATAGTTAATGTTTACTCTTCGATAAGTGGCCGATACGTGAAAGTTATCGTAATCAAATAACTTAAACGACATATTTTGTATATTTTATGCTATCGACGCGAATCATTTTCATATGAAGTGAGTGTATCCGTTCCACTGAACTTTACTCACTACGAAACTAAAGGAGCCATTGTGTTTGTTTGTGAGAACATCATGTTAGGAATTATCAATTGAAATTCGAAGGTTGAACCCCATTTTCGTATTTGTCGTGCCTCATCATCATCAAGACCAACCCATTGCCAGCCAACTACTGAGCACAGGTCTTCCTCAGCATGAGAAGGATTTGCTACACGCTAGCCAAATTTGGATTGGCAGACTATTCACACACCTTTGAGAACATTATGGATACAGGTTTCCTCGTGATGTTTGCATGAAAAGTTAGAGGTGCGTGTCCAGTCTCGAACCCCGGACTCTCCGACTAGAAGGCTTAGCCACATGACTATGAGTAGTTATTATTATCCGTATAAAACTAGCTTAAATGCCCGCGAGTTCGTCCGCGTGGACTACACAAATTTCAAACCCCTATTTGACCTTTTTAGACGTTGAATTTTCCAAAAATGCTTTTGTTAGCGGATGTCTACGCCATAATAGCTATTCGCGTGCCTTTCAGGCCGATCCGTCCAGTAGTTTGAGCTGTGCGATGATAGATCAGTCAGTCAGTTTTCCTTGTAATATATTTCCTTGTAATATATTTCCTTGTAATATATTTGAATGTATTACGCCAAATGTTCTGCAACTTGTTAATTAATTAGCAATTTAGCAGGCATTGTTCGGTTCATCGCTTAGTTATTCATGAAGTAGGTAGGTATCTGGTATGCCAATGAATTCACGAGTGGTGCTATTGTCCGAATAACAGTTTAGCAAATATTTGCACAAATATGATTATGAATCGTTTAACTACATAATTACTTTGTTATTGCTAGTTTATGAATCAACGTGCAAATAATTAGGTAGGTAGGTACATTGCTTTTATTATTTAGGTAGGTACGTTCATATCAATTTAACTTATTTCTATTGTTCTCCTTGAGGCCAGGCGTTGGGATAACCGATAACCATCCCTTAAGTAGGTAGGTATAACAAGGTCATAATATTATGTGGAACAACTTTCAACAAGTGTAAATTAAAAATTTATATCACCCCCGACAAGTGAAGGTTACAGTAACTAGAAAAAAGCTGGTAACTTTAAAACGGCTGAATCGATTTTCTTGGATGATAGCTAAGAACACTCTCGATCAAGCCACCTTTCAAACAAAAAAAACTAAATTAAAATCGGTTCATTCGTTTAGGCGCTACGATGCCACAGACAGATACACAGATACACACGTCAAACTTATAACACCCCTCTTTTTGGGTCGGGGGTTAAAAATAAACGTTTGTCTTTCTTTCTTTATTTTAATAACATTTTCTCTATCAAATTTAACTTGGTAGGTAAGTAGGTAGTACCTAGTTATAAATATCTGGTTCTAAGGTTTAAAATTTTTAGCAATAACGTATGTCAATTTTTGGGTTCCTTGTGAGTTATGCGGTTTAAAGAAACACTAATTAGTCAGTAAAATCAATAATTAATTAGTGTTAATTTCCAGCGCAGTTAATTATTGCTTTATTATACCGTCACATAAATCAACAAGCCTCGCGTTTGGCACGTTGGTAAACACGCACTGTATACCTACCTATTTATATGAAAGTGCGTGCCACTTACTTTAAAAAAACCTGCATAAAATTAGAAAAATTAGGAGACAGGAAAATTAAATGATTTAGTTTTAACAACGTAATACAAATCCCACCAAAAATATTTCATGCAAAGGTTGCCAAGACTCACAAGTTCATAATGTTAAAAAGTTATGAGATCTCTAGTAGAGTCAAGCCCCTACCTGAGCTTTGATTTGTGCTGCAAATGGGACCTATCCCAAGTCCAATGTATTAGCTCTTAACAGGACTCTCTCCATCACTTACTCCATACAATCGTAGTTCCAATTTCATTTGAATATTAAGCAACCAAAGTCCATGAAATTTTGCAGACATATTCTAGAGACTAATATATGTGGTGTGGTGTTGTAGATTTTTCTAAAAATATGTAGTTTCAAAATTACAGGAGCTCAAAAATTTGTATGTGAATTTTTAAGACCGCGTAACTTTGAAACCGAATATTTTAACAGAAATCTGGAAAACCACAGGCATAGATATTAGTTTCTAGAATTCCTGCGTCGTTTCCTATATTTTGAGGATCGTTGCTCCCCTTTGATACGATGTTCTTCCATTGCTCTCTGTTTCTTGCCTTCTAGAATATGTCTGCAAAATTTCATGGACTTCGGTTGCTTAATATTTAAATGAAATTGGAACTACGTTTGTATGGAGCGAGTGACGGAGAGACCCCTTTTAAGTATTGTTGACTGTATCACATTCATAACAATCAATAACAAATAACTCTACTTAAAGCTCTGATTCTACAAACTCTACATCTTGATTAAAACGGCTTGGCTCGTCTTGGCGGGGGCACTGCCGTAATGTGTTTATATGTTTAGTTAATTTTGTATTTATTTCTGTTGTTGATAGTTGATATCTACGCTACTTAGTCTTACGTAGTACCACAGTTTTAGTGGTACCATGGTAGGACAAAAATAAATAATAAATATTTTAATCCAACAGAATAAAATAAATAGACATACAATTCTTATGTACTTATCTACTCTACATACTCAAGCAAATTTTGAAAAATATCAAAGGCCACTTATATAATTTAAAATAGTATGTTTTCTAAAAGCTCAACCGTAATAACTATAGGTACTTAACATTATCATCTATCAAAAAGAAAATCCATTACTTCAATCAAGTGTTTAAAACAAATTGTTGCGAAATTTAAGAACCACCTACTTAATTAAATAAGAAATATTATTTATTTATTCCAACCAAGACAAATAAGCTATTCAGTATAATAATTGTGATCAAAAACTTTTTATTACTTAATCAAAATGGCTAATACGGTGAGCAGTCCGTTATTACAACGGATTGGTAGCTGCCAGCCAAGCAACGGGCAACGGTACCCAACGACCAACAAGTATAAAAGGCAATAAACTATTGCTAACTGCTCGAATTAGAATGATTACACTCAATGCTCGTATTACAAAAACACTCTATTCCAATAAAGACCAATCATGAGAGAGCATGTCGATTTAATCAATTTATTTGAAAGAATCGATGAACTATTAGAATAAGAAAATCGATTTCTAGCTCGTCTCTGTTTACCTACTGATTCAGTAAAATGGTGTATTTAGTCTCATTTATCTAATAACCAGCTAATGCTTGCAACTTGCGTGGATTAAGGTTTTTAAAAATCCCGAGGGAAGTCTTTGATTTTCCGGGATCTAAAGTAGTCCATATCACTCTCCAAGTCTTAAAACTATATATCCATGCAAAAAATCCCGTCGATCCGTTGCCGCGTGATTGAAGGACAAACCAACAAACAAACACACTTTTGCTTTTATAATAAGGGTTGGTACTTACACTTAGGTACCTAGTGAATTTACGTAAAGCGTTTTTTTGGATTTATAATGCATATATAAGGATTTAAGATTTTAGTATTCACATTTGTTTTAATGGATGTAGTCATGTAAGACAATACATTTTTTTAATGATTGATCCCCTTTCTTTGAGATCTAAAATAAATCAAATCAACTGATATTTTGATATGTTTAGAACTACGCAAACATTACTTACTTAGGAAGGTATACCTAAGTGTATATGTAATAGAATAAAATAGATTTTTATTCAAATAGACTTTTACAAGTGCTTTTGAATCGTCAAATAATTTACCACTGGTTCGGAAAAATGACTGACATGACTGACAAAACATGACTGTTAATTTAAAAGTATCAGTGCAGTAGGATATCGATTCGTTTGATTGGAGTCGATCAAAGGGAGATCGATTCCTCTCAAAAAGCATTGACATGCCTACAGCGTGGCGATGAAGTAGTAATGATTTTTTGCGTGCGCGCGGTTGCACCACGCTGCGCTTGCGTCGCTGCTCGCTGGAATCAAGCCACGCTCGTGTTTTATACGAATTTATTGCCTACAGCGTAGTTTTTAAGGAAAAGGTGCTATGTACCATAATACATATCTCTAACTGAGTAGGTACCTATTGCCCATGCGATGGAATCCCAATTTTCTATATCCATACTTCCATACTAATTTAATATTATGTATGCGAAAATATGTCTGCCTGTCTGTCTGTCTGCTAGCTTTTCGCGACTTTGTTTGGTTGAGTTAGCTTGCATTCCGAGGAAGGTCATCATTATACATTATTGAAGGAAAAGAATAGAATAGCCAATCTTTAAGTTATGACAACCCACTGCAGCTATTAAGTACCTATACTTACAATGCAATGTAGTTAATGAGAAGGTAGGTATGTTAAAGTATTTCAAACTTCCTTTAGCGTAGAGGAAATTGTAAGCGATAACTAGGTAGGTAATCTCATTAATCAATAAAAATGACAACAAAACAATGGTTGGAATCAATTCAAATCGCCATTTTAAATCATGTTTCATCAACATAAATCGCAGTTTGATAACGTTAATCTATTTGAATATAAATTCTTTATCATATCAGTCACTTTATGTTAATTTGTCGAACTACCTCGTTGGTCTAGACCAGTCTTTCCCAACGTGGGCGATAACGCCCCCTTGTGGGCGCTGCAGGCCTAAAGGGGGGCGGTAAGAGACCCAGAAAAAAAAGGGGGCATTGTGTAGGGCTTTGGGGTCGATTTATAATTTCATCTACCTAGCTAGGAAGACTCTTAGACACCGGTCAGCCGGAAGAAGAACTTATAGAATTGACAACCAACGAAGAAATAAAAATCAAGTTCAAAAATGGATATCAAGAATTTTGGCTACAAAAACCGATCCCGCAATTGTACCCTGGATTGTAGTCAATTGTTCAACGATTTTTGATAGCATTCCCATCGTCATATTTGTGTGAACGTGGATTTAGTGCTGTGGCAACGCTGCTTACTAAAAAGAGAAATCGTTTGCGTGTTACCGAACGTGGTGACTTGCGGCTGTTTTTGAGTAAATTGGAACCTGATATCAACAAACTTATTGAACAGCATCAGATTCAACCTTCACATTAGTTTTTATATAAGAATTGATTATGTTTGTTTTATTTTCAATAAAAGATACTCTGTCCGAATACTATAAATTTGCGTTTCAATAATCAGTTATAAGTACTTAGCGGTTTTTAAGTATGTTTAAAAAGGGGGGCGTTAAAAAATAATTTATTCTTAAAGTGGGCAGTAGACAAAAAAAGGTTGGGAACCCCTGGCTAGACTCTAGTGCCAAATCAGCCAGGTCCATGCTAGCAAGCTGATTTGATGCGAATTATGAAGTCCTCGGTTCACGTCCCAGAAAAATTATTGTAGCAACTCATAGTTGGTAAGATGGCCATGATACACCGCAGTCGATTTTGCACCTGATCTTTCTCCGGTCGTGTAGGGTGGTCGTCCCATCGGACTATAGATTAAGAGAGTGAGGGAATATAGAATGCATCTGTATTTGCGCAAACTCATATCTCTTGTTTAGTTGACTACTTTCCGCTAAAGTTAGCCGCGCCGGGACGGTAACGTAGGTAGTAAGATTGGATATTTACGAGTATCAACAAAATTTACGAGTTTTTGATGAATCAATGTAAAACTTTAGCTTACTATTGTTTTTTATATTCAACGGATAAGCGCTTTTTACGCTTCGCACTTAGTCACTTTAAAATATGACAAGAAAACCCGGTTTAAAACAGGTTGTAATCAATTTGCTGAATCGTTAATTTAAACGCTGCACTTTATTTTTCCCAGGACATTCATACCGTCTCAGTAATTTTAATTATATCATTCACTAAATCATCATTTACCAGATATGTAGAATCTTATTATCTTAAGGAGAATTCTTCTGCCTGTTTACATAAAAACCCCGGGGTAATTTTAGTTGCTTAAGCACTAGAATCTCGAGAGACATGGAAATATGTGAGTACAACATACGATAGCTAATCGGGAGCAACAGAATTGTTTTTAGGACTTGACATTAGAGGCAAAGCATAGAGATTTACCGAAAAGTTAGAGCGACTAATGGTGAATTTAGTTTTTTCAATAGGTTCTAAATCTTTATCTGAGGAATCTTACAAAAAAGCAGCCTGGTTCAGTTCTGTGCCTGACTGAGTTAATAAAGGATGAAAGTTCGACATTCTTCAAGTCATGCTATCTATGGATATTGCCATATGGGCTTTCGGGCTAAGTTGAAAAAGTTCCAACAGGATTTTTAGGAATTCCACCCCTCATCGATATTCACTTGAGCAAAGTCGAAGTCTGGGCGACTCAGGTAGCATTGATATACCAAAAATAGAAGAATAGCACCCGTGACCCGAATGTCTATATTTTCTGGATTTAGGACTTCTTCGCTTTGTCCTGTCTGTCTGAAATATGATGGTTACATATCGTATGAGTAGAGGCACGATGCAGGGTACAGAAATGCTTGGTTTTGCGCGAGGGAGGAGGTCGCCGCGGGGTGCCGCCGCGCCGCGCGGACGTTTTTGCGGCCACATTATGTCATCGCTGATCGGTCAATCCTGATTACAGAGCCTGCTGTAAAGCTGACCTACCACTGGCTTATATTGTGCTGTCTAACTTGGCCTAACTGTACTCACTAAAAGCTCTAGAAATTTGAATATCAAGTTCCTTTGTTAAGTAATTAAATTAAGCTTGAGGGACCTAAATTATGTGTGAGACTATGTACCTATCTAGGTATCATCACTATCATCATCTCTACCCAACGCCGGCCCACTACTGAGCACGGCTATTCTCTCAGAATTAGAGTTTCAGCTATAGACCTTAACGACATATCACAGACATGGAGAACTCTCAGGCTTGCCAGTTTTTTCACAATGTTTTTCTTCATCGTTAAAGCAAGCGATATTTATTTGCTTAAAACGCACAGCTAATACCCACCTCTGTCTTTTACTAACCTTAAAAAAATTGATTTCGTCATATTTATTTTTATCATGATAAACAAAAGTACCTATTAGTTTTAGTTATTTAGCAATAACAGTTTAGGATCCTTTATCGTTTTTTACTATCATTTTTTTACTCAGATATAAAATACTGCTAATGTCTATACAAATTCCCAATAGAATCTGAAGTAAAGGGTACTTTTATCAGTAGGTAATGTTATTAAAATTGAAGATGGTGTCTTATCAAAACTTGGTCACATGGACTGTCAGCTTAACGTTAGTCCCCTAGACTGCATTACATACATGACTTTACTTTGTAGATAATTGTATATCAATTGAGTCGTGACAAAAACCGCTACGTGTGTGCAATACTTAAGATCTCTACCTACCTCGCCACTGTGAACTCTTCCCTATTGAAGTATATTATATTCCTGCCAATGTTCTACAGTTACACGAGCTTACATTTATGTACAAAAATCCTCAACTCTGAAACTAAATAAGAACTTATTTTAACGAAAATCTGGCAAACCACGGATACAGATTTTAATTCCTACAGTGCAACAAAAAATTATTGAGTTGATATTCAAATGAGAGAGAAATTATGTTTATTTACTAAATACTCTCTCTATAGGTACTTGGTACATAAAGATAATAATCACAAATAAGTACGTTAGTGGAGCATCTTATCAAGTTATCACATTAAAACAAAATGTTTCCGAGAAAGTAATACATATATTAACAGAATGGAGAACACATTATTGTAATTATTGTTTCCGGTCATATCAATCGCGTGATCTTAACAAGAACAACGTACTTAATTATACACTCCTAAAATGTACAAATATCGCGATTTGCGTACATATTTTTAGATAAAATACTTTATAATGTAAGACACATTTAAAGAGACACAGTTTAACAACTCTACAGTTAGGCATAACATGTGGGTCATGTACCTGAAAATGGAGCAATCGTGACACACAAACACTTCGAGCACGGACGTACTGTTTTAAGATGACCATCTGTGTTGACCTTCTGCATTTTCTAAACTATGATTTTCACGTTCTCCAGCTTTCTCGATCCTCGATCCTGAAACATAGGGAAGATATGCATGAATAGGTATGTTAACTGCTCTGTCATCATGGTCACCATTAACAAGATGCGATGGTGACGAATGACGATACAATGTTATGATAACCCGTGGCAAGTTTTACAAGTGCTTTAAAATCATTCAAACATTCAGTGGCTTGACTTGACGATGATGGAGACCTTACGTAAAATATTTGCTGATTTATGATCTTTCGATTGCCTTTTTTTATAAATTAAACAATAAAACTTTCTTTCGGATCCTACTCAAACAGTTACCTACTATTTAGTCTGGTCTCGTTTTCTTTTGTAATATTCTTTTAAAATTTCCTTGCACGATAGAACCCATGTAAATACAACGTTCATTATTATTTTAAGTGGCTCGTTTTTCAGTGGTCAGTATTATTTAGTTAGTCTAATTGCACTCAGTCACAGCAGGCGATGCATTGCCAGTTGCCGTGGCGGGCGATGACAAATTTATCGCGCGCACAATAAAACGCGCTCGTAAAAATATTACTACACCCCTACACCCTCAGCACCCCTTCGACAAACACCCCCACACCCTCCCCCGGCGTAACCCCCGCCCGCCGGGATCCCGCGAGAAATAACACACTTTGTCTTAGAGAGAATCGCGTTCAATCGCGGCACATGCAGCCACGAAAAGATTCACGAGACGCCATAAACATTTGTTGAAGGAGCAAACTACTCCGCCTGGATTAAGATAAACTCAGACAGGTGGCGAAACTCGATACCTACTGCCCATGACAACCCGAACTTCATCTCTCGCAGCACTGCAGATCCGTCGTGACCACGACTATGGCGACGGTGAATATTTGCAGGAACCGTCGGGAGATGATCTAGATCTTTGAGTGACCTCCCCAACTTCAGCCTCTTTTCACAGCGTGCCTTGCGTGACGAAGCACGAGCATCTCGCTGTCTCCTTGTTCCCGCATCGCGAGCAGTGGCCCATTGACCCCGGAATCTACTGTCAAAATTTCAAGTTTCTAGCTCCAGCGATTTAGTTTATGCTTTGATATACCTACATAAAATATAGCGTATACACTGCCCTAAGTAAGAATAGAAAAGTAAGATCAAAGACAATGGATGCGATATTGCCACATCTGACAGCTCGATGCTCCACGTGTAAACATAGTTTGTCGGGTTACGATATTGGTAGCTAACCCGCGGCTCGGCATCGGCTACGTTTACGATTACGTTTTATAGAGCAGGCTCACGGGAAAGCGGGGATTTGTACACATCCATCGCTTTTACGTCGCACATCATTGCAACAATAACACAATAAGTGTATTTTCTACCACTTGCTCGGGAAATTGCTTCATTACCCATTTAAAAAACAAAACGTCAATCGGCTCTTTTCAGTAGGTACGCGATGAAATATCTCGCCAGCAATTTGCAACACGACAATATTAGAAACTAGATGATGACCGCGACTTTGTCCGCGTGGATTCAGGTTTTTAAAAATCCTGTGCGTAGCAACTCTTTGCTTTTCCGGGTTAAAAAGTTGCCGAGCCAAGATTATTAAAGAATGCGTGAAATTAATTACCTGTTTGCAATAATCGCGGCGGGAGACGACCGCCGGACTCCTCCTGCTGTGTTATGGGATCTGCGTGTCGAGGCCGCGTGCTCCTGCTACCTGCTCCTGTAACCACACGAGAATAATATCTTCATTCTATTCATACTTGCGCCGCCTGAACCAAGCGGCTCCCTGCGACTCGTTTGATGTCGTCTGACCACCTAGTGGGGGGATGTTTTGACGCTGCGCTTTCCGATGCGAGGTCGCCGTTCCATCTCTTCGGGAGTTGGGATCCCAATGTGTATCGGTTTTTCAAACTATGTGCCCTGCCCATTGCCACTTTAGCCTCAGCGCTAGCCCGTGGCGTGTGGAAGCCCCTACGAGATATCTATATCCAGCCGTGGACTTCTATCGGTTGATAACGATGGTTATGATTCATACTTATTCATCGATTTATCTGACCCGCTGCGCCGTGACTTCGTATGAGTTGAAGTCTTTCTAATAGAGAAAACAGTATGCAAAATCTCGAGTTCCCACACCCAGCTGAAAAGCTTGACATTATGTATCAGTAAGTTAGATTATTCTTTTATTTGTAAGACGTTAAAATCAGCTGGATAAGAATTATAATTATAACTACTGACTGATGCCCTCGACTTCGTTCCCACAGATATAAGTTTTTAAAAAATCCCGTGGGAACTCATTGATTTTACGAGATAAAAATAAAGTGTAGTCTAATAAAAAGTAATGTGTTAATCCAGGTTATATAATCTATCTCCATTCCCAACCGAATCCGTCTAGTAATTTTTACGTAAAAGAGTAACAAGCATCCATCCATACCACAAAATTTGGCTTTTATAATATTAGAACTTAGTAGGAAGTAGGATAATATTGTTATTAGTTAGGTAAATTAAAAGTCAAAGTCATTTTCCAATAATAATTCCATTCGAGCGAAGCGGGGTGGGTTAGCTAGTACCTACTTATACATTTGAGTTTGCATTTGACCATCACCATAAAAATAACTATGATGATACTCCATACGAATAACAAAATAAACAATAACCATAACGAAAACAAAGCGACCCCTCGCCGGTCTCCGCTGCTGCTCGTAAACTGGTGTCCGCGAATGGCGCAAACAATAAATAGCTCCTAAATAACGCTGATCATGCAAAACTGTCCGCCGCGACCCGCGACCCGCGACCCCTGCCCGGGGGTTGCTGCACCCCCGCGCATTCACGGAATACTAAACTTTAACGATCGACATGAAGGAGAAATATTTTAATTTGTTCGCTCTTGATTAGAGCGAGGGTCTCTTGTCTCCTCTCAGAATGTGAAGGGCTTAGGCTGAGGTCCGGCGTCCACTAGCATTTAATTATTAACAAGATTTTTTTTTGATCCTTTATTCATGCATGCCTTCCCTTTTATTTAAAGAATAATTTATGATATAATTAATCAATAAATGTGACTATATTAAAATAAAACGAGTCACACTCAGAGTAACCACAGGAGTAACCGTGTGACTCGTTGGGAACCCATCGCTAGCCCAGTGCGGAATAGTGACTTCAGATACCTTTTATAATAACGTAATATTATATTCCAATGAATAGTACTTATCAGTGCAGATTCGCCACGCGGCGGCAAGGAACCGGCACGGTCGCGGCACGTTACGGCACGTTACGGCGCGGCTTTACGAGCCATATTTATGGCTCACTCGGACACTCGCCCGTTTTTTACGATAAGCATAAAAGCTGCCGTGAAAGATTTACGCGAAATATATTCCGACTAATGCTGATTGCCCCACTCCCCACCGCACCGCCGCCGCCGCCCGGCCGCGCTATAATGTTATAACTCGTCGCCTCTCGCTGTAATCTTTAAATCAAAGTATCTACTTTTAGTGATACTAACTGAAATGTAAGCTTCTACAAAACCCCTCCTGGCGCTCAACTGCATGTAAATATGAATAAAAGGTGTGTGTTTGATACAACTCAATTAGTATGGCATATTATTGTAAATTGTACATTTGAAAAGAGCAACCGCCGAGTTTCTTGCTGGTTCTTCTCGGTAGGAACAGCATTCCGAACCAGTGGTAGATTATTTTGACGATTCAAAAGCACTTGTAAAAGTTTAATTGAATAAAAATAATTTGAATTTGAATTTGACCAGTTATAACTTGCTTGAAAGTTATATTCAATATAGCTTAGATTGTTATGGTGGTCATCACGAAGTGACTTCTACCTGCTGGTTCACTTGTGCAAGGGTCACCTGCCTCGCTTTCTGGGGCTCTTCATTTTGCCGTGAGGTCAAGCATAACTTATTTGCACACATTATTAATTATTATTATACACAGCTAAATAAAATACTCGTAGCTACTACTTACAGAACATGGTAAACTGCAGTTACAACAAAGACAAGAAAAATGAATGGCTTTTAAATTAACCACGACGGAGGTATACCTATCTCTAAATCGCATTTACCACATTTAAAACATATCAGGAGCATATAGGAGTAGGGCTTAAAGTAAATATGATTACGTTATGTCTGTATGTGAGAGAGACGATCAATTTTTTGATAGTGTCAATCGGCGGAGACAAGTCATTTCTTCTGACAACATTTGATTCCGCGCCCTGCCAATTCAATTTGTAGCACAATGCCGCCAAATATACCCACCGCAGCCTCCGGCGACGTGGCCTGGCCTGGCCTGAACCGCTATACGTAAGTATCTACCTACTAGCGCCGTACCTACGCTACGGGACGAGCGAAATGAAAAGCAAACTCGAACCCGAATAAATATTCGCTTTAGCAACAATCGAGCTCCAACTCACACAATTACGGCGGAATGGAAAACCTTAGATAAATAAAATCGGAAGCGCCCGAGGCGGGCGCGGGCTCGGAGGGGAACACGGCTTTTTCGTAAAAGAAAAAAGCGAAGGCAGCAAACGCAAACACGGAGCGAATGTAGCGAAATTCGAAAGTCCATTCGGTTTATTGACATTCGGGAGGGCGCCGCCCGCCCGGATTCAAATCCCCGCCCGCCCGCCGCGATTTACAATAAATTTCAAGCGGAGAATATGTTTGCAATATGTCGCAGGCCGCTCTCGAGACCAATCACTTTGCCCTTGCTGCCCCCCGCGGCTTGGGGAACCCAATTTTAAACACTTGCTCTGGAATGTCGTACTTGTTTACAACGTAATCGAAAATATCGCGAGGGGAGCCTCAGCCGCAGCCTTTTAAATGGGATTTAGAATACTGCTCAGACTCTGTTATCATATTTCATGCGATGTATTTTTAAGTTGGGGTTGCATTGGGATATTTATTTTGACTGAAATACACAAATTGTCGTCCTTTTACTGCTGCCCAAAAAAAGGAGTGAAATGTTCTCAGGGTTCATGTATATGTATTCATGTATGTGAGTATCTTTATTCCACCGTTCTAACTTCTATGCCTACCCACACAACTCCTAAGAAGGCACAAATCTGTGCCCACAATCCCACAGAACTCCTAAGAAGGCACAAATCTGTGCATCATCCCGAGTGACATTAACTATAATTTTTCCTAAATTAAATATTGCAGTCATTTGTGTAGTTATTTTAATGAATAGAACTTGTTCGAGATAATATTTTTGAACGAGGGACTCTAGATTTATAGAGATGATGGCAGTTTCACAATAAGTATCTATATTTTGCTTCAGTTGTGTTTTGCATATTTTAACGCAGTTCCATTTTACTAGAGAACAATCTTTTCGTACAAAACTGTTTGCTTCAGCTAGATAGATCACAGACTTATTAAAATACATTATAAGTATCTCCAAATAAAAACAGTTGTAGAGAGTTTGTAATCTAGAAAGTTTTGTATAAATAATAAACAAACATAATAAAAATGTTCACAGAATTGACAAGTTTTATGAAGAAAACAAGCAAGTACTTTGAGATTATCTTTCTACAACAGCTATCTTTATTCTTTTGTTTTATTATATTAGAAACGAAAGATTTCGCTATTGTTTTGTGTTAGCTGTCGCGTAAGAATATTTTTTGTTAATTATTTATTAGGTACTTATCTAAAGTTATTATAATAAGTGTTGATAGCTTAGTAGTTAAGATGTCAGCTTCATATTTGAGGGTTTCGGAGTTCCATCCCGGGCCTCTAACTTTTCGGTGTATTTTAAACAACTAACTACAACGACCGCAGCTGGCGCAGTGGTAAGCACTGTGGTCTTATTAGTGGGAGGTCCCGGGTTCCATTCCCGGCAGGGTTTGGAATTTTATAATTTCTAAATCACTGGCCTGGTCTGGTGGGAGGCTTTGGCCGTGACTAGTTACCACTCTACCGGCAAAGCCGTGGCGCTAAGCGATTTCGCGTTCCGGTATCAAAGGAGTTTAATAAAAACTGCCATACCCCTTTCAGGTTAGCCCGCTTCCCTCTTAGACTGCATCATCACTTACCACCAGAATAGATTGCAATCAAGGGCTGACTTGTATCTGAATAAAAATAACCAATCAAGCGAGTCGGATTCGCATGCAAAGGGTGCTGTACCATCGTACATGATGATATACCTAACACCTTTATGTAGACTCTGCAAGTTAATAACGATCTGCGCCATTTGTATGTGATTTAGAGAATTAAATTTTTTGTGACCACATTTTAATTTTTTTTTGTGTTATATACAGATATACAGACAGACAGACAACAAAGTGATCTTATAAGGGTTCCGTTTTTTCCTTTTTAGGTATGGAATCCTAAAAATGTAGTTTATTTGAAGAAACTCCTCAAATAAAGCTGAATTCGTGAATGTATTCATCCTCATCCTGCGCAAATGTAGCGGATGTAAATCGTTGAAAGCTGGGAGCCTCTCACTCGTGTGAGGGTCGAGCTACACAGCCGCGGGGTGCGTTATAGCGCGCCGCTCCTCGCTCCTCATGAATACATCTGACAACGCCACACGGCTACACCGCGAGGGAGTCCCAACCAGGGAGGGTTGATGGTTTTATAATCCACTCACAGCTTTTTTACAACGTTATTTACATGATTTACTAACTCTTCTGTTACTTTGTTAGGCGTGTTTTCTTACACAGTTAATAAAAAATAGAGAACTTGCTGCTTTAGAGTGTTTTGGACTTGAGTTCGGAATTCAGTCGACAATGAACAATTAAAGACATCATTATCTCTACATCTCCACCCATTACCAGTCCACTACTGAATATGGATCTCCTTTCAGAATGAGAAGAGATTAGAACATAGTTCATAGATTGACAGTCTTCACACATATTTGAGAATATTATGGAAAACTCTCAGACAAGCACGTTTCTTCAGAATGGTTTCTCAGAAAGGTTTTGTTTGTCTGTCTGTTTATTACTTGTTGATGGTTTAATTGCCTGGACAGGTTTTCTTAAATAGAGATTTGATTTCATTTTGATTTATCTATTTTTTATACAACTATTTTTTATGTGGGAATTCATCTAATGCCCATGGAAAACGAAATAACAAAAGTCGCAAAGATTCTATAAAATAAGGTTATGGATGAATTTAATTTTTGATAAACATATGAATAAACACTTATATAAACACATCATCGATGCGATGTATAAACTATAGTAACCAGCTTACGTCTATTATTTTACCATAACTTTTAATAATAGAGATTTTAAATGCCATAACCTATACGCCTACGAGGGAAGGTGGGTGAATTATATAATGTCGCGGCGCTACCCCCTTGTGAGGGTTGTGGGGGGTGACTAGGGTTGGTCGGTGGGGGGGATGGGGGGAAGCCATTCGTCAGCGCTCCGCAGAAATGTTTTCATTTTTATTTCATAAATAAAGAGTGGAATCTCGGGTAATGAGGACCTCTACAATATCTGCAGTATTTCACTGTGATCTTTCATAAATAGCTATGAGTATGAGTGGCTATTTTATTTTATATTTAAGGGTTTATACCATTAATTTCGAATTTGCAATTTTACTTGCATGAATTTTTGGTAAACTCTTTGTTTATCGAAAATTCATGCAAGTAAAAGTGGATCTCAAGTTTCTAGTTCTACAACAGTTTACCCGATATCTCAGTGCATGATAGCTTCACCCTTCATCGTGACCAACTCAACGCTGGCCCACTACTGAGCCCAGGTTTCCTTTGGAAGGATTTAAGGTCACGCCACGGACAGGTGCCACGCTGGACCAGTGCGGAATGACAGACTTCACACACCTTTGAGAACATTATGGAGAACTCTCAGACATGCAGGTTTTTTCTTTCACCGAAAGTGTGCGAGTGGCATATACGAATAGGTAGGTACCTACCTATTGCTTAAAACATTCGTCACTGCGAAAAGTTAGAGGTGCGTGCTCGGGATCGAACCTCCGAACTTCCAAATAGGACTATCACAGCTCTTATGAATTTCAACATCACCCTTGAAGTTTGAAAAGTCTTTTCTACTTTTCTTTAGACTTTTAACAAGAGACAATGGAAATAAGACAACTTTCGTAGAGGGTGCATAGAATGTGTGTCGAATGTCCCGGGCGGGGTGCAGGGTGCGGTGGGGGGTAGGTATGGAGGGGGTGTATTGTAAAGTAATATGTAGGATTGTAGCGAGTTTAATTCGAGGCGGGCGGCGACTCAAAGATTTTTCAATTACCAACTTTGTGCCCGGCTCCAATCTCGAACCACAGAGCACCGCTCGGCTTCAGAGACTGAAAATAGTAACACTACAATGCTTTGTTTTTGTTTATTTAGGTGTAGGTCAAACATAGCCCAAAGGAGGCCCAGTGGCAGGTCATGTCTGTTGCAGAACGCGACGGCCGATGGGGGTAGACGCGTTCTGGAGTGGAGATCGCGTACCGGTAAGTGCAGTGTAGGACAACCTCCTGCCCGCTGGACCGATGACCCCACCCCTATAGGTTTTCTCGACAGACACGACGGACGGATGGACCGACAGACAGACAGACAACAAAGTGATTCTATAAGGGTTCCGTTTTTCCTTTTGAGGTCGGGGATCCTAAGAACCCTAACGCCCGTTTCGGATTACTACCTTATATTTTACACTCATAGATAGAGGTGATTGTTTGTATGTCTGCTTATCCTTGTTTTAATCGTCCAACCCGATTCCAACAGGACAAAAGCTAGTTAGATAACAATAAAACTGCCTACATCCAATCGTAACTAGTCTATGTTCGGAGGAATTCTTAATATCAGTGTGCGCTAACTAGGAGTGTATAATATCGGCGGACGGAATGCGACCCCCTCCCCCCGGAACCCCCCCGACCCCGCCCGCCCTCCAGCACATTCCTGATGCTGCAGCGTGCAATAACAGCGAGATGCCTGCGACAGCGGCACAGCTTAGCAACTAGGTACTTAGGAAACAAGTACCTATAATGTGGACTTGCTAAATGTCACGTGGGAATGACGACTCTTTGTTATTCTAGTGAATAGGTAATGCCTGCAATATGTTTAAGTATATTAAAGAAAACGTAGGTAGATACTTTACAGGGTTTTTGAAATATTAACACTCAAGGTAAGGGGCTAAAGATTGAATATGTTATCTGAATGGTCTCCTAAAGAAGCCAATACCTTGACTATGAATTCCAGTATGTCTGACAAATGTAGGGTTGCCAATTACAGTAAGTAGGTAGGTCTTAACAGGGCTCTCTCCGTCACTCGCTTCATACAATCGTAGTTCCAATTTCATTTGAATATTAAGCAACCAAAGTCCATGAAATTTTGCAGACATATTCTAGAAACTAATACCTATCTGTGTCTGTGGTGTTTTAGTTTCTTCTAAAAATATGTAGTTTTAAAATTACAGGGGCTCAAAGATTTGTATGTAAATTTTTAAGACCGCGTAACTTTGAAAACGAATATTTTAACAGAAATCTGGAAAACCACAGACATAGATATAAGTTTCTAGAATATGTCTGCAAAATTGCATGGACTTTGGTTGCTTAATATTCAAATGAAATTGGAACTACGTTTGTATGAAGCGAGTGACGGAGAGAGCCCTCTTAGATAGAGTCATCAACATCTTGATCAAGTCATCACCAAATCAGGATACTGAACACAGGTCTCCTCGCAAAATGAGATGATTTGATCATAGTCTACCAGGCTGGTCAAGTGCGGATCGGCATACTTCACACATTGTGAACATTATCGCACGTAACCTCAAAAAGTTAGAGGTGCATGCCCGGAATCGAACCCCTGACCCCCATTCACCATCATCAGCCTGTGGATGTCCACAGTTGGACATAGGCCTTCCCTATAGAGCGCCACCACACCCCGTCCTCAGCCTCCATTACCATTTTAAAAAAATCAGCCGATGATATAAAGTGTTATGTGGGTAGGTAGTACCTACCTACATCTTAGCAAGGCTTCATGTCCAAGATCTAATGACGAGGACTCATAACACTTCCCATAGGTTTATTATCTTTGCACTTATCACGTTATAACGACCGACTTTACCACTTTAATATTATAAAATTAAGTTTTTAATGAGCACTTATACCAGCAATATAAGAGCACACTAAATTGTTACACTTTAATATTGGTTTAGGTGACGCCTTAAAAGTTAAGTGATAAAACCACTATCCAGTGTGGTCATAACATAATATTACAAGATTTCAAAGATTTTAAGGAGAGCATCACGTAATGACAACAGCTTCTAGGCTACAAGAATTAATTTTTAGGATTTCGTACATCAAAGGGAAATACAAACATACACACATACATACATACATACATAGACTGCTAAAATCATAACCCTTCCTTTTGGCTTTGCCGTAGTCGGGTAAAAAAGGAACCCTTATAGGATCACGTAGTGGTTAAGACGTCGCGTCGGCCTCTTATACGGAAGGTCTGGAGATCGATTCCGGGCCAACTCTAACTTTTCAGAGTTATGTGCGTTTTAAGCAATGAAATACTTATCACTTGCTTCACAGGTGCAGGAAAACATCGTAGAATAGAATAGAATAGAATAGAATAGATTTTTATTCAAATAAACTTTTACAAGTGCTTTTGAATCGTCAAATAATTTACCACTGGTTCGGAATGCCGTTCCTACCGAGAAGAACCAGCAAGAAACTCGGCGGTTGCTCTTTTCAATTGTTCAATTTACAATAATATTCTATACTTCGTATTCTATTCGTAAGGAAACCTGCGTGCCTAAGAGTTCACCATAATATTCTCAAAGATGTGTGAAGTCTGCCAATCCGCACTTGGCCAACGTTGAACCCTTCTCATTCTGGGTCTCCTACCCATGCTCAGTAATGAGCGGGCAATGGGTTGATCATGATAAACCGTATAGTTAATGCATAATTTTTAGTAAGTAATAAGTAGGTACCTACTTATAAATTAAGAAGCATGCAGCGTAGATGGTTCAGTGCGCAAAACTAACACGATACATTGCACTCTGCAAGGGGAGCCATTCATTATGCATGCCACGATCGATGCACCCTCCCCGCACCCCGCGCCCGCGCCCGCACCCTGCACCCTGCACCCTGCACCCTCGAGCACGCGCCGAATACGTTAGTGCTATTTGCATAAGCTGATGGGCCGCCCTTCATTAGAGAGGGTGAGATAATTGAAGCTGCATGTACCGACAAGACGTGGCTCTGTTTTTGTTTTGTCTGTGACTCATTATGTTGGTTTAGGACTGGATATGTAAAGAAGACATGTGTATTGTATGTACTTAGGTAATCTATTTCTCTAGGTAGGTATAGTTGAGGTACTAGTAGTTAGTACCTACTTGCGCAGTTAGCTTTTAAACACGATGTTGAAATAGTTAAAACTGTCTCACCTATCAAAATTTAGGTAGGTGCAGATTATTTTAAACTAAGTACTTGCTTTCTTGCCCACAAATTCGTCTAAATGATATAATTTATAGCCTTTACCATTCGGGCATTCGGGGATACGACTACCTACGTAGTTAAAATATGTAGGTATATTTAGGTAAGTATCAATAAAAGAGTTTTCGGAATCGGATCTGAGTTCCGAAGATTATCCCCTACATCGAAACTTACAAACTTTGCCTCTACGTAAGTATCTACCTAGAGTAGATTTAAATACCTATCTATCTACTTATCTGGTGAGAAATATTAAAAAAAAAATCGGGAGTAGATGTCCGACAATGAATTTTATTTAAGGTAGGTAAGTAGGGATCAACTAATTTTCTAAGCCAGTATTAAAATAAATAAATAACTGCGACTCATGTAATTACTAAGTTCAAAAGGCAGAAATTTTAATCTAGATTCTAAGTAGGTAAAAATACTGAAAATCCAAATGAAATCCCTTATTACAGTGGAAACGAATCGAAGCTCAAACGAAACTAATCAAGGGCACACAAAAGAGTTACAGCGAACGTCTACGAGAGCGTAGCTGCGCTCCCCTCCGCTCCCCGCCCCTCCCGCCCTCCCACGCTCCCTCCCGGGGAGGGTAATTAAGCCTCCCGCGACACTTCGCTCCTCGTTACCGTAGGTCCGGACTTACGGCCTTATCAATAAACCTAATCAAATCCTACACACTCTTACACTCTGAACTTAACGAATAGAATAACTCCTTCAAGCAAAACTTTGAGAACAGCGGGAAGTTCGGCAAAAGGTTAAGATACGACCAAAAGTATTTTAATACTAGCTGATGCCCGCAGCTTCGCCCGCGTGGATTGGTCAGATCCCCTGCAGCATCAGGATTGAGCAGTTGGACTCCAAATTTTTTATGAAACAATGTCGCAAAGTTCCTCTACAGATTAAAAAAGAAATGACGCAAATCGGTTCAGAAATCTCGGAGATTTCGGTGTACATAGATATAAAAACACAACTCCCTTTTTGAAAGTCGGTTAAAAAAGTAGCCTATGTTACTCCCTGGTCAATTCTCTACTTGTCTGTGATAATCCCGTCAAAATCGGTTCAGCCGTTCCCAAGATTAGCCTTTTCAAACAGACAGACAGACAGACAAAAATTTTAAAAACGTGTGATTCAGTATTGTTCAAATAACCATATGACCTTAATATGCGGTAGTTATTTCGAAATTACAGACAGACACTCCAATTTTATTTATTAGTATAGATATAGATTAAAAGGACTCGTAGATATCTGCAAAGTTATTTTTTTTTTTTTGGTTATTTTGGTTATGTAGCATGTTCGCAAATAGATCATACTAGATGATGCCCGCGACTTCGTCCGCGTGGATTTAGGTTTTTCGAAATCCCTTGGGAACTCTTTGATTTTCCGGGATAAAAAGTAGCCTATGTGCTAATCCTGGATATTATCTATCTCCATTCCAAATTTCAGCCAAATCCGTCCAGTAGTTTTTGCGTGAAGGAGTAACAAACATACACACACACACACACACACACACATACAAACTTTCGCCTTTATAATATTAGTGTGATGGAGATCGACGATGCCCTAACAATACTTGGAAGAGAGAGGTTGAAATTATAATTAATAAAAAGCCAGTACTTAGGTACAGACGAATAAACGTAATCTAGAGATGTTACCGTCAAAGTTTCTAACAAAACTCTTAAAAATACTTAAAACATTTTAAAATATCATCCGTACCTATGCATTACTACATCTTCTCTCTGGGCTGGTTTCCGCACTTAAACATTTCTGTCTGTTGTGCGATGCATTACTACATATACAAACAATAACTTTAAGTAGATATAAACTTAGTGCCTTAAAATTCAATATCTTTTTAATTCAAAATCGACTAAAAATACGAGTACCTACCTACCTACGAGCCGATTTTTCCCATGCAATTGAATAAAGAAAAGTTCAAGATAAGTTCAAACCACATAAAATTTAAAAGCGTTAATTCCAAGAGGTAATCACGTACCCGAACCTCGTTATAAGGAATCAATTTACCCCCAGGGGGAGGCCCGTCCCCCCCCAGACGGGATAAAAGGGGGGATGCAATAATTAGGCGCGAGGATTAGCCGGCGAGGAAATTAACTTGAAGCTGAATGGCCTCCTGCCTTCTATTTTAGACGATAGGAGACAATCGCCGATGTCATTAGAGGAACCAATTCCAGCATTCCACAGTTTCCAGGTATTGCCAGAATTGTGCTCATTGAGGCTTGCACTACACATAGCGCGACGCGACGGTGCTGCAGCCCAAGAACAATCAACGCGTCCTCGTGACTTGTTTACCCGACTATAGATGGTAGATGCATTTGACGATTCAAAAGTACTTGTAAAAGTCTAATTAAATAAAATAAAAATTATTATGGTCCGAGTGACATAGGCTACATTTGATGCGAACAAAATTAATAATGGCGCATATTATCACACTAATAACACTGATATTATAAAGGCGAAAGTTTATGTGTATGTTTGTTACTCTTTCATGCAAAAACTACTAAACGGATTTGACTGAAATTTAGAACGGAAATAGAAGAAAAAGGAAATAAAATTAAAATTATACTCTGGCTTAACACATAGGCTTATCAAGGAAAATCAAAGAGTTCCAACGGAATTTTGAGAATCATAAATCCACGCGAGTGAAGTCTCGGGCAATCAGCTAGTATCATTATAAAAGTGGCATAATATTCAGGATGATACGTAGCATATCACACTACTGAGAGCGACGGCCACACCGCGGCTTCTAACCGAGCTCCGTAATGTTTTCACCTCCATATTCCTTGTATTACAAGTACGTCTACGAGTAGGTTGGGCTGGTTTTCGTCACGCGTTATATTTGACCAAGCCTTTACTAAGACTACGTTAGGGAAAGTTTATCGCTTGAGAGGTGAAATCGCGGGAAATTCGCTATATTTTTCCTGAAATGGAACACTTAAAACATACCATACTTTCCCTTTATTTGCTTTCAATTGTTATAGATTATGCTGTAAAGGAGTTTGCTCAATGAACTTTTTAATATGTAGAGGACAGAGCCAACAAAACTAGTAAAAAGAATAAATATACTACAAAGGAATAAACTACTCTATTACTCAATTAAAATTTCGAAAGTGTGTTTGTGTATTATTTTGTTCTTTGTCAATCAAGCAACAACGAAGCAATGATTGATGTGATTTTTTGCATGACCTAAGAGATAGTGGTGTGGCATGCTACTTATTTATCTCGGAATAACAAAGAGTTCCCACGGGATTTTTAAATCCACGCGGATAAAGTCACGGCCATCAGCTAGTAATACTTAAATATACAACATATAGTTGAAACATACTATGTACCTACTTTGACAAATAAAATAATATTCTTAGTTGTACAGTCAGCAACAAAGCTAGCTTTGCACCAGTCCACTAGTCCCTTGTACTGACGGGTGCAAACCCGAGCTTTGTTGCTAACTGTAGGTACTAAACCTAGGCACTTTCATCAGTCATCACTTAGCAAAATGGAGATTTACAAAATTCTGAATATTTGTGAATGCATTCCTACTTTAGATATAAGTACTTGCAACACTGACACATCAGTAGATTAACCGGGGATTCAGATTAAGAATGAATACATCGAGCCAAAGATACTCTGTCATACATTAATTATTACCTCCTCATATGAGCTGTAATGAAAGATACGTCTCATAAAGCATAGCAATAAGCCGCGGATGCTGTACAATGACTTGTGTCGACTGCCCAGGGGGAGGGGGAGCTCCGGGGGGTGCGCGGGGAGGGGTGCAGTGCAGCCCGTCGCCATGGCAACCGCCCCCGCCTAATCAATTGCAGAAATATGTACGATCCATTACCACCACGAGCAGGCCTCTGCCCTCCCTCTCGAAAGCAGAGTTCGCGAACAAATCGGGGGAGTAGAATAGAAAAGTATGGGTCAGATTAAAATGGCCGTTTTATAGGAGAACGCCTGGCGACATTACACACACTCGGGAAGCGAGGAAAAGATGTATAGTTGCATATCGGAGAAGCGATTTAAACTGCCGTTTGAGTGTATTATAAGTTTCTCTTACAGATTATAATAGAAAACAACTAAGTACTTTCCTCCTGAAAAAGCATTTTGTGTCTAAAGCTACAGATTTTTTTAATTATTTGATAGACTTGCAAATTTATTGTATGATGACATGCTTACCAAAGCAGTGATCAGAAGACTTAAAGGAAACCCAAAAAAATCAGCCAAGTACAAATGGAACTCAATCTATTTGCACTTGGTTGATTTGAACCATTGAACTTGGACCATTCATCCGATGGAACCATTGGGTGAATGGTCCAAGTTAGAAAAAACCATGTTATATAATGTAATGACATGGCTATTACCTTTTATTTCCATTAGCATCATTGTTTTCATGCTTCTTAAAAATCTGTCTTGATTTTTCCTTTTTCTTTACATGCCTTTTCTTTTCGTCGTGAGATACACTTGACAACCTGAAAGATTCAAGAAATACTTTTGAAATGTAAGTTACATTAAAACATCCATACTTCAATCCAAATCCATATGTGTGTCGATCTGTTCTCTTTTTAACCGACTTCAAAAAAGGAGGAGAGAGAGGAATGTTTTTTACCGTTTATTTGCCGAACCGATTATGATGGGCACAGATATAGTTATAGCTTGCATCATAGATATGGACATAAGATAATTTCGCGGGTAAAAGATTGATTAGTAAGTAGAATATGTAATCTAAAATTGTTCATTGGATGAATGATAAACAAACTCACATGAATAATGAAGATGCTGAGTGATCCTGTCACCTGTCTTGACAATTGCATTTTGCTGGAATTTCGGGTTTGGTTTCCTCCATACTGCTGAGTGAATTCGTTGTTCGACACAGAGAGAGATCCTCCATCTACGTATGAAAAAAAATTGCCTTTCACTTATGAATATTCAAAGGGTCGTAAATTTAAGTCCCACCAGTGACCAGTAGGGCATTTGTTGTACCAATACCTATCAAATGGAAACAAGTTAGGTCCCATAAAGGACCAAAGTCCAAAGTCCAAATATCGATGAGAATAAAGGCACTAACTGGATGGGTGACTAATATCTCTTCATTTGTGTTATACTGAAACTTTTTATAATTTGAGAAGAGCAAAAGAGTTTCTCGCCGGCTCTTCCTGACTAGCTGTAAGTTTTTCTTTTTAACCGCGACTTTCAAAACGGAAGTGATTCTCAATTCGGCCCGTATTTTTTATAAATAAAAGAAACTACAAATCTAAGCGTGAATCAAGCCCAACTTCATACCTAATACTTACACATGTAGAAACAAAAAATATTATTTTACTTTGTAGTGGTTTTGGAAGTCGGTTTTTTAATTTTTTTTATCAATGAAATACTGGTGCCTACGAACTATACTTCTAATTTAAGTACATAATGGTTTTATATTTATTTATTAGCCTTAATGCTTAAATGACAAGTAGTGCAGCATCCTTGCAATGCACATCTCTCTCATCTGGCAGGCTACTGGCAAGCTCGTGCCAATATCCGCTCGCACCTGCCGCTGAAGGCTGCCATTAACATTGTTTATTAGTTATTACTTATTAGTTATCGCCCCACTAATACCACTAGTAACTAATCGTTTCTGTAATCAAACCAATGGCCCGCGAAACTAATTACCCACCGCAGCCATTGTAAGTTATAACACGACAGTTCTATTGTTATTATTACAAAAAACCAAATCAATTTCAAGAAAAGATACCCGCAAACGAGTAATAATGATTTACTAATAATAATAAAATGCTTAGATGTTATAATATAATCTAAGAAAAAAAAGTTTATTTGAACAAAAAAATCTTTGTTTTTCTATTTCAGTAAATGCATGCAACTGTTATGATGATTTCTGTGGTGCATGCACTGAATCCTGATATGGTTGAAATGGGCAAAGGAAAATATGACAGTTATATTACAATGCTAATGATAATCATTCATGTTGGGAATAAATTGCTGTTATCTGATGAGGAGTTTCGTCCTTTAAAACGCCGAATCGTGTGCATTCTCCTTTTCTGCATTAATGGTCAGAAACAAAAATTATTCAACATTCATACAGCAATGTCGGCACCCTCTATAAAACGTAATAGCCCCTCAAAAATAACTCTTAAAAGGCTCACACACTCCATTATGCGATTTAAAAATCATATTCAAAACCGCCCGTTCAGGCAAACGAGCGTGGCTGCTATTCTATTACCGATATTCCGACCCTAAAATAAATTCCATCGAAGCGCAATAATAATAAAAAAATGTCGAGAGCTTGTCGCGTGCAAAAGACGTGCGGTCACGCGGACCTCCTCCCCTCCGCGCCCGCCACCCTCCCTACCCTCCGGCGACCCTCCGAGCCTCCCTCGCAAGAATATAATATGCATTATGCGAAATCCGTAACTCTTATGTCGGGTCTGGAGAATACCTTAAAGATCCGACCGACAACTCAATATCGATCTTACTTCAACTAGAATAGAGTCTAAATTCAGTTAAACAGCGTAGAGTGTAAGATGTTTTAGCAGCGGAGGCTGGAGGCTTGGTCGGGGCGGGCGAGGCCTGCACTCTCCAGATAACGCCGGGTATTAATCATAGTATTATCGGGCGCGGCCGGTGGCGGCGTCTTTGTTATGACACCGCGTTATTGCAGTTTTTTCTCTATCTACCCTCTATCGCTCGAGAGTGAATTTTCCGGGACAGATGTTTTAGTAATCCGGGACGATAGCACGGCGACGCCAATAAAACATACAATATTATTATGATGCCGCGTCCCGACTCCCGGCCGGGGTCACAACGTGACTCTATTGAGACATAAAATGCAAAACAGATCGTATATTTTTGTTGCGCCCTCGATTACATTAATATATTCATGAGATATACTCGTAACTTAGCAAAGTTCACCTTCACTCTACACTAAACTTGTTACTTACTGATTCACATTGTAAGATCATCTTAGGTATAGCTCTATCACTTTTATCATAATAATATCATAATAAGTATAAAATATTTCGCACTTTGAACTAAGGTGCTCGTTACATAAAGTCTGGTCTATAATTCCACCCATAGTTTATTATTACTTACTTAATATAAAAACCTTTTTCTGCATCATTTTTCACGCTAGACGTAAAAGTATAAATCATAAAGTCGCGTCATACTTTAGCGACTGAACGCGTTGAATGGCGTATTTTCCGGTGAATTTTTGCAAAGGGCTGGCATGACTGGCTCAATTGAAGCTTACATATCTGAGGACGGGCTCGGGGGCGCAACAATTTGTGTATGATTAATGGAAGACGCCGTCGGGAGCGGCGGAAATCTCAGCGCCTCCCGGACTATAAACTTGAACGAAGCTTAGATAATGTGCCAACCTTCACATTTAAAGTCACGGCAACTTGATATGACATAAACACAACGAGCGGGTGATGGAGAGAGCTATGCTTGGAGTTTCTCTACATGATCAAATTTAGAGAACCGAGGAACCGACATAGCTCAACGGGTTACCGATAGACGCTGAGGTCCCAAGGCTCTAGAATGATTACCTCGCACCGAAAAGCCCAGAGTTGAAAGACCCCCACTAGGTCAACCGACAACATCAAACGAGTCGCACCGAGCTGATTGATTCGGGTGACGCAAGACGTGTGGCAGTCCTTACAAGAGACCTAGGTCTAGTAGTGGGTTGATAATGATAATGAGACACAACTACGTTGGGATAACATGAGTATTAACTTTGAATAAAGGCTAATGGGGAAAAATAATGTCTTGTCGTAACTTCCGAAAAATAACGGTAGATTTTCCTGTAAGAACCGTTAACAACGGCTGCTTATTTCTAATTTGAATTTTGAAAAAGACAACTGTCTTGATTCTAGGTGGTATGGCATTGGTAATACGGTCATACCAATCCACTTTTGATCGCACTTTGATCTAGTTTGAAAAAAAATAATGGTCAGAAACAGAACTGATTCTGTGGACACTATCGATTTTACCCCACATGTAGGTATATTTCCACCGGATTTTCAGAAAGGTAGATCCAGGCAGACGAAGTCGGAGGCATCAGCTAGTACTCGTAATACCAATAAAATGTCTAGATCTCCAGATGTTATCATAGCAAATTATCAGCACGACCGCTTTAATGTAAATTGGACAAACACAGAATTGCATGCTTTAAAATGTAAATTGGATCCTGCACAGAGGAATATTAGGTTGCTAGCATGCCAGGCTGCCTGCAAGGTAATAAGAAGATGTCGTTTAGGTCATTTATTGCCGATAGCTGGCTGCAAACGTCCGTAGCGCCGTACTTAGCCACGACAAAAGCGGCTGAAACTTTCACATCCAATCTCACACTCACACATACGTGGAGGTAGTTAACTTTTGTGTATGAATGGTGCAAGACGCCTGCAGACTGCAAACTTAGTTTTAGACGGGCTATTTGGCTGCGCTGTAAGCGGAGCGGAGTAGAGTGGAGTGGAGATGTGATCAGTCAACCAATAGATGACGTGAAAAAATTATCAAGTAATTTTTTAAAAATCTGATTGGTGTAGGAGTGAAGTGGAATCTGGACTTGATAGAAATATAATATAATTTCTCTCTCCCATAAGAAAGAAAGCCTCTGCCCAATTTTGAAACAATATTAGTGTGATAAATTCTTTAAGTAAAATTAGTTAGGAATCTATCCATATAAGGGTCTCTAATCCTACTGTGTCAGGAAGGTCGTCAGACTCCGCCAGTTTGTAAGACCCCTTAGTTACTCATGTGTGGGTAAAGGATCATTTTTCACGTTTCATGAAGCGCCCGGGCGCGGGGCAGTGGATTAAAATACATTTCGCCAGTCCCCGGTGATGGATGGCCAGTTCCGCGACCCCTCCGAGGGAAAGGGTTGCCCTCCTCCCTCCCGTGCGCCTCCCACCCCTCGCAACCCCTCCGAGAGTTATAACGACGCGACAGCAGGAATGAGATGAGTCTTGAATGTTTCATTTTAATATGGCTCTATTATTATGATTTAAGAGGTGTGATAGCCTAGTGGTTAAGACATTCGCATTCTAGTTCGGGTTCGATCTTGACCTCTAACTTTTTAAAGTTTAAAAGCCATTTTTGATGGAGAGAGCTATACTTGAAATTTCTGTACGTGATCGAAACAGAAATGATGCAGAGTTACCGACATGTACTCGTAGTTCAGTGGGTTGTGAAGTGACAATGGACAAGGCACATAAGTAGTTCGAATATCTGATAGGCGTTGGGGTCCCAAGGTGGTAGAATGGCGACCTCGCACCGGAAACCGCAGCGTTATAAGACCCCCTACTAGATGGAAAGACAACATCAAACGAATCGCAGGGCGCTGCTGGATGGCGGCGGCGGCACAAGACCGTGGCATGTGGAAGTCTCTACAATTATAGACCATTACCTTTTTGGGAACTAAGTTACTATTTTCAAAGCTGAATAATTATTATATTTGCGCGTAACATGTAGGTTCCTATACCTAAAGGACAACTTGTAACTGGAAACTGATCAGAAAAACATTTGTTTTGCGCTAAGTGAAAGTCAATATGACAAAAAACTTTTGGTGGTTCTATATTTGCGTTGCGAGCTGTGTCGTGTGTCGATAAAAACCTTTAATGTCTCATTGTTTACTGACGAATAGGGAATTTCCTATGTCAGTTGGTCTTATGTATAGGTTCTTACCTAATATTATAGGTACACGGCCTTATCCCATAGGAAGGAGAAGCTTAGTTCTACAAGGGGTGATTAGCTGTTACTGTTATTTTTACCAGTATTTCGGCTAGGAGAGATGCTGGTTTGACCGAAGGAAGAAAAAATAAAAACCGGCCAAGTGCGATTCAGACTCGTGCACCGAGGGTATTCCGTACTCGGGTATTTTTTCAGACGATAAATCATAAACTATTATGCATAAAAATAAATGAAAATCTGTT
Organism: Maniola jurtina; assembly: GCF_905333055.1. Lineage (NCBI taxonomy): Eukaryota > Metazoa > Arthropoda > Insecta > Lepidoptera > Nymphalidae > Maniola > Maniola jurtina. The sequence continues at coordinate 289,291 of NC_060039.1, forward strand.
TTCCTGTATACATAAAAATTAATGAAAATCTGTTGTTGTAGTTGTGTTTTGTTTGCCAGTGGGTAGTAAGTAGTATGGTGGATGTCGTGTATCAGTCGTCGACCGGATGTTTCAGTTCCCGCACATTAGCGGCTAATGTGACCGTGACGCATTATTGATACCCCTTCGCGTTCTGCTCAATGTGCGAATATCACATCGCGATAGCTGAGTGGTTAGAACGCGTCGGTTCTAGCCAAGAGGGCGGGGATTCGACCCTTCATATGCTGAGTTACTACTCATATTATAAATGCAAATGTTCATTTTGTCCATCAATCACTCCGCAATACACCAATGAATGGATCGATGTGATTTTTTGCACGGATGTGAGAGTGACAAAGCAAATTTTTATCCCGGAAAATATGAGAGCTCTCACGGGATTATCATTTGTAATAACGGTGAAGGAAAACATCGTGAGACAATCAGCAAGCCTGAGAGTACTCTATAATGTTCTTAAAGTTCTATGTGAGGTCTGCCAAACCGCACATGCCCAGCGTGGTAGACTATGGATAAACCTTTTTAATTTTGAGAGGAGGCCTGCGGGGTGATTCGTGAAAGTTTTTAACACTGAATGATAGCTTATTTTTTAATCCATTGAAGGTTGTTTACAAAGATATATTTTTATATCGCCCTGTGAAGCAGCAATGTAGAACCAACCAACTGCGGTGGCTATCATTCAGTGTTAGACACTGAGTTAGTGAATCACCTAGCTGTGCTCTACTAGGCCGGTGATGAGTTGATCATGATGAGGATCGTAGCTTTAGATTGAAGTTTACGTAATTAATTATCACCTCTATATCATGTTACTAATCTAACAATATTATGACTATCAAAAGGCGTTCAATTGTACCTACCTACTTTGAATAAATGATTTTGATATGGTTCCCTATGTCAAAGCGATATAATGCAGAAACAAACAGAAATACACACGTACAGTGTAAACTAGTCGTGCCCCGCGGCTGCAACCCGATGCCGACACCACATTAGCTGATTGCGCAAACATTCCTGCTTGTTCTTTGCCGCGCCGCGCCTAACGTACCATCTTCAGGTGTGGATCTACCCTATGTCTTGTCTATTCTTAGACCCTTATTTTATTTTTGAGTGATTTCCATTATAAGTATAGGTTGTTGCGGTTATATACTTGATGTAGCTCGACTACTTCCCATCATCTACGGTCCATCCGGGGTCCTTTTTCATAGTGACTCAGCTCGCTGCGCGTCGCGGGTCTCAACCGCGTGCCTATGAAAAAGGACCCTGGATGAGTTCAAAACTAGTCGGACATAAATCGACTAAATACGTGAGAATAGCCGTATTAAACTATACCCTTATTGCAATTAATAACAGCCACACAACAGCTGACTTTAATTCTAGTGCTCACAAACAGTTCTTTTGATAGTGTTCTCACTATTTTTTTTGATCATCGTCAACGGATCCACTACTGGACACAGGTTTCTTGTAGAGACTTCTACACGATCACCGTGCAACGTACTTAGTGGGCGGCTCTCTGCGAATCGTTTGGAGTTGTCTGTCCACTTAGCCCAGGGTCTGCGAACGCTGCGTCTTCCAGTAATTAATATAGTGATTAGGTACCTACGAGGACCTACGTCATTATTCGCCCGACAAATCATACTTTTATACACCCACTCACATATATATTTAACATACAAAATGCCGAACAGTTGATGTGCCAAGCGCGAGCTTTAAAATTTCATTAAATCTTTATAAATATCGCGAAAAACTTTTAACACACGTACTTATCCATTACATTGTAACTTACCTACTTATCTCGAAAACATCCTCGTAAATCAACATTAGATCACAACTAACTATAAATCTATAACAAAAGCTACCAGGTGTGCACCGAAACGAGATCATAAATTGATTCTTAAACATTCAAAAATCAACTCCCAAAAAAAACGAGCCAAAACCTCACGTCCCGGTCGCGTGCCCGTAACTAAGTCTAAAAAAACCAGCTGCCCTCAAAAAAAAAGGGTTGCAAAAGGGTTGACGCACCCTCTCATTCGATTCAACCCTATTCTGCCACGCGTCCTTCATAAAAAAGGTAAAAAGCCCTTGAATGCAAAGCGCCAATAAAAAACCCCGGCGCGTGCATGCGCGGTATGATTTTAAACTGATTTGAATATAGAACATTTACATACGTAGCGCAGAAGGCTGTGATTGGCCGCTGATTTGCGTACGCGAAGCGGGCTTGCGCAGTGCGCCCCGCGGACGTTTTTTAAAGTGTCACTTTAAAATAGCGCCGTTTTGATTCGTTGACGTCATGATTGTTACATTGTTATGTAAATATGCTGTAGGTATAGGATTCGCATTTATCCATACGGGTACTCTATTATAAGTCTATAATGGTTTTTATCGTGAGTAGGGTTAAGTGTATACCTTCGAAATTGGGCACCCTTTTCCTTACATTAGTTTCGATTTAGGTATAATATTTTAATCCTGTGTATCTAGTGCGAAAAACTGCAGTTATTACTCGTACTACAATCTGAACTGAGGAACTGACTAACACAAGTGTAAATTAAAAATTTATAACACCCCCGACGATCCAAAGTATTTGAGTTTTCCAAAACATCATTTTCAAATAAATAATTATGTATTTAGGCAACGTCCATCTTGACAGCTTGACATTTGTCTATTGACATAATATTATGAACCTAACGGTTATCTAGCCTTCTTTTCTACAAGAAAACTAGAAAAGAGCTGATAACTCTTAAACGGCTGAACCAATTTTTTTAGATTATAGCTAAGAACACTCTCGATCAAGCCACCTTTCAAACAAAAAAAACTAAATTAAAATCGGTTCATTCGTTTAGGCGCTACGATGCCACAGACAGATACACAGATACACAGATACACAGATACACAGATACACAGATACACAGATACACAGATACACAGACACACAGATACACAGATACACACGTCAAACTTATAACATCCCTCTTTTTGGGTCGGGGGTTAAAAATGGGGCAATTGCATGAACTAAAATTTTAAAACGGGAGCAAAAAAACTCGGGCACGCATGTCTAACTTTTTGGAGTTAGGTATTTGCGTTTTAGGCAATTAAGTACCTATCGCACTTGCTTTAACGGTGAAGGAAAACGAAAAACCAGCCTGAGAGTTCCTACATAATGCTTCTAAAGGTGTGTGAAGTCAGCCAATCCGCACTTGACCAGCGTGGTAGAATATTGCCGAACCCTTCTCATTCTGAGCCGAAACCCATACTCAGTACTGAGCCAGCGATATATTGATGATGATGACTGGTTCCAAAGCTATCATAGGCAAATCGGTCCGATTGCCAAATCCCACTCTCCTATGAGAAAGAAGGAAATTGCTCAGCTATGCGACATTAAAAAGTTGATACTTTCCTTTTTATTAAACAATCTATGTACATCCCCATAAAATAATAAATAATACGTTAAAATCAAAGACATCATTAATATCAAATACATGGACTTTACCTAAAACAACGTACCTACTTGTACCCAAGTTTGCAGACTATGTAAAGTCTCGCGAGCGGCAAACACGGTGGCGGAGAAAAGTTGCTTTATTTCAAAGATTCTGGAAGAAAACCTCATTAGGGGGCCGCCCTTTGTACTTCGGAGTACAATCAGTGTAGCGAGCCGTGCCGCAGCCGGGGGGCCTCATTATCGAATTGTTTAAAATAACGAGGGAGGTCCGTTTGTCCTCCTAGTTAGCGAGTAACGACTGACTAGCTATAGGTATACAGACCTCATCAGTCTACGAGTAACTACTGTACCACTATTCGATGTTTTACAAAAGTATTTCGTTGGACAATCCATGTAGGTATAAAGTCTAGTAACTACTATGCTTTTTCCAAAGTTTATACATATTTTAGCTAAAACATAAGCTTCGCCCGCGTGAAATGCAGAATTTCTGAGCTCTTTCTTAGGTCTACGTAATATAGTGAACGCTTACCTACATATGAAGTTTCTAGACCAAGCTATTTAAACTCTAACTTGATATGACAAACAACTCCATCAAAAGGAGTACAATAGTACCTAATTTGAGTGAATGATTTTGACTTTGACTTAAACAGTCATAGTTTCACCTTTTAGGTATTATGATAAAATTATCGTGAGATGATGATAAATAATAGTCCAATTAAAACTTCAAGGGTTCCTTTCGTTTCGTCTGAAAAAAACCCACAACGAACTCAGTCGACTATTCTGTATTTTAACAAACTTTTTACCTGCTCTACATTATAATTAATTCAATTACGAAGTACAATGTAAGTAATGTAACATTTCAAAGTGAAAGAATTAAGTTAATGCGCTCGTTAAATTACCTTGGTACAACACATTAATTTATCATTTGTCACAATGGTGTCTCATATTTACGTTCATTAATATCTTTCTTCTTATATAACAAAGTAAGGTTAGCATTTATTACATAATTACCGGCGGCCTCTCCGTCACTCGCGGCTCGCTCCATACAAACGTAGTTTGGTTCTGAATTGATTTATTTGACAATCGAATTCAATGTGTGGGTATAATTCGCGACAGGTCGACATGGCAATCGCAAAGCCGCACAGCCTCTCGTAAACTCGGTGCCGGATAGTGCGGTTGTACGAGGCGTCCCCCCACTTCATATTCTGATTCTGTGGTTTATCAGATATTCATAAAAATAGGTAAAATTATCATACACTAGAGTTACTGTACGCGATCAAATCAGAAACGAGGAGATCCGCAGGAGACCAGAGTAACCAGCTCAGCGGGTTGCGAAGCTGACGTGGCAATGTAGACCGACGAGTGACGACACAAGGCGAGTCGCAGGGAGCTGCTGGATGGCGGCGGCGCAAGACCGTGGCGTGTGGAAATCTCTACAGCAGACCTATGTCAAGCAGTGAACGTCTGTTGATAATAATGATGATGACAATAAAGCTGCCACAGCCATGTTTTATCAAGCGAAAGCTCGCCAAATGGCTCCATTTGGTAATTAAATTGTGCCCCGGACGGGGCCGCGGTCGCTCGCCGGGTAGACGCAAACCTGTGTGCAAACAGACATACGACGAACTTTTCACAATTACTCTCTAAAGCCCCTCTAGTTCAATAGAAAAGGAACTTACGACGATGTCGTCTTGATTTCAGACTGTAACCACGTAGGTACTATGTAGTAGATAGGTATAGGTACGTATCTATTCATCTAATTAACCCCCGACCCAAAAAGAGGGGTGTTATAAGTTTGACGTGTGTATCTGTGTATCTGTCTGTGGCATCGTAGCTCCTAAACTAATGAACCGATTTTAATTTAGTTTTTTTTTATTTGAAAGGTGGCTTGATCGAGAGTGTTCTTAGCTATAATCCAAGAAAATTGGTTCAGCCGTTTGAAAGTTATCAGCTCTTTTCTAGTAACGTAACCTTCACTTGTCGGGGGTGTTATAAATTTTTAATTTGCACTAATTGTCGTATGTAGTTAGGTGCGTAGGTACATCACTCTATGGTAGGTAGGTATCTACTGAAATAAGTACACGTACATTTAATTCCAACTAGGTATCTACAATGATGAAGGGTACGGTTAAATTTCGATCTTACGTAATAAGTCTATGCAACCAGCAGCTAACTTAGACAAAAATAAATTACGTAATAATTGCGCATCATCATCATCAACCCATCGCCAGCCGGCCCACTACTGAGTACAGATCTCCTCTCAGAGTCATAAGGATTTAGGCTATAATCCACCACGCTGGCTAAGTGCGAATTGACAGACTTCAAACATCTTTGAGAAAGTTATCTAAGAGAAATCTCAGGCATGCAGGTTTCGTCACGATGATTTCCTTTACAGTTAGAGCAAGTGGTTTTGAATTTTTTTAACGCGCAATATCCGAAAAGTTAGCGATGCGTGCCCGGAATCGAACCCACGACCTCTCGAATTAACGGCTCATGGTCATAGAAACATTACTACCTTAGTCCCTACCCACAATATTATAAAATGCGAAAGTGTGTTGGTTTGTCAGTTGCGTTTGAACCGCAAGGAAGAAATGGATCGGCGTGATTTATGCATGGTTATAGTTAAAGACCTGGATAGTGGCCTAGGCTAAATTTTATCCCGGAAAATGAAAGAGTTCCCACAGGAAACCTAAGTCCACGCGGACGAAGTAGTGGACATCAGGTAGTAATTAATAAAATTATTGCAACCAACACAGGTAGGTACTCGTATGAAGTCGTAACACACATAGTAGCGAATTTAGTCGACGGGCAGACGAAGGGTCGCAGACAAAGCGCGCTAGGGTGCCTCCCCCGCACCCTTTGACGCCGCGTCGCTCCGAGCAACTGCCTAAACAGACGAACATCTACAATTGATTCGTACTATTGTGATCGGCTGTGTGCTATTGAAAAACCTATTCCCCTAATAAAGTAGGTAGGTGCTATGCAAAAATTTTAAAAAAAACCTTGTGAAGTGCGAACTCACATCAAAACATTATAACTCAAACATCAAAATATTATATAAAAGGAAAAGGTGGCTGACTGACTGACTGCCTGATTGACTAACTGCCTGACTGATCTCTAACTCTGACTCTCACTGACTAAACGCACAGCTCAAACTACTGGACGGATCAGCCTGAAATTTGGCATACAGATAGCTATTATGACGTGAACATCTGCTAAGAAAGGATATTTGAAAATTATTCAAGCTCGGGGGTTTGAAATTTGTGCACACCACGCAGACGAAGTCGCAGACATTTAGCTAGTACATAAAAGAAGGTTCCATAGCTATGCTACTTAATTGCTACAACTTTCATCACTAACCCATCGTCGGCTCTAACGAGCACGGGTCTTAGTTTTTTTTTTTTGTAAATAATTTGAATCTAACTTAGAATTACTTAAAAGCAATTGAAATTGTTTTAATGTTTAAATTACTTTAGTTGTATTCCAACTACTATTTACGAAGGTTTTTGTAGAAACTGTAAAATTACCTATGTTAAATATATAGGTAAGGTAGGCTATAGTTTCTACGCATAGGCAGCAAAATAAAATAAAAAAGTATATTATATAATTAATGTATATTAATAAAAACTCGACATATAAAATACCTACTAGACTAAAAAGAATAGGCTTGACTTACAAAATAACCAACCCAATTTAGACTTTATAAAATGAAAGTAGATATTGCGAAAGTATTTTGGAATTGCATTTTCGAAATAAACACCAAGAATTGTTTACAGCGAGAAATTATCATTAGCAAAGAGAAAGTTAAAGGTTTGTACAAAAAAATAAACTTTATAAAAAGTCATCACAATTGACATGGAAAGGTCAACTGTGTTATTATTATTTACGACGCTCATGCGACGTACACGCACCACGCTATTTGCACTATTAAAAAATGTGCGAAAAATAATACTTAAGGGAACTGACAAATTATTTCGCTTTCAAATGCCCATACTTCAATGCAGCTCTTTGAACGAGAAATGACACCTTTATACTAGGTATTTATAATTAGAGTTCCGTACTTCAAAAGGAAAAACGGAACCCTTATATCACTTTGTTGTCTGTCCGTCTGTCAAAAAAACCTATAGGGTACTTTTCGTTGACCTAGAATCATTAAATTTGGCAAGCAGGTAGGTCTTATAGCACAAGTAAAGAAAAAAATCCGAAAACAGATAATTTGTGGTTACATCACAGATTTTTTTTTTAAATATGTTTCAATTTTCAAAATAAGTTAACTTTACCAAGTGGGGTATTATAAGAAAGGGCTTTCTTTATCTTTACATTCTAAAACAGACTTTTATTTATTTTACGAACAACAGTTTTTGATTTATCGTGCAAAATGTCGGAAAAAATCTGAGTACGGAACCCTCGGTGCGCGAGTCTGTCTCGCACTTGGCCTGTTTTTTTATTATAGTGTTTAAATTACCTTCACTTCAAGGTCTACATAATTTTTAAATACATTAGACAATTTAGAGATACTTAACTTTAATTTAATTAAAGTGTGTTATCTGTTGTTAATTAAACTGAACAGGAAGGAGTGTGACGGGTGGCTATAAACATACCCCATCGAGTAGGTACGGCACGCTCTGGCAGTAAATAGGCAACTCCTGCGGTTGAGATCAAAGCTGAATACCTGCACGCGGTGACTGGTGAGCCGAGACTATTTTACCTATTAAAAAAAAACCGGCCAAGTGCGAGTCAAACTCGCGCCGAAGGTTCCGTACTCGGGTATTTTGAATATGGGATGACAAAGTGCTCACAATACACAGTTGAGCCAATAGGTACATCCAGTCAGGAAACCCTGACATACATTTTTTTTGATAAAGTATAACTTAAATCATTATAAGTATCTTAAAAAATCTTAAACAAAATATTACATATGACTTCACATAGTATTAGAGACCAATCAGAGACAGCAAAGTATAGTCCGTACAGCATGACTTGATTGCCTTGACGGGTCTTGACAGACACGACAGACGGACAACGAAGTGATCCTCTAAGGGTGCCTTTTTTCCTTGGAGATACGGAACCCTAAAAACCAAATAGCTTCGCTTAATCAGACTAAATTAACCTGAAATGGTAATAAAATCCATTCCGCGTAAAAGGAAATTAGTATTTTAATTTATAGCTTGACATTGATTGGGGAGGCATTCTCTATTTATTTTATTGACTACTTAGTCGTAATTTTTTATGCAAGACAGACTTGCGGCTGTCGAGAATCATGCCTGATGAAAAGTAGATAACTAGATACACTAATGATGAGGTCTAGAAAATATACTTGTTACTGTTGCCTTGAAGAATTGTCAAGTTTTAGGTACATCTATGTGTGAGGTTACGCGGAAGTAAACTTCTTGTTTGTATCAAAACCTGTTCCCAATTAAAACTAAAAAAATCTAGATATTTTGAGCAGTTTCCGGATTTCTTTTTATAGAGAAAATTGTATCCAATCATGTTTCTATTTCGAGAGGAATTTAGGTTAAAGACTCAAAGTACACATCAAAGAGACATTAAAGTTACTGTAGAGTTTACTAGCCGATGCCCGCGACTTCGCCCGCGTGGATTTAGGTTTTTTGAAATCCCGTGGGAACTCTTTGATTTTCCGGGATAAAAAGTAGCCTATGTGCTAATCCAGGGTATATACTATCTCCATTCTGAATTTCAGCCCAATCCGTCTAGTAGTTTTTGCGTGAAGGAGTAACAAACATACACACACACACACACACACACACACATACAAATTTTCGCCTTTATAATATTAGTGTGATATTTTACTAGCTGATGCCCGCGACTTCGTTCGCGTGGATGTAGTTTTTTAAAAATCCCGTGGGAACTCTTTGGTTTTGAGGGATAAAAAGTAGCCTGTGTGCTAATCCAGGACATTATCTATCTCTATTCCGAATTTCAGCCAAATCCGTCCAGTAGTTTTTGCGTGAAGGAGTAACAAACATATACACACACACACACACACACACACACACACACACACACACACACACACACACACACACACACACACACACACAAACTTTCGCCTTTATAATATTAGTGTGAAGTGTGATAGTTTTCAAATAAAAAAACTTCCAAAAGTCATAAAATGCTTAAATCTTTCATGGGTGTTGATATGATCCAAAGTTAATAATTTAATAAAAGTTGTAAATTAATAGATACCCACTTCATTGCTTATTCAACAAAATAATAATTTACGCTAGAGGAAAAAACTGGCCCAGAATGGCATTTAGCTTTTAGGTGGGTAATAATTAGTAAGTAAAGTATTTTTTGTAATTTTATTAACTGTCCTTATGTAAAGGTCAATAATAAGACATCTGCAGGACTTTCTCATTTCTCACAAATTAAAAATATTGGAACTAAAGATCAACCAATGAAATGTTTTTTTTTTAAATAATAATTATCTTTAATTACTTAAAACTAGCCGACCCGCCCCGACTTCGTTCGTACCTATGGAATTTCTGCAAAAATTAACTCTTTTGGGGGGGGGGTTTATATTTTATCATCATCATCATCAACTCGGTCTAGCGCCGACTAAGTATGTACGCTGAGGAATAGGTACTACAAAATCATTCCACAGTCCACATCATCATCATGTGGACTTCCACTGTTGGACATGGTCTTCTCTAAAGAGCGCCACCACACCCGCTCCTCAGCCTTCCTCATCCAGCCACTTTCCGCCAGCCTCTTTATATCGTCGGCCCATCGTGCTGGAGCTACGCACACTACGCTTTCTTATACGCGGTCTCCACTCAAGAACTTTTCAGCCCCAACGGCCAACGCCTCTACGACAGGCATGGCCTACCATTGCCACTTCAGCTTGCTAATAGTTTGGGCTATGTCAGTCCACACTGACTCCATATTAGTACCTACATTGCAGCCGTGCGAAGCCGAGGCGGGTCGCTAGTTATACCTAATGTAAAATCTCTAGTTTCCAAACTTAGCCGGTTTGAGCTTTAGGTACGAACTACGAACCAACTAGCTTCTACTGTGATCCAGATTCCTGGCGTGTGGACAAGAGACCTATGTCCAGCTGTGGACGTCTATTGGCTGACGACGATAACCTTTATCCAAGCTCTATGTTAATGGTATTAGATGATATTGGAAACTTTAAAAAATTATACAACATTACTAGATTACTAGTTACAACATGGGGTTATTCAAGGCGGACCAACAAATTCCTGAAAGGCCGGCAACGCATCGGTGGTAGGGAGGTACCTCTGGTGCTGCAAATGTTCATGGGCGGTGGTAATCACTTAACACCAGGTGACCCGCCTGTTCGTTTGCTCGCTATTTTTATTCAAAAAAAATTAGCATGAAATGAGGCGATCAAAACGTCAACCGTAAGAAAGTAGCGAAGGTCAGCATGCCACGGCAATAAGGCAATAATCCGTTCGCATTCTATTCAAATGCGCCTCTCCGCCGCCCGCGCCGGCCGCTGCGGTGTCGCGCGTCGGCGTCCGTCACCGGCACTCGGAATGCAAATTGTTTTGTTGCATTCCGCACCAGTACCGTTAAATTTGAATTTGTTTATGCTTATACTTGAAGATATTCACTTGGAGCATAGAGTGGGAATTCGAAACATTGTTGTTGGAATAGGTATATGCCAAAAACGCCAAATTATTACGATTGTTGTAACTTGTTAACTCTACCAGGTACTAATTAGGTACCTACTTTTTACTTCTATGACTCTACCGCAAGGGGTTAGAATAGAATAGAATAGATTTTTATTCAAATAAACTTTTACAAGTGCTTTTGAATCGTCGAATATTTTACCACTGGTTCGTAATGTCGTTCCTACCGAGAAGAACCAGCAAGAAACTCGGCGGTTGGAACGTAGATTCTACCGTATCAATTTTTATATTGTGAATACCTAAGTACCTACTTCAAATACTTTTTCATCGAATATTAAATTAAATTTTTCTATTAATTCCGACTTCATTATCATCATCATCAAAAACTCAGCCAGTTTCACATTTAAAGTTGAGTTCCTATGACCACCTTTCCGCTCTATTATCAGATTTTAATTTCCTAATATGTCGCAGCGAAATGGCATAAACCGCGATTTGGCTATATCCCTCAGGGATATGGTGAAATCCCGAGAGATGTAAAACGACAACTCAATTAGGACATTTCACACACAAATCTAGTTCCTCCCTAATCCCTAAGGACCCAGTCCCGGTTTATGCCATTTCGCTGCGAAATATTATAAGTAAACCAACTATGTACTCTAGAGTCTAGACCAACTAGGTCATTCCAGAATATGTCTGCCCCATCGGTCATCGATTCCGTGACAGACATGATCTCCATAACCAATCCTTTGAGCAGCTATGGCGGTTGCTTTTATTCTTCTGTGAATATCCTCATTCTGGATTTTATCTCTGAGGAGATGCCCGACATAGCGCGGTTCATAGCGCGTTGAGCGACTAAATCGAATTTGTAGACAAGGTCTACTGACAGTGTTAACGTTTCCGCTCCATACTTATGTAGCACAGGTAGGATGAACTCATTGAAGACTTTAGTGTTATCACTACGTACATTCGTTAACATAGATGCATAGTAGTTAGGAGATATTAATTTTATATACGAATTGCGATGCTTGCTATGCGCTACGTAAGAAGGTATATTTAATTTGCATAACTCAGCTTGAATAGTCTTACTATTGTAAGAAACCGCCTCCCTGATATATCTCTACAAATCTCTATTGACACTGTCACTTGAGCAAAAAGTAGCCAAACGGCAGCTTTTTCTTGCCATGTACTTTATCCTGCATAACTTTTAAATATCCCTCTTTATACTCTGTGTAAACTTCAGCGTGTGCGTGGGTCCGTCGATGTGTACCGTTAAATTTGAATTTATTTACAGTGTACCCACACAGCAGGTTTGTGTGTGTGAGTGTGGGTGGTGTGCATGTGTGCGTGGTATTCGCATGCGCGTTGTCGCAGACTGATGGATGACAGCTGACGTCGGCGCCGCAAAGGGGCAGGGCTGCCAACATTACCCAGACCTTAATCCTTATCCTTTGAATAAAATATTTTAACTATTTTCTAAGATTCCACGTTAGTCCTGTGAGTTTATTGCAACAGTTTATTTTATTCATAAGAAAATAATTAAATTATCCTTTAAAAGAAAGTTAAACGTAATATTTATTGAATTTTATGAAAACCTTATGTGTTGTAACGTTTGTACTTTGTACCAGTGAGAACGTAATAGAGCTAGTAAGCTAGAGAAGTAGCTATATTGACTTTCATCCTGGAAAAACAAAAGTAGGTACCCCGTGGAATTTCAAACCTAAATTCAGGACGGATGAAGCCACGGGTTAAAAGTAGTTTTTCAATAGAGATAAAAATTGAGTTTAAAAGTGCAGTGATTGAACAAATGAAAAAATACGGCTGCCCTGCCATATTGTTTTTATTTTTGAAAAAAAATTATACTCGGGATGATGTAAGGATTCTAACTTTACCCGAAAAGTATATCCTTTGTTCAGACATTTAGAAGTTATGGTGGTATGAAGAAACTCTCATACATACATGAACCTTGAAAACATTAAACTCCTTTTTTGGGTAGTCGTGTAATAGGTACACAGCTTTTTTTGGGTAGTCTATGGTAAATATTAGAAAGGAAAGGAAACAGATTGTGTAAGCCCTGAGTGATTCGCGGCTCATTAGGCATTCACTAGGTTTAAAGGCGGCCTGGATTCGCCGACACAAAGGGCGCCGCTAACTCTATCAAACAAACAAATACCATTCCAAATTAAATCTATATTGATAAAAAAATGTGCATTTCAATTGGGAGTCTCGAAGTTCATATCAAAGAAATCAATTTTTTTTAGTCAAATTCCTCAATGCTTGAAGACCAAAGTCTTCCAACAGGGCGTGTTGCTACTGGTGACCTATTGGATCCGAGAATGGTCACTAACAAGGGGCCTAATAAGTTAAAGCTTAGAGTCCCTCTGTGGGCAATGGAGAGAACTATATGCTTGGAATTTCTCTAGGTACGTGATCGAAGAAATGAGGATATCCGTAGGAGAACCCGAGAAACTGACAACTTTCAATGAGTCGCGAAGCTGAAGTGACAATGGGGAGGGCACATAGCTCTAAAAACCGATGGACGTTGGGACTTGGTGCTGGAACGGCGATCTGGCATCGGAAAGTGCAGCATTGGAAGACAATACATGGCAGACGTCATCAAACGAGTCGCACGGAGCTGTTGGATCCAGGCGGCGCCAGACCGTGGCATGTGGAAGTCCCTAGAAGAGATTTATTTGTCCAGCAGTGGATCTATCGGTTGACGATAATGATTTAGTTTAACTCAAAATGTAAGTCAAGGCCACAGAACTCCAAATATATTATATAAAAGACTCTATGACCTGATCGAAAAGTAGATTCTGGTAAGAAGTGTCGACAAAAAAATCACCAACTCTTTTCAAAAAGTAACTCGAACTCTATATATATGCTCGAACTTTACAATAGCTATAGCAATGTAACAAATCACTGTGCTCATTGTTACGTAATGAAATCTAATGATGAAATGAAAAATAAAATAGTGTTTTAGATTTTTCTAAAAATATGTAGTTTCAAAATTACAGGGGCTCAAAGATTTGTATGAAATTTTTTAAGACCGCGTAACTTTGAAACCGAATATTTTAACAGTAATCTGGAAAACCTCAGACATAGATATTAGTTTCTAGAATATGTCTGCAAAATTTCATGGACTTTGGTTGCTTAATATTCAAATGAAATTGGAACTACGATTGTATGAAACGAGTGACGGAGAGAGCCCTCTTAAGTACACTTTACCTAAATTGCTTGATGATTTCTTTTACAGAGGGTAGGTACACATAATTACCTTTTATTTACACCTATTTAAATGTTCAAAAAGATGGACATATTGTCCCTTGAACCTTAGTAAGGGCAAGTGTTTTCAGCGTCGAATATTCAGCCTTATTTTTCGAGCAATAAAAACGAGTTTAAAAAAAACGGATCTGGAACGAACGTTTCAAGGAGGAGTCTAAAAGGTGAGAGTCGGTAATGTGATCAAGCGAAGGATACTGTCGAGGTGTCCACGTACGAGGTGCGGATGAGGCATGTGCAGGATTACCTACTTATTGAGCTTATTGGAGTTTAGTAACTCAAGTGGAGGGCTAAATTGTAAGCATAGTTCCTGAAACATTCCATAGTAGACCGCTTACCCCTGTATTCAAATTAGTTTTATTAAACTGCAGGAGCGACATAAAAGTGTCATTCATTACACGTAAACGGCGAACGTTATTGCACACGGCTAGGGTTGCCAGCCGTCCGGGTTTCCCGGATTTGTCCTAGCTTGGAGGACGTCCAGGGGCGTTGTTTTGCATACTGTCCAAATTTCAATACCCTCTCCTCTCCATACAGCGCGGCGCGGCGTGTCCGCATGATGCGTGATCCCTCGTCGCATCAAGTTTTATCAAAGCTTACCTATGGTATTCTAATGATGCTCATCAATACATGCAGTTATTTAGAAAATATAGCGTTCCGGTACGATGCCGTGTATAGAAACCAAAGAGGTGTCGGTTTAATAAAAACTCTCATACCCCTTCCCGAGTAGCTCGCTTCCATCTCAGACTGCATCATCACTTACTACCAGGTGAGATTGCAGTCAAGGACTAACTTGTATATTTGAATAAATAATAAAAATAAAATATGCAGTCAATTACATCCGGGTTTTATACCTGAAAATCCGGGGTTACCAAGCTCCTTGCGCTAGTTTATAGATTTTACAGAGAACAACCCTACACACGGCGCCGCGACCACGGCACCGGCTTACGGGGCTATATTATAAACCTGTCCACAAGAAATGACAAAGACGTTGCCATATTATGTTTTAAGCAAAGGGTTTTATCATTGAAATTCATAACCTCAAATCTATTAACGAGCAATGCATAGCTCTGGCCTCTGGCACGAAGGACCGTGTAAGATGCAGCTTACTACCTAATACATCACACAATAAATATTATTATGATGTTGGTTTAAAAATTGAGTAAACAGTAGACGCTTTTTCCTTGGAATTTTAATGGATGTTAGTGGTGGCATTACAATAGGTACACATCATTGGGTAAGTGTTTCAATTTCACGCAGAACTACATATTGTTGCCAATTTTTCAAAATAGACAAAGAAATTAAATGAAGTGTAAAATAGGTATGTATTCAGGTATTCAGTGGCTTATGGAAGAAAGTAACATATTTATCCTAGGTCCTTGGCTTAATATCCATATAACTTTCACAAATTATTAAACCATTCGTGTTTGAAAAAAATATTGAATTAAAAATTTTAAAACACAAATTCCTGTTAGAAATATGTATTAACGAAATCGTTAACTCTAATTTGACCAATAAGTGATCATAAAATGGAAGAATTAAGGTGCGATCCATCAGCTGGTAGTAGTAGGTATAATGGGTCTAGCGGACATGCATAAAACATCTCCACAGGGTCGCGGGTGGAGCGGCAGGGCAGGGGCCACCGCGCAAGATAAGTCGCATCAATTTTTTGGGACGCCGCTCAAAATCCCCTGACAACGGCCGCACCTAAAATATACCCCACTTTATGCGTGGAATAATAAACACATAATCGCACGATCCCTTTAAATGTACCTATATCTTCGTAGGTCACTAAGTATGTTAGGATTTGTTTTACCTACATATCTATGGTTTTACCAAGCTATGGATGGAATGTCCCTAAGTTTAAGTCTTTTTAGAAGACTGCGCAGAAAAAGGAATGGAATGTTTTCAGGGTTCCGGACATTTATTACGAGTAGAGCTTTCAATAGAAGCTCTTTGTTTTATACTACTACTACTTACTACTCCGTAGAGTTTCGACTAACTACGGACGCAGACCTTGACGATGCCTTCCGGTACAATAGTAGAAAGGTGAAGAAGGTTTACGGACCAGCCGCTCATCTGCTGACACGAGCGATCGCTCAAGCGATACCAGCTAATGGACATCAGGTCAAGTTGCCTTTGTTTTAGCGATCTGCGGCTACGTGATGACATCATGTCATGACGGACATGACAAAAAACGCAGTAAAGAAAAAATTAGTAGCATATCGAATTTAGTATCAAATGAATGGTTTTGTAGTGCAAATTCTTTTTTATCATGTCTTTCGTCGGATTTGAGGGCTGAAATCAAAGGGAATATTGTGCTAATCATGCGAAGGTTATGAATTTAATGTCGCATTGGCTCGTTTTTAAACTATGGGGTACAGAAAAACTGGAAGCCAGCGCTTGTTTTCTCAGGACTGTGACATGTTTTATATTTGTAAGTCAACTCTCGGAGAATAACGAGGGCGCGCAAAAAACGCACTACAGCTGTGTAAAAAATACACGTTCTTAGTGTCCCTCGCAAAAAGTGCGCTATGTTTATTGTATGAGCCGCGGAGTCCAGCGCCGGCGAAGCTCAAGTGTTCGCCCTTAATGGATTGTAGCCGAGGTTCAAGTAGGTATAACCACCATACACAGAAGACGTAAGTAGATATAAAGTAATTCTTTGCATTCAGAATAAATTGTCATAACATTTTTTTAAATTCCAATGTCACCCCTAGAGTCTAGACTGCTATATCTCGCTTGGTGATGCTGAAAGCGGGTTAACAGGGATCGTATTCTTAAGAAGTTACAATAAAAATTGCATGAAAAGCTTCTAAAAGCTACACCCCTGTTAACTGTGATTTTGTTACTTGCATATCATACAAGCCAAACCTACAAAATTTCAAACGAATGAACGATGGCCATCCGGTCAGCTTAGGCAAGTCATGGTCGAAATATTAGTCATTACGTCAATTTCCCAACCAAAATGCAGCATCTTTTACACGGATGTTGGATATCTATGATCTTTTAGTTTACTTATGGTAATGAAAATCAGAAAATTGAATGTGTAATCAATGAATCATGAATTTTGTGACGAATTGAATTGTCTACTATACCAATTTACAAAAAGTAGGTAAGTTACGTACCTACACCTCAAATTCCTGAAATAATGAGATTTTACGATTATGTTTTCTGCAATAGTTGATTCTACTATCTATACGATTTTCTCTATAAGTAGCAAACCTAAATGAAAGGATTTTCAGTATAGATAACGTTTACATTTTCGTTTTAGGTAGGAAATTTTTAAGGTCAGGGAAATTATCCGACACATAACTTCGTTCCACCGAAAGAAGATGGCAGCAAACTTCATTCTGCAAAGAGTTAAAACGCTATCGGAAACTTTCGGCTAGGTACAGTTTCTAGTTTCATAAATGACATGAATATCATGGATGCTCACGCAGCCCGTTAATGGCAATATCGCGTAGACAAAGAAGCCATCCATCATTACTGGGACATCAGCAGTGTAACCCTTCCCGTCGCCTGCCAACAGCCTGTCAACTCCTACTATCTATCATTTATGATGCTCTTACTAACAAACAAGACAAAATATACTTATACACTTACTATTGGATGCCCCCGACTTTATCCGCGTAGATTTAGGTTTTTAAAAATCCCGTGGAAAATCTTTGATTTCTTGTAAACTCCCAAATTGCTCTAGCGGGAATCGAATACGAGACCTCTCACTTATAAGAGCACAGCGCTTAGGTATCTATTACTACCCAAGGGAGTTCTTGAGTGCATACAGCAAAAGATAGTTTATTTATAATTTAGAAGTTCGCAGTCTAGGGTTTTTAGGACTTCTTAATTTTTTTTATTAAATATATTCAACTTTTATTTGCAGGCTTGAGTTTAGTTTAGGTTTAAGTACAGGTTTAGTTTGAATATCCATTCAATTCGACGAAAATCGAGATTAAGATCAGTAATATTTTACTGATTTCAAACGACGCCATAACACACCGGGATTCAGGAAATATCCTAAGTTCTTTAACGAGGCCAATTTTCCCCGAGCATAGCGACTTATTACGATCACATTTCCTTGCTTAGTGTGCACTAAGGACAAAATTATTACATAGCGATGTAAATGCCGTCGTGAAAGCACAATAAAAGATTAACTACACCACGCCTCGCGCACATCCCGCGTGTAATAACCGAGAACAATATCTCCCTTACGATTTATAATGTATCTCTTTTATTACCATAGCGTGGAGTTCGTGTTAATGATTCCACAGAGTAAGGATATGATTTTACATACAGAGGTTCGACGAAGCCGTCTAGGCAGAGCAATCATGCGGTAAGTGCGGGACGAATGGTCGACCCAAGAGATCAAAGGTATTAGATTATTATTGAATCTCTCTTTATACCACATTTATACTGCGGAAATTGCAGTAAGTAGGTATCTACGTTTTATAATTTAAAAAAAACTCAAACTCATTTATTAAAAGTAGGTACTATTGTACACTTTTAATGGTCAGAATTGTTAGGTTTGTAAGATGATATCCTAGTGGTGATAGTTAATTAAGTAGGTAAACTTTCGAAAATTGGATGTGAAAGTTCACAGGGAACCTCTAGTCCACTTCACTACCGGAGACGGCCGTAGGCTTTTATAATGTTATGTTTACATTAATTACAAAAATATTAAGTACCTACCTACCAACTGTCTGGTAGTGAGGTGCAAAAAAGCTGATTTTAAAAAAATCTGAACAATGTACCAACAGACCTAAGTCATAAGAATGCAACTTAGAAGGAAGAAATAGAAACTTATCAGTGACAAAATATCTCTGAATTTTTACTTCTTGCTTCTTGCTTACTAGGACAGTGCTGAATAATTTCATCAATTAATTTCACGCTTTTTGATACGTAGCAATAATTATTACTTAGTCAGTTTTGTCGCGGTATGTTTTAATACGCTGAACGGAACATCGTAAAAAGTTCTGCACAATCAGGCACGCCTCGGCCATCGACCACCGTGGGATAGTAATTAAGAAAAAACACCACTGACCGACCAAAAAACGAACTAAAAAGTAAAATTATTCACATGTGAAAATGGTGCTATTCAGCCACCGCCACCGTATTGTTTTTTTTTAAATAATAGTCATGTGTCACTTGCCAGTTTCTACGATACCACATTTTTCCAAATCTGTTCAGACATTTTGAAGTTATGGTGGAATAAAAAACTCACATAATCTATTTATAGATCCATGTGTTGGTAAGTGGGTACATGCTATAAAATATGAACCTTCAAAACATTCCACTCCTGTTTTTGGGCAGTCGCTCAGAGTATACAATAAATAAGTACCTAATTCTACAATGTTGTGTTTTTATTGTCATATACTACTTTAATAATATTTGGGATTAGGATAACTGTAGTAAAAAAATGATATGAAGATCGGCGATTGAAGCATTTGGCGTAGTCCTAATGTCCGGTCTCTCGGTACAAAATGGTTTATTGTCTCGCAGGATGTGGCTAGCGCTAGTCGTAACTCGGAATAGTAAAATGATCTTAATATCGCGTAACTTTACTTTAGTGGGCGACATAATATGGGACAATAAGCGACCTAACAAGAACTTGCACTTTGAGGAAGCCACATTTTTTTTACGAATGGTACAATAACTATTATGAAGAGTAATATAATATGGTCGATAATGTGTTAATTCTCCGGATCAATCAATATAGGGAGATAATCAATATATTTACGTAATTTAGCAGAATTCAGATCGATAATCTAATAATTTTAGTCACCAAAAAGTTTAGTAAATTTTATCATACTAATTTTTTATCGTACTTACCTACCTAAAAATTTCTGATGTCTAAAACCAAAATGTTAATCTAAATAATTACATGATTTCTGTGGTATAAAGCAAAAGTTCTGGCTCACTTACAGACTCATCGACCTTCCCAAACTTCTAGAAAGCGAAAAGCACAGAAGTTTTCTTTATAATGTAGACAAGAAATAAGACCAATTTTTCCATCCCACGAAATAAGGAATAAAGAGGTTTATATTGTCACCCAGCAAAGCCGGGGGCATTCATTAGTAGGGCATATTATATCTGATTTTAGTAAAAGGATTGATTGACTCTATACCTAGTGCGGTTATTTTGGGCGTTAGGATTTACGAGTTTCTAGGCTTGATTGACTTTGTATACTCTCAGAAATATCCTGCTAAAATAATAACTTGGATTATTTTGCTAAATGTCTGCTAGGCACCTCTTCTTTAATAGAGGAGAGGAATATGGAGCTTAAAAATAAGTTGTTTTAGTACAAAAGTTATTTAAATTACGCGCCCCTATGAAAGGGACGACTAAGGGCACTATCTCACTAGGAAACCAGTGGCGACGCAAGCAGTCGCGCTACTAACAAAATATATACAGCTACCAATCCTATCTCCCCACCTCAATTGGTGTCCGCTTGGTTGCGAAATTAACTTGGTGGCGGCAGCCAGTATCCCCCGCTGATGACGCAACCATAATAAGTATAGAGCTATTTTGCACCTCACTCATTCATCAACCAGTTGCGCTACCAGGGACGCCCCTCACGCACATTGCTCGTGCGTGACGATGTCACGTGTATACGATACGATACGATACGATTGTGCTCATTGTACTTAGCATGATTGTCTTCGGTCAGAAAGTAGTATACTTAATATGGTTTTTGGTTGTTAATGTTATTGTCAAATGTAAGATGAAAAATGTACTTATAATAATGTCACTGTAACTGACGATTCTGGAGTCTGCTCTAGTATTTCTCGTTGGGTAGTTCAAGACACCACGGTGGCGCGACCGATGGCGCCACCATGGTGTCCTAGTGAGATATTGGCCTTAAAATAAATCCCCTGACTGACACTGCGAGAGTGCATGTCGGAATCTATTATAGCGCACAATGCAACATTTTAAATCTATACAATGCGCGAAACAGACCCTATTCCAACACAGTAAAATCGCCGTTCAGCAGAAACTTGCAGCAATTATTCGTTTTTGCTGGCTCTAAAGGGATTTGTGCTTACTCCGGCATGGACCAAGTAATGGTCACTCCCAGTTTTCGATCGTTAGCGTAATAAAAGCATTTTCAATGTAGTTTTTTCTGAAGGGGATTATCGCATCGTGGGAGTGTGCAATATTGTAGTTTTGCAATTTAGAAGGCGTGATGCAAGTGTTAAATTTAAAGCACGTGAGAACGTGGTACATTTTTTTTTACTTTTTGCTTTTGCGTAAAATGCTCTCTACCAAATAGGTAAACATTATTGTCCAGGCCGGAAATGAAGCAATTGCCGGCCAAGTAATGTTAATAACACGAGATCGTTAATAGCTATTTCTTTCAAAATTTGTATAGCACTTTTATCTTATTTGCAAGGAAATAAACAAACGGATTCAAGAAAAAGTTACATTGCAGTTTGCACATTTAGACAACGATAATTGTCGGATCTTTTGCCTATATATGGATAGGTAGTTATATTAAGTTGTACTAACTTGTATTTACTTTGGTAAATGACAAGTCCGGCGCCTGCGCAAGACAGTGGCGCCACCAATCTACAACTCACTTGCCTTGCGGGTGCGAGCGAAGTAGGACATCGTATTTTGTGTTCCTATCAAATCCCAAGGATCCACATGGAACGTTTCCTAAAGGATTAAACAAGTCAAAGGAGTCTCTGCCTACATCTCGAGTGTGTGTGTGCTTACCAATCAAGTGCGCCGTGCGTGACTAGAAGGGACGAAGCATATGCTAAAGAAGATATCAGGTTAGTGCAATACTTTCCTATCTATTTGGGCAAGAGATTTCGTCATATTTCATAACAATCATACAGTCCACTAAGTAATAATTATAACAACCAGTGCAACATTCAAATTGTGTGCAAAAACCACACAATTTTTTGGTCCATTCGAACCGAGTTTCGCCATAATTTATGGCATATTCCTTCAGATTTATACAATTCTGGTGCCATCTATAGGTTTCTTACAATTTGGATACCTTTAGAACGATGTGGTGCCTTTAATCTAAAAACTATCGCTGTCTAAAAATAGCTTACGTACAATAACCTGTGAATAGGTAACAGTGACCACGCGGCAGTTATTGCGTAAAATATTTAAATGTGCTAGTTATTTAGAAAATATCTAATTGTAATAACGTTTATTACATATTTCTTGACGTTCAAGTATATATATTTTAGATATTTTACATCCCTTTTCGTATAATTCATAGAAAATAATATTTTGTTCATTTCATTTTATTGAAGGTTGTAGGTAGATTGAAAATCATGCCTCCAAAGGAAGATCCTAATTCAAACGTACCTATAGCGTTGACTGTTTTAATAAAACGAAAAGAACGATGTTTTGAACAAATACAAACCATTTTTGATTTGTCCAAAAAGGTTAGCGATGATGAAACTAGGGATTTATTTTTACTGCGGGTTAAGGAAATTGACACTTTAAGGTCAACATTTGAAAAAATAATTTATAATATTTTTGAAAAGGAACTTGAAATTGACCAGACATCATCATTCCATAGCCAGGATTTTAAAAACTTTGAAGATTTATATTATAGAACGAAGTTAGTTGCAGCCAAATATGAACCTAATTACCCTAGTAATAAGGAACAAACTCCTTCAACTGACCAAAGGCCACGTCTTCCCAAGTTGGAGTTATTTACTTTTGACGGTCAAATCGAAAACTTTACGACTTTTTATGAGACATTCTGTTCTTTGGTTCATAATCAAACGAGTGTTACGAAAATAGATAAATTTCACTACCTAATATCATGTACGACAGGTCCTGCATTAAATATCGTCAAAAGCGTTCCGATTTCTGCGGACAATTACGATGTAGTGTGGCAAAGCTTACTGGATAAATACCAGGATAAAAGAATGTTAGTCGGCAGATATTTAGACAAAATGTTAAATTTTACGCCTTTAACGAAAGAGACATCTGTACACTTAAACACTTTTATAGAAAATTTTGAACACTCGTACAAGGCTATTCAAGCTCTAAAAATTGATAATTTAGAAAGCTATATACTGTGTCATATCGCACTAAGGGCCCTAGACCCACAAAGTCGAAAGTCGTTTGAACAACATACCGATCAAAGTACCATTCCTGGTTTCACAGATTTGATGTCATTTATCCATAACCATATCAAAGTGTTAGATCATTCTGCGTCATATTCATGTTCTAATAATACTACAAATCAAAATCAGTATAAAAAACAATTTAATAACAAAGACAAAAAATCTAAAGCTGAGCAAAGTTCAATTAAAAATTTCTCTTATACTAGTTCTAATTCAAGGGGCGTTATCTGTGTTCACTGTGGGCAAAATCACATGATCTACCGCTGCAGCCAATTTCGTCAATTGACCAGCGCTGAACGAGTCAGCCGTGCTGCTAATTTAAAGTTATGTAAATCTTGCCTAAAAAATCACGGAGAGAGTGAGTGCAAGAGTACGTTCTTGTGTGCCGTGTGTACTAAGCCTCATCATTTTTTACTGCACATTGATAACGGAATTGAACCTGGTACTCCGTCAGTTTCGAACGCGAGCGCCGCGACTGCCGTGCCGCCGCGGTCCGCCTCGATTTGTGACACAGCGCAAGTGAATCATCACGCGACTTCTATGCGTAGCCATACTGCAGTTGTGCTCGGCACCGCAATTGTACGCGTAAAGGATAAATACGATTCTTACCAACCCTGTCGAGTGCTAATTGACTCAGGCGCTCAATCGAACTTTATTTCATTAGCGTGTTTGCAGCGTTTAGGTTTGTCTCAGCGAAAATGTTCTTTTAATATTTTCGGTCTTGCAGGTGAAAGTGTAAAAAATCACGGCATGACGTCATTTAATGTAAGGCCGCGTCACAATGACACGCCAAGTTTTGATATTGACGCTGTAGTATTAACTAAACTGACTTCAGATTTGCCTACTGTTAAAATCCCGCAAAATATAGTCAAAAAATACAATAATTTATTCTTAGCTGATCCCCAGTTTTACAAATCATCACCAATCGATATAATTTTAGCTGGTGACATTTTTCCTCACGTTTATGATGGAACAAAGGTCATTTTTGATCGCAATATTCCCGCCGCTCTCAACAGCGTGTTTGGATACGTTATCTCGGGAAGTTTGACGATTCAACGCTCTAGTAATAATGTTGTAACGTTTACAACATCACTTGTGTCGTACACTAGTGAAGACGATCGTCTCAATGACACTCTCAAGACGTTCTGGGAGGTGGAGTCTGCGCCGTGCGAGACCCCAATGAGTCCGTCTGAGGCGATTGCTGAAAAAATATATATAGAGAAACATTATCGTGACGAAACTGGCCGTTATGTTTCTCCGATTTTAATCAACCCTGACCACGAACCACTAGGAGATTCGTATAACATAGCCTTAAAACGTCTCTGTCAAATAGAACGTAGATTAGAGCGTTCACCCGAGTTGCGAACCGCATACGTAGATTTCATGCGAGAATATGAATCATTAGGGCATATGGAATTATATAAGGGTACGGAACCCTCCAAATATATTATTCCTCATCACTGCGTCTTGCGTCCTTCTAGCAGTTCTACTCCCCTGAGGGTCGTCTACAACGGGTCCAGCCCTACGACTAGTGGTGTAAGCCTAAATGACATTCTCTTGACAGGTCGTAAATTACATACTGACATATCAAAGATAGTTTTAAATTTTAGGCTATATGACATTTGTTTTACAGCTGACGTATCTAAAATGTATCGCGCGGTTCTTATAGACCCTTCGGAGCGAAATTATCAGCATATTCTTTGGCGTGAAGCTCCGTCGGAGCCAGTCCGTATATATGAACTAAAAACAAATACCTACGGTCTCCGTAGTGCGCCGTACGTTGCCGTGCGCACACTGCATCAACTCGCGCTAGACAACCCACAAAGTCGCGCGTCTGCTATACTTACGCAGGGATTTTATGTAGATGATTTGTTATGGTCGTGCCAAACAATTACCGAAGCCTGTATTTTACAAGACGAACTTATGTCACTCCTTACAAGTGGGGGTTTTGATTTAAAAAAATGGGCCAGTAACTGTCCGGAATTTCTTCTGAGACTCAATGCAGAAAATATTTCAAAGATTAATTTTGAAGACGATACGTTATCGAATTCATTAAAAGTTTTAGGATTGACTTGGTTACCCTCTGCTGACTGCTTCTCATTTAATTATAATTTAACTGACTTTAAATCTACGAAGCGCTCGGTACTGACATTGCTCGCGAGTATATTTGACCCGATCGGATTTATCTCACCTTGCACTTTTCTTGCAAAATGCGTCATGCAAGACTTGTGGAAATTGGGCCTCGGTTGGGACGATTCACTACCTGCTGAGATCTATGAAAAATGGAATAAATTTATTTGTGAGTTGTCAACCCTAGCGAACTTAAGAATCGAGCGGCACTTATTAATACCTAACTTTTCGGACGTGCAAGTGATAGGCTTTTGTGATGCGTCATCGCGCGGCTATGCATGTTGCGTCTATTTACGCAGTATAGACGAGGGCGGAAGGGTTAAGGTTCGATTACTGACAAGCAAATCTAAAGTTGCACCTTTAAAACCAATTTTATCAATTCCTAGACTTGAATTAATGGCGGCCGTGCTGCTAGCAAAGGTTTTACGATTCGTAATCAAAAACCTAACTGATTTTAATTTTTCCATAGTCGCCTTTAGCGACTCCAGTGTCGTTTTGTCATGGTTACAAACGCCGCCATATCAATTAAAGACTTTTGTATCAAATAGGGTCAGTGAGATTATCGATGTAATTCCACCAAATCGTTGGTATCACGTAAACAGCGAGAATAATGCTGCTGATTTATGTTCGCGTGGTACATTACCCAGTCAATTTCTCGCCGTCGAGAAAACTTGGTTCCACGGGCCGGAGTGGTTATTGTTGTATAGAAGTGGGTATTATGAAAATAAATATAATAAAGTTCAGTTCCCATCATGTACTCGTTTGATTCACATCATGGTGGCATCGGTGAATGTAATTAAATAATAATTGCGCGTGTAGAACTGTGTAATGTACGTTAAGATAAGTTTTGGATGCAGTGTGCAGTGATAAGTAAATAATAAAAATGGAACACGCGAGGCCACCAGCGGAATTGTGCCTGGAAGGTGGGCCGGCGTGCCGTGCAACCGCGTGGCGAAAATGGCGGCAGCAGTTTTATGTATTTTTAAAAGCGGCCGGCGTTCACAAGGAATCTACGGATGTGCAGGCAAGCCTACTAGTAAACTTGATAGGATCGGAGGGTTATGATATTTATACGACGTTCAAATACACAAAAGAAGAAAATCGTGAAGATATTGATACATTGGTAAAAAAATTCAACGAACACTTTGGCACGAAACAAAACACAACTATGGTACGTTTCAAGTTCTTTACCCGAAATCAAGAATCTGGCGAGTCGATCGACGAATACGTGACGGCCTTGAAAATTTTATCAGAACATTGTGAATTCGAGCATTTAGAGGAAGGCCTTATTCGTGATCGAATAGTTTGCGGCGTATTGGATAGCAAAGTACGAGATAGATTATTGAGGTCAGAAGAGTTAACTTTGCGAAGTGCTCTTAAGATATGCCGGGCTAATGAGATGTCGATTGAAGAGAAACAGAACATCGAAGGCACCAAGGCGAAGGCTGAGGAGGCGTGTGCGTCATCATCATCGACGTCAGTGGACGTGATACGAGGCGGTCGCGGAGGCGCGGGCGGCGCGGCGCCGCCGCCGTGGGCTCGGCGCGGGCGCGTCCCGGCGCGCGGCGGCCGCGGCGCGCGGAGCGCTGTGGCTCGCGCTCCTCCTCGCGGCTCCTCGACGGACGTGGCGTCGCGGCGTTGTAAAAAATGTGGCGGATTTCAGTGCGATGGTGGTTATTATTGCCCGGCGCGCGAGGCTATCTGTTTTTTATGTCGATCTATCGGGCATTTTCGAAACGTCTGTGCTTTAAATTCACGAAAGAATGTGTACCAAATAGTGGAAAACAGCGATACGGATGAGGAATCGTATGATATCTGGACAATCGACGGTGACTTAACGTGTAAGGACAGGAACAGATGGTATGAAACTTTACAATTATTTAATAGTGTTCAAACGGAAAAATTCAAACTCGATACTGGATCGGATCTTAACGTTATATCTTTAGAAAAATATAAACAACTAGGTTTTCAGTTATCATCCTTACAACAAAATAACGTTCGGGCCCAATCCTTTTGTGGTTCTAAAATACCTATACTGGGATCGTGTTATATTTCTTGGATGTATAAAAATAGCATATATAATCTTCAATTTTGCATTTGTAAATATGACTGTGAGAGTGTATTAGGTAAATATGCTTGTGAGGAGTTAGGTATTGTTAAACGTGTGTTCACTATTAATATAGATAAATATGCTGATTTATTTAAAGGATTAGGTAAACTGCCAGGCGAGTACAAGATTATTATTGATTCAGGAGTACAACCGTCGGTCTGTCCCGTCAGAAAAATACCTATCGGTGTTCGTGATAAGTTAAAAGTGGAACTAAAGCGCATGGAAGATATGGGTGTTATAAGGAAAGTATCGCATCCTACCGATTGGGTGAACGCGATAGTAGTAGTAGCCAAGAAAAATGGTAGTAGTATACGTGTTTGTCTCGATCCGAGACCGCTAAACCGGGCGGTGCGGCGCGCGCATTACCCGCTACCTACACTCACGGAAATAGCCGCCAAGCTACAGGGTGCGCGATATTTCAGCAAGCTAGATGCTCGTTCGGGTTACTGGATGATTCAGATTGATGATGAGAGCGCAGATCTATGCACGTTCGGAACACCTTTTGGACGATATCAGTTTTTACGCTTACCTTACGGAATTAATTGCGCTTCGGAGGTGTTTCACGCTCGTGTGCGGCAACTCCTGGAAGATCTGGAGGGCGTAGATTCGTTCGTGGATGATATCATCGTATGGGGTACGACTAAGGCGCAGCACGATGACAGACTAAAATGTTTATTAGAAAGGGCGAGGCAAGTAGGTATAAAATTTAATAGAGAAAAATGTGAGTTTAGCGTTCAGGAAGTGAGTTATCTGGGGCACACGTTTAGCTCGGAGGGCATGTCAATCGACAAAAGCAAGCTAAAGGCTATCGAAGACATGCCTATGCCCCAAAATAGGTCTGCCTTAGAACGGTTTTTAGGCATGGTTAACTACTTGTCCAAATTTATTACGAATTACTCAGAGTTAGCGTCACCTCTGCGCAGTTTATTGAAAAAAGACGTAGTGTGGCGTTGGGAAGAGGCGCATGATAACGCCGTGCGTGAACTGAAGCGAAAGTTATGCGCAGCGCCCGTGCTGGCGCTGTACTCGCCGCGCGAGCCCGTGCTGCTGTCCGTGGACGCCAGCTCGCACGCGCTGGGCGCGGTGCTGCTGCAGGCGGGCCGCCCCGTGGAATTCGCGTCCTGCACTCTCACCGACACGCAAACCAGGTATGCGCAAATAGAAAAGGAGTTGCTTGCCATTGTATTTGCTCTAGAGCGATTTCATCAGTATCTGTACGGCCGGGGTGACATCACGGTCGAAACAGATCATAAGCCCTTAGAAGCCCTGTTTAATAAACCGTTAGACGCGGTGCCTGCGCGTTTGCAGCGCATGATGCTACGAATTCAAGGTTATAACTTTAAAGTGGTATATAAGCCAGGGAAATATATGTTCGTTGCGGACACTCTGTCGCGCGCTCCGCTGCCAGAGCTGATGAGCAGTAACGTCTCGGTTGAAGTCGAGGCGCATTCCTGTTTTGTAATTAATAACGTCCGATTTAGTGATGAAAAAATTAAATTAGTTAAAAAAGGCGTCGAGTCGGATAAGGAATGCCAAACTATTATCAAGTACATAAAAGATGGGTGGCCAGTAAATAAATATGATGCCGATGAATGTGTGCGGCACTTATGGTCATACAGAGAAAGTTTTGAATATATAGATAATATTATTTTAAAAGATAATTTGGTTTACATACCCCGAAGCCTTCGTACAGAAATGATAAACCGTGTTCATGAAGGTCACATGGGCATCGATCGGTGCAAGCGGCGCGCTCGATTGGTAATGTTTTGGCCGGGCATGGCGCGCGACGTGGAGCGCGCGGTGCGCCGGTGTGCGACGTGCGCGCAGCACGCGCCGCGACCCTCGCGAGAACCCATGATACCGCACGAGATACCAGATATTCCGTGGTCGAAGGTAGGTTCGGATATTTTTCAGTATCGAAATAAAAACTTTTTAATTCTCGTAGATTATTTTTCAAACTTTATAGAAGTCAGTTCGCTCAGTAGTATAGGAAGCAAGGCGGTCATACAAGCTATGAAGGATCAGTTCGCCAGGCATGGCATTCCAGTTCAATTGGTCACTGACAACGGCCCGGCGTATTGCTCAAGGGAATTTGCCGATTTCCGAACAAAATGGGGGTTTTCTCATATCACTACGTCACCCAACTATCCTCAAGCTAACGGCCGAAGTGAAAAAAGCGTACGAACTATTAAAAATATGTTAATTAAAGCAACTAATTCGGGATCAGACTTTCACTTGGGACTGCTGAACTTTAGAGCATGTCCACGCGATGGAGTAAGCTCTCCAGCTGAACTGCTCATGGGGCGCAGATTAAATACCAGGCTTCCAGCGCATGAGCGATCTCTTAGACCCCAGCGTGATAACACCGCGGATTACCAAAGCATCTTAGGTAAGCAGGTTAAGAGTAAAACTTATTACGATCAGCATTCGCGAGTTCTGCCCGAACTAGTACCGGGACAGAGTGTAGTTATGGTTGATGAAGGCAAACGGAAGCATGCCGTAGTACAAAGTGCAGCGCCTCAACCGCGCTCGTACTTCGTCAAGGACAATGTGTCCGGGAGACGTTACAGACGAAATAGACGTCATTTACTACTCATGCCTCCAGTTGAAGCTCGCGCAACGGAGGAAGATAAGTGGAGTGACGCAGAAGGCGACAATCATAATACACCTCAGGATACTCATCCTACTGCTACTACTACCGCGGAAACCCTTACGGTCTATGATAATGAGAGTATGCCAAATAATGAAAATAAAATAGCAGCACGCAGACCGGCGGCTGTCAAGGCTCGCATGAATTTAAAATATTTAAAATGATTATTTATTAATTAAATAGGTACAATTCATTACAGCTAGATTAATTCTAATATATAAACAATATGCATGTATAATTAATTTTTATTTTTAGTAGTATGTAATGTTTAAATATTTTAATTAATTAATGTTTTAATAATTTACTTAATGTTAAATTGGATTACGTATATTAATGTATACCTAATTTCAGTCTTAAGTTTCTCTATTGATCAATTAATAATATTGTAAGAATATATTGTGTTCTTAACTTTATAAAAATAAGGGGAAAGATGTTGTATAGAAGTGGGTATTATGAAAATAAATATAATAAAGTTCAGTTCCCATCATGTACTCGTTTGATTCACATCAGTTATTACAGGACCCTAGTGACTGGCCTTCCAGTACTTTTTTCGTAAAAAATGTAAACAATATTCCCGAGTTAAAATCAAATGTAGATACATTCGCATTAACTTCAAGTGAAGGTACCATTTTAACAAACGACCTTGAAGAAACTTTCAACAAATTTTCTTCTTTTAATAGATTGCAACGCGTTTTGGCTTGGTGTCATCGATTCATAAATAATTCAAGAAATCGTTTGGATAAAATTTCGGGTCCATTGAATTCCTGTGAATTAAAACAAAGCCGTGACACTATCGTGCGTGTAATTCAGTCGAACCATTTTGGTTCTGAGATTGAAATTTTAAATAAAAAGGGATACGTAGCTTCACTACGTAAACTTTCCCCCTTTGTTGACTCCCATGGTTTCCTCAGGGTGGGGGGTAGAATCTCACAATCTGATCTACCCTATGATTCGAAGCACCCCTTGTTGCTTCCTAAAAAATGTCACACTGTTCTTTTATTAATTGAGTATTTTCACAAGGTGTATTTACACTCGGGTCCTCGTACATTACAAGGAATATTATGCAAATTCTTTTGGATTATAAATGCTCGTAGCATTATCCGCTCTGTGCTTTCAAAATGCGCTAATTGTTTCAAATTTAATCCAAATATCGTTCAACCCGCGATGGGTACGTTACCCGCTTCTAGGTTAAAACCCGGGAAAGTATTTGTTAACGTCGGTTGCGATATTGGTGGTCCTTTCTTTGTTAAAGAAAGTCAACGCCGCAATGCTAAGAGTTGTAAGGCCTATTTGTGCCTCTTTGTTTGTTTTGCCACCAAAGCCGTGCATTTGGAGGTATTAACAGATTTATCATGCGACTGCTTCCTTGCTGCAGTAGATCGTCTCGTCAGTCGCAGAGGGCTCTGCAGGTGTCTTTTTTCTGACTGTGGCCGAAATCTAATTGCAGCAGCCAAGCATTTAAAGGAAGTTGGCAATTTCTTTCGTGATAAGGCCAATTGCAATACCATCTTGGACGGTCTTGCTTCCCGTAGCATTGATTGGCGAACAAATGCACCCAGTTCCCCTGCCATGGGCGGACTTTGGGAGGCTGGTATAAAGTCAGCTAAACATCATTTGTACCGAACAATTGGCACTCGCATCCTCACCTTCGAGGAGCTGAACACCATATTTTGTAAAATAGAAGCTATGATGAATTCACGTCCGTTGTGCTCATTATCCAATAATCCGAACGAGTTTGACGTGCTTACTGCAGGACATTTTTTAATTGGACAAAGTCTATTAGCTGTCCCGGAATACGATGTTGAGGACGTTCCTCTGAGCAGACTGTCTCGGTGGCAAGCAATCCAAAAGATTACTCAATCTTTTTGGAAGCGTTGGTCAGATGACTACGTTCATACACTCCAACAAAGAGAGAAATGGTTCACATCGAAACCTAACGTTAACGTTGGAGACCTGGTTCTTCTCAAATCAGATCTTGCTAAACCTTTACAATGGCCCTTAGGCAGAATAGTGGAAGTTCATCCAGGTGTCGATAACATTGTTCGCGTGGTCACTGTTCGCACAAAAAATGGGCTTTATAAAAGGCCTGTAAATAAAATTTGTCCTTTACCTTATGCTAATTAATTAGTGAATCCGTGATTCGCTCATAGTTTTTAGATTAGTTTAATATTTCTTAATTAGTTAGTAGGTAGGTCCGCTATATTTACATGTACAGCTACAGTACATGTCTCACATAACAATTCATAGTTTCGAAACCTATAGAGAATTTTCTCTACTTCTCATACCTTACACTCATAAGGGAAATCATCATACTGATTTCGGTGGGGGGTATGTCGGATCTTTTGCCTATATATGGATAGGTAGTTATATTAAGTTGTACTAACTTGTATTTACTTTGGTAAATGACAAGTCCGGCGCCTGCGCAAGACAGTGGCGCCACCAATCTACAACTCACTTGCCTTGCGGGTGCGAGCGAAGTAGGACATCGTATTTTGTGTTCCTATCAAATCCCAAGGATCCACATGGAACGTTTCCTAAAGGATTAAACAAGTCAAAGGAGTCTCTGCCTACATCTCGAGTGTGTGTGTGCTTACCAATCAAGTGCGCCGTGCGTGACTAGAAGGGACGAAGCATATGCTAAAGAAGATATCAGGTTAGTGCAATACTTTCCTATCTATTTGGGCAAGAGATTTCGTCATATTTCATAACAATCATACAGTCCACTAAGTAATAATTATAACAACCAGTGCAACATTCAAATTGTGTGCAAAAACCACACAATAATAATGAATTGAAAACTTGCCAAGTAAGTAAAATCTAATAATTTTTCTGTCGATGTAAGAGTACTTAACTCATTTTTATTAAGCAACTTGAAAATTGTATTAAAATTCCACACTATTGTATGAGTATTGTGTAGGTATATTGTTGAAAAGGGTGACTTATGGTAAACCCTTAGTTCAATATTAAGTAGAAACAGAAGCGCTGGCTCATTTCTTAGCACCATTCTACGCGGGCATGATTTGTACTGTAATTAGATTAACTACCTACATAAGAACAATATTGTAGGTACAAATCGCAAGCTTGTTTTACACACAACAAGTAAGCACCTCCCGGCAACGCGATCCCTTATTTCCAAGGCTCAAATCGTAGCACCTCCGCAAATCGTAATCCTCTTAGAAAACATTTCCAATTTAAAAAGAATTCCACCTTTTATCCCTCGGAGGAGGGCACGCGTAAAAAATAAAAGGAAAAACCGTGTGACACGCGTCCCGAGTCCCGACGTATGTACGTATAGATAACCGAGTTTTTCGCGTCCCTCCACTCGATTCCTTACAGGTCGCTTCTCCCATCGAGAAAGCATCTATTGAAACTCCACTCAGACCGTGTTAGCTGCCTATTTAGTATAAAAAGGGTCGGGAATTTCCTCGAGATCCTTTTTTATCCGACGACGGGCCCACCCCCCGACCCGTCACCCGCTCTACGTCCGGTCGGTATATACCTTACCTACTAAAAACGGTGTTGCTTCGCTATTTTTTTTTTTTTTGCTGTATTCTACTTTCACCGTTTCACAGTTTCTTTATTCCACCATAACTTCTAAATGCCATAGATTTGGATGATGGGGTCTCGACAGCATCCCTGTACATCATCCCGAGTGACACTTGTTTTACTTTTTTTTTAATTCAATATGGCCGTTGCGTGCTGTATTTTCAAATGAAAATTTTTGGCAGGGTAGTCTTTTTTTAGATTTAAATCATGATTTGTCTCAATCTTATCTTTAATCTGTGAGCACGGATAACACCCCGACCTTTGTCTGTGGGTTCTAGAAAAACCTGAATGTACCTAATATTCTTTTTAAAAAGCCGTGATAGCCACGATCGAGGGTTCGATCCCAGGCACGCACATCTAACTTTTAGAAGTTATGTATGTGCGTTTTAAGCAATTAAAATATATAACTTTTTTGACAGTGAAATAATTCATCGTGAGTCGTGGGTTTTTGGGCAATAGCATATACCTACCTAAGTACTTCCTTATTTTTTTATGAAAACTACCCAAAAATGTCAAAATATGTAATAGGAAAACTCATTGCTTTTTATGGGGATCCATTTACTCTATCCCCTGTAGTAACATCAGTTCAAATATTTAAAGAGAGGCCGAATTTGATCGGGGACCGCGTGTGGCCGCAATTGGATCACACGAGCCGTTGCGAGCGCCTCCGCCAAGTATTGCGCTGAAATTAACTTATCCAAGCAAATTCGTTTTCAATAGCCCTAAGTAAACTTAAATTTGTATCAATTTGGAGCCCCGACCGGGCTAAAAGCCGTTATAGCTCCCGGCCATTCCGTCGGACGATTCATTTTATACCCGCTGAATACTTCAAGCGTTATCTTATTGGACTAGCAATGGAATTACGAACTACGAGTAAGAATTTTAGATGTGGATAAAAAGTAGGACCAAGTTGGGAATTTTCAATTTGTCTCTGGTCTGGTCTGGTGAGAGGCTTCAGCCATGACTAGTTACTACCCTTCGGCAAAAGACGTGCCGCCAAGCGATTAAGGGTTCGGTACGATGCCGCGTAGACAGTAGAAAACGCTAAGGGGTAGGTAAGGGTTTAATAAAACTGTCGTATCCCTTTGAAGTTAGCCCGCTTCCATCTTACACTGGAATTCATAGTCAGGCTACTTTAGAGGACCGATTCAAATGGTATATTGATTCGTATTTAACCTTTATGCAATGCATTAAGGTTTTGTATGACATACATCATCACTTACCACCAGGTGAAGTGGCAGTCAAGAGCTAACTTGTAGCGGAATAAACAAGTCAAGCCTGTAAGCTAAACTGGTTCATAGCTAATACTATAAAATTTTCAATTTTAGCATAACGAAACGCAAGCCTTAATAACTTATCAAAAAGAATTCCAAAAGTAGGAATTGGAAAACAGTACAATCCGCATAAGTGCGTCGCGTCGGTTCGCCAGGGGATCGGTTAACCCATGTTACCCGCGTCTGCCTCTCCTCCGTCCCTCAGGACACTCCAACTTTCCACAAAGAAAATAGCAATCAAAATTTGATTTACCGCCGCCCGCGGCCATACATCACATCGCTCTAATCCGCGAACTGAGAGCCTGAATCTTAGGGGATCCACGTCGGGCTCCAATTGAAAATCCTACAACCACGACTGATCTTTAATATTTATGAGAGCGTAAAAAATACAGCTCCTTCTCATACATTACTAATGCTATACTTTTTAGGTCAAGAACAATCGTTAAAGGAGATATTTTATTGATTAATCTGTAGCTATCGTCATTATATTATTATGTGCCGAGGGTAGGAAGCTCGTAAATAATGTATTCTTGTATTTAAGCTAAATAAATTATTCAATTATTCAAATTATCATGATCAACCCATTGCCGCGCCCACTGTTAAGCACGGGTCTGAGAAGGATTTAGGCCATAGTCCGCGACGCTGGACAAGTGCGGTTTGGTAGACTTCACAAACCTTTGAGAACATTATGGAGAATTGTCGGGCATGCAGGTTTCCTCACGATGTTTTCTTTCACCGAAGTAAGTGATATAAAAACGCGCATACCTAACTTCGAAAAGTTAGAAGTTCGTACCCAGAATCGAACTATCAGAAAATCAGCTAAAATAATATTATTACTGCCATATATAGAAATAATAGTAAATAGGTACCTAAAAGGAGCAGTAAAAAAAAGTTAAATAAAAGCGATTGCCTACAAGTAAATAAAACTACTTTCTCCCATATATTATTTCCTTTTAGATGTAAAACTAGGCCTGTCCCTCGGAGCTATGTTTGCAAAATATTGCGGATTATACGCTCGTCCGTCGTTCAATATTCAGTGGCATATAAAAGCGAATTGGATTTTATTTGATCGGACACCACATATTTATGCCACCCGGTGATAGGCTATACATAAACAATGAATTTTGACTTGATGTTACCCTTACCAGGATGCTACATTCAAAAAACACAATATCGGAGACCCTCAATAGCTCAATGGACTGAAATCTGAAAGGGCGGGCGGTTCAATCCTCGCCCGGCCGTTGCACTATTGTCGTACGTCGTACCCACTCCTAGCACAAGCTTAACGCTTAGATGGAGGAGAAAAGAGGAATAGTAGACGTGATTAACATGGCTTATAGTGTCTAAAAAACAGCTTCACCTGAACACATCGTCGCCGCGGTCGACCGCTTGAGCACAAGTTTTCCTACCGAGAAAAACCAGCAAGGAACTCGGCGGTTACTCTTTAGGTAAATACACACCTATTACTCAAATATTCTGATCTTAAAAGCAGGAATACCTACTGTTTATAGCATCGTAACAGCAGAAGAAACATGGATTTACTGTCGAAATTTATTGCCACTAGGCTCAATAAAGTACAGCAAAAAAGAAACATGAATAAAGACATAAAATAAAATGATTAGTCGGAAACAAAAGCGTAGGTATCCCCAGCGGCGGCGGCGGGGTAGTCTCGGGCAGTGAGTTTGCATTGAGATCGATCGGAGGGCGCTGCGAGGGCCGGTGAGGAATGTCGCATTAGGGAGTTTGCATGGGGTCAGCGTAAGCCGTTTCCGATAAGGCCCCGGGCGCGGGTACTGTCGGCACTCGGGCTCCATGCGCGCTTATCTGCCTGCCGCACGCGGCCGCGCGTGAGGTGAATAATACATTACTACCTACACTCGCACCCCCAAATTGAAATCATTTTTCCATAACTCTCCAGTAATGATGGGTATTCTTATAAGATTCCCTACTTTCTGAGTTTTGACGACCGCCTTAGCGCAGTAGCTGTAATCTTATAAGCAATCTCGGGGATTTCCAATACCTAGCGGCAATTGGGAATTATAAATTTTTAAATAGAATATAAATTAGCAAAATTTTCAATCGAAGTGCCTATAAGCACAAAACCAAGAAGTAGCCATTACCTGAGATTTCAAGTTAGAAGATGCCTATTACAATATCTCAGCTCTATCAAACTCTCAGCATCAGGTTTCCTCGCGGAGTTTTCTTTCAACATTAAAGTAGGTAAATGAATTATTTACCTACTTAAAACGCACATACTCCGAAAAAATTGAGGTGCGTGCCCGAGATCAAACCACTTGGGCTATCACGGTTCAGAGTTCTTTGCTCACGGTTATTCCGACTGTATTTGTATAATCACAATTTGTTTACAGTGTGCTTATGTAAGTGAATGTGAAAAATCCTGTAAAATCTTAAAGAAACAAGAGTTAAGACACCTCAAGTGTTACAACGATTAGGTACAGATTAGGCGAACTGGAGGGGGTAGCAAAAAGCTCACGCCACCGCAAGATTGAGATCTCGAGGGCATCAGCACCACCACGCGTCTCCACATGATAAATAACATCTCTGCCGCTTTTTACGCTGAGGGCATCACGCAAAAAATGAATAAGGGCCATTGCCCACGACGGCTTTTTGAGACGGTAGCGGTTTTGATTTTATTTTCCAATGGTGAGTCAAGATTCACAAAAAAAATCTTTCTATACCTATTCTCTTTACAGTATCGGTGCACGTAACCACATGATACTTTTATATTTCCAAGAGTGATTTCGGCCAAGGCAGTCAAACCTAACGGAGAGTAGCCAACTCGGTCCGCACGAGATAATATTATACCTACCTAGTGTTAAAATATATGCGCAAACAGTGCACTCGCTGTCTTAACCCGACGATACGGCAATTCAACACCATCATAGAGAAATAGGCGCAGGAACAACGGATTGGCGTGCTCTCCGAGGCACGGTGTAGCACTGTCATTTTCCCAAATCCGAGCAGCTACTGATCTTGACAGAAAAATCTAACAGGTAACTTTAACCCGACCGGGACTTCATTTCTAATATGACTAGTTACCACATGAAAAGAATTTATTTCGTGGAGGGCAACATGATATGTCAATTCAATTCAAATTTCTTTATTGCGAATATGGGTAAACCATGGGGTAAACAGTGGAGATGTTACAAAAACAAAAAGGGTACAGCCAATTCTGTCTATTAGCATGCAATATGTTACGATATAACAACTTGTGTAAATCACGATTTAGGTAAAATTAGTCACATTGAATACTTTGTCACAAAAAAATATTAAAATAATTGTAACGAAAGAGTCAAGAGTCCCACCGGTTCGAAAAGCAGATTCTACTGAGAAGAGCCGGCAAGAAACTCGTGTAGCAAACAGTCCCGCGCTGTGTCGCCGTAGCCGCGATGGGCTAGAACCCTTAGGAGGGTGTCACGCAAAAAAATGAATGCGGAAATTTACCTAATGGTCGCGATTCTTTATAGTCCAGGGCCATTGTGAGAGGACAATGCTGTAATGGAGGGATAACGTGAGTGAACCCGGAGGACGAGCATTTTATTTTACTCATCCTTTTTGTGAGAGAACTTTCTTTCCTTGAATTTTCGTATTTGATGACCATTCGGTTTGTTTCTTACATTTCGAAAGAATAGTTCTATACTTACTCCACATGTAGATGGTGAAAAACGAAGTAACTACCAAGCTTTTAGTTTCACTAACTTTTAGGGTTCTTAAAATCCCCATTGGAATTTCTCAAAATCCTTCCTTAGGACTCAGACTCCTTTGGGAGTTAGGGGTTTATTTCATAGAGGAAATGCAAAATCTCAAGTTTCCAGACCTAATAAACAATTACTTACTGAGTTTCTTGCCAACTCTTCTTAGTAGAAACTGCTTTTCGAATCTTTTAAAAAGAAAACTTGGCAATATCGAAAGATTTTTTAAGTGCCTGCCTGAGTTGGTAATAAATTAAGACATCTAGTACTAGTGGATATTAGGGTATGACCTAGGTAAGTAATTACCCTTTTTGTACAATAAGCTGACATTATTATTATATTATTCTTCTGACCAAGTAACTATAAAATTCTTATCATTATGATGCATTACTACTATTATACACTACTGCAGTTTCTCAGTAAATTAAAAAAATATTAAGACAGTATGATAATGTATACCACCCTATAGATCCAATAAGATATTCCTTGGGTTTATAAACATGCCTAGTATAAAAATCTAATTAGTTTTAAATCCCTAAAACATCAGAAAAGATAATATCCTAACACAGAGAAATCATTGTGAATAAGTTCTCCATGTAGGTATGGTACATAAATTATTATAATTTACAAAAATACATGTCTATTTGAAAGTTACCAGGTTTAAACAAATAATCAGTAGTTGAAATGTACACAAAACACAAAATATGCTCACCAAGTTCAGTCAGAAATCCAGCAAAATTGGTATCCCCCGAGAAAATTAAAAAGATAAGTTAAAATATTATCCTTATCACCACTAGAGCACCTCTGTTACTATTCAAATTTTATTTTATTCAACAAGGGTGGTATGCAAATTAAACAGACAGGTTTGTACCCTGACATCCGAAGAAAGACTGCCGTAGAATGTCTATCGGAGCACCCACGGAACAGGGACCAAACCGTTCCTCGAACAAATAAAATCTACATTCTCTAAACCCTTCCTTGCCATTGGATAACAAATGCCCAACCCCGTTGCGCGTGTGCTAAAAAATATAAAGGGTTAAAAAGTACCCCTTTAATACAACCCTCTATTTTTTATCTCTGTCTTCACATTGGCACCCCTTTTTTATACACAAACTTAAAGTACTGGTGTCATTTTTGCTGCACTTTCCTATATACAAGACAAATGCAATTAGGAAATATATAATTTAGCAATATTATAGCTACTTACTAAGCAAAATATAAAATGTATCATAACTTTTTTTTGTATCAGCCAATGTTCAATAAGCATATAAAATTTTAAGCAAGAAAGCCCTGCTTATTTATCTTAGCAGAAATTATCATGAAATACATAACAATTAACAATACTTTCAAGCAAAAGTATATTATTTTAAAAATAACATTTTGTAACTTGACCAAAACTTCAAAAGCAAACCAAACTTAAATTAAACGTTCCGTCTCACGTAAATTGCCATCGTCTGTCAGTGTTAACGTTCAGTCGGCATATTTTTTCTTTAATCTATGGTCTCATGTCTATGGTCTGACCCACTTACTGAAACACAGACCACGGACTTCGTCTGTGCTGGCGGGCGTGCTCTGCCTTTTTGGAGTGTTTTTTTTTGTTAAAACTGACTGGAAAGCGCTCTAAGGGGGTGTCGTGCGTATGTCGGCGGGCGCCGGCACAGACGGGGTCCATACTTGTATAGTTTCTCTAACTTGTTCCAAATAACTACAAACTTGACATTGGCTAATCTTTGTAAAGCCAGACGAGAGAGAGAAAAAAAAAAAACACAGACCACGAATCTGACAAATGTCATCAACACATCAATTTGACATTTTGTGATGTGACATCCAAGAATTTTGTGGAGAAAAAGAAGAAAATAATTAAAATCATTTTAAAATTACTTAAAAACTCTATAGTTATAAATAAAAATGACCCTCTATCATTTCGGAAATTGTCTGGCATTGGTTTATGCGCCCTATCATATGGCTTACAAGTTTTCAGGGATGTAAGTTTTTTAACTAATTAGGTTATACTTAGTACTTAGTATGTTATTTAGAGCATTCAGATTTTTCCATACTTTTTTGAATGTTCCATATTTTGATTCTATTCTGGTTTCAGATCGGAATATGCAACGTTCTCAAAATGCGTATATGCCGGCGGGCTATATATTTTCACACAGTTATGCAAAATGCTGTTGCTAGCCACATTCTTTCCTGATTCCGATAATATTCATAGTGGAGGAGATAACAATGTGTTTTTAGTAAGTATTCTATTAAAATGGTTACTGTTTTGCTAAATTATAGCTAAGTTTTTGGCATGAATATACCATTATTGAATTATGTATCTACTCCATATTGACCCAGTGCACAGTGCAGTGCAAAGACTACAGTATATAAGTGAAGTGGTAGGAATGTGTGGATCCTTACCTCCCCTTACACATCATCCAGGGACACACCTTCGAATCGAGGGGCATAAAGCATGCATATTGTTAACATAATTGTCACTCGTAAATTATTCAGCCACCAAATAAAATGCCTTCAAGATATTGCTGTCTAAATCTTCTTGACAAGGCCAGAATAATGAGTTATTAAGAAAGCTGCTCATCTCAAGAGGAATTCTCTGATATGTGAGCCGGCCTGCAACTAATAGAGGTGGCCTTCAACTCTGCAGTAAAGTGGGCTTCCAGATTCTTTCCCAAAAACTTTCTTTTTTATTCATTGTGGATCCTTTTGGTAATTTTCAGGAAATTCTTAAAGCAACAGTAGACTTAGCAGATCTTTTAGGGATTTACATTGCACTGAATTCAATTCCCGGTAAGGGGCATGCGAAGATCCTTACTGCAGCCATAGGCTGGGCGAGTGCTGAGGTATGTACATTTAAATCAATGCTTGTTGCAATATCAATGGTTGGACTTCAGTGATTAGTTGCCTTAACATAAGCTGTGATTATCATTACCCGACTGCGGCAAAGTTGAAAGGAGGGCTATGTGTTTGACCTGCATTGTTGTATGAATGTCCGTGCCTATGTCTGCTTGTAACTACTCAATGGCTCAACCGATTTTGATAAATTATACTTTATTATATTCATCTTGATAGTGTGAGTGTCACTGGGTACATCAAATTTTTGAAAACTCAGTATCACACTAATATTTAACACTAATATTATAAAGGAGAAAGTTTGTATGTGTGTGTGTGTGTGTGTGTGTGTGTGTGTGTGTGTGTGTGTGTGTGTGTGTATGTTTGTTACTCCTTCAGGCAAAAACTACTGGACGGATTTGGCTGAAATTCGGAATGGAAATAGATTATACCCTGGATTAGCACATAGGCTACTTTTATCCCGGAAAATCAAAGAGTTCCCACGGGAATTTTAAAAAACCTACATCCACGCGAACAAAGTCGCGGGTATCAGCTAGTGGCAAATATTATGTGCTAATGTGAGAACTGAAAAAGATGCAGTGCAAACTGCAGTGGGGGCTTGTTTGAAAACATTTTTAATTACTTATTACTTATACAGTGTGTCTGGGATCAAAGTAATGAGTTTAAGTTATTAAGTGTCCATATTTTTCCTTACCAAAATGTTAACTATGGAGACCTACCTAATACAATTGTTGTTTTGACAAATACTTGAGCAGTTTAAAGGGTTTTTCTGTCTTGATGCAGGTGCTAGTATCTCGTAGCGTGCTGCTGTGGGTGGGCGCGCGCGGCTCGGAGTTCGACTGGCGCTACGTGCGCGCTTGTGCGGAGTCCAATGTGGCTCTGTTGCAGCACGCGGCGACTGCAGCGCTCGTGTGGCTGTGCGCGCGCAGCGACCTGCCGCGCCACCTGCTGCCGCGGGCTGCAGGGCTGTTGCTGCTGGTCCCCTACAGGTACGCAGCATAAACAAGAAAAGCGCTGAAAATAAAAATCGTAGGCCACCTGATAGAAGCGAAGCTTGAATTGTATGATGATGCATATGGATGCCATTTTGGATATTTTTCAGGGTGCTGTTTGGGAAAATTATATTTGTACTCAGCCATACTAATATTATAAATGCGAAAGTGTGTCTGTCTGTCTGTCTGTCTGTCTGCTGGGTTTTCACGGCCCAACCGCTGAACCAATTTAATGTAATTTTGTACAGACTTGGGATACTTGGGATAGGCGAAGCCGCGAGCATCCCCTAGTTACTCATATTTAAGATGAGGCAAGGAAAAAGTAAAACTATTTGCTAGTTGATCTATTTGATTGTTGTTTTTTAATCACGACGCAACAGATCAATGGATTGTTGCGATTTTTGCATGGATATAGTTAAAAACCTGGACAGTGACTAAGGCTACTTTTTACCGCGGAAAATCAGATAAAAGTTTTCTCCGTGTGTGTTACCCAATAAAAAATATTCTGCTAAATAGTCTTGATGTTGCACCCACAGAGCACTATTGGAGGACGCAATAGCGCACGCGTTGGGGCTAAGCGCGTGGGCGCTGCTGTGGATGCGCGCCGCGCACGCCGCGGGAGTCGGCCTGGCCGCGCTGGCGCTGTACGCCGCCCACCAGCAGCAGTGAGCTGAGCAGCAATAGTGATCATTGATCGGTGAAGAGCAACAGTGATCACTGAGTAGCAGTAGCAACAATGATCAGTAAGCAGCAAAAGTGATCAGGGAGCAGCAATAGTGATCACTGATTTGTGAGGAGCAACAGTGATCACTGATGAGTGAGTAGCAACAGTGATCAGGGAGCAGCAACAGTGATCAGTGAGAAGCAACAGTAATCAGCGAGCAGGAACAGTGACCATAGATCAGTGAGGAGCAGCAGTGACCACTGAGCAGCAACAGTGATCATTGATCAGTGAGGAGCGCCAGTGATCAGTGACCTTGCACTACCATACTCACATTTCTTGTTCTGAACAATCTCTATCATTCTACCAAGTTCCTGTTTTTAAACTCTGTGTGACACTCTTCATTGTTGGAAATTGGGTTCTATTCCAATAATCACATAAAAGTAGGAGTTAGTATAATTTTGTGGTGGGGTTATAATTGAGTTGAGTTATAGTATATTGAAGGATCTGACCTTCCATATATAACTGAACTAAGTTTGCAATTTGGACTCTAAGGTTTAACAATTACATAATTATTTATTTATCACAGTTATTAGTGATAGTATTTGAAGATATCTAGAACAACGTCAACTACAAAAATATTGCATTAAGAGCAACACCCTCCTTTTCTAAAAGTTAGCTAATAAAAGGCTGTGCAAAATATAAAAATGGTTTGCACTATGTGAACATATTATTGAACAAAATTTAAAACTATATTATAATAGGTAATTAAATATGTAATAGGAAAATAAGGCTATTTTTAAGAATTTTCGTTTCTGATCAACTCTTAAATGTAAAGTTAAAAAATTGTATCTACTAAGGGCTGATTTCTCAATCGTCAAATAAATTTTATCTAAGGAATAAAGACATTTGACAGTTTTTGTATAGAAAATCTGTCAAACGTCTTTATCCCTCATATAAAAGTTATTTGATGATTGAAAAATCGGCCCTTGGTGATTATTTTTAAGCACATATGTAGTAAATTACTTTAAACTTTAAAAACTGTTTTGTGTTTTGTATTTCATACTACATCCTATACTTTGATATCGGGCTTTTCAGCCAAAAAGTACAAAATACCACCCATTTTCTTTTAGGCAATAAAAAAAGTTAAAACAATGATTTTTAGGGTT
Organism: Maniola jurtina; assembly: GCF_905333055.1. Taxonomy (NCBI): domain Eukaryota; kingdom Metazoa; phylum Arthropoda; class Insecta; order Lepidoptera; family Nymphalidae; genus Maniola; species Maniola jurtina. The sequence continues at coordinate 333,851 of NC_060039.1, forward strand.
CCTTACCCAAAGAGTGCCAAGGAGACCCTATTACTAAGACTCCGCTGTTCGTCTGTCTGTCAGTGGGCTGTATCTCGTGCACCATAATAGGTAGAGACCTGAAATTTTCACAGAACATATATTTCTATTGCCGCTATAATAACCAATATTAAACATTTTGGTAATTACCCCCATGTAAGTTATTTCTTGTACGATGGGATGGTACGGAACCTTTCCTGTCGGAATCCTAATTGACCGTTTTTTACCTTTTAATACTACTTGCAAGTTGTTAGTTGAAACAGCAACGTATAAGTGGGTACGACTCGTCCATGGTCGCCGCGCATCGAGCTACGAGCTCTTTTTTTTATTTATTTTTATTCATTACAGGCAAACGCTTGACCACAATCACACCTGATGGAAAGTGATGATGTGGTCTAAGATGGGACGCGCTTACCTAGAGAGTGCCTATTCACTCAATGCGAGCGCCTTTGTGTTGACGGGAGCTTCCACCTACGTAGGTACTCAATATAATATCCTACTCATGGTACTCACTTGATACCGATATTATATTGCATGGTAAGCAGGTACAACTCCTGCTAAAAGCAATAGTTCGCGAGAGGTCGACGTCGCAATCGGGGTATGAGGCGAGCCGTACAGGGGGGACGCCCGAGTGTCCCGCTGATAGTTTTAGTGTTGCCAGTGACGGATTAATCCTTAATCAAATTAAGCAATTGCCTAGGGCATCACGTCTGAGGGGGCACCAGAAGAAGCACAAAAAAATCCGTTCTTTGGGCATCACATCTCACTCTCACGTCACCAAAAAAGTTTCTAGGACTAATTTGAAAATTCGCGCGTTTTAAGTTGACATAGAGTCCGACCTAGAGTCATAACTCCACTCCCGCTTGCCCACTCGCTGCCCGCTTGTGCATTCGACAATTCGAATGCCCCCGAAAGCCGCAAGGCGCATTTCAATAAATAAATAAATTATGCTTTGTTAGGGTGCCGTACCTCAAAAGGAAAAACGGAACCCTTAACGAACGGATCACTTTGTTGTCTGTCTGTCTGTCAAGAAACCTATAGGGTACTTCCCGTTGACCTAGAAACATGAAATTTGGTAGGTAGGTAGGTCTTATAGCACAAGTACAGGAATAAATCTGAAAACCGCGAATTTGTGGTTACATCATTTAAAAAATAATTAAAATATGTTTCAATTTTCAAAATAAGATAACTATACCGAGTGGGGTATCATTTGAAAGAGCTTTACCTGTACATCCTAAAACAGATTTTTATTTATTTTTATGTATATCTAATAGCTTTTGATTTATCGTGCAAAATGTTGGAAAAAATACTCGAGTACGGAACCCTCAGTGCGCGAGTCTGACTCGCACTTGGCCGGTTTTTTATTGTTGTCGCACCTACTCCACTTCTAAAGTACGTTACCTCTCATCATCTTATTTTACAAAAAACTAATGTTTTTAGGCAGTAAAGGTTTAAAAAGACCGATTCTAGTAAACATACGGATAGGGGGGCCCACAGGCATGGATTGCTTAGGGCATCAAGTAGTCTTAATCCGTCAATGAGTGTTGCACGAGTCCGTATCGACCACGTATATCGATTTCGTTGTTGCTTTGTGTATTGACAAGTGTAAATTAAAAATTTATAACATCCCCGACAAGCGAAGGTTACAGTAACTAGAAAAGAGCTGATAACTTTCAAACGGCTGAACCGATTTTCTTGGATTATAGCTAAGAACACTCGATCAAGCCACCTTTCAAACAAAAAAAATTTAATTAAAACTGGTTCATTAGTTTAGGAGCTACGATGCCACAGACAGATACATAGATACACACATCAAACTTATAACACCCCTCTTTTTGGGTCGGGGATTAAAAATACATAAATAATAAATATACCTACGAAAATCACGTCTATATTCAAAATATTGGAATATCATCCTTCGTCACTTACGGAAACACTTCCGCTGTTCACATTATAAATGCTTCTATAGCACAGATCACTATATACAGTCTAAAGACAGATAGGACAGTGCAAAAGTTAACGGTTAGTTCCGTTGTAGCCGCATAGCGCTAGTGTCGCAAAAAGTGTTGGGACACAATCCGACCTTGTGTCGATGTCGATATCGATAGCATAGTGATGTCCCATGACAACGTTGAAACGGGGTACCTCTATAATTTTATTTTTTTTGCATATATTTAGGTGTAAAATAAAACAACTTATCAAATTCAGTTTTATATTTCTTGCTTCTTAATCTATACACTTTATATATTTACCAAAAGTCATCTTTGAGGATCCTTCTGAAAATAGCCTTTGCTTCTTGTTTTCTTTGATAAACATTTCTTTTATTCTTTTAATAAAATACCTGCACTTGGTTGTCAAATTGGCTGTAAAGGAATAATATTATTTTATTAATGAAAAATTAAATTATATAAACAAGAAATTATGTATGAAAAACTACATGGATTCTTAATGAGACGACTGATAGTTGGTACCTACATATTAAAATTGGTCTAATAATAATATAACCGATTGATTAAAAAATACAGCTATAAACTAAACTAAAACTAGAGGACTAGGAGGATTTTTAAAGATCCAGTGGGAAGTGTTTGATTTTTAGGGATAAAAAGTTGCCTATGTCAATTACTAGATGCAAGCTACCTCAGTACCAAATCTCATACAAATCGGCTAAGAGGATGATGGGTTTTATGGAATCCCGTGGGAACTCTTTGATTTTCTGGGATAAAACGTAGCCTATGTTGATCCCCAGAATATAGGCTAACTCTGTACCAAATTACGTCAATATAGGTTAAACTGTTGGGCTATGAAAAGGTAGCAGACAGACAGACAGACACACTTTCGCATTTATAATATTAGTATGGAAGTATGGATAAAATCTACTGTATGGACATCAGTAGTGTTAAAGTAGTGGTTCCGTGGAGACCATCACATCAATATTTGTATTGCATATAAGACTTTAGCCATAATAATTAAGGCAATGTTAGCAAAGAATAAATAAAATAGTTACTAGACACAGGACAGATAATTTTGTACTAACTCACCACTAATTATTATTATTGTACTTTGAGTAGATACTGTTGAATCTTCTGAATGTTGAACTCTGTTGATCTGAAGTTGGTTGTAAAGCATAATAAAATTGTGATCACTGAAATCATGTTCAGCTGAAAAAAGAATTTTACACAGTTTATTCACATGAAATATGGTATGAAAGCACAAAGTAAAAACTATGTTAGGGAATACCTAGTGCTTAATACATCTTTAACATGAAATCAACTTACCTAATGAGCTCACGAATTCCGTGAAGTATTTTCCTTTTCAGTAAACAAGTAGAGATAACCATACGTACGTCGGGTACCCATACCACCCCATACTGTCGAACTGATGTCTATCGAAGTGCTTCTGGCATACGTGTCTGTTCAACAATTGAGCCTTCGGCAAAGCACTGAGTCCTATATTTACAGGAATTAATTGGGATCACCACAATTCCCATAATTTATTAACCTTTGGAGACAACAACAATAAACAATATGGCTTCCCAGTATATATACCACAGAGCAAGGTACATACTACTCTCTAACGAGAGAATAGTATGCCACAGAGTCTATGTATATGGCCATCGACTAGAAAAAAGAATATGGCTGCAGCTTGTTGCGATACTAGCGCTTTGCGGCTAAGAAAGAACTAAAGGTGTCACGGGCCTGTTCTATAGTTAAGTTACCCACAACCTGTCCATAGAGCTCGTATAAGTATAGTCTATGGAATCATGGCACAGACGGGGTCCATAATTGTATAATTTAAGTACCTAACTTGTTACAAATTACTACAAACATGACATTGGCTAATCTTTGTAAAGCCAGACGAGAGAAAAAAAAAAATCGATGTTATTCTTTGTGGCCGTTCTCGGCATTTTTTCGATTCGTGGTCTGTGATTTTTCCCGTAGGTTAAGGTATCAAAAGGACTTCGTCTGTGTTGGTGTTAGCTGGCGGGCGTGCTCTGCCTTTTTGGAGTGTTTTTTTTTGTTAAAACTGACTGGAAAGCGCTCTAAGAGGGTGCCGTGCATATGTCGGCAAGCTCCGGCACAGACGGGGTCCATACTTGTATAGTTTAACTAACTTGTTACAAATAACTACAAACTTGACATTGGCTAATCTTTGTAAAGCCAGACGAGAGAGAGAAAAAAAAAAGGTATCTAAAAAGTACTCTCTGTGTTGGTCTTTGGACTCTTTGGGTCTGGCTTTGGTCATTTGGTCTTTCTCGGCTTGGAATGGTGTTTTTGTATATGTAGTTAAAAAATCTCTGCATAGGATGCCAGGATGTCTTATATTAAATAGCTGATCATTAAGGATACAATGAAAACTTTGTTACTGTTGTTGTTTTCATGTGTGGTGTCGAAGGCAAATAATAGTTTTTACGATGTGATATGTGACGAAAGTATGGACAGGGGTCTATATTTTGAGCCTGTTGCTTGTGTTCGAGGGCGATTCTTTTTGAAGTGGTGTGACAGTGCCTTAGCTAACAAGAATGGCACCAAGTGGAACCTACGCTTGGACTATGATGCGTCGTTGAAGCCTGAACAGTGCAATAAATATTTATACGACAGCTTCAACAAACATTCAAACTTCGAGGTACCTGTGCAGGTCAACTTAAATTGCACAAATGTATGTATTACTACTACTACTACAGTTTGTTTTTTTATTTAATTCATTTCTATACCTATACTTAATTTTATGTAGAGCCATTGACATGACAGACCTTAATAACATTGTAAAGGTAAGCAAGCAGTTGGCTCAAGTTTAAAATAAGTTGTAATTAAGTTAACCTAGTTTGTTGGTTTGCAGGTTTGTTACACTGCCACTCTGGATGCAATATTCAGCTCAACATGCTACAAAATCATCACAAAGCAACTCACTGTGACTCCAGACAGGGTGTATCATATTCCTGTTACCTCTCCACTAGCTGAGTACACACACTATCAATATGTCAGGGAGAATGTTACCAGCACAACACTTACAATCCAAGATGTCACTACAATGGGAGCTAATGCTAATTATCAGAGTAACGGGTGAGTATAACAATACACAATGTGAAATCAAATCAAAGTCATCTATTGAAAGTAAAAAAATCAGAATTGTTAGAGTTTAAGATGATATATTGGTGATAATTAATTACATAAACTTTAAACTAAACATACAAGGGTTCCAAACGCGCCCAAATCAAATAGAAAGTCAAGTAGATAAACCCATGTTCAAAAAATCACAACCAAAAATGATAATCTTACTAAAAACGCTGTGATAGCCTAGTGGTTAAAAAGTCCACCTCCTATTTGGGAGGACAGAGTTTGATTCCAGGCACATATCTCTAATCTGTCCGCTGTAAGCAACCAAATATCACTTGTTTTAATTGCTTTGGTAAAGGAAAACATTGTGAGGAAACCTGCATGCCTGAGAGTTCTCCACAATGTTATCAATGGTGTGTGTGAAGACTGCCAGTCTGCACTTAGCCATCATGGCAGCCTAGGGCTCTACCATTCTCAGTCTGAGAGAAGACCCATACTCAGTAGTGGGCCGACAATGAGTTTATAATGATAATGATGCTGAACCATCATCCCAGAAAAGAACATAGGCTACTTTTATCTCAGAAAATCAAAGAGTTCCTACAGAACTTTCCAACAAAACCTGAATTGACATGGCCAAAATAGAGGGCATCTATGTGGTACAAAGTTATCTTGCATCCTGGATATGAGTTATGGCTGCTTTTTATACTACAAAATGGAATGGAGTTCCCACTGGATTTTTAAAAACCCAAATCTGCACAGATGAAGTTGTCAGCTTCATCTAAATGGAAGCAACACAAATATATCTATTTGTTTTTCAGGATTCTGTTTCGGAAGGGACTGCCATATATTAATTTTTCACTTCTAATTAAAAGTGAAAAATTTCTAACTCAATTTATGATTTTAATTGATATTCCTTGCTACTCCTGTGTGGTCTTCATTTGATTGTGAACTTTTTCAGGGAGGAGGTGATACTTGATTGGTTCCCTGGCATTCCTGCATCTCAGTATGAGGTGTTCATCAGTCCTAATGGCACTGATACTACTACTGAAAACAAGGTATGCCTTTTTGCTTCTGTAGCTTAAAACATAAAGCATTATAAGTAAGATTATGTGATTTTTATTCTTAGTTTAAATGAATATTCAGTCCAACTGGGTGAATCGATAAACACAGTTTCTTAACACTGAATTTTGCCACTAACTTCATTTGTTACTTGGTTGGTTCAACATTACTGCTTCACAAATTAATTTTTCATAAAAAACCTTCAATGGATTAAAAATAAATTTCAAATGAGCTCAGTGCCTATCATTCAGTGTTAGAAACTGAGTTACCAAATCAGTAGGCAGTAGTTTTGTCACACTGTGTGAAGACAAGATAAATAAATAATCATTTATTACTTATTGATATATTATATTATTATACTATTGATTATGTTCATATTATATTACTGTTGACAAAATTTATCTGAAACCACAGTTTGTTTATGAGGAAAACTTGAGCAAAATTTTATCCCCATTTGATTATGCTATCACTGTTTTATTTAGAGGTTATGAAAGTACATTTGTTTGTTTTTTTAGGGTTCTGTATCTCAAAAGGTAAAACGGATCCATTATAGGATCACTTTGATGTCCGTCCATCCGTCCGTCCATCTCTCTGTCCATCTGTCGTGTCTGTCAATACAATCTATAAGGTATTTCCTGTTGACCTAGAATCATTAAATTTGGTGGGTAAAGGAAAACATCCGAAAACCGCGAATTTGTGGCTACATCATAAAAATAAATTAAAATGTGTTTCAATTTTCAATTATAAGGGTTTCGTTTTTCCTTTAAAGGTACAGAACCCTAAAAAATGTCCCAAATTGAGAAACTCCCTTTATAAAGTTGCTAAAAAAGGGTATGTGTTACATTGCAGGTGTACATGAACTGCAGCATCGTGTGGCATAAGGAAAAGCACTGCAACTCCTTGTCACCCCAGAAAGTGAACTGCCGCGCGCGCGCCAACGAGAGCTGCTACAGCGCGCAGTTCAAACACGAGGCACCGTGGATCTCGCTGCACACGCATCCATCCATCAACTTCCACTACACCTTCTGTGAGTGCTGACACAACTAAACACAAGTGATACAGGTGTGCATAAACTGCTGCACAGCGTCGCACCAGCAAGTGAACTGCCGCGCGCGCGCCAACGAGAGCTGCTACAGCGCGCAGTTCAAACACGAGGCACCGTGGATCTCGCTGCACACGCATCCATCCATCAATTTCCACTACACCTTCTGTGAGTGCTGACACACAACACAACACAAGTGATACAGGTGTGCATAAACTGCTGCACAGCGTCGCACCAGCAAGTGAACTGCCGCGCGCTCGTCAACGCGAGCTAGACAGGGCGCCGTGGATCTCGCTGCGCGAGTCTCCGTTCATTAACTTTCACCATAGCGTCTGTGTGTCCCGATACCCAAGAGATACGCAGATTTGAATCCTGCCGGTTCTGCAAGTTTTTTATTCCTCAGGTTATCAAACTATTGCAATACCGTCCTTAGAAGATGTTATAGTTATTACCTACTGTGTGTGCCAACTGCACATCACTACCTACATATATTATATGTAAATGCGAAAGTGTGTTTATGTGTTGGTTTGTCCTTTAATCACGTCGCAAAGAAAACTGTTTGCACGAGTATGACTGAAGACATGGAAAGTGACATAAGTGATTTTTTCCCAGAAAATCAATAGGTTTCCACGGGATTTAAAAAAAATGAAATCCACGTGAATGAGCTGACATCAGCTAGTAACTAATAAAATCATTGCATCAAATCATCACTCGGTTGGATCAGGTCACAATCTGTCGGCGTCCCTGAAAGGGCCGGACAGGCCGCTCATCAGTCCGCAGCTGTGGTGGGTGCTCGTGGGCATCGGCAGCGCCTTCCTTCTAGGCCTGCTCGCGCTGCTGGCGCTGCTGCTGTGCCGCGCGGCCAGCGCCGGCCAACTCCGGCGGAACATACTGCGCAGCTGGATCGACGACATCACTCGGTGAGCGCGGACTAACCGCCCGTTCACACTGACACATCCCATTCTTAGTAGGACTGATTTTTGTAGGATCCGATTTAGTGGCAACAGTATTCCAATCTTACAAAAGCCAAAAGCTTAATTTGCTATAATCCGATTAATTGCTTTCCTTGTATATCATAGGCTTCCGCAAAATAACGCCTGCTTCTATACAACATACAGTATTCCAATTCACGCGTTCACATAAGCATACGATTATATGATCCACTAAAAAACAGCTATATTCGTTATCCGATTCTGCGACTACAAATCGGTCCAGTTATACTAAAAATGTCAGATTCGATTTAGTGGTAATAGTATTTCAATACGAATGTGTTCACACAAGCATGCGGTTGCAAGACCTCGAAACAATGGTAATACCTCACAATAGCTTCGCGGCTGGCCATGTGTGCAGGCCAGTGTATGCCCTATTGTGTCTATTCCATCAGCCTGTATAGCCACTGCTGGATATAGGCCTTTCCAAGAGCGCGCACGCACAGTCCGCCTTCCTCATCCACCCGCTCCCCGCCGGCTGGAGCGGGCTGGAGGTCGTCCCACGTTTCGTGGTTCGGGATTTTATCTCTGAGAGTAGTATACCCGACATAGCTCGCTCCATAGCGCGCTAAGTGACTTAGTTTGTGGACGAGGCCAACTGTCAGTGTCTACGTTCTTGCTCCATACGTCATCAGCATCACATGCCAATTGTATGCCGTATTATTGCGATCGAAAGCTTATTTTTAACCGACTTGAAAAAAGGAGGAGGTTCTCAATTCGTCGGAATCTTTTTTTTTTGTGTGAACATTTTGAGTTTGTCGTCGGCGCTTGCAGGCGCCTGGAGCGTCCGCGCGAGACGCGTGCGGCGGAGCGCATCCTGCTGCTGTACGCACGCGACTGCGCGCACCTGGAGCGCGCGGCGCGGCACCTCGCCGCGCTGCTGCAGCAACTCACGGGCTGTGAGGTGAGACACTGCGGCCTCGCGTCCATTGCTATCAAACACATACTGCGGTAAACTCCGTAATTCCTTACGCATATAACTTTGCAGGAAGGTGGTGGAGGAATATACACCTTAAAAGGATGGCCTAATTGTAAATTTTTCTTTTTTTTCATAGGTATTTGCCTACATTTTATTCTTCAAATATTGTTTCAGGTGATAACGTTTTTATCCTAATGAAAATTGGACTACATTTACAGCTAGAAAAACGTTATCGTTTTACTGTAAAGTTTGTAAATTTTCATACAAAAAGTTGTATGAAAATTTACAACTAGACCATCCTCTTAATGAAATTTCTGAATAAAAAGAAAAATTAAAAATATCCTCTGCCTGTAATGCTGATTGGGTACATTTTGAAAGTGATGTTTGGTTTATCGGTTTGCAGGTTATAGACTTGTATAGCCCGGAAACTGTGGCGGCGTCCGCGCCGGCCGCCGGGCCGTGGCTTCGGGCGCTGCTACTGCGTACCGGTACGCGCGTGCTACTGATACAGAGCCCGGCCACCGACATGTACTGCGCGAGACTCAAGGAGGACCAGCAGGGCTCGCCCACGCTTGAAGTACGTACATACAAGACTTTGATCATCATCAACCAACGAACTACATCATCTCCAACACCGTGTAGACAACCACCTCCTTGGTGGTTACATATAAGATCACATCGCTCACTAGAGCAATGCGGTCAACAAATTCATGGTTTTCGGATTGTTTCTTTACTTGTGCTATAAGACCTATCGGCCTAATTATATGATTCTAGGTCAACGGGAAGTACCGTATAGGTCTTCTTGACAGACACGCCAGACAGACGGATAGACAGACAACAAAGTGATCCTATAAGCGTTCCTTTTTTCCTTTTGAGGTATGGAACCCTTAAAATATAAACGAACCTTTATCGTTGATTAAAGGTCTCGGCATACGTAACGTCTTTTAACGTACATGGGACGGAACGAGAAGATTTCTTGAACTACTATGGATAACTCAAAACGGACGGGACTAGGTATCCAATGGTAGTTTTGTTTTATTTTTATTCAGTCCACAAAACTGACTACAATTGGAAAAATAGCAAGGTAGTACATGTGCAAAAATACTGGTTACAATTTAGTTTACTGGATCTGTGTGTGTGTGTCAAGAAATTTTCCCGTCTCGTCACGTGCACGTTAAAACACGTTACGTATGCCGAGACCCTTACACGGAGGTTGGTCCTTCGAGCCGGATAGCCTAACCGTGTGTCATAGGCGCCGCTGCTGGGCAGCCGCGTGGCGTGGCGGCGGCCGCACGCGGCGGACGCGCAGCTGCTGCTGGCGCTGCGGCTGCTGGCTGACAGCGCGCACCACGAGCCGCTGCCCTACAAGAAGTACTACGTCGCCACGTGAGTACCATACTCGTTTGTTCGTATGAAGTTATTGTGCAGCTAGCTGGTACCTGCGACTTCGTCCGCGAGGATTTAGGATCTTCGAAATCCCGTAGGAACTCTTTGATTTTCCAGTTATAAAAAGTAGCCTATGTGCTAATCCAGGATATTATCTATCTCCATTCCAAATTTCAGTGTAGTAGTTTTTGCGTGAAGGAGTAACAAACACACATACACACAAACTTTCGCCTTTATAATATTAGTGTGATGCTCAGTGTTCTATAATATCACTAGATTTGTTTATTGAAAGAGTCTAATTGAGTCTTCGTTTTAAAATCTCCCGGGCGTTAGTTATCCCTAAGGGAGTTGGCAAACTCCCGGCTTATGCCATTCCACTGCGACATAATATTCACTATTTGGTATTGCAGCGTGGCGGGCCTGCAGCACGGGGACGTGGTCCCGGCCCTCACCCCGCAGCGCCGCTACCCCCTCCCGCACGCCGCCACCATCCTGCTGCGGGACCTCGCGCCGCCCTCCCACCCCACCAGCGACCTCCCGCTCAACCCTGCGGCGCAGCATCTTCTAGAACTATTCACGGAAGCTCTTGAAGACTTCCACAAGTTCGCGCGCGATAACCCGGACTATCTATTTCAAGACCTAGTGCTCGAGTGATGGGACCAACTGAGGCAATCAGCATGAGAATCGTAACCCCTTCAATAATGGAAGGGGCTTTTTTCTGGTAATAATGCGGTGGACACTCCGATTTTTCTGCATACATGTTACTACTACTAAGGCGCAAAGCTCATCAATAGAGTTACAAAGGTCAAGGCGTAGGTTAAATTGTAGATATTAATCATCTCCAAGAGCCCTCCCCCCTTCCCCCTTCCTACATATTCTACCAACCTGCTTCTTTTTTGAAGTTGGTGAAAAATGAAATAGGAGATCGATTTTTTTTATATTATTATTATACATATAAAACTGACTATTGCTGACTGACTAGACTTTCTATATATGAAATCATAATAACATAATAATATGTAAGTATGTAAATGGATTTGTAATTTGTATAAGCAAAATGTGTAGTTCGTCGTTATAGTAAGGAGAAACATGCGTAAGAAGTTCTGACCAGGTGTTTTGTATTATGTTTGTCTGTACTCTGTATGTAGTATTTATTAGTTTAAAAATAGTTCGTACCGAATTACCACCTTTATTTGAATCTAGGTCAGTAGAAACATATCACGTAGGCATTTACATAAAATTTATAAAAAATCCGTCAAGTGCGAGTCGGCGTTGCACACGAAGGGTTCCGTACCCTCGTACAAGAAATAACACTTTTTAATTTTTCTGCCGGCTATTTTGAAACGTTTGTTATTTGTTGTTATAGCGGCAATAGAAATAAACATTTTGCGAAAATTTCAGCTCACTATTTATTACGGTGTATGAGATATTATAGCTCGCTTATAATAGACAGATGGACTGACAACTGGACGGAATGGAGAGGAGACTTAATAATAGGGTCCCTGTTGGCACCCTTTGGGTACAGACTCCTAAAAACTGAATATTTTTATATTTAGTTGTATCTGCTGCAAAGAGTTATCGAAGAGATAAAGCGAGGGGTCAAGATACTATTGTTTACATTCGACTTATCTCGAGATTGCAGCGCTTGTGGATACAACTTGACGCTGGATTCTAGCTTTTGTGTGTTTAATTTTAAGATCTATTTTGGATCAACTATCAGTAGAAAGTGTCCTAACTTAAAATTTTACAATTTTAAGTTTTTCACGTGACGTTATCAAAAACTAACAATATAGTTTACATTTTTGTTAAAAAAGTCCTCATAAGATCTTTTTGGAGGGTTTAAAGAAATATAAAGATAATGAAATACAAAATGCACTTTAAAATTATTCAAGTCTGATTTTCAAGAGATTTACAATTTTTATGTGTACTGAAAACTAGTTTATACTTAAATCCTTTCTTAGTGGAGAGTCTGTTATAGGAAAAACAACATACATGCAAAATCTCTCGTTTGAGTCACTGTGCACTGGTTTAAGGTATATCAGTTAGTTAGTTTCTCCCTTTATAGATTTAGGTTAGTTAGAAATAGGTTATAGTGTATATCTATGTCAATATGAATAACAAAGATAGAGGAGATTAAAATAGAGTGTGAAAGTAATTTTGAATGGACTTGGCAGGTTTCCCGCTTTTATACATTCAGGGTTGATTTTTCAATCGTCAAATAATTTTTATCTGAGGAATAAATTTGAGGGTTTGTCAGTTTTTGTGTAGGAAATCTGTCAATATGTTAAATTTATGCCTCAGATAAAAGTTATTTGACGATTGAAAAATCGGTTCCTAACAAAAATTTTTGAGCAAAACTATTTTTCCGATTTGGGGTTCAATTTTTAAAAGATAAATAATCAATTATTATCATATTAGCAAATCGCTAACGCGACCTTGAAGTTTTAACCCATCCAAAATTCGCCAAACGCGCCTAAGAGCCACTACACGCGGTCGACTAGTCGCGCTCGCGCTGCGACTGCGCATAATTAAATATATCAAAAATTGCGAAACTGGCAGGATTCGAACCTGCGTCTTCTGGGTTCGCGCCCGATGCTCTGACCGCTAAGCCACGGCATCGGGCGGAATACGGGATCGGTCAAAAATTATTTAGAAATTTTCTTGAAGTGTCGGTAAAAAACACTATCATAAACATTATGAAAATATGTATAGACTTTCATATAATTTACAGAATGTAGTGGTCGCCGTCGACTGTGTCTCCAGGCGTCTTGCGTGATGGGTCTAAAGAATTTTTCACTCCAATAAAATTGTAGTTTTGTGGATTAGGTAGCTTTAGTTGGTGGCGCCTGTTATCTGCTGCTAACGGTCACGCCACGAGCCGCATCGCACCCAAATTATTCCGTAACGTAAACAATCATCGCTGTATTAAACGCTGTATTTTTTACGCTAAGTTTTATTATGAACAGAAACACCCAGAAATAACGACCTGAAAGACTCAGTCTTCGAGGGCCAGACCTTCGTTATTCTATAAAAGCTGAAAGTTTCTCTGCGTATTGTTCCCAATTATAATGTATATTTTAAGATATACATTAAAATCAAAATTTATCAGTGGTAGATGCATTTGACGATTCAAAAGTACCTATTTGTAAAAGGTTAATTGAATAAAAATATTTTGATTAGTAAATTATTAATTATTCATTTTCGTAAATAATAAAATAACCTTTTTTTTACAATTATATTAAAGTAAGGCAAAGTCACACAACATTGTGATATACGTGATATATTTTTGTAAATTGCTGTTTCTACACTACAAAGAGGTAAACATTGTATGTTTGGATGTAAGGGATGATCTCCGGAACTAATGATATGATTCTAAAAATTCTTTACCTGATAGATAGCCACATTATTCCCAAGTGCTACTTATAGGCTATAAGTTGTATGTAATATGTCGCAAGGACATGATGAAATGATGAAACGCATAAAGGGCATCTATTTATGTTCTAACCTAACCTAACTTTAATTTTGGCATTCTTCTTCTTTTGGGATTTTGCGATTAAATCGAATGTGGCTCAGAGCAAAATCTACTCAATTTGAGTTGTTATTATAACGTCTGCCGGAATTTGATCATATCCATAAGAGATTTGATCATATCTCTAAAGAAATTGATCAAATCCCGGTTTTATCATTTCCCTGTGACATATCATATACCGCGGACGAAGTATATAATAATAAAACAATCTATTTTATTTACTATTTATACTAAAGTAAGCCAAAGTCTTAACATCACAATATTCGTGATATATATTTTTTGTAAAATGCTTTATTAGGGCAATTTGTACAACTACAATATTTTTAAACTTTACAATAATTGTTTTCTATGATGATTGATGAGGTATATTGTAATTTGTAAGAAAAAAAATGTTCTTATAAACAAGCGTTTCAGTTAGATCCATAAGTTTTAATAAGTATGTGGATTGTAGGTAAGCTACTAGACGTTATTTTGTGCATTTAGGAAATAGTTATGAAAATGTTGTCTGTCAAAGTGAAGTCATAGTAATCAGCCCTAACACCAAACTTGTAGATATCCAATTTTGACGGAAAAGCTTGCATTTCGGACATTGGATGCTTTTTATCCCGGAAAATCCAAGAGTTGGCGGAGAACTCCTAATGTTATGTGACTAATGGAAAGCGGTCGCGACCCTCAGCAATGACAATATAAATACGACTAGAAATAATAAAAATAAGAGCATTAGTTTAGCGGATTATAGCAAATCTAGATGATGCCCGCGACTTGGTCCTCGTGGATTCCGGTTTGTTAAGAACCCTGTGGGAGCTCTTTGACTTTCCGGGATAATAAACCTACCTAACCTTTGCAACCTCTCGCACTGCCAAGGGGCACTGGTAGAGATAGATCTCTTGGAGATAAGTGCTCCCCTGTCCACTTTTCCTCTTTATTGTTATAACTTTCTGGTACAAATAAATAAAAATTTAAAAAAGTAGCCTACGCCCGTCTCCGGGATGTCAGCTATCCGTCTAAATCAGTTAAAGTTTAAAGTTTAAACGGATGAGCTGTGAGAAACAGACAGACAGCCACACTTTCGCCTTATTAGTATGGATAACCTTGCTGTTCCGTGGGTGACATTGATAGCTGGCAAGTTTGGTGATAGGGCTGCTGTGTATATAAAGTGCTGACCCCTGATTTGTGTATATAGTTGTTTTCTTTATAGAGATGGTCTAAATTAAAATTGCGCGCCTAAAAATATAAGAGAAATAAGTATGGAAAAATTTAGATTTGGTTGTGCAATTATAATTTAGGATTACACTTATTTGATATGGTTTGATTTTATGAAAGTTGCCAACGGTACACACGACTGCAATATTATGTAGATTGTAACGTGGAACGCCATATAAACAAAACGTACCAACAATTCAAACCTTGAAAACAAAAATGGCATATCCAAAAAAAATTGTAGCTAGTTTTAACAGTGAACTTGGTAGAACACAGATTTGAGTTTTGGGAAAAGTTGGAAAAGTTTATTTACTTAGCGGGTAATTTTTGTAAAATCAAGTCTTCTTTTTCGCTTTATGCTGTATAAAATATGTCAATTATTGTTACAGTTTTGTTATTAAATGTACAAGACGTGTACCATAAACACGCAAGTGGTCTCATTTTGAGGATAGACCCTCCCAGTCCAAGGTGGCGACTCCTCACAAGGTGCCAACTTTACCCAAGTTACGTTCCAACGGTTGCTAATCTGGGATGAAAAGTCGCACACAGTTCCCTGCTAAAATAAAAGGCACTTCTTAGAAAGCCTATTGTGTAAGATTCCCGATTGTGTAAGAAAAAAAACGTATTCATCGTAATCATAATCAAATTCTGCCTTTTGATTGGCTGTGAAAAATGTAAAAAGCGAATTCGACCAATCAAGGGGCAGAATTTGCTGTCGATTACGATTACGATAAATAAGTTTTTCTTACTTTAATCGGGATTCTATTCATTTAATTTAAAGACCACCTATTAATTTGCCTGCTGGTCAATGGAAATTGGAAAGTTAAGTTAACCTTCAACTAATATTCTAATTTTCCCTGGCTCAAATAGCTCTCAAAACCGCAAGCGACATAGTACCAACTTGGACACACAGACGTTTATTTTTCACTTGTTAATGTTAACATGATTTCATCGCCCACTGAGTAACTGAGCTTTCTTATGAGGCCCATATAGTTTGCGACCATATCTCGGATCCATATGACATCACTGGCAACACGCACTGTCTAAAGACTGACCTTCAAGCACTGAGGAATTTTGGACGAGAAGACTTCATGAAGCTTTCTGAACGCTGCCCAGCTGAATTAGATTCGTTTTTCGAAATTGGACCTACCTAGCTGGATTGTGTGTCTGAGGTATATCTAGTCGTCTACAATTTTGACTGCAGAGCTCTCACATGGGATGGGACCATGAGCATTAGACATTTTCGTCTTCAGCTTCCACTGTTGGACTAGGCCTTCCTTAAAGAGCGCCGCCTCACCCGGTCCTCAGCCTTTCTTATCCAGCCATTTCCCGTCAGCTGCTTTATATCGTTAGTCCATCGTGCTGGAGGGCGTCACACACTACGCTTGCTTACACTCAAGGATTTACCGGCTCCAACGGTCATCGCCTCTACGACAGGCATGGCCTGCCCACTGTCACTTCTGTTTGCTAATAGTTTGGACTGTCAGTGACCTTAGTTCTGCTGCAGATCTTATCCCTTAGGCCCTTAGGGATAAGATAAGGCGTTTCCCTAAGGCTTAGGGAGACGTCTAACATAGCTTTCTCCATTTTCGTCGTACTCATGTTGATTTGTAGGCCCACCTGTATTGCGTACGGTGTTTGAGTTAGCCGCGTCAACACAGAGCGCAGTCGCGTGCGCTCGGCTGGCGTCGGGCGCAGTCGGAGCACGCACGCAGGTACAGGCAGGGAGCCGGGAGGTATGCTCGCTATTCATTATGCCAAGTGTAGATGTATGGTGATAGCTGCTGTAGACATGCCTATCTGATGCTGGTTTGTAATCTGCCTTTTTAAATTTGATGTTTATAAAGATGATCTTTATACCAGCCCATTGTTATAAGTACAGGTATGACGCATAACTGAGAAGGTTCCTGCGGTGTGATGACGAGACCCTCCCGCACCGCTCCACTACCGCTCGAACCTACTTGTAGTTATAACAATGCATGGGGCTCCCTTAAAGGCCACCTATAAAAGTCCCTGTCGAACATCGTAAGTATGGTAGGTAGGTGGGCACCTGCGTTATAAATTCGAAGCATTATGGCGTATCATAATGGATGTAGATTGTAGAAGAATTAAAGGACTGTTCTCTACTTTTGTTATTTGTCTGCCTGCCGCCTGACCAGTGATCTGGTACCTGGTACCAGGTGTTTCGTCAGGACTCAAAACTCTACCATAGGTTCGGAAAGGACATTTCACTGCGAAGAGCGAGTAAGAAACTTAAGGATCAGTTACTTTTCTGTTGGATCGATTCATTTATTGAATGAAATGGACACAACCCGAGGCGTATCCATGCTATTCTTGCACACGCAAGTTTTTATCAGCGATATATTATAATCAAGTCGTGTTATATAACGTGGACCTGTGCCGATGTCGCCGTCCCTGTCTCGCGGGCGCTCGGGCAGGCGAGCCTCCCGCCGCGAGTGGCGAGAGCGGGACGCACGATGTTGCATTAAATTTCGATCCTATTCTGTAATGTTTTGTCCAATCGCGTCCGATCTCTGCGTGTTCCGGTTCTTTGTCATCAATGGGTCGCCGGGCGAGACCGATTCGAGTGCCACTTGAGAACTATTTACGCTAAATTCGAGCTGCTTTTTAGCTTACGAAGTGTTGTAAAAGATCGTCCGAGCCGATTTCCAAAGGTCCAGCGCGAGATCTGGTCTGGCAGGGCGGCACTCGGCGCGACCGACGTTAGGCCCTTTCGGCATTAATGAGGCGTACCCACTTCAGCTGACTGCGTCGTACGCAAGGCTACTCCAACCGAACTAGTAGTAGTCCGGCGTTCGAGGGAGGCGGTCGGGTGCTCGCGCAGTGCTGTGCGGATATGTTACTGAGGTTTAGGATGTCTTTGGAACGTTCGCCATAGGCGTGCCGGCGTGCGAGTCAGTGCGAGCGTGCGGGCGGGCGGGGCGCGAGTGAGTGAGTGCAGGACTCGGGACTCGGGAGGAGCCGAGGCTCAATAATGCTCAAGTTCCTGACGCATAAGCTTCGAACGCATTCGCTGAATGAGGAGAACGTTTCCGAGAAGGTGGGTGTCGGCGCGGCCGGGCCGCCGCGAAGGTCACACCGCCACCAGAAAATGGCCGCCCGCTCGAGAACAAAGGAGCGGAACGCTCGGCGCCTCGCTGCGACGCGATGCGGGCTCGCTCCTCGACCACATGAGTTGACGCCTATCGGTACGGAGGAGCGGGGTCGGTGGCGGCGCGCGATGGCGACCGGGATTGATCCGAGACTCAGCGAACGTTTCTGCTTGCAGGTGGAGGAGCGGGACTCCGGCACCGAGTCTGACGACGAGGCCGACCGCGCCGACACCGGTGAGTGCCCACTGCCCGGGCCGTCTTCGGCTCCAGCCCCTAACAAACACGAGCGTACTCGCGCTCACCATTCGCCGGCCGGTTTACTTCCTCCGTCCTCGTGCTCCACTCCCCTACCTACACAAGCAAAACTGCAAACAAATCAAACCTTTTACCACAGTTCACAATCGTGTATAACCCGTCCGACTTGCCCGGTCGGATTGGTAAATAAATACAATTATGCAAAATGAAAAAAAAAAAAAAACAAAACAAGGTTGAATCGTTCACAATTGTTGCCAGCATTAGTATTTAGTTCCTATTAGCGTACCGGTTTGAGCGAGCTAAACTTCGAGCGAATTGTTAGAAGTTAGAACGACCGTAAGTGACTTGGCTTCTAAATCATTGTGACTACAACGCATCAGGGACGTTCATGTGCATGGTGTACCTTGATCCTGGTAGATTTCTCAGTAGATTTTGCGGTTGTTTCAAATCAATTTCTTTGTTAGTATTTGTGACCTTGAAACACGACCTTGAACTTTTATATAGGTGGCACTACATTATGCGAAATGCTTACAAAACTACAAGCGCGTTAGCATGCAATCAGCAAGTCGTTAGCCGTCGAGGATATGGAATTATGAAAATGTATCGACTATCGATAGCGATACTAACGTGTGGCAAGTTTAAAACGAATGAGCATCGCCATTTTATGTAGCCGGTAGGCTGGAAGCTAGTGCTACTAACTAGATCTTAGATAGATAGGTAACCTAGGTTAGTGCTGAATGAATAGGAACTACAGTGCGCACGATATACTTGATAACCTTC
Source organism: Maniola jurtina (assembly GCF_905333055.1). NCBI lineage: Eukaryota > Metazoa > Arthropoda > Insecta > Lepidoptera > Nymphalidae > Maniola > Maniola jurtina. The sequence goes on from NC_060039.1 coordinate 353,195, forward strand.
CCTTAGCTTAGATAAGACCCTCAGTCAATCTCAAGCTTTAACCTACTTACTTGTCTAAGTGATTTTGCAGAGTTCTTCTCGATTTCTTGATCACTTCTGTAACCTACATAAATGACAGAATTCGCTTTCTTAGTCAACTAAACTAACTAAAGTCCTTCTTAGATGTGTCCTTGTGGTTCAATGTTTTATTCAGATACAAGTTAGCCTTTGACTGCAATCTCACCTGGTGGTAAGTGATGATGCAATCTAAGATGGAATCGGGCTAAACTGGAAGGGGTCCGTATGGCAGTTTTCATATACTCCTTTGGTTTCTAAACGGAATTGTACCGGAACGCTACATTGCTTGGCGGCCGGCTTTGCCAGTAGGGTAGTAACTAGTCACAGCCAAAGCCTCCGACCAGACCAGAAATTTAGAAATTCCAAACCCCTGCCGGGAATCGAACCCGGGACCTCCCACAGCGCCAGGGAGGAGGGAGGGGAGACGTATGACAATTTATTACATTAGTGATTAGACCCTTCGTTTCTACGAGGTACCGGAACCTCAAATCGATTATCGTGCAGCTTGCAGCTTTGCTAAACCATCAGAGCGGACCAGAGATTCTATGAAAATTATAGAAAAATTAAGTTGGTAATTGACTGACTTTCTTTGTAATCAAATAAACTTTATCCTACCTCCCTACAAAGTGCTTTCGAGTCTGCCCCTAATTCGGAATGGCCACACTACCACAGAATCTATAATAATAGTACTGGCACTACAGAGAAGAAACAGTAAGAGGTTGGTCATTAATTTCTTAAAGATTAGGCTAGTGTTGAAGTTTCGCCGGTGCAGGAATAAACGTAAAGCCACAACAATAAACCGTCGATGTGTCCATACAGTCTCGGTGTCGTAATCTCGCGTATTTTATCACCAAAGTCGCGACAAAGTCAAGGTCTGCGCTTAATCATGCGAAGCCGCGCCATACCTGCCGACATACCTATACCTACATACAGCTATGCATACAACACAATAATGCATAGGTGTGTTTGTTGCGGGCGAAGTTCCTACAGCGCGCAAAGTCGACTGTTCAGGAAGTCACATTCTACACTATCAATACGATACATTACACGGATTAGAAACCATTTTCGCCGACGCAGAGTCCCTGAACAAACCTCTTTACTTGTCTGAAAGGTGGCTTGATCTAGCTCTTTTCTAGTGACTCTAACCTTCACTTGTCCGGGGGTGTTATAATTTTTTAATTTACACTTGTAACTGAAACTTAAGTCTAAGCAAAGTCAAAATGCCCTCTATAGATTTCAAACTTAAACGCTAAAACAACCCTATAGATTTCACCTGTAAGTCGTAATCTTTGATAATTTCACTTAGACAGGTAAATTATTATCAAATGCATCAATATACAGTAGAACTCCAATTATCCGAATTAATGGGGACCGGGACCCATTCGGATAATCAAATATTCGGATAATCGGATTTTTTTTTAAAAAATTGCCATTGGAGAGAATAAAAGCTACGTTTTGATATTGCACTATTTTTTTATTGAATTAAATGAAAGAAACATGAAATTTTCACATGTTTTAAATATAAATAAAATGTACTTATGTACAAGTTTAGAAATAAAAATCATTGTTTTTTAAACATCTCCGTTAATGTAAGCTGTTTTGCGGTCTTCAACCGTTTTCGGGCAGCCAGGTCACGCATTCGCTTGACGGTAAGCAGTTGCAAGTGGTCACACTCGGGCTGACGCTCCATCCACTTCAAAGCAGTCTCGAGGCCGGCAAATGCTTCACTAGCTGATGGTCCAGCGTCTACTTCAACATCAGCAGAAAGTTCTTCTTCCACTTCAACATCTTCTCTCACACTTACAACAATTTCATCGTCATTGAGAATTTGAAAACCAGGGTCAGACGTGTCACAAGCCATCCACTCTCCTACATCTTCAGCACTTACTTCTGTACAACCAGGAATTTTTACAATCATTTTTCTTATTTCCTCTAGTGACAACGCATCTTCATCATCATCATCCTCTCCATATTCTTGTTTCTCATTTTCTTCAGATTCTTTTTTTTTGTTCTTCTCAGACGGTAGGCCTTTCAGTTTATTCCACGCACGTCTTAGCGTCACTGCCGTAACCAAACTCCAAGCTTCCGCTACCATGTAACAGCAGTCCTTTAAATTTATTTTGCTATGATTTGCCAAAACCAATTCTTCATCTTCAGCACCTTCGATCAGCAGTTTTCTCAGCAGTTGCCTTCTGTAATGGCGCTTCATTGTTTCAATAACAGACTGGTCCATGGGTTGCAGCAAACTTGTAACATTGGGAGGCAAAAACGTCGTTTTAAACTGCCCATTCTCTCTTTCCAACAGTTCTGCTGTAGGATGAGTGGGTGCGTTATCAACAATTAAAAGCACCTTACTGCCTTCTTTTCCCACCGATTTTTGGTGCTTTTTCACTTCAGGAATAAACACTTCATCATACCATTCGGTAAACAAAGCTGCAGTCATCCAGGCCTTGGGTTGACTTTTGTAGAAGAGTGGAAGTTTTTTTACGTTTTTAAATGCTCTTGGATTTCTTGACTTTCCTATCAAAAGAAGTGGCAGTTTATGATTTCCAGTGGAGTTGGCACAGTTAAGCACTGTAACACGTTCTTTACTGACCTTATGTCCAGGGGCACTAGATTCCCTTTTAGAAGCCAAAGTGGTTTTTGGTAATGCTTTCCAAACAAGGCCAGTTTCATCGGCATTATAAACAAACTCCGGATCATAGGATTCTGATGCAGTTTTAAATTTTTCAATAAAATTTTCAGCAGCTGCAGAGTCTGCTGAAAGCTTCTCACCAGCCAAATCTAACTCGCGTACACCATGCCTGAATTTAAAATTCCTTAGCCAGCCGTTACTAGCCTTAAAAGATGAATAACCAAGCTTTTCTGCTAAGATTTTGGCTTTTTCACAAAGGATTGGACCTGAAATCGGATTTCCCATAGAACGTTGCTGCAAAAACCATTTAAACACGGCATCTTCCAAATTTTTGTTGGTTGCTGACTTCATTGTTTTCCTGGAGGAACTTCCATCTTCATTTTCAAGCACCGAAACAAAGTTTAAAAGTGTTGACTTACTGTTTTTAATGTCAGAAATTGTTGCTTGTCCAACATCATAAATCTCAGACAACTTCTTACCCGTTACACCTTTATCGAGTTGCTCTATAATTTTCAGTTTGTCCGCTAACGATAGCACAACACGTTTTCTTTTCGAAGCCATGGTATAAAAACAATACAGTATTGTACACGCACAAACAAAAGTAAGCCGTAGCGAAAGAGTAGCGTCCTGGAGCAAGGTCAATAGCACACTGGCTAATCAAAACAAACAATGACAGGTGCGCCGTGACTGCAATGCGCCGGAACTTGTCTTAACTTGCCGCCGTGCCTACACCGACCTCGCGGGGGGAAGTCAGTGTAGGCACAACGGCAAGTTAAGACAAGTCAAGTCAAGACTTGACGCGCAAACACTGGCTTCGCGGGGGGAAGAATAATAGCGCACTTAGACTTTTTTTGGACAATTTTTTGTGATTCGGATAATCGGCGATTCGGATAGTCGGAGTTCGGATAATTGGAGTTCTACTGTATTCAAGACACTAATCTACCTTTTCTTACATTGTGTTGCTTTCCGATATCCATGGAATATCGATGCTACTTGTCAAGCCAATAACTTAGCTATACTTTATATACCTACATAAGTGCCTAATGTTTTATCAAGGAGCCACGCGGTCTGAATGTGCAAGTGCAAACAGCTCATTGATAATAATGACTGTCATCTATGTGATATCAGTGAATTAAAAAAACCGGGCAAGTGCGAGTCAGACTCTTCAGTCTTCGAACAGTGCGCGTCTTGCCACTTGCCAGTGATGACTTATCACATACTAGAGAATGCCCGCGACTTCGTCCGCGTGGATGTAGGTTTTTGAAGATCCCGTGGGAACTGTTTAGTTTTCCGGGATAAAAAGTTGTCTATGTCAATAACATGGATGCAAGCTATCGGTACCTTTCATACAAATCGGTTGAGCGGATGGGTCTTTAGGAATCCCGTGGGAACTCTTTGATTTTCCGGGATAATAAGCCTATGTCCGTCCCCGGGATATAAGCTAACTCTGTACTAAACGTCAGAATCGGTTAAACTGTTGGACCGTGAAAAGGTAGCAGCCGACAGACAGACAGACACACTTTCGCATAATTATAATATTAGTATGGATATGCGTAAGAATTTTCAGAATTCAGAATGCTTCCCCAGCGATGCTTAGGTTGTGATCAAATAATAAAATAGAAATTTTGAAAGAACCGTTACGGCTTATAGTATGTTTGCACTCCACAAAAAAGCCATTCTAAAGCCATCAGACGTGTGAAATGCTTGGCAGGTTCAGGCGATGCGGGCGATTTGTATGGAACCTGTATGAAGCTTGTATGAAAGCGTCGTCATACAAACTAATGACAATATTTGACACGCCGGGTATCTTGTGAATACCGCCGGTACAATGGCGCCAGCTCACAATGGTACCTACGGGCACCGTCCTACCAGATAGGTACCTATATCTATGATCAACGACGCGACATTCTTACCCACAGAATTCTAAATTAGGTAATAGAAATGGTTTTTAGATATTTTAATACCGGCTTTAGGCTTCAAAAAAAAAGCGTCATACAATACAATAATATATTGTAGGTTTGCCAGCAGTCTTCCATTCATTAGGAGTATCCTCAAGTTGTGCGTTGTGCGCCGGCCGACAGAGATGGCATGAATTAAACATCGCTCCAAAACTGGAGAAATTAATTAGACTTGCTACAGGGAACTGCACGGCGGCGTCGCCAGAACATGCGTATGGTCAAGGGTTGTCCAATGTGGTACCTAAAACTTATCGGAATAGGCTTTGTAAAGCTTTCTAAAAGTTTTTTCCAATGTCAAACGCTTATGTGCTGAGTTTACCAGGGCTTTTGAGGTTTTTAAATTATAAACTACCGCTTGGCTGCAATGAACCTGCTGGCAAGTGACGCTGCAGCCTAAGATGGAGCGCTTGCTTAGAAGATCTCTTGACTTAAAGTCATCCATACATTAAAAGAGAAGGGAACAACAGATACCGGAAGGGTGTTCCATATCTTAGCGTTCCAAAGAGGTTGATTTGAACTCAAGAAAATACTCGTAAGTAGAAAGTTACGTCAAGTAAAGAGTCGCGCCACCTAGGCTAGTGGTTAGTGGTTAAGCAATCTAAGAAATTAAAAGATCACTTGCTTTAACAGTAAAGGAACCCTGCCATCCTGAGAGTTCTCCATAATGTTCTCAAAGGTGTGTGAAGTCTTCCAATCCAGGCAAGAGTGAATAGGCATCTTTTAGGCAAACTCGCTCCAACCTCATTATTGCTTTGTTTCCATATACATACATACCATAAATACAGCCAATTGTATCAATTGCGATTTGAATAATGATTGATGCAGATTTTCCGAAATCGACTAGCTGGCAACCAACCAACGTCTCAACAAGTCGGCTTCCAACCTAAGTTGGCGTTGAATGTTGGTTGAAACACTCCAAAAAAGGCTTGCCAGCCATACTTGACAGCCCTAGGAGATTGTGAATCGTTTTGTACCATCAATTGGCAATTGCACAGTGAATGGGCCCCCTGCTCACGCGTCTCAACATGGCGCGACGAGCGACAGCCGCAAAAACCACTAGTCTTTCCCCTCTCGCACATATACCGAATGCTACACGAGGAAGCAAGACGCAAGACCCACGTCTATCAGGCAAAAACAATCGCAGTGCCATTCTGTAGTAACAGCGACGCTAATGTGTTTCTGCAGAATCAAGAACTGCTTTTTTTACTACTCCATCGTTTAGAATTCCGTTTGCGAGTTGGCTGAATCCCATTAAATGGAATACCTATTCAATATTATGATGGGTTCTTTACAGCACAGAAGAAAGCAATCTTTAGCGAGTGCTTACCTATAAAATCTTGGAATCAGATTTCGCCCGGATTTCGCACTAACTTTGATTAGATTTGATAGGTTAGTTAGGTATTTATTATCTTACATCACGTTGTTCACTTGCCAATATGACGTACACACGTCAATACAAATTGGTACACAATTCAACGTTTTTGATTCATCAGAGTTAGATGAAGTAGACAGAATTCCCTAGTTCTGCTGAATCAGCAAAAAACTGATACTTTCCAACACCTTTGGAATTGTGGAAAACTTGCTTGGTCTAGTATAGCAGTCTTTTATGTTGACGCAATATACTTACTCGCATATCATTTGCATAGTGTTTTAAGCAAGTAGTTTTTCATAAGTATAAACATTCAGCTTTCTCCAAACTTTTTAATAATAGTCGCCCAGTGATGGATGGCTTCACCGATATCTACTAATGTGGTTAAAGCGAGTGACATTTTATTTGCTTAAAATGAACAACTACCTCGAAAATTTCCATCCCACCGCTGACGACGGAGCACAAGGGACCGACAACCCCTCGTTACTCCACCAGCGGAAGTGCACTGCAGCAGACTCCCCACTGGTAAACTACGTGCCCCTAAACATCGTTAGAGGCATGCCGGAACCATAGCACGCCCACCAACCCGAGGACCACACTGTGAACGACGGATCGCCCCGTGTCCATAATCCACAGCTCCTCCCGAGCGCTAGAGATCGCGGGACGGGCAATTCCCTTTCCACGTTCACCATGCTCAACATCTCCCTCGCCCGTCACCAAACTGGACAGGCGAGAAACATGTGCGGCAGCCAGTGATTGGATGGGTGATGAAGCCCCATCACCAACCACCAAACACAGCCACATCCTCCGCTCTTGGGGCTATGCCTCATAGGTGCACCTCCTGCGCCCTCTGCTCGGGACATTTAGAGGGACGCGCGGACAACACCCCTCCCTGTCAGGTCAATTAGTCTCCCCCCCAACTAGGAGGCTGACGTTTTAACCACTAGGCTATCACCGCTTTTAGAGAGTTGGTAACCGGCAACTGTGTAACCGGTAACCGAGTGGCAACTGCCGTTTAGCTTAACATTGGCCACGCATTCCGGTAAATTACAAGTTTTGCCGACATCGACGCTGCTTCTGATAACGCACAAGACGCGTTTTATTCAATCTTTTCTACATGATTTCGATTACAGCCTGACAATATTTTCTTTTTGATTTTCAAAGATTTTTTGAATGATTCAACCGGGTGACTAATAAGCTAAGTGTGTTATTTAACGAGGACAAAAGACAATTTTTTTAAAGTACTAGAAAATATAAATCGCTTGAAACTATGTATTGTGATTTCTATTTTCTGAGTACTAGGCGAATCAATATCGCTATAAGTGTATAACTGTATAGTAGGTACCTAGTTTGTTTTGCCGTCTATTTTAGTGAGATGTTGAACCATTGACTGCACTCACCAGTTGGGAATATATTTCTGAACTCTGACCCCAATTGATTTTATATGTAGAACATATATTTGCAGGTCTCTTCATAATGTTTAATTGCAAAACATACCTAGCTCTGTTTATTTGTTGTCGACTTGAACTAATTATACGTGGTTTCTCTTTCCCAATGATGTCAATTAGCCCCCCTTTGAAACCCCTTTGTCGACTGGGCATTTGCTTAAGTAGCCAAGGTAGGTATATTAGGTACTTGTCTATCACACACTAATATTATAAAGGCGAAAGTTTGTGAGTTTTTGCGTAAGTCTTTCACGCAAAAACTACTAGACGGATTTGGATACTCGCAGATTTCTGGGATTACACATGGCTACTTTTTATCCCGTAAAAATCCATGGTTCCCGCAAGATTTGTAACACAATATCCACGCAGAAGTCGTGTGCATCATGTACTATAAGACATTAACCCCCGACCCAAAAAGAGGGGTGTTATAAGTTTGACGTGTGTATCTGTGTATCTGTCTGTGGCATCGTAGCTCCTAAAGTAATGAACCGATTTTTTTTAGTTTTTTTTTCGTTTAAAAGGTGGCTTGATCGAGAGTGTTCTTAGCTATAATCCAAGAAAATCGGTTCAGCCGTTTGAAAGTTATCAGCTCTTTTCTAGTTACTGTAACTTTTACTTATCGGGGGTGTTATAAATTTTTATTTACACTTGTAATATGTGTGCTAAACCACTTGGCTGCTTCTTAGGGAAATGCCCAGTTGGCAAAAGTATATTCGTACGTCAAATGGAAGAAATATCAGAAACTAAAACGTGGCCCTGCATACAAAACTAGAAATTAATATGACACAAGTAGGCGCACGCGCAGCCCATTCGCATGAGATTACGGCGTGTCGACCAATCGCGTCACTGCATCGTCCCCTCCCCCCCCACCCCCGCCCTCGCCGTCAGTCAGCTGGCGCGATTGAAACGTAATCAGAAGCACTGATAACTAAGCACAATAAATCCACTCCGGTGAGTTTTTTAGTTTATTTTAAATTGACAGTTATTCTGCAGCAACCTGATGGGGAGAACTTCGTACACTTGGTTTGTACCTATAACGTGTTATTCTTTATTTTTAAAAGAGTTGGCCACAACCCCTACATGTATCGGTTTATCGAACTATGCCCCTGCCCATTGCTCCAAGATCTGCTGATTTGATCACTCCAAGCATAGCTTCTTCCCTCCCTCCATCGCTCGCTGAGTGTCTCTGAGCTTTATCAGGCCCGTACTTAGCGTCCATGTCTCGGATTCATGTTCAGATTCTTGTACTTTTATACAATAAAAAGTGCTACCCGTTTAAGGCAGCCTTCATTAAATCCAACGCATCTTCCTGGAAGCCTACCCATTCACAATGTAACTGCATTGAAGCGGACTGGTTGCGAAGCTCGCTGTCAATTGTCGGGCGTCGTTGAATTAAGAAGATGTGTGTCATAATGTGGTAAAAAGCCCTCGCTCTGGCTACGTGATTTCCGTCAACAGCGCGACTTGTTATTATAACTTATGTCACGAGACGCGAACCAGCCGAAACCGGTCCCCGGAGCCTGTTTCATTTTTATGAGCGTCTACGCACATGCCAACAGACCAATATCCTTATACTGAGAAAAAGAAAACCGGCCAAGTGCTAGTCAGACTCGCGCACCGAGGGTTTCATACTCTGGTATTATTTTTCCGACATTTTGCACGATAAATCAATGTGCAATAGACGCATGAAATAAATAAAAATCTGTTATAGGTTGTTCAGAATATAAAGCCCTTTCATATGATACCCCACATGGTACAGTTATCTTACTTTGAAAATTGAAAATACGAATATTTGTCCATGAACACATTTTATATTTTTATTTTGGTTGTGATATATCCACTTTGTTTTTGGATTTTTGCCTTTACTAGTGCTATGGCTTATTAGACATTGCTACAGTGCCCATGATTCTAGGTCAACGGAAAGAGTATTCTATAGGTTTTGACTCCCCCCAATTGACAGACACGATATACAGACAGACAGACAATCAGATGAAAGAGTCTTAAATCAAATCCGCTTAACAAACCCTTGTTAAATGCTGGAGACAGACCTACTATACTATAAGGAAGTATAAGTTAGATGTTGGAAATGTTGGAATATCTGTAGATGGCTTTACAGCAGAGTCGTTTTTACGATTGCCCGTCTCTCCCCTCCACCCTCCGTTCGTCTTCGTCATAAAGTTCACTATATTATATCGTCTTTAGGAGATATATTATCAGAGGGCAATTTTCGACGAATCCGATACAACATTAAAAATTTGATCCCAATCAACTCGGTTGCCAATTTAACTTCGATAAGTTTCATGTAGCAATTTCTGGATGACCAATGAAGGAGGACATAATAAATTAATTCTAAACAAAATCATTAGTGCATAAGTTGATACGATTTTAGAATGTGTTGATTTTTGAATCACGAGGTTTTTTAAAATAAAATCCAAAACTATTTGAGTTTTCAGTCGTGATTTGAAATAAATAATGAATTCTTTTCATTTTCCAGCTAAATATAGCTAGATTAGCTGTGTTTGAAGAAAACCTGTTCAGTCCTTCAATTAACATAGCCACATAGGCTACTTTTTATCCCGGGAAATCAATAAATTCATTTTTCAAAACTCTAAATTCATGCTTTTAGTTTGGTAAAGATGTGATGTATGTCTTCGGAGATGGAAAACAGAACTCCTCAATGGATAAGAGTAAATTGCTCGCGGTCAGTGTAATAGCTTAGTAAGCAGTAGGTTTTTAACCAGGAATAGTATATTTTAATACAATGATTTTCTTGACAGACATGACAAACAGACGTACAGACAGAAAATAAAGTGATCCAAGGGTTCCGTACATCAAAAGGAAAAACGGAACCCTTATAGGATCGTTTTTTTGTTTGTCTGTCTGTCTGTCTGTCTGTCCGTCCGTCGTGTTTGTCAAGAAAACCTATAGGGTAGTTCCCGATGACTTAGAATCACGAAATTTGGTAGGTAGGTAGGTCTTATAGCACAAGTAAAGGAATAAATCCGAAAACAGAGAACTCGTGGTTACATTACAAAAAAAAAATGTGTTCACGAAAAAAATTATTTACTAAATCACCATATCTAGATGGCGCTGTTGTTATTAACTTGCTATGTTGCACATAAAAATATTAAAATATCTTGTACGATGGTACGGAACCCTTCGTATGCCAGTCTGACTCGCACTTGGCCAGTTTTTCCCATTTGAAGTGTATGTAACCCTAAATAGAGTAGGTAAATCAGCTGTTTATCGCGATAACTCGAGTTCGGCAACTCACATCGCGCTGTTATCAGTGCGGAGGACAGCGTGCACTTGCGCCGTGGAATTGTGCCACCACAGATTATGGGCTTTGTTATTAAAAACAAGATAATGCCCTTTAGTTGATTGCCCTGATTCGATTTCGAATGGGATGTTAAAAATAATCGATTTTTATTTAATCGATTCTTTTCCATTAATCTCACATCCCTAATTTCGATATGTTCAATTTCCGGCTAGATTTGATAAGGAATTAATATAGATTAGCCAGCGGCTTGCAGGTCATAGAGGCGCAAAAGCACTGCTTGCCCTAGTTGTAATATCTCAATGCATCCTCTTCCTCCGTCTTTGCTCCTTAACTTATGCTTACCCTGGCTTCAAACCTGCGCACACCATTGAGGTTAACCTACCTTCACTTTTTCCAGATATTTTAAAGATTTTATTAATTGTAAAATTTCAGTTTTGTACCTACCTACTTCTTTTAACGCGGCAATTCTATCTAAATAGTCCCAGGACAAAAAGCTTTTATAATTGTCTGGTGCCTGTGAAAGTCTCGTCAAAATTGTTTCAGCCATTCCGAACATTAGTACGAACAAACATAGACATTATTTTAAATTTTGTAACTAGGCGTGTCTCTGAAGAATTTCTCTCATCCCTTATTTAACCCTCTTAGGGGATGGATTTTCAAAAATGCTTTCTTAGGGCTCAGTGCTCACCAACGGTATTTTCTTATGTAATCGGTATAGTTAAAAAAAATTTACTATATTGTGTTAGAATAGAATTATATTTATTTGCTGATACAACACATTAAACATTAAATACATTAAACATTTACAAAAATCATCTAACTTAAGTCTAAAATGTGTCGTGCCAACGAATAACATTCCATCATGACGAATCATGACCAATATTTCGCTTTCCCCTCCAACTAAGCGTAAAGCTGGTGCTCGGAGTAGGTGCGACAATAGTGTAACCGCCGACCTTCGTGAGCTGTTGAGGCTGTATCCAGGAACTCCTGTACAAATTTTCGTTCTTCCAGACCCATGCACCGGTTTAAGCTGGGATTTGTCTGTCAGTTGAATGTAGAAACTTGGACTGTATTTATTTGTATGGATTCGGCAGTATGGTTTGATCGAGAGGGTTGGCTGGTAACTGGGAGAGTGGGAGCAGTCGCAGCGGATCAGACGCAGGCCTATTGAGTGTGTAGGGAACGGAGCGCGCCGGGTCGGAGCGCGGTAACCTTCGCGACCCGGTTTCAGCGCGGGTGAACGCCCTAGCCTTAGCCTAGCCTGCACCGTGCCGCGGCTTAGCGAGCGTACAGTGATGATATAGATGATACAAACGAAATAAACCGATCAAGTGCGAGTCGGGCCTCGCATTTTGAGGGTTCCGTACAGAATTATGAACATCATATTTTGGGTGTATGAAATAATTATGAACCGTGAAAGAAAAACTCAAAAAAAAATGTTAATTTTTTGGTCACAGTTTACAAACTACTTTATAAATCGTTGTTTTCAGTATTTTTTGTTTAATTACTGTATGTGGTACATAATATGCCGAAATTTCATATTCCTAACTAGGTTTATTTTTGAGATAAAGTCCGTCACAAAAATGGTCTAAAACTGACAACTTCTACGGCCCCCATTTGTTTATTTCTTCAGATAAAAAAAGAATAAAAAATTCATTCGTACTCTACTACTCAATGAGTTCTAGACAATGATACCTCACATGCTAGGGTGAGAAAAAATTTTCTTCGGTGTTTTTTTCATGTATGGGAATACATGAAAAAGGAGCCGAAGAAAAATTTAAAAAAACAAAACAAGGGCCCCTGGAAAACAATTTACAAAAAAAAAATTAACAACTGGAAATCGTGATTCGCATCACAAAACACAAGCGCACACAAATACCTACACATTGAGACGTGTTTTATAAGCATTTCTTAAACTGCTTGGTCAGTTCACCTTTCCGTTCGCAAGCCTTGAACCCTGCACAAATATTAACGTCATTTCTAAACTGTACGCTTGCTATACCGTGTCCGTACACTCTCATGCTATGCCTATGCTATCGCCTGTTAAATGCTATTCATTTCACCACACGTGGTCGGGTGACGTTTTGTGATGAACATTCATGTTTTATTTAAAGATATAATCTTTTTAAAAAAATCTGTCATTTAAATAATGACTTACATTCCCCTTGCCCCTCCAACTAAGCGTAAAGCTTGTGCTAGGAGTAGGTGCGACAATAGTGCTAAGGGTGAGGTTTTTTTTTATATACTTAATGTAGTTTTTGCTCTTACTATGTTGTAGGGAGTAAAATTCGAACTATTTTTCAGCTCCGGAGTTGGGGTTCGATGCTCAAAGTTTCAATTGTGGAGTTTCGAAGCTTCACTGACATACCTGTTTGTCATAAAGTAGGCTGTGATTCTTAAATCATGACATGAAATGAATATAAAACGTCATTTTACGAGATATTATTATGAACCGGACTCACAAATTAGATTTGTTAAATAAAAATTTAGAAAATTCAAGAAATCATATACATATTATGTAACTGCTGAAAAAGCTCGTGCCGATTTAAACTTTTTTTAAATGAAAATTGAAACTCCGGTTATGTTCACGACAAGTCCGGTTTTACAAACGCTTCAGGCCCAAAATGTTGAATTCCTAAAATGTCAAGTTCTCATTATGTTGAATTTGCAAAATATTGAGTCTTAATATACAAACGATCCTGTTATATTCTTTCGAAACTCCGGAGTGACACCAAAACCGCAGTTTAGGAGCAGTAATATTATAAAATCATATACTCTATTATCTATAAAAAAAAAACTAGTTTATTACTTACTATAGCTGATAGACTGCATTCGCGTGTATTTAGTTTGTTTTTAATTTCGTGAGAACTCTTTGATTATGCGGGATAAAAAATAGCCTATGTCACCCTCCAGATCTTTGACTATATCCATATTCATGCATAAAATCACCCCGATCCGTCGCTCTGTTGCGGCGTGATTGAAGGACAAACCAATAAACCAACAAACAAACACACTTTCGCATTTATAATATGGGTAGTATTTGTACTAATTTTGCATACCTGGAACATTTCTACTGGTCAATAATATGTAATAACATGTCATTGTAAAAAAATGATTCTGCCAATAAAGAATCTTGAATCTTTGAGTAATATTTTTCTCTATATCGTTATGGTTTCAGCGTCGGTCATTGCCTTTCGAAAGCAACTCTTTCGTCGCTCAGTTTGCTCTACAGTGTACCCACTATTGGCTTGGCCTGTGCAGTCGATGACCTTTGAATTGAACAGTTGTAGGAGTTCACGGAGCGACGCAGCATCGTTACTCTGAAGTGTGATCCGCCATTACTGCGAGATGACATTACATTCATCTATCTGCATTGAAACCAATAATAAGATTAGTGTTATGTTCAAATATTTGTTACTACTCGTAACTACTAACCGTGCAAAAAATCACAACGATGCGTTGCGGTGTGATTAACAGGGCTCTCTCCGTCACTCGTTTCATACAATCGTAGTTCCAATTTCATTTGAATATTAAGCAAACAAAGTCCATGAAATTTTGCAGACATATTCTAGAAACTAATATCTGTGTCTGTGGTGCTTTAGATTTTTTTTTTAAATATGTAGTTTTAAAATTACAGGGGCTCAAAGATTTGTATGAATTTTTTTAAGACCGCGTAACTTTGAAACCGAATATTTTAACAGAAATCTGGAAAACCACAGACATAGATATTAGTTTCTAGAATATGTCTGCAAAATTTCATGGACTTTGGTTGCTTAATATTCAAATGAAATTGGAACTACGATTGTATGAAACGAGTGACAGAGAGAGCCCTCTTAAAGGACAAACTAATAAATATTCACACTTTTGCATTTATAATAATATGGGTATAGTATACGCGCACGTCATCCGCGCTCCCCTGCAGCGGGTTAGCGCAGGGGCTGCGCGGGGCGACCCCACCCTGGTTGCCATCTCAACCTGTCGCGTACCCCGTGCATTGGATCTTACCCATCTTACCCCTACTTCCCAAATGGGAGGCGGTCGTCTTGTCACTCGGGATGGTGTAAGGAATTTAACGATACCCCATACATCCAAATCTGTTCAGGCATTTAGAAGTTATGATGGAATAAAAACCTCTAAAACAGTTCACTCCTTTGGGGTAGTCGTGTAAAGATGTCGCCATGTTATTATCGTCATCGATCTGATGACAGTCAGCGAGCTCTGAAGATTGCCTCCAGCCCCCTCCGCCCCCCCCCCCCCCCCCCCCCTCTCGTTCCGCCTGCACCCGCCCGCGCCCCTGCCAATTAGAATAATTCATTCAGCTGAAAGTAGGCCGCCGCCCGTATCTCGCTCGGAGTTCTTCGCGGCTGAAATTTACCTCAACGGTTCACCCTGGTGGCGAGCGTGACGCCTTGTATTTTGTGAAGGTAGAATTTACTTAACAATCTTCTTCCTGCGTCGTTCCCTTAATTTTGAGGATCGTGGCTCCTCTTAGATGCAACCTTTGCTACAATGTTCCTCCATTGCTCCCTATTTTTTGCCGCTTAGATAGCATCACAGATAGGTGTATCGACTACTTCTTTTATTTACTAACAATGAAGTCTAGTTACATAAGGACAACTGTCCAGAGCTGGTAGAGAAAGTAGAAATCCTTTTGGTTGTGGAATGGTTTAATTAGGTACTGATTTACATAAAAATTACATATTATAATTAGAGATACGTCCGTTTCGCACCGATGCTAGGTAACGAAGGCTTCGATTGTAGTCTGCATTCTGTATATGGTGTTATTTGACTCTCTCGGCACGTTTTGCTGATGATGGAAGTCGTCCAGCGTAACACCTCCCCCATTGGATGCGCAATTATTCGGTGATGCTGAAAGTGAAGCCGAATATTGCGGCATACTGGTAGTATTAAAGAAGTTCTTGATTCATGGAGTAATGGTTGAGTTGCTCTCTCTGAGGGTTTCATCTATCTCCTGTAACAGCATGATTTTAGTAGATGTGTTCTCCGGATAAGTTGGTTCTTCAGTTAGTGATATCTTCTGCTCACATAATTTTGAAGACCTGACCTTCGGGCATTCAGCCTCTATGTAAATGAAAGCCTTAGAATTGGTTGATATAAGAATGTGCAGGTGGTACTATAGTGTTACGTTACTTGAAATAAGCTAAACTGATAAAATACGCTAAATGTAACCAGATACCTTAGGACTATGATGGCTCAGTACTGTAATTGATGCGTTGCGCTAAATTTCTAATTAAAAAGCATTAATTGAATAAAATAATATACTTATAGTGTACTCCTATCAGTAGGATGAAATTCGATCGTGGGAACGTCGCGAGGACTTATGGAAGTTAGATTAGATACCTAACGGCTTAAAACGTAATATGAAAATTCATTTTATTTGACCTTTTTAAATCGGGATTTTGGAAAGGGTTTTTTCCGGTTTTTTCTCGAAGTATATATGTATATAGCTTGGTTGTGAGTAATTGAACTTTGGATAGGAATTTCGGGATTTTTGGGTAAGTTAGTGCAAGTGGTGTCCGTATGAGATGAATTTCTGACTGTGGATTTTGAAAATTTAACAGATTTTGAATTTTTAGAGTGATTAACGCGTACTGGTATAGTTTCTTTCAAGTGATCGTCTGCAGTAGGCTTTACTTTCTTAACAATCGTAAAATTGTATTCTGCTAATTTTAAGTTCCAACGTGTAATACGAGGACTCGGGTCTTTTAAATTCAATATATCAGGAAAATCGGAAATTATTTTAAACTTTCTGCTAAAAAGATATGGCCTAAAGTACTTAGTGGCCCAGACTACTGCGAGAAAGTCTTTTTCTGTCTTGGAATATTTAATCTCGCTATCATTTAAAGTTCGGGATGCATATGCAATAGGTACATCGGTGCCAATATGGCCTTGGGATAATACTGCATTTAAAGTCATATCAGAGGCAAAGGTTGTCAAGTTAAATTCCTGTTTAAAATCGGGATGAGCTATAACTGGGATACTTTTTACAAGAATTTTACAATTTTCGAAAGAATTAATGAAATCTGAATCATGATTAAGTTTTGCTCCTTTTTTCAAGCAAGATGTCAAAGGCTTGGTCACCTTTGCAAAGTCTGGTATAAATCTTCTGTAAAAGCCAAGGATACTTAAAAATTCTTTAATTTCTTTGCGACTGTTAGGTAATGGAAAATTTAAAACATGTGAAATATAATCTGGGTTCGCTTGTATGCCATGCGGAGAATAGATATGGCACAGAGGCGTTTCGTGTTTAAAGAATTCCGATTTATCTATTTTAATTTTAAAATTCAAACTCCTTAATCTTTCTAAAATAGCACGGAAATTCATTATATGTTCCTGTAACGATGTAGAGAAAACTAAAATTTTGCCTAAGTAAGCTATGGAATTTGGCAGGCCTTGAAGATAATTGTCAGTAAAATTTTGAAAAGTCTCATTATTTAAATTAAGACTTAGGGTAGTAAAGTACAAGCACCTTCCTAATTTGTCTAAAACGTCGGTTAAATTTGAAATCGGATACGAATTTTCCATCGTACAGAAGTTAACTTGTCGAAATTCTTGAGTTAAATTTTCATTTTTTAAATAAAATACATCGGAAAATTCTTTGGCTAAATTAATTAAATTAGTAGCCTCTTCTTCATTTAACTGATCTATGGGCAAACGTGATAATATGAACTCATGATTCTGCTTATCGTCAGCAGCGGTGTCAATTTCATTTTCACACCGGGTCGACATGTTTTCTTGGGAGTTATAATATTGATCGGATTTATAATAATTTACAGGAATTTTGGTTTCTAGAATTTCTAGTTGATTTAATTCCACCTGTGGGCAATTTTGTGGAACAGGGTAAGGTTGACATGGGATATAAGTACTTGATGGGTATTGAGGTTCTGAAGGAACATGTTTTTGGGACATTGAATATCTTCGTGATCTAGAAGGGAATTTCGTGTCACTGTAATAATTACGCTGTGAATAAAAGGAATAAGGTCTACGAGTATGCTTATGATAATTTTGGAAAAATTTAGTTCTATTTTGCAGATGTATTATATTTAATTCTTCTTTGGCAAATTCGAGAGCAGTTTGTAATGTGGGGGGTCTCATACACCTTACTCTTGACCCTAAAGGTTCTCTTAAACCTTTTAAGAAGGTTTTAAGGGCTAATTTTTGGTAAAGCGTTCTTTTTACATCGACAGTAGTTTTGACAGTATCGTGTAGGTCTACGTACGTAATAAGTGTGCAGAGTAAATTTTGAACCTTTTCGTAAAAGATTTGAACTGTATCAGGACCTTGAATTATATATGATAAGTCTGTAAGTAAAGCTATTTCATCTCGGTAATCGGAAAAACTGTTAATTAATGTAGCTTTAATTTTATTCCAATCATCGGAAATTCCATTGGCTGATATGGTTCTTGCTGCAGATCCAGTAATTTTATTAAGAATACCACTAATCAAGGAAAGGTTTGAAAGGTCATACTCTTGAGCGGGATTTAAAAATGAGCGTACTAATTCGTCGGCTAAATTTATAAATCTAGTTAGTGTGTGAGAATTTCCATCAAAATTCGGTAAAAACTTAAGAGACTTATTTATTCTATCTAACAGTTCTACTTGACTAAGTTCCGGCATTTTTTTTTTCTATATAACTAAGTAAAAATTATCTATCAAATAATTAATTAACAAAAATTCATCAAATTAAAATAGTACTGTAATTAAACTACGCGGGTGAGCAAAGATCGTAATATATTATAGTACCTACCCTGCGCAAAAGTTAATATAACAACCAATAAAAAGGATTTCATGTACTTACAAAACCCAAGTCGCTGGCGAGCTTCGATCCATCGATTTCCAGTATGACTCGAAGTCTTCAGCGGCAGCTCCTATGACAGTAGCTCCTGGTAGGTTCTCTAGTCCTGACAAGGAAGTTGAAGGCGTTGACCTGATTTTTAGGCGATGCACCACGACGACCTTGAACATCCAGGACTATATCCTTTAAGACTGCGCCAGTTACATAAGGACGACTGTCCAGAGCTGGTAGAGAAAGTAGAAATCCTTTTGGTTGTGGAATGGTTTAATTAGGTACTGATTTACATAAAAATTACATATTATAATTAGAGATACGTCCGTTTCGCACCGATGCTAGGTAACGAAGGCTTCGATTGTAGTCTGCATTCTGTATATGGTGTTATTTGACTCTCTCGGCACGTTTTGCTGATGATGGAAGTCGTCCAGCGTAACAGTCTCAAAAATATTTTTTCACCATTAACAGTTCTTGAATGGTTTAGGAATGCTGTACCCTGCATCAAGGTTGAAGAGTTGTGTGTTGAAGTTCAACCATTAAGTCGTTTCTTGGTACCTGTAATATCAGTTTACAACCAACAGTTCCTGAATCCTCATGACTTTAGGCAGTTACCTTACCCTACAGCATCAGAATAATTAAGGAGTTTGGTCCAGAAATATTCATTGGATTATATTTTAGCATAGCTCTCTGTGTGACCCTGAGCTTTCTTATGAGGCCCTTAGCGACCATGTCCTCGGGTCCGCTGATCGAGGACTGGTCTTCAAGCACAGGAATTTTGGCCGAGAAGACATCTCGAAACTTCCCGAACGTTGCCCAGTCGAGTTGGATTCGGCGACTAATCTCTTTCCCGAAATTGGACCTACCTAGCTGAATTGGCTGTCCCAGGTCTACAATTTTGAGTGCTGAGCTCACAATGATTACTAGATGGGACGAGACATTTAAAAATGCGATAAATAAATACTTCAATATTATGATTAATTGGAATGATCAAGAGTAGCTTGTGCTAGGCTGCGTGTTGCGTGCGCGTCGACACTGCATTCATTGTATGCAACACTTTTTCAATTGGTTCCAGCGCACCTCTTTTTAATCGAAGGAACTGCCATTGTAATTATACCCGTTCTCAGTTTCCCACAATCGGACAAAAACAGTATTATGTGCTAATTCTTAATGGAAGACTCATGTTGTAGAAATTTTACGGGACCCATGATGGTTCTCTTAAATTTTCTCTTGGAATTGTTATTGTCGATATGAGGAAGTGAGGTTTTTACTGTTTGTGCAACTGTGTTTTCTTCATTAAGTAAGCCTGTTTAAAGCCCTGTCCTGTTCACATTTCATGTGCAGTTGATGCAATGCCTAAAAACAAATAAGTTAATATAACTATACACACCTTTTTATTTATTTTCTAACCCTTCCTTTTGGCTTTGCCGCAGTTGGGTAAAAAATGAAATTATTTCATCCTTTGGAGAGCTAATAACATGCAGCATTATGAGTTTTTGGTAGTTTAATTTTGTTTAAAAATAGCCACATAATCTAATCGAAGTGATAAGCGGCTATTTGCTGCCGATTTATCAATATCTCAACACAATTGTGAATTATAATCTATTTATGTATTTTAATATAAGTTTATAAATAGTACAATATTTAGATAAATAACATTATCTGCCTGCTTATTTTTAGATTTGCCAACTTTTTATGATGTGAAATGTGTATACTGGGTATACTTGATTGCCGAGTTTCATCCATGTCTGTGATTGCCATCTCTTCTGAGGAGAATCTGTTCTCGACATTGTTAGAGTTCCAGACCTGTAGCCTGCATATTAATAGAAAACACACTATTACAAATTACCTATGTACAATTGGGATGATGCCTACGTCTAAAATAAATTATTTCTTATACCAAAATTCGTATAATCAATCTAATCTAATAAAATATCTCAAAAGTCTATTCATGAATTATAGTGACATGGTTGCGCGGAAGCAGTTGCTAAGCTTTCAGTAGCCCACAAGATGGTGTAGAGTTTTGTTACATATTGTAACTTTTGAATTTTTGAAAAGAGCAGCTACCGAGTTTCTCGTCGGCTCTTCTCAGTGGAACTGAATTCCGAACCGGTGGTAGAGGCACAGATTGTACTACATCAAAATAATAAATGACACTACTTGCCCTACATGAAATAAACGAATTTTGAATTAAAATGCTGTATGTTAAGTTAGAATTTTCTGTTTCAGGTGAATACTGCGCTGACGTCATCATGAAGTGGAATGACGTCACCGACATCAGTGAGTTAACGCTAAGTTAACCTTTGCTTCGTGTGTTTGCTTAATTTCCCTCGCAATGTTTCCATAAATAACAAAATAATGAGCATGATTCATCGAATAGGTACCTACTTACAATTTCAAATAGCTAGGCAGGTACCTGTTTTAGTCCATAAAAAGAAAAGTTTCTTATTTTATTTATACATTTTTAACGAATGCAATGTCTTAAATGTAATTTAATGAAAAAACCGGGCAAAATTTTTAAATTGTCACTGGTGAAAATCGAACCCGGGTCCTCCTTCCTATTTATAAAAAAAATTTTTTTTGACTGTGACTTTATAAGAGGTCGTCAAAACTCGAAAGGTATTGCTTAGACTTTTTGATGCGTGTAGCAAAGTAGGTAAGTACCTATATCTTATGTATTTCTATCTAATCACTCCCGAAATCTCACTCTTTATCCCAGTAGGTAGGTATACTATTCTTATCTTTTTTCTATTTAGCAAGATCCCAGGACTACCATAGTTACTTATTTTCTAATAAACAAAATCTGTGAAATATAGTACCTATTTAGTATACGAGTGTACCTGCTCACTGTGTACTTATATAATATGTACGCCTATCTGCTAGTTTGTGCCGAATTATAATTTATAGAATTTCAGCTGCTAAAGGTACTTAAAAATCAGAACTCAGACTTTAACAAAAGTGAGTAATGTTTTACGTACCTTTAGCAGCTAATATCTTTAAATTGGCTGTCGGCACACACAAATATGCGTAATTATTCACAAAGTACACACTATTACTACTCTACCCCAAACATTTTGTTTCTCAAAAAATACATAACGTCTGGCGATCCTAGGATCTTGGACCATCAGTGTTGATTTTGGCAAGCGTTGCCGGTGCTAGTGGTGTTACTACAGCGTTACTATACTGTGGACTACTATACTATAGTGTAGTGTAGTAGATGTGGCACGTAGTACGCCGGTGTACGGAACCAACCCGCGTGGGAGCCGCCGCGTGGGCGATCGTTCCAGCCACTTTATGACTTTGGTTTATCATTACGTGCCGACCGAAATCTTTAAAGCCATCTTAAGGCCTTTTTAGGGTTCCGTACCTCAAAAGTAAAAAATAAAACCCTCATAGGATCACTTTGTAATCTGTCAGTCTGCCAAGAAACTTATGGCCGGCGGATAATTTAGAAGACCTATTAGGCAGTAAAATATATGTACTTATGTACAGTATGTTTGATTGAATTATAATATTTTTCTAGCTGTTATCATAATAGAGAAGAGACATTTGGCTGTCCGTTGCGCCCGGGTACTATTTCTGTATGAATGGTAGCCAGTAGCACTATACGCATCCGGGTAGGTATAGGTATACAGTCACTACATATCCTCAACCGCGTGCCAAAATACACCACAGAATATAATATTATACATATAACTAGGTACTTACACGACAAAACTTTAATGGTGCCAGAGGAAAAACTTTGCGTACTTAATTAAAGTTCCTAAACTAAAGCCAAATCAATCTTAATAGAAGATACATTCAGAGTGACATAAAACGTTAGTGTCATCTCAATCTTTTGCGATAACATATGCACATATGGCCGTGCTATGTATTACTACTCAACATTTATTTCTGGCAGCAAGTATGTACCTATGGATTTAAAAAACGGCCAAGAGTCGGGCCCGCGCGAAAAGGATTCCGTATTCCGTATTTTCATGGCAGCCATTTTGAATTTTTAACTATTTTTTGCTACAGCGACAAATTATACAAAAATTTCAACTCTCTACCTAATACGATTCATAAGATACAGCCCTCTGACAGACAGACAGACGGACGGACGCACGGACGGAAGTGACGTGCGGACAGCTGAAACACCTGAGGGTAGTATCCCTACTTCCACCCTTCGAGCACGGAAACCTAAAAAAGAAAAGAAATACTTATGTCAGAAATAATAATAACTTTATGTAGGCTATATTCTAGCAAAATAAATAATTATGATTATGAAAACGGAGTAAATACTAGTAATATAATCCTGTCTTCGCTACTTGGCACGTCCGTATGAAACAAACTTAAAACAATCGCATTCAAATCGGTCAAGTCAGAAGCGAGAAAATCATGGACATACTCGTAGGTAGGTCTGTGGTAGGTATACTTTAGTTTCCTTAGTTTACTTAAAATGTATCTATCAGCTATTACTTGTGTCATGATTTTCCAATTAATAGTATGTTGTTATGATTTTAAAATTGAGGGTGTGTGATTTGGCTTGAATAATTTATTGTTTTGGTCAAATCACATACTTTTTTTTACAATTACTTGAAGCTTGGAGAGAGTCTCATTGGACGGATTTTTAAAACGATCTCATTGGTCAATTCATTGTTTCGGTATGATTTTAAAATTGAGGGTGTGATTTGACTAAATAATTTATTGTTTGAGTCAAATCAGATACTTTTTATAAATTTGCAGGAATCTCATTGGATAGAATTTTAAGAGGATCTCATTGGTCAATTCAGTATTTCGTTAGGATTAGAAAAATGAGAGTGTGTGATTTGACGTAAATAGTTTGTTGTTTCAGTCAAATCACATACTTGTTTTTACAACTGCATTGAATTTTAGAAAGAATCTCATTGGATGGAATTTTAAAAGGTTCCCATTGGTCAATTCAATTTAAGTTCAGTCCAATCACAGACTCTTCTCAGTTCAGTAATTTAATGAATGGAAAATATGATATTAAAGCCGGATGGCTGACTACTTAAGTTAGTTCTTATTGAGCATTCAAACAGATAAATTGTGAAGAAGTGTATTCCTTAAGTAACAAACAAGCTGTATGTAAATCAAGTAATATAATATATAATTAATATTGATTCAAGGGAGAAGTTTTATTATACTTGTTTTAACGGTGAAGTAAAACACGACGTAAAGCCTGCATGCCTGAGAGTTTTCCACAACGTTCTCAAGTGTGCGTGAAGTCTGAAAATCCGTACTTAGCCAGCGTGGCGGACATGGACTAAACCACATTTATAGATAAGACCCGTGCTCAGTAGTGGACCAGCGAGGGGTTTATGATGAAGCCTTAGCTATGGGTGCGCTTGGAATGTTAACTCATAACGAATGAAAGAATGAAGTAAGCCAGTAATGCATTTAGTTGCAGATGCAGTATGAGCGACATTCCAGTTTAATTGTTCATGTAATGTTAGCAGGCAGGACTGCCTGCGGCCTGCGGTCAGCCGGATGGCTAACGGCCCTCCATTGCTATCGTTTATCGATTTTGTTGGTTAAGACCCTCAAAGGCTGCCTACACTGAGCACATACCTAATATAATATTAGATGAAGCCCGCGACTTCGTCCGCGTGGATTTAGGTTTTTTTTAAATCCTGTGGGAACTCTTTGATTTCCCGTGATAAAAAGTTGCCTACAAGTACAAGTTCATATAAATCGGTTAAACGGATAGGCCTTTAAGAATCCTGTGGAAACTCTTTGATTTTCCGGGATAAAAAGTAGCCTATGTCCTTCCCCGGGATATAAACTAATTCCAAGTAAGTACCAAAAATCAAAATCAGTTAAACTGTTGGGCCGTGAAAAGGCCGCATACAGACAGACAGATACACTTTCCACTTTATAATATTAGTATGGAATATGGATGGATTGGTTTGGTTTGGACCTTTGAAGGAAGAGTGAATAGGTACATCCTAATATCAATTTTTTTTCGAAAAATAATCCTCCTTCCATTTTTATCTTATGAGTGTTTCCTGTCACTAGTTCTTCTTGCCATCTTTTTATCTTTAACCTTTTCATAGGTTCACTACTCTCTGTGTTAGGTTAACATTGTCTCAATTGCAATAGCTTTCTTGAATTCAAATATAATCTCTGCACTTGCTTGCCTAATTGAAATTCGCAAACTCAAACCTAAGAAACCATGTTGATTCAACAAACTGGTTCTACTTGTTCCGACATGTCATGTATCCGATGTATGCAATGTATGTTGACCAATATACCGGTTTTGATAATGAAACTAATAAAACCTCACCCGTGCGGTATACTTCTCGACTGAATGCATAATTGCTTTTAATTGGCAGAAAATATGAAGACGAATAATTTTTCAATGATTCTTATTAACTAGGCAATGGTTGAGATTAATTGGTCTCCCATTTATTAGAATCTGTAAGTATAGAGTACCTATTGTCACAAAACTCGGAATATTGACCTTGTGGTCTATTAAATAATGTGCTGTAGCAGTATGATATTGACGCTACACCGAAAATCTCAATGTTGTATTTGATATACACGGGGGTCTAGGAACAACAACACTGAGCTATGCCGCTAAAATCCAAAGTAAAGTCTTGTTGAGTAAAGTCTCAAGATATTCATTCAATGTCATTTTCAACCCTCGATCCAAAAAGAGGGGTGTTATAAGTTTGACGTGTGTATCTGTGTATCTGTCTGTGGCATCGTAGCTCCTAAACTAATGAACCGATTTTAATTTAGTTTTTTTTTTTGTTTGAAAGGTGGTTTGATCGAGAGTGTTCTTAGCTATGATCCAAGAAAATCAGTTCAGAAAGTTATCAGCTCTTTTCTAGTTATTACTGTAACCTTCACTTGTCGGGGGTGTTATAAATTTTTAATTTACACTTGTTAAAGATTTTTTGTTAGTATAGCTTCAGAAAAGGGCCGTTGAAAAGTTCATCAGTTTAGTTAATTCCAGCTAAATGCATTTGTTCATTACCCTCCCCTTCCTTGTTTTTAGTATTATTATTTCTAGTTCTTAAAATGCATCTAAGCTCACTACTTACAGTATATTATTAAATCCAATTTGTTGTAGGCTCCGTTGTGTTTAATTTAATTTACCTAATTAATAGGTAGGTACTTACTCGATTTGTGTTAATACTCGTATTTAGAAACTAGCTGATGCCCGCAGCTTCGCCCGCGTGGATTGGTCAGATCCCCTGCAGCATCAGGATTAAGGAGTTGGACTCCAAATTTTTTATGAAACAATGTCGCAAAGTTCCTCTATCGATTAAAAAAGAAATGACGCAAATCGGTTCAGAAATCTCGGAGATCTCGGTGTACATAGGTAGAAAAACACAACTCCCTTTTTGAAAGTCGGTTAAAAAAGTAGCCTATGTTACTCCCTGGTCAATTCTCTACTTGTCTGTGAAAATCCCGTCAAAATCGGTTCAGCCGTTCCCAAGATTAGCCTTTTCAAACAGACAGACAGACAGACAGACAAAAATTTTAAAAACGTGTGATTCAATTATAGTATCGTTCAAATAACCATATGACCTTAATATGCGGTAGTTATTTCGAAATTACAGACAGACACTCCAATTTTATTTATTAGTATATCACACTAATATTATAAAGGAGAAAGTTTATATGTGTGTGTGTGTGTGTGTATGTTTGTTACTCCTTCACGCAAAAACTACTGGACGGATTGGGCTGAAATTTAGAATGGAGATAGATTATACCCTGGATTAGCACATAGGCTACTTTTTATCCCGGAAAATGAAAGAGTTCCCACGGGAATTTTATAAAACCTACATCCACGCGAACGAAGTCGCGGACATCAGCTAGTAGATTATATTTTTGTAAGGTTTTGCCCATTGTCGTTTCGAGCATTACGTTGTTACTTGTTAGGTCTTCTTCATCTCGTGTTTTTTCTGATTTGCGTGTTCAAGATTGTTTTTTTTTTTACTCAAGCATAACTTTGTTGGCATTATTCCTATTGTAGCTTCTAGCTAAACACGGGCGTGTGTATAGTAGAAACAAAAGTTACAAAAAACGATATTGACTCGCCTGTGCGTGACAGGCGTTCGGCAGCCATGTTGTGCGCCGAATTTTTGATTACATCACTGCGCAAAAAATGCGCGTGCGCATGCAGTGCGCCGGAGGGGGCACGGGGAGGTGCGGCGGCCGGGGGCAGAGGCGCGGTACGCTTGAACGGCCTTGGCCTTGCTCGCCGAAGCCAAGGCGAGCGTTACGGCAACCGGCAATTACATATGCGCCCACGAGTCTGCCGCGCACCGCTTATTATCGTACGTATGAGAATGGCCCGCCCGTAATGGAAAACTATATTGTGATCGTTGTGAGCCATAAAATATAATTGTAAACACAAAACATCGTTGGAAGCCATTCCAAACTGCCGGTAGTTGCTTTCAACGATGTGGCGTTTTGGCAAATGGTGATTGCCGTATTGGCTAGGTGTCCATAAATTACGATGGGTGTTCTGTGTGTCACACAGACGCGGTGGTAGCTATATGACATGTTTTAAACAAAGTCTAACTCTGCAAAGTTACCAGACCTTGGCCCCGTTTCAGCCTCGGTATCTTGAAAGAATTCGGAAAAGTTACCTTCAGTGACGAGCTGAAAACTTACATTCAAGTCTCAAATAACTGTTAGTTTGATGCAATAATCCTGGCGTTTACTGAACTCTACCATGTCTGGTTATTATTTAGATATCAGCGTTTCAAATTGGTTTCAGTAAAAATATAACTCAAGTTCTTATTCTGTTAAACAAAACGGTGTGATAATACTTCTGATCAATTTTTTTTATGATCAACGGCCTAAAACTCTACTCTCGCTCTCTAAAACGCTACTCTGTTTAGCACTGTGTTATGCAATGGAGTCCAAATCTAAAGTTCTAGGTAGTCTACTAGGTATCCAACATAATATTTTGTGGATTGTGTATCTTGTAGCTTATGTCTCTGCATATTTACCTGCTATACGAGTATAATCAGTTTACTTTAGATGCAGATGTAAATGAAAGGTCTTCTAAATATACAATTTCCAACGTAATACTTTATCGTGCGTCGCTGTTCACACACACGGCAGTTCCAAGTGGTAAAGCAAACAGTTCAGGCTTTAACACCTTTCCAATGCTGGCACATACCGGGCTATAGCTACACAGTCATCACCAAAGCAGGTTTTTAACTAACGACAAGTATTGTTGTGCTCATGTTGTGTCAGTAAACAGTTTTTGGGCAGTGCACTTGTAAACGAGATCTATGGAGAAGTTTTAAATTCTTCTAGTGTAGATGCTAGTGATACTTCGTACACTTGTGAAGAAGCGGACCCCCCTCCCCCCCCCCCCCCCCCCCCAGCTTTGCTTAAGTGGAATTTTCGAAAATCGTTGAGTTTTCGAAAATCCTGAAACACATAGGTTCGGGAGGTAGAGAGTTCTTTTCCGGGCACGCACCTGTAACTTTTCGGATCTATGTGCGTTTCAGATAATTTAGTATCACTTGCTTTGACGGTGAAAAAAAAAACATCGTGAGGGAAATCGCATGCCTAGAATTCTCCATAATGTTCTAAAAGGTGTGTGGAATTGCCGATCCGTATTTGTTCAGCGTGATGGACTAAGGCCAAACCTTCTCATTTTAAGAGGAAAGCTGTGTTGAAGATGATGCTCAAACTAAGACCTACATATACAACCATGAATTACACATATCTATAGGGATAAGTATGTATATTAATTTTTAATCTAGACTGGTTGCTTTCTACATGTGGTTATCTCTCTATTTTCTCGATCACAACACGTTCACAAAGCGACTCAACCTTGACTACCGAGTGCCGATGCATTAGTATGCTCACTACACGCTCTTCCGACGATGGTGTTCGATTTCACATGTAGATTTACTTTACGCAGATACCATAACAATGCCATCACTGCCCTGTTTTAAACCATATAGTCGAGAATATTGTCTACAAATAAGGTACCTAATGGCAATAGGTATGATTTTTCTTATCTACATCATATTTGTCACATACATTCAGCGCTTCCTTTTTTTTCTATAAAAAATAGCGAGAAAACGAGCCGGCGGGTCACCTGATGTTAAGTGATTCCCGCCGCCCATGAATATTTGCAGCACCAGAGCTGGTACCGCCGATGCGTTGCCAGCCTTTCAGGAATTTTTTGGTCTGCCCCTTGAATGTGTTGTGATCTAGTGGAAACACCGCCTATGGGAGTTGATTCCACAGTATGCATGTGCGTGGAAATGGATCTGGCACAAAGTGCTGCACCAGGCACCCAGGTGGTGAGGGTCTTCGACGAAATCTTGTACGAATTTAGGTACGGTGTATCTTGTCTCCAGCACTCGTGATGCCGGTGGAACTTTAGGCGTTAATTGCCAGATTTACATGAACATCTGTTAACAATTAAACTCTCAGATAGTAAAATCAACCCGTATAATGCAATGTAAATCGGTCGGAGCGCAAACAGCAACTGAAGCCTGTCGTTCCACGCCACGTCCTCGCCCTAGCGCCATCTTTTCCGTCTCGATGGAGGGGGCTCTGACGTCACGACCACAGCATAACGACCAACACCAAGCAACACCGAACGTGAGAACGAGTTGTTGCCAACACGGCCATGCTGCATGGTGCCCGCCCCGGGCACCCCACGAGTCGGGATAAAATTACTGCAAAATAAACAACCGTTAACACCTGATTCCCATTACCTACTTGTAAGGATCCTTCCTAACTTCCTAAGGAATATTGCCCATTCATTGTCACTTATCACTTAACAATCATACGACGCTCGCAACTTAACAAGATACCTCCACTATGTACTCGTAAGATCCAGGAATATTGTCCATTCGTTATCACTCATCACAACAACAGCTTTCAATTTAAAGAACAAAACAACCGCATCTAAAGGGACTTTGCCACACTTAGGGGACCAGATTTGTCGTAGTTGAAAACCAACTGCACTTAAAGAGCGTTTCGCTCACTTAAATGCAGCAAGTTGGTCAAGACCACTTGCACTTAAAGAACATTTCGCTCACTTAAGCGTACCAAGTTGGTGAAGACCACTTGAAGATCACTTGCACTTAAAGAACATTTCGCTCACTTAAGTGTACCAAGTTCACCTTCAAGTTCCAAGCATCATAGAAGACCACTTGAAGACCACTTGCACTTAAAGAGCATTTCGCTCACTTAAGCGTACCAAGTTCGCCATCAAGTTCTAAGCATTATAGAAGACCACTTGAAGACTACTTGCACTTAAAGAGCATTTCACTCACTTAAGCGTACCAAGTTCGCCATCAAGTTCTAAGCATTATAGAAGACCACTTGAAGACTACTTGCAGTTAAAGAGCATTTCACTCACTTAAGCGTACCAAGTTCGCCATCAAGGTCAAGTATCGTAGAAGATCACTTGAAGACCACTTGCACTTAAAGAGCATTTCACTCACTTAAGCGTACCAAGTTCGCCTTCAAGTTTAAGCATCGTATTCCAATGTGATATTTTATATTCATGGTACAATATTCCCAATTATCTTTCGAATATTTTATCAAAGTTCAAGCTTCGTATCCCAGTGTGATATCTTATATCCATGGTGCAATATTCCAACTAATTAATCTTCCAAAATTTTATCACGGCTCGCTGTATCAATTATGTTGCTATACATACTTAATTTTAAATAGATTACTCAACATAATACACAAGGTAGCCTTGCCAACACGGTTTTTAATACTCCATGAATATTCTTTAAAGAAGCAATGCATTAGCACTCACGATTAAAATCAGATCATACCTCTTTACTAAATCTCAAAATTCTTTACTAAATTCTGAACACATACTCAATGCCATAGCATCGTGCACCCACACAGTGCTCCGACACTATTCATCCACGTATGCAATCACCACACTATCTTTATCTACCGCGCATCCACGCAAGGGATCACCGGTGCCTAGTTCACCATAATACAAGGTATTTGATCTCATAAGAATCATATTTGATCTCATCCATTTTATTTTAACTATCAAGGCTTTATTATTATAAACGGATCATTTGATTGTAAAGCTGGTGCTATCAAAGTTAACTTTAAATAATTATTATCATACTAAAACTATCACTTTTTAAACTAATCAATATCTTAACTGCAGTTATATTAATGATTTCACTAGTTCACTGCATTATTAATTACGAGGGTTGGTCACCAAATATAATCTTATAACCCACAAACTATTTTAATTCATGAATTACTGTAGTATCAAACAATAATAATAATTGGTATTTCATATTCCATATATGCAAATATTAATTACGCTATCTCAAATAATTATTAGTCTAATTAAAAATGATAAACAGAGAGTCATGGATTATGAGCGACACCGATGCATGCCACTGCCAAAACCAAGACTTTATTTTTAACTCATTCATCTGTCCATTCACGCAGGGAATTCATCTACTGCCACTGTATGCTATCTAATATTTCTATTCGCACAATATACTCTTACTGTCACTCTTTATTATTTTCGGCCTGTCCTGATTATAGCACAGAATTGCAACTGAGAGCATAAAAATGTTGCATTTGTCTACTCTCTTATTGTAATCTTTTAAATGAGAATTTCTCAAGTTAATAATACCCACTTAGCTATCCGGACAAGAATATTTCTTTGTTCAACGCAAATGTGAAGCTTTTACCCAAATTTGTAATATTAGGTATTAACTACCAACATAAATCATAGTTATTTTTTTTAAATATTATTCTAATTTGCATTATTAATGATATACTATGACTTTACAAACTAAATAAAGCTTCATTATCATATTATACACACCACAATCCGTAATTATTATTTGTTTTTGAAGCAGGTACCCAACAAATGCAACAAAACTTTTGAATTGAACAGACTACAGGCAATAGTTCTAACTCTGAAGAGAAATATTACTTTCATCGTTACTAGTCTGTCTGTGTCTATTTTATTAAAATATAATGTACAATCCTTTTACCTTCGTTCTAGTTCAATCTAATCGACTTGTACATGTATACAAAACGGTTCTCTGTTTGGATGGACAAAAAATAGCTAAAATGCTTTCAGAGGTCAATGTGTATACGAGTCTACTACTATTACATTACTTTTCCCGGGGATAAACCAAATCGGATCACTCTGTTACATTCCGTCCAAGCAAGTTATTACTCCCTAGTACCCAATAGGTACATACCTATAACGTAAAAATAAATTCGCTGAACGCAATTGAATCAAAAGGAATGTTAACACATTTTTTTTTTATTACCTTTTTGTAATTCTGCTAAAAACCCTTGTATCAACAAAAAAAATTCAGCTTTATCTTTAAATAGAAACCTTACGTAAAATTATTCATCTTGTATGCCAAAAGTACGCCCTAATATTATAACGATCTAGTCAAACATCATATTGTAATGCATGGTAAATTATTTTGACGATTCAAAAGCATTTGTAAAAGTTTACTTGAATTATTATATCATATTCTATTCTAGTCTAGTCTATTCTATTCTATTGTATATTGAATAGTATATCGAAAAGGGGATGCCTATGTCGATGAGCACGCAGAATATAAAAAATAAAACTAAACTTCATATGTAAATAATCTTTACTGTAATAATTTAAAGTTATTATCTATCTAATTAATTATTTACTTAGGTAGCACTAAGGTAAACCTGTACAGTACTTATTTAAAATTGCAACAAAGGCTCTTTTTTAAATATTTACTGATTTAAATAACCTGTATAGCAATAATAATAGATGAAACAAAAGAAACAATATTTAAACAAAACTAAAAATGGCTAATCCAAAAATGTTACTACAGTGTGCATGAACTATTGAATGAATATACCTCAATAATATGATAATACGATATAAGAAGATTACTTGAATAACTTTGTTAACCACTTTTTATTTGTAAGTACTTTTTTTTTTAAAGTCTGATTAGTTATAATAGGACATAATTTGAAAACTCCCATAATCTTTATTTATATGTGACCTTTTTATTTTATTTTTATTTAATGACCATATAATTAATTCATAATTTTTGCTATTCATATTTCATATTTCATAAGAATTGTAATATTACCTTTGATTATTTACATATGTTTTACTTTGTAACGCCCCAACGGGGCTTCATGTTGTAATATTATGATATTTTTTTTATTTATGATGTAAGACATGAATGCAAATAAAGAAAGAATAAAGAATTACCTCTATAAAGATACGAAAATTCTAAATATAAGTCACTCGTACGCGCTTCAAACTTGTATTCCTATCAGGAAAATAATAACAGGATATATACACTCCCAATTATGCTTTAAAAGAAGAACAATTACGAAAACTTCCCTAAAAACTAGTATTATAAACGTATGGATGTTATTACTTACCCACACAATTATTCAATGTAGATAATATGAAGTACTAAAATGGATACTTGATATCATGTGCGTAAGTACCTACCATTGTAAATGTAAATAGCTGTAATTCCTGATATCTAAAAGGACTGTTATGCTCTTTATTGATAAATAAATGTTTTTAAACTGAAATCCCTTTACTAACGATTTTGATATGCGCGGACAACTACTTCCGATATCTATAAACGCCTCGTGACATGTATCAAAAATATACACTTTTTAACCCCATATATTATGTAACATTTACTTATAATTAATATAATAACTTATTATTATAATATTAATATTGACATTTAATTAAGAGACATGTTACCATAGAAATTAATTCACTTTTTGGTCTCATCAGGATTATTTGTACGGATTATTCCTGATGAGTATTAAATATTTGTATGCTTATGAAGTAGAATATGAAGGTCGCTACTTAGTTATAATTTTGAACTCAACAACTGATATTCAGCAAATAAATAAATTTCATTTCATTTCAGTATACGAGTTCGGGATTGGTTATCATGATTTATATCTGAGCTAACATTTCACGTGTAAAGTTTGACTAACCTAAGACATTCTTCGATTACTTTTACCACTACCACTATAACATTTTAACTTGTTCGTCACGTATACTACCCACATGTTTAATATTTTTATTATAAAAAACTTCTATGTAAATAACTAGCTCAATCGTCACACGTTTTTAAATTATTATCTTCTAAGGACGTATATTACTGATGCTACTATAATAATTGACCCACTATAATTTAAATAATATTTTGTTCGAAAAAAAAGTTGAGACAAACGTGAATTTAACATTTAGTTCCAAAATAAAATTCGAACAAACTAAAAATTAACCATTTTAAAAACATATTCCCTTGAATTTGGAACTAAAAGACAATTTCGTTTACCGATTACTATTCCCACGAGGACCACTTATGGACTGTACGCAATATTAAATCGTGCCAGACTTTTAGCTGATACCTTCAACTTAATTTAGTAACGAATTATCTCACCTGACTATACAAAAGTTTGAGAATACGATTTAGTAATTTAAACCATATTCACTTAATCTTTAATAATTATTCAAAGTACTCACAGTTTCGGTATCTTTACGAGATACCTTATTACGTTTCCATCGCGGCCGACGGTGTCCTGGCACTTGAAGACCTCTAGGTGGAAAAGTACGTTTGCGTTTCGACCGATTTTTCCTCAAAGCGTAAGTTACTACACACTTCTGATGTTAACAATTAGACTCTCAGATAGTAAAATCAACCCGTATAATGCAATGTAAATCGGTCGGAGCGCAAACAGCAACTGAAGCCTGTCGTTCCACGCCACGTCCTCGCCCTAGCGCCATCTTTTCCGTCTCGATGGAGGGGGCTCTGACGTCACGACCACAGCATAACGACCAACACCAAGCAACACCGAACGTGAGAACGAGTTGTTGCCAACACATCAATGTACAAAACAAACAAAGCAAGAACCGCTCGCTCGCTGAGACCTGAGTTTGTTTGCCAGCAACTGCACTCGCAGCATTATTCGATCCCGCTCACATTAAGTTAAGCTCGTTGGCAGCGCGCTCCAATATCAAGAATATTAAATTCTACCTTCGCCGCATTTCAACTAAAATAACCGCAAGATGGAAATAAAATAAAAGCTTCTGGAAGCTTTTTAAAATTAGCAGCTTTCCAGTTTCCACGATATAAAACTATCTCCTCGAGAATGGTCATAGTCTTTTAGATTTAAATTAATATTGTTTGGACCTATTTACAGGTGATTAATTTATGGTACTTACGTTACCTAATATTTTTTTAGCATAGGTTGATTTGATAGGTAGTTTAGAAATAAGTGTTGCAACTACAACAAATATTTATACTTAATA
Organism: Maniola jurtina; assembly: GCF_905333055.1. Taxonomy (NCBI): domain Eukaryota; kingdom Metazoa; phylum Arthropoda; class Insecta; order Lepidoptera; family Nymphalidae; genus Maniola; species Maniola jurtina. The sequence continues at coordinate 388,037 of NC_060039.1, forward strand.
AATGGTAGTAAAGCTGATATTCTTTTCATAGGTACCTACCACAACTTTCGAAACGTTCAAAGCACGAAACGGTTTTTTTCGTTAGGGGCAGATTTCACACAGGATGAGAACTCGGGCCGCTGACCTTGGATGGTGGGTAGGGTAACCAGCTGCAGTGTAAATATCGGGACTGTCTCGTAGAATGTACAGGCAAAGCCTTTTCATATGATTCCCCACTTGGTATAGTTATCTTACTTTGAAAATTGAAACACGTTTTAATTTTTTTTTGTGATGTACCTAACCACGAATTCATGGTTTTCGGATTTTTTCCTCTTTACTTTTGCCACTTGTGCTATAAGACCTACCTACCTGCCAAATTTCATGATTCTAGGCTTCTAGGTCAACGGGAAGTACCCTATAGATTTTCTTGCCAGATACGACGAGCAGACAGAAAGACAGACAGATAGTGATCCTCTAAGGGTTCCGTTTTTCCTTTTGTGGTACGGAACCCTAAAAACTGCCAATCCCCTTTCAGATTAGCCTGCTTCCATCTTAGACTGCAACATCACTTACATACAGATCAGATTACAGTCAAGGGCTAAACTTGTATCTGAATGAAAAAAACTTATCTACACCGTAGTCTTTGGATGGAATGATGGATAAAGCAAAGCGAAGTAAGCGTCCGTCGTGCAACCCACGCTCACAACCAGTCACGTCGAGACCAAGTGGGCACATTTGCATTGCGGTGACCATGATGCAGTAGCACCAAATCGGGACATCTGTGGAACTAATAATTAAATGACTTTTCTGTCACTTTACGTTTCCCTAAAAAGTCACAGTACAGAATTTGCAATACAAAATGATTTTCCATAGACATGTTTGTCTAAAACACAGCTAAAAGATACTAATCTACATAATAGATTGAGAAGGAAAATTTATATTTTTAATTTTTACCGAATTTCAATGAAATAATTCTCAATTCAGTATTTTAGTAGGATTTTATTTTTAAAATAAGTTAGAGATTATTTTAAAATAATTAATGGATTGTTGAATAAACTTTTATCATTTCAATTTAATTGTACACAGTAAAAAAAGAACAGTAAGTAATAAAAAAATAATTACAAATAATATGTAATTTAAGTACTTACTTATATTTTTATACAAATACCTTGTTAGTTGTTCACAATTGGAATTTAAACTAAACAGCAAGTAGGAACTTGTATATAAGTTCTCGAATGTATATTCACTGGGATAAGACAGATTCGTTTAATTCATCAGAACTCCGTAATAAGTAATACATAGTTATGATAGTTATATACGACTTGAAGAGACAAGTACAAATGTAGACGACTCATGTCGTTATTAAAATATTATTTATGAAGCAGAGTTGATGAAAAGCGATGCCAACGCGACGTCGTCGCATTGAAAGCGGCGCGAGGGGCCCGGAAACTGCCTTTATAGACATGTTCAAACATGTTCTGCGTAGCTTGCTAGGGTTTCCGATATCAGGCAACATAATCTTGTACATATCCATACTTAATATTATAAATGCGAAAGTTTGCCTGTTTGTCTGTCTCCTACCTTTCACGGCCCAACTGTTCAACCGATTTCGACGGGTACAGAGTTGGCTTACATCCCAGAGAATGACATAGGTTTTTTATCCCGTAAAATCAAAGAGTTCCCACGGGATTTTAAACCTAAATCCACGCGGACAAAGTGGCGGGCATTATCTAGTAAGTATTATAAAAGAAGAAACTGACTGACAGATGTATACAAACCACTCTACAGCTCAAACCCATATTATACAGCATGTTTGATACATTATATTATAACATGGCAAAATGAGGTATGTAGTAATAAATAGTGCCATAGATTTTTTCGTTGTCTCTGCTACTTTTTGAACGTTCAAACAGTCCTTCGAGATCATAGAAGTTTTATATAAGTTGAACAATGTATATACATTACTACGGCTATACTTACGTGTTCAGTCGATGTAAGCCCGATTACTTTAACAATGGTTGACCACAAATTTGAAGTTGATAAGGTTGTTTAACTTAATAAAATTTTAATATTTGATATTATCTCATTAGTTCATCGGAAGAAGAATTATTACTTGGCAAAATTGATCAAATTATTATCTTTGCGTTTTCTAACTATACTAAAATGCAATGTAACTTTTTTTTTAATTTGTTGATTGTTTCCTCGCAAATGGGAGAAAAGTAGGTACTATACAAGTCTTGTCCTTTTAAAATCACTTGAGAAGTACCTACTCAGCTTGTCCTCGTCCTTATATTACTCGGCCGTAAGTGGTTTTATTTCCGGTCTGGATAGTAATGCACTATTTCCACATAAAATATAATATTGGAACATCCCTAACATACAAAAATATGGTTACCACACAGTACCGTCGTTTCGTGACTCGCTCCCGTCAACGGCGCATTGAATCTTGATCTCTGCAGCACAAAGATAAGTTTGCTGCCCTGAAAACACTTCCCAGACTAAAATCTACCTTATTACCTTGATCGCAAGGTGGGATCAAATCCAGATTGTCGGCAAAACCGTGATGAGAGATAAGATCTGTGCGTCAAGCAAGGAGGCAGGTCTTTCAATTATTCACAACAACACTGTTATGTGATATGTACGTGGCCCTTCCTTGTACGCCGGAAAAACAATGGGTTTGACTTATAGTTTTAGGATTTTATAGATGCTTAGTTCCAAAAGATGCTCTTAACATCAGAAGTGGGATTCTCATGATTCATCGCCTTAAATTCTAATCGAAAATCAAAAAGTTCCCACGGGATTTTTAAAAACCTAAATCCACGTGGAAGAAAACGCGGACATCATCTAGTCCTTTATAATTTTCAATTTTCATTTGAATTTCTACAGAAAAGTACTAATCTAAATGTTAAAAATGTACAGTATAATAATATAGTTAAATATCATTAGTTGAAACAAACTGAAATAGCTCGCCATGAATAGAAACTTTTATTGCCCACGTCGTTGCCTCTCGCCACCTTCTGGCAGATCCATTGATATACACAATATCATTTCAACAAAGATATCATCATCATAATTTAAACCGATAGTCGTCCACTGCTGGACATAGGTCTCTTGCACACACGCCACGATCACGCCGCGCCGCGCCGTCCTAATCCAGCGGCTCCCTCTTCCAACGCTGAAATGAAATGATTTATTTGTTTGAATATAGGATGACAAGGTGTTTACAATACAGAATTGAGCCAACACATCCCACATCACACATCTAGTCAGGAAACTGTCAGTCAGTATATATAGTATTTTAAATCTAATAATTAATAATTTAAATCTTAATTTAAGTATTTAGTAACAGTAATAAGTATCTTTAAAAGCCTCAAACAAAATATTACTCATGGCTTAATCAGAGACAACAATCAAAGTATTTTTACAAAGTACATATGCCAGAAGTTCTTTACCAATTTATCAATTTCTAATAATGTCTATCAAGAAAATTAATTTAAACTCGAATATAATTCAAATGTCAATTTTTATCTAAAAAAAATATGTATATCGACTATAATATTTTAATGCGTTTCTAGTTTATGGCACTAGTCTACGTAACTAGTCCTGAATTAAATAAATTACCAGTTACAACGTGTAACCCATGTAAGATAGCAATCGCTGCGTATACAATTTATTAGTTTGTCAAGTAGCCGTTTAGAATAATTTATTATTTTTGAATACCGAGAACTTGCTAGAGAAGAAAAGACGATTTCTATTCTAAGAAATTTTAAATATTTCATGTAGGTACAGACCGTTCACTATAAATTGTCCCTTGCCGTCATGTTGGCACCATTGCTGTTTACACAATAATAAACCCTAAGTTCTAAGACATAAAGCAAACAAAGCAATGGTGCCAACATGAGTATGACGACAAAGGACAAGTTATAGTGAACGGAATGTAAGACTCTACCACCGTTTCAGAAGCAGAACTGGATATCTTTGGTTTCTTTATGATATCAATCTACAAACCTTAAAAATGTCCACCCGCCGCGCCCGCCACGTTGGAAATAATCTAAGCTAACGATTTTTACAGTTATTTTTACTCCTCGTTAGCCGAGTGTTAAGCTTCTCTCTCCTTAATTTCTTTCACGAGGCTGCAGGTCGCGTCAACTCTCCAAACGCGACCTACCAAGCTATATACATAAGTTGACGATATAATTCCAAATACTTGTATAATTAAGTATATTGATTTTACATCATTATCATCATTATCATAATCAACCCATTCTATTCTATACCTTCCCTTTTCTTTATATCAGAAAGGTAAATAATTTGCAAATGAATTGTGTAACAGTGTGATTCGTTGGGAAGCTATCAGAATTTTGCTGGGGAGACTATGGCCAAAACTCTTCTCATTATGAAAGGAGACCCATGTTAGTGAGCCGACAATGAGTTCATTGTCATCAAAAGGTTAGGCCTATTTCACTCTGACTATCAATGTTTCACTCGACATCTATCAGCGTTGTCGATGCAAACTGGAAACTCGTACTAAGTTATACCGCAAACCTTTTAATTCGGTGATGCCATAAACCGGTATTATCATTACATATTATGAAAATGCCAACTCTTGGCACGAAATTCAGTTTTAAAGCAAGTCGTGAGTCATAAGTTAGCAAGTTTTGAACGCTACGAAAACACTTTCCGTCCCTGGCTGTAATAAAGATAAGTAATTGAATTTTAGACGAAATAAGTTAAATTATACTATACCTACCTACGTATTAAAAATTCAAATGGTGTCCGTCCGTTTCTTATACTTGAATCTAATATTTTTAAGTACTTAAGTATAAAAACGGAAGAAAGGTCTACTTTAACTAATTAAATGCATGGTCACCTTATTTTATTCTAGGTCAACGGGAAGCACCCCATACGTTTTTTTGACAAACACGACATACAGACAAAGACGGACGGACAGACAGACAGATATACAATACATACATACATACAGACATTTTTCCTTTTGAGGTACGGAACCCTAATATCCGGCCAAGAGAGTCAGACTCGCGCGCCGAGGTTTCCATACTATTATAGAAGAAGTAAAATAAGAATCACTTTTGTTAACGAACCGTAAAACTAACTTTGTTTGTACAGGTTTTAGAGGAGAGAATATTAGTATTGATTATAATTCAAGACCCTTGTGACCCCAAAACGCAGTCAAAATAAAAAGTCATGAAATTAGCAATGCAGTGCGAACTACCCGGGGTGGGTGGTGACGGTGGGTGAGAGGGGGTGAGAGGGGGTGGTCTTGAACTTGTGTGGCGCAGACTGCGCGGCGCCCGGCGCTCCCCGCACACCGAGCTGGTACTGAGTACATCTCGGTTGCATAGCGTGGAGATCACGGCTGATATGTAACATGATTCAATCTTGAGGACTCTATCCCCTTTTCTCTTATCCATATGCTTTTGCCTGCGACTGCATCCGCATGGATTAAAGTTAAACCTAAATATCCTTCGTAACTTTAATCCTATCTACCGCTGTTTAACTAAAAAGCCGTTAATTGCACTAATTCTTTTTGGAGTTATTGGCAAAAAAGTAAGAATATTTCTGATTTCTTAATTGTTCTGCTGTTCGTATGATTTCCTAGCCTACATACCTACATAATTTCAGTCTTCTAAGACTTCTGGAAGTACCCCAAAGGTTTTGACGATCATCAATGAGGGACGAAATTTACGTATTTCAGATGTCAATAAATCTGAAACCATAAATGCTAGATGTTTGATACTTAGTATGTTTAGTAAATTTTCTGAGGAAACCTTATTCTGAAAATTTCAGCTTTCTAGCGTCATCCGGGCGGAAGCTATGACGGTTCGAAAATACGACGAAGCGCTTCCAGAAAGGGTATCGTGCTAGTGCCCCGTCCTTTACTTTGGCTCGACTTGGCGGGGGCACTGCCGTGCCGTCTGATAGAGCCCTGAAGGCCATTATTTTGAGTTCGGTTTTTAGCAGGGCAGTCGTGTATCTTTTTACGACTCCGTACGCGGAGGATGCCAATTGCCAACGAGACCCTTCGAGAACTAAACCTCCCATAAACCTCCGCTGTCCGCCCGCCCGTCCGGCCGCCGGCGCGGCATCTGTTCGTATGTCAGCGGGCAGTATCTCGTGAACCGCTATAGGTAGGGAATTGAAATTTTTAGTGAATGTGTGCTAAATTGCCACTATGACGACAATTAATAAAAAATATTTTTTTTTTATTTCTTGTACGGAAACCATCTAGTCCGTCTCCGACTCGCAATTTACCTATATATTTTTTTAAATTACGATTTGTTTGGATTTCGTGTGACATTTCATGTTTTGCCCGTGTGTCCTCCCACTATTATTGTAACATGTGATGTTACGCAGCAGTAACATGTCCCTCCTTTCCGCAGGTATGGGCGGCGAGGCGTGCTCGTGCGCGCCCGCGGCGGCGCTGGCGGCGCCCGAGCCCGACCTGCTCTACGACCACCAGTCCTCCGAGGAGGAACTCGAGGTGACCGCCGTTACACTGTATATAGTGCGTCCCGCAGGTATGGGCGGCGAGGCGTGCTCGTGCGCGCCCGCGGCGGCGCTGGCGGCGCCCGAGCCCGACCTGCTCTACGACCACCACTCCTCCGAGGAGGAACTCGAGGTGACCGCCGTTACACTGTACATAGTGCGTCCCGCAGGTATGGGCATCGAGGCGTGCTCGTGCGCGCCCGCGGCGGCGCTGGCGGCGCCCGAGCCCGACCTGCTCTACGACCACCACTCCTCCGAGGAGGAACTCGAGGTGACCGCCGTTACACTGTATATAGTGCGTCCCGCAGGTATGGGCGGCGAGGCGTGCTCGTGCGCGCCCGCGGCGGCGCTGGCGGCGCCCGAGCCCGACCTGCTCTACGACCACCACTCCTCCGAGGAGGAACTCGAGGTGACCGCCGTTACACTGTATATAGTGCGTCCCGCAGGTATGGGCGGCGAGGCGTGCTCGTGCGCGCCCGCGGCGGCGCTGGCGGCGCCCGAGCCCGACCTGCTCTACGACCACCACTCCTCCGAGGAGGAACTCGAGGTGACCGCCGTTACACTGTACATAGTGCGTCCCGCAGGTATGGGCGTCGAGGCGTGCTCGTGCGCGCCCGCGGCGGCGCTGGCGGCGCCCGAGCCCGACCTGCTCTACGACCACCACTCCTCCGAGGAGGAACTCGAGGTGACCGCCGTTACACTGTACATAGTGCGTCCCGCAGGTATGGGCGTCGAGGCGTGCTCGTGCGCGCCCGCGGCGGCGCTGGCGGCGCCCGAGCCCGACCTGCTCTACGACCACCACTCCTCCAAGGAGGAACTCGAGGTGACCGCCGTTACACTGTACATAGTGCGTCCCGCAGGTATGGGCGTCGAGGCGTGCTCGTGCGCGCCCGCGGCGGCGCTGGCGGCGCCCGAGCCCGACCTGCTCTACGACCACCACTCCTCCGAGGAGGAACTCAAGGTGACCGCCGTTACACTGTATATAGTGCGTCCCGCAGGTATGGGCGGCGAGGCGTGCTCGTGCGCGCCCGCGGCGGCGCTGGCGGCGCCTGAGCCCGACCTGCTCTACGACCACCACTCCTCCGAGGAGGAACTCGAGGTGACCGCCGTTACACTGTATATAGTGCGTCTCGCAGGTATGGGCGGCGGCGAGGCGTGCTCGTGCGCGCCCGCGGCGGCGCCTGGCGTCGCCCGAGCCCGCCAGGCGCGCAGGTATGACAGGTACTCAAGGTGACCGCCGTTATGCTTCAGCTCCACTAACGGGACTTGGCTTTATTTTGCTTTATCTTTCTTAAAATAAAAATGTAAGTAATAAAATGCCAATGTAAGCACAACTCCTATTATTAAAAACTCCGTTTACCCTTACCCGTAGTAGCCTTAGTAACTTGTTCGTCAGTTAATATCGAGCCTGTCTTTAATAATACAAATTGAGCGAAGTTATTTCCCCTTCCGGTTGTTTCGCCCGTCTCGAAACAATTTGAAAAACTCGGTAAGTTCAAATTAAGACGCAAATTAATTTGGATCTCGCTTCTTCAATATAGGCGTAGTATCTGCAGCTAAAGGCTCAATGTCACGAACTTTCATGTAGAATTTACTTTATGGGTAAAAACTAAATTAAAAATTTAAAAGCCCCGACACATAAACGATCTAAAAAGTAAAACAATAATATGTTTTGCGTAGTATTGACCCTACAAGTTTAATATAAATAGTAATATTTTGTTCCAAGCGTTGTCACGTCGTCGGGGGACCGCTGAATATATTTTGCTTAGCGGTCTCTTGATGCGACAACTTCTAAACTTATTAATTTAGTTTAGGAGCCTTAGCATAAGTTCCTTAGTTCCCTGCATTAATCGAACAAGCCTGTCTTACGAGGGTAAGTTAGTAATAGCGTCCTGTTGGTACCCGCCGGGTACGGAATCCTGAAAACGACGAAATCGAAAGACACCCCCATGCACCGGTAGGCGATAATAAATAAAAGACTTTTCGACCGTCAAAAGAAAAGTCAGTTATCTAGGATAATATGTTACGGTAGTGTGTCCTCCAGATAGATAGAGATAGAATATTAAATTGAACTTCCAAAATCTCAAGTTTAGTCTCAGCGCAGTTTGAGCTATGTTTATGTCAATCAACCTTTTCTACAGTGTTTAACCAGAACGCTAGCAAAGACTTTAGCGTTATTATTATACTACCTAAACACAACCCAATGCCAATAACCTTAATAAATAAATTGCCTTAATTTGTAGTTTTAGTGATTTAGTATTATTCAAACCGGCAATGTATAGCGTGCAAAATTCGAGTCAATGTCCCACCTACGACGCGGCATTGACTCCGAGTGGCCTTCTTACGCAACATGCCTTGACCTCTAGCGTCAGTCAGGTGTTTTATTTGCAATATATTGTGAACTTTTAAAATACAGGATATTTTATTTAGTTTTTTCGCTTTTTTGGTACTATCATCTGTCTTCGTTTTTGCTGCGTTCTGGTTACACCCGGTATAATACCTACCTACGTTGTTTGTAGAGATTTAAAAGGAGTGTAGCACTTAACCTCACGCGTGTGAAACGACCTCCCATGTCTCCCCCGTTTGCTGATGATTATAATCACGACCCTCTGTGAGTGCTGCAGGGAGGGCCGGAGGAACAATCACTGGGGTCTTGCAACACGGCACTGCTGTTCCCCTTCAACACTCAACCTTTCTACTAAGTATGACTAGTTAGAACCTACTTCTGACCAATTTTTAGGGTTCCGTACCTCAAAAAGAAACACGTAACCCTTATAGGATCACTTTGTTGTCTGTCTGTCCGTCTGTCTGTGCTTATTTAAACAACGATCTATTATATTAAATTCTAATTTCTATGGCGTCGACGATCAGCTATCACAAAACGCACAGCACACAGCAGTTATTCAATACGTCAATATAAAGGGGAGTGTCAATATAAGGGGGGTGTCAATATTGACGGGGTGCATAAGACAATTGCTGGCCAGGAATCGCTGATGTGGTAATTGGCCTCCGCCCGGCGCCATTTTTGCCAACCGTAGGTACCTACCTGAATAAATTTACGATTGTGCCACTACGATGGAAAATTGGCGAAATTGCTTACTAATGAAGTTTGTGACGTCCGGTCCGTTCGTTCCGTGGATATAATTGGGCCCTTATTGTGTTGTCTCAACGAGATAAAGATGTAGACATGCAAGAAATGACACTTTTTTTGCTATGGTGGTTAAAACCCCAACAACTACTTCCGAAATCTCAATAAAAACCGGCTAAGTGCGAGTCAGACTCGCGCACCGAGGGTTCCGTGCTCGGGTATTTTTCCGACATTTTGCACGATAAAAATAAATGAAAATCTGTTTTAGAATGTACAGATAACGCCTTTTCATATGATACCCCACTTGGTATAGTTATCTTACTTTGAAAATTGAAACACATTTTTTTGTGATGTAACCACAAATTCACGGTTTTCGGATTTTCCCTTTACTTGTGCTATAAGACCTACCTACCTGTAGTTTTCAGTTTTCTTTGCCAGCAGCAACCAAGAAAAATTCTGCAAGAAAAAAATATCAGTTTCAATAGGCCCTACGCATGAATATTCAATTTTTTTGCAATTATAAGCAGTTTAGGAAGTTGTACCATCTTATCTTTACCTGTCTTAGTGTAAAGTGTTGCACTTAGTTTACTGGAAGTGCAAACTACATGTTCCGGAAACGTCATTCGTTAGCTAATGCATATTTACAATTCAAAACAGCGAGCAAAACATGGTGAGGAAACGTGTCTGAGAATAAACTTATGACGGCCCCTTTGGCGGCACAGTGCTAACAATCGACAGTTTTCTTGCACAAACGAAATGATAAATGAAATAATTCTTTGATAGTTTAGAACTCATCTTCATACTTACAATAATACTTTTTTTTTCTTCAAAAATTGTGTTTAAAAATCACGGTAGGCAATCACGTTTTGGACTAATTATGATTTTTTCCTTGGCCTTTCTGTCCTCTTTATTCCTTCCACATTATTATTTATTATTTGTAAGCTCTGGATACCGTGATACCTACCTGCCTACAAATGTATTTCGTTTGTTTTTTGAATTAAAAGCCAGGGCAGATTTCGTGTTAGAAAGTGAGTTATACATCTGGTAACCCCCTTTGGTCCCCTCACCCTCCTGAAGCAGGCTATTATACCGCGACTTGGCACCGCGCTACTTCCCGACTGCTGAGAGGCGATCGCGGCGTGTAATCAACTCGCAGCTACAAAGTTGCTTTGGCGGTCTTGCAGCTGAATTTTAAATACCCCTACCCTGCCTGGAGAGTTCTCTAGTTGCGAGTAGGTTAAACAATATGGCGTAAATGCAAAAGTAGTCAAACGTTGAATGGGTGCACTTACGACTTGGTACCTACTCGCAACTACAAAGTTTCTTCTAAAGTGTGCTATCATTGATTTTCTAAGCGAATACCCAAATATTAGGGTTCCTTTCGAAGTACGGAACCCTAAAAAAGGAGTGTACTTCATGTTTTCAGGGTTCAGTAGGTATTTGTTTGTGAGTTTCTTAATTCTACCAAACGCTCGAACAGATTTGGAAGTATGGAATATCATTAGAATCCAGTGCGGAGTGGCAGACTTCATACACCTTTGACAATATTATGGAGAACTCTCAGACATGCAGGTTGGCTCTCACGATGTTTTCTATCACCGTTAGGAATAAAACAAGTGATATTTAATTTCTTAAAACGCACATAACTTCGAAAAGTCCTTTTTTCCACGCACGTGCAAACTGTGGAATCAACTCCCTTCTGCGGTGTTCCCATTAGATTACAAGGAACGGACCAACAAATTCCTGAAAGACCGGCATCGCATTGGCGGTTCCTTGGTACTGCAAATGTTCATGGGCGGCGGTAATCACTTAACATCAGGTGACCCGCCAACTCATTTGATCGCTATTTAAAAAAAAAACAATAAGAGGTGCGTGCCCGGGATCGGTTTCACGATCTCATGAATGGCAGATGTCCTAACAACTAAGCACCGCTGGGTTAAACTTGAAATACAATATCTAAACGATTTTCCGATCTAAACAAAAAGAGTAGAGATCTCATAAAGAGATAAGTGCTTGCCTGTCCACTTTTTCTTTCTTTTTGTTTTGTTACAACTTTCTGGTATAAATAAATAAAAAAAGAGTTCTCCTAATTACATTGCGTAAAGAGATTAAAATATCTCGGGGCGGGTGAATGACCCCGCAGCGGACAGCAAAAATGAGCAGAACAAAAACAAAAAGACTAGCTCACACGTGGTTAACACGTAACCACGTTGTTCTTACAACTTCTCCCTTCTATGCCACATACGGACACTGTCGAAATAGTTTTTAATAAATAATAGAAATAGGGATGATGACAGTAGTCAAATCAGCGACTTTTTATCAAACTTCAAAACGCTCGCTTAGTACGAGAGCTTGTATGGAATACACGGATCTGACGTCATAAACGTGTGACACAATTCGACGTACTTTTTTAGTTTAGTCGATCATTTAAAATGGTTAGCAAACTTAAAACTACGAATTTTAGAAGACCGTCTATTTATTAGTTCCTAAGAAATAATATTTATAGGCATCATCCCAATTGGAATGAAGTATGAAGTAAGTAATTAGACCAGCGATGCTTGGAATCTCTCTACGAAATCAAATCACAAATGAGGAGATTCATAGCAGAACCAGGGTAACCGACACAGCTCAACGGTTTGCGAAGCTGAAGTGGTATTGGGCAGGGCACATACGAATAGTTCAAAAACATGATAGACATGGTGCTACCATGGCGACTTCGCATCGGAAAGTGCAGTGTTGGAAAATCCTCCTCTAGGCGGACAGACGAGTTGCAGAGAAACCGTGGCATGTGGACATCTCAACAAGAGGCCATTGTGCAGTATTGGACCCCTACGGTTGATAATGGTGATGAGACCAGAAAAAATCGTGAGGAAACCTGCATGTGTGAAGTCTGCCAATCCCCACTTTGCCAGTTAGTGGTCTATGGCAAACCCCTTCTCATTCTGAGAGAAGAGACATAAGAGCAATAGGTTGATCATGATATCTAAATGAACGCTGTGTATCACTTATTAGTCTAGCCTTATTTACCTGCCCTTCGAATTGATATTCAATAATTTCAATAAATCAATTAAACAACTTTCAATTAATGTTAGTTGACCTGAAATAGGCAGAGGTCGGTCTTACCTAAGTGATAAATCATCCTTGACTTTTCAAACACCTTATTGCATGGGAAAACCTGTTCGGCCGACATTTAAACCGTTGTATGTAAAGACTGTGATAGCCTCCTAATGGTTAAGATGGAAGGCGAACCGCGCACCTGTAATTTTTCGGAGCTATGTGCGTTTAAGCAATTAAATATCTCTTGTTGTAACTATGAAGGAAAACATCGTGAGGACCTGAATACCTGAGAGTTCTCCATAATGTTGTCAATGGTGTGTGAAGTCTGCCAATAGACCCTTGGCTAACGTGGGGAATTGTGGTCTAATTTTGTGTCTCAGAAAATAAATAAGGTCCTGCGGTCCTGGAATCTTGCTGTTTACTGTTAATTTCAAGAGAACCGAAGTAGGTACCTCCTGTAAAATCGTTTGGACGGAATATTTTTCAAGAGTAAGCAAAGCATGCAGTTTACCCGTTCTTCATCTTCATTTCGAGTTTGCTTATTCGTTTTGTGGGAGCGACAAACCAGCCCGGCGACGTTTCGTTCCTTTTTCGTCTGCCGCTTACATAACATTTGTTTATCTTGCGCCTGGCTGGAAATTAGAAATTCCTTTGTTTGCACCAAGTTTGTACCCAGGTTTTAATTGTACGAAGTAGAAGGCTAAAAGGACAATGGGTTCCTCGTGAAAGAAGTGAATCGTGTGATATAATGCGGCAGCTTCGCCTCAGCGCTTCGTTTTGCTCGCTTCCTCCCTCAGATCATGTAGCTCCGAGCTTCCTCCCGAATCCTCTCAAGGCTTCCATTCTTCGAAACGCATTCTCTGTGAAATGAATACCCTCCCACGTCTTTGAGAAATATGCAACTATTCATAATAGCCACTTTAGCGTCTCAAATTAAATTTGCAGTAGGTAATCCTCAAGCAAATTGTTTGTAAAATAATAAAATGAAAGTACTTTTGGTGGCAACAATCTTCATTCTTTTGGAGTACTCAATTAACATTTTTTTTTATAATTCACAATAAAATTACTGTATCAATCATCATTTTACTATTTAGTTACATAACTGTATCAAATATTTTATAATTACCTACTGTATGAACAAGTTTTATTTTTCATAATTTACAGTTTATATTTTGCATATTTGCATTGTTCTTTTTTTGCATATTTCATTATTTTCATTCATTCATTCACTTTGAAAGTAATTTATAAAAATATTATTTTATTTACAAAGTTCCATCCCACCGCTGACGATGGACCTGTCATAACAACTTAAACCATCAACCACACTTCATGCACTTATACCACAGTCACAGTATGCTTCGCTATACCTACCTAACAACTTCAAAGAACTCCCAATTACTGTAACTGGTAAAGTCAGCTATAGCTATGTACACATACAAAAGCATCGCTTCTATTCCGCCAATTTGCTCGTTTTATTTAGCGCATCAAAGGGAAGACGGGCTAAAAACCCATCCAATTTGACCCGGCCACGGATAGGCATGGGTAATTTTTAGCTAACTAAAATTTGCAGTGGGATTAGTATAGTCGGATGGCCTCTTTGTGTTCCAGTGAACTGTGAAATTCGGGCGAGACGCGCGGCGCGGCGCTACGGCTAGGTATACTAGCTGATATGGCTGGTTCGCATTATTCTAGCCGCTAGATCTACTTAGTAGCAACCAGTAGGGTTATTGCTGAAAACTTGCTCAACTATTGCTACAATCTCAAGTTTGTGGTTGGCTGAAATTATGATATTCTTGAAGCAATCATTGTTGAGTAAACGATTGTTGAAAGCAGGCGAGCGTCACGCGTTGATTTTGTCTTTCTTTTTATACTCAAAACTCTTCCAATTTGACCCAGCCACGTAATAGGCATAGGTAATTTTTGGCTAACTAAAATTTGCAGCGGGATTAGTATAGTCGGATGGCTTTTTGCGTTCCAGTGAACTGTGAAATTTAGACAAGATGCAGCGATAGCAGACGCAGCAGCGATCCAGTAACAATCAGTAAGCTATTTGCTGATAAGCTGCATCAATTATTGCTGTAATCTCAAGTGTTTGGATTTGCTGAAATTATGATATTCTGGAAACAATAAAAATTCTTTTCAATAAAAAATTTTCAAAAGAAAAATAAAACCGACTTCAAAAACCAAAAACACTAAAAAGTAGAAAATAATTTTTGTTTAGCTACACATGTAATGTACCTAGGTATGAAGTCGAGCGAGCATATTAAAACAAAATTAGAAATCCAAGAGTGAAGCTCGCCCGACTTCATACCTAGGTACATTACATGTGTAGCTAAACAAAAATTATTTTCTACTTTTTAGTGTTTTTGGTTTTTGAAGTCGGTTTTATTTTTCTTTTGAAAATTTTTTATTTCACAATTTTTAGTGGCCCCACTGTACTATAATATGCTATGCCCAGTTAAAACCCTACTGTTTACTAAGCTATTACACTGATCGCGAGCAATTTGCTCTTATCCATTGAGGAGTTCTGTTCTCCATCTCCGAAGATATTCATCAGATCTTCACCAAATTTATATGGGACCACCTGCACAGTATACCCTTTCAAACAAAAAAAAAATTTTCCAAATCGGTCCAGGGGTCTTTGAATAATCGGGGAACATACATAAAAAATAAAAAAAAAATAAAAAAAAAAGATCCCGACGAATTGAGAACCTCCTCCTTTTTTGGAAGTCGGTTAAAAACCGACTTCCACTTTCAATGCCATTACAAAGTAAGCAGGCAGGAGTTTAATCTTTAAGCCTGATCAAATCAGTACCTACCACAATCGAGGCACGTTTTCACAAAACTCTAAATAGGGACAAGAGAGATAAGATCACCGGACTGGAATGGCTGCTAGCGTAATGTGAACTAGCCAAAATTCCTACTGATCACGCCAACCCCTCAACAAATTGCTAAACTTTTATATTACTTACTCGTCTTAATTTTACTTCTTCTGAAAATGTCTGATGGATCTATAAATATCTAATTAATCCATACCAAGAGGTACCGAAAACATTTCGGAGTTTTTTTTATAAAGAAGTTTTTCTTAAACTGTTTACCCATCTTATATTTAATAATCTCTCCACTAAACACAGTGTTTTGGAAAAAGAAAACATCCGGATTTCCATAAAACGCTTCGATAAACAGAAAAAGGTGCAATAGGCTCTAAACGCCATCATAACCGTTAAAGCACGTGATCGAAAAAGGTTTTATCAATTTTATCAGCATTTACGCGCGGCCATAATCGCCCGGTAATTTATGCGATTCTAATAAAGCCTAGCCAACCCTCACTGGTGGAGAGGCGACTGGATATATCTGCTACGGCTATTTTTTTGGCGTGGACTCTCGCGCCCATAATTACCGGTTCACATTATTCCAGTTGATGATATATCCAGTTTATTTAAAGGTAGACGGAAATGGCAAGCGACGTCTAGGTGTTTTGTGGGACCATCGTTGTTAGCTTTAATTTTAAGTCGTAGCACGGGTCACCTCTTAATATGAGAAGAGTTTACGCTGCCCAAGTGTGGAAGGGCCGACGTCATACACCTTTGAGAAAATTACGGAGAACTCAAAGGCATACAGGGTTCCTCACGATATTTTTTTATTTTATTACTTAAAACACACAATCAATGTCACCCTCACCACCTGGTTGTCTGGCGCACTTCGACCGCCCGTTGTGCCAGATCCTTGTTTCCACGCACTTGCGAACTGTGGAGTCAACTCCCTTCTGCATTATTTCCATTAGATTGTAACATGGAGGTATTCACGGGGCGCACCAACAAATTCCTGAAAGGCCGGCAACGCATTGGCGGTTCCTCTGGTGCTGCAAATGTTCATGGGCGGCTTTAATCACTTATCAAGTGACTCGCCTGCTTGTTTGCTCGCTATTTTTATTAAAAAAAAATAAACAAATAAGGTTATCACGGTAAGTGGAGTGCTACTGGTATAATGTTAACTAGCAACAAAGGCTGTGGTTTTTTTCGCGTGGACTCGTATCCATAATGAACGAGCGGCCGGCCGCAGCATTAGGCCGTCGCTCGTCGTTTTCGCCAGCTATTTCCAGCTGCTTTTTTCTTCAGGGGGCTAAGGGAGGGAGGGGGGACAACTCGGGCCATTAATTCAGCCGTGTAATGACGCGACGCTTTGATAGACGACAATTGCGAGTCCGCAATTACATGGTGAAATATTCAGCGAAGACGTCCGTCGCGAACTCTAACTACCGCGCTTTTCTTTCCTTTCTGCCTCTTTACCCCTTTTACCCCGCGCTCCTCCCTCCCACTTAGCCGTCCCATCTTTTTTGTTAATCTGCGACAAGACTGATTTAACCTGAGACATTCTTGCAATTTACCTATTGAGGGAATACTTAGTTTTCTCCATTTTCTCGCGTGGATTTAAGTTTTTTTAAATCCTGTCAGAATAGCATATAACTCGAATCAAGCGACTCATATTACTTATAGGTAATTTTGATATAACTCCTTAGGTAAATTCATGTAATCATCTGATATACGCTCATATTATCTTAAAATCCTGAATTCAAATTTTATTCACGTGAATCTCGCCGCATTCTACGAATAAGGGCGGAACTACCGTTGTGGTGTGGTTTTTTTACTGCTTTGAAATCTACTCTCAATTTCACCTCACATGAATCCATAAAAATTTGGGAAAAAATATTTTACTGTTTAGAAATTAGCGTTTGGAAATAAGCTACAATTGTTCTTGGGGAAAAGACCCGACGAAAACAGCCACCATGGCTGTAGTGTCCGCTTTTTCTCGCCAATAATCGGGCACCGCTTATGTACGAACTACGAAGTCAGGCCACAAGCATCGCTCTGCCACTTTTCATCAGATCAGCGTGGGCATCATACGATATAACTCGGTAGCGCTAATAGTAGTAACAGACGATCGAACCGAACCACGAACTGAACCACGACGCGGTTCGCCGTCGTACCAGTTCGATCGTGTGGCGCACGGTACGCCGTACATTATTGGTACGACGGCAAACCGCGTCGTGATTCAGTTCGTGGTTCGGTTCGATCGTCTGTTACTACTATAAGTTTGCACCTCGCTGGAATGCGGCGCCCTTCCCACTTCCCCGCTCACCTCCCCGCGGTCGTCTTGTCGCGTCAGTAGGCTTCCCATGCCGTGCCTTAGCGTCAGTGTGACGTAATCGACGCGAGGTGCAAACTTAGCTTAACCGAGGCTTGAAAAACTCTTTAAAACTAGTGAGTGACGGGAGCCATGGTTGCAGGTGATCAACGGCAGCCCCGCTCCGGGCGGCACGGCGGCGCGGGGCGAGGGGCGGCGGCGCGGCGCCTCGTCCCCGGCGCGCACGGCGCCCGAGAAGCGCCGCTGGCCCGCGGAGCCCTACGACGACGAGCTGGCGGCCCCGGCGCCCTCCTCCGACGATGACGACACTAAGGTGTGTCTCACCATCCATTTTAGACAGCATTACCACTTTTGCAAGTTACGCTGATGTCGGTACCTGCGCAGATATATTATTTTTGAATGGCGCGAAAGTATCTCAGCCAATCAAAGAAAAAAGAATCAAAAGCTTAATTTGCCATAATACGCTAAAAAAGACAAATCTGTATGGTACAACATGCAGAAAGCGACATGCACCGCCCGCCAACAGCTTGCATTGCAATGCAGTTGCTTGGCACGCAACACGGAACACCACACAAATCCACCAGAACACACTCGACGCACGTTTCGCTCCGACACCGGAGCATCCTCAGGAGATGTAGACAAATGCATAATTGCAGAGTGACACAATGCAATAATAATTGTGCATTGTTAAGATCTATAAGCTTTTGACTCTTTGTATATGATGGACTTCCGCAAAGTAACGCCTGCTTCTATACAATATCTCAGCCAATCATAGCGCGCGTCCGTCCGCTATCAGTTGACTTGGTGCCTACTCGCCGTTGATGCCGTTGTTGAAGCCATTAAGCTGCTGGAAGAAGAAGAGGACAACGCCCTTACGATCGTAAGCTAAGAGCTGGTTGGCTCGTGTTGCAGGCGGAGACGCCGGTGCGGTTCCGCACGTCGCCGCCGCTGGAGGCGCTGAAGCCGCGGCGCGCGGGCGAGTGCGGCTGCGCGGGCCGCGCGCCCTGCTCGCCGCGCCGCCGCCGCCTGCCGCTGCCGCCGCCGCGCCGCCACCGCCCCGCGCTCGACTTCGACAAGATGCAGCAGGTAACTGATGCTACCTAATAAAAGTAGTAAAACATACACATGTGTAAACGCTAGCTAAAACGAACTAGTACTGGTGATTATTATTGATGAGATACCACAAAAGAACTACGAATGTTTTTTTTTAAAAAGTACTGTATTTTTTAAAAGTTCACAATACATTGCAAATAAAACATCTGACTAACTATGAACGTTCCGTAAATAGATCACTCGAAGTCAGTGCCGTAGGTGGGTCACTGACCCAAGTTTTACACGCTATACAATGCGAGTTTGATAAATACTAAATCACTAAAACTACAAGATTTATTTAAGGTTATTGGCATTGGATTGTGTTATGGTGGTATAATAAATATAAGGCCGATTTCTTTAGGTACCATTATAGGCAAAATACTGGAAAGAATAATTTATTCTGATGTAAATCAGAACATTAGGATTGATGACGCGCAGTTTGGTTTTCGTCCTGGGCTCTCAACAGATTCGGCTATCTTTAGTCTCAAATCGATAGTTAACTATTATACGAATAGAAACACATCCGTATACGCATGCTTTCTGGATCTCAGTAGAGCTTTTGACCTGGTAAACTATCAGTTACTATGGCAAAAACTTATTAAGTCTAATGTATCGCGTAAGACGGTAGATCTGTTGAGATACTGGTACGAGAACCAAACTAATTTTGTGAAATGGGGCGACGCCGGCTCTAATGATTATAGATTAGAATGCGGCGTGCGTCAAGGAGGATTGACCTCTCCGGACCTCTTCAGCATTTATGTTAATGATCTGATTGAGGGACTTAGAAATACTAGAGTAGGTTGCCACATAGGTACAACGTGCATTAACAATATCAGCTATGCTGACGATATGGTACTTCTAAGTCCCTCAATCAGGGGTCTTAGACGACTACTCAACATCTGTGAACAATATGCTAGAGATCACGGCCTTAAATATAATGTTAAAAAGACGCAGATGATGGTTTTCCGTGCAGGCAAGGGCCCGGAGAGGATCCCGTCGGTTTTCTTAGATGGAGTTCCTGTAGAAAGGGTGGCGCAATTCAGGTATCTGGGGCATATTTTAACTGAGGATCTACGTGATAACCAAGACATGGAACGAGAAAGAAGGGCTTTGTCTGTTCGGTGCAACATGCTCGCACGCAGATTTGCGCGGTGTAGTTCTGAGGCGAAGCTGACACTGTTTAGAGCATATTGTCAATGCTTTTACACGTGTCAGCTTTGGGTCAACTGCACCGCAAGTGCACGTAGCAGCATCAGAGTGCAGTATAATAACGCATACCGTATTCTGATGAAACTGCCTAAATACTGCAGCGCGTCGGGCATGTTTGCTGACGCCAAAGTGCCCGATTATTTCGCGATTATTAGATCTCGGGTTGCGGCTTTCTGGTTCCGCATCCGCAATTCTCAGAACGAGATCCTCAGGGTATGCTCTGAGTGTCCTGAAAATCGCATACCGAAGTACTGGCTTGCCGTGCATCGTGGCAACAACCGTAAATAATTTTTAATTTTTATTTTACTCTTGTATTCTATTCTATTTTATTTTATTTTATATTTAAGAAATGGGTGTAAAAAAAAATTGCCTGAAAATAAACTATTATTATTATTATTATATTATTATTATAATGATACCGTATGTATGTGTATTGTGTACAGTCAACGTTCGACTTGGAGTGTAGGTACAATATAGTAGGAATACGATTTTTTTACAATTTTTCATGAGAAAAATGGAAGGAGTCGGATGTTTCCATGTTGTGTGCTATATTCGCGTGACGTATAAGCAGGTATGGTGCGGGTGGTGCGGGTGGTGCGGGTGCTGCGGGTGCGAGGGGGTGCACAACACAAGTGACGGCGCGAGGTGCATGGCGGCGCATAATGAGCTCACATGCACGACGTTCCCACGCCTACGCGTAGGGCTGCCAATCACTGTTTTAAAAAGCGTGTGTTTGCCAATCCGCACTCGACTAGGGGTGATGGTAGACTCTGGCCGAAACTGTTCTTGAGAGGACACCAGTAATTATAGTAGGCTGGCGATAAGCTCATAGAAGCAAATAATCTTACTAATACTTTCTATCTTTGTGTACCTATTCTACTCTCTTTACAACCTTTCGCACTGCCAAGGTTCACTGGTAGAGATCTCTTATAGAGATAAGTGTTTCCCTGCCCACTTTTTCTTTCTTTTTCTCTTTATTGTTACAACTGTCTGGCACAAATAAAAAACAATAATCGAGATCACATCATAAGTGCTCAATCTCGATGATAAACAATAATAGGGATCTAGTTGGTTTAGTGGTTAGTATGCTCGAATGCGGATGACGATTAATGAGGTCCTGGATTCGATTGCTGGCATTAAAGCAAGTGCTAACTGCTAAATAATATTAAATTCACTAAAATGCGGAACAGGCCTGCTATTTCGTTGACAACCCTAGCCTGTCGCCGCAACATGAAGGTTCATGGCACAGGAATAAAGGGTAAATTAAGGTTTCAATTTACATGTGTGCGAGCCTCCATCCAGCCTGCCCTGTATGACCTTCAATTACCTGCCAGAGTTTTGATTTAATCCCTACATCAAAAACAAATTAACGTGTTAATTTGACCTATACCTATAGATTCTGAAGGAGACAAGTAGACACGTGGCATGATGTAAAAAGTGTCAGTCGAATGTGTGTCGTGTGGAGTGGATATAGGTTTTTCAAAAATCCCGTTAAGGACTCTTTAATTTTCCGGGATAAAAAGTAGCTTATTGGTCAATCCAGGGTATTTCCATTCTAAATTACAGCCAAATCCGTCCAGTAGTGTTTGCGTGAAAGAGTAACAAACATACTCACTTTATACACACATACGCACAAACTTTCGCCTTTATAATATTAGTGTGATAGTGTTATTACCTAATCCAATGCGAAAGTGTGCCTGTCTGTTTACTTGTCACGGTCCTTCTATTTAACCGATTTGATGAAATTTGGTACAAAATTAGCTTACATCCCGGGGAAGCACATAGGCTACTTTTGATCCCGGAAAAATAACATAAGTATAGGTAAGCCAGTAGCCACACACAAAATGGCGAGGCCACAACTCACATTCTTGTCAGGTGTATTTTGTAGCTTCCGATGACGAATGTTTTGCATTACTTAACTACACTTGTGTAAAACATCTGTTTTAATGAATGTAAGGTGGTTCCTCCTTGGACGAATGGCATAGTTCACAAACAATAAATTATTAACTAGTATACTTATTATCTTCTAAAAATACTATAAAAACGAGTACTTAAATATAAAAATTACAAAACATAAATGTCATCCAAATCACTGTAACGAGGCAGGGTGCCCAGAACGCTGGCTGCGTCCTCTCCACTCCAAAATGCACAAATATGAAATTATTTTCTATATTTTTAGAATTAGAAGATAACAGCTTCTAATTTTTCTACTCAAGTCTGAAATCTATACTAATAAATAAAATTGGAGTGTCTGTCTGTAATTTCGAAATAACTACCGCATATTAAGGTCATATGGTTATTTGAACGATACTATAACTGAATCACACGTTTTTTAAATTTTTGTCTGTCTGTCTGTCTGTCTGTCTGTCTGTCTGTTTGAAAAGGCTAATCTTGGGAACGGCTGAACCGATTTTGACGGGATTTTCACAGACAAGTAGAGAATTGACCAGGGAGTAACATAGGCTACTTTTTTAACCGACTTTCAAAAAGGGAGTTGTGTTTTTCTACCTATATACACCGAAATCTCCGAGATTTCTGAACCGATTAGCGTCATCTCTTTTTTAATCGATAGAGGAACTTTGCGACATTGTTTCATAAAAAATTTGGAGTCCAACTCCTCAATCCTGATGCTGCAGGGGATCTGACCAATCCACGCGGGCGAAGCTGCGGGCATCAGCTAGTATTATATAAATAACGAAATAAGCGTCCAGGGCGCGTTTAGAACATTCTATCCTGCCAAGTGCCAACCCAACCTTTTCTTTAGATTGAACTGAGAAGACCACTCGGAAACAACAGCTTAATTTTGAAAAATGCCAAACTTGTACTTACATTCAAGATTTCTTTGTTAATCAGATAGGTAGTTACTTTATATTATATAACTAGCTTAATCGCGCGACTTCGTCCGCGTGGACTACACAGAATGCAAACCTCTATTACCTACCCCTTTAGGAGTAAAATTTTCAAAAATCCTTTCTTAGCGGATGTCTAATAGCGCGAAAATTTTCAAGTTTAACAACTTGCAACCTACTTAGTTTAATCATTGCTAAGCGAGCTGCAAGTCAAATCCACCATCTCACCATCACGCTCTCTTACCATTTACATTATCTTCGATTCAGTTATATTATGCTTTTTGCAGAAGCATACAAAATAAGCAGTCTAGCTTTATTGAACAAAACATCACGTCCTAGGCATTTGGTAGTCTGTCCGTTCGCCGGAGCCAAGTCAATGGAGCGTCGCGCGCCATTGAGCGGTCGTCAATGGCGGCATTCCTTGCGCGCGCAGGCCGGCCGCGCCGTCGCCCCCCGTACATGGCCCGACGTGGAATCAAAACGCTTTTTTTGCCCCTACGACTACTCCCGGTTATAAAGACTGTTTCATACGTGCAGGTTTAACTCTCCAACTTTCATCAGAGCCTTTTTTTTCAAAATTCCTCATGGATCTGACGTGTCTGACTCTATTGTGGTTATTGCCCAACGACCTACGAATAAAAACATCCTCACCCTCCTCCGCGCTATATTTCAAGTAACACCTTAGCATTTCATTTGAAAGGTGGCCGTCTTTAGGCACGATCTTGTTTTCTTTTCTTCATTCATTCTTCGAATGAGACGACATCGAACAAGTCACAACTCGACAAAGACCGTGGCGTGAAAATCTCTACAAGAACTTATGGAGTTATGTCCAGCTGTGGACGTCCATCGGTTGACGATGATGATGATAGCATTGATAGCATCGAGAGTAAATGAAGAGCTTTAGGCTGAGATTTATAGAGCGCACTTTGACTTGCTCAGACTTAAGATTGAGTTAAAATGAGACAGATTTATGTCAGAGATATATACGTCTGTCTTCCTTTAACTCAGTCTTAAGTCTAAGCAAAGTCAGAGTGCGCTCTATAGATCTCACGCTTAGAATCGCAGCGTTAAAACTGCACGAGTGTGAGGCACCCTAATGGAGTCACGTATGGGCATAGAGTAAAGAGTTTTCAATGCATTATTGATATCGTTTCGTGTCGCCCTCAAGTTTTTGCTGTGTAATTGGCTTGCGGAAAATATCCACGATTGCCGGCGTAAGAAAAACGTAGGTATAGGTAGGTATAACTGACTTCTTTTCATTCTAGAATCTAGATCGTTCTCAAGAGGAGTTTATTCGCAGCGCGCTCTAAACAAACGTATCTAGGCTTCTTTGTATGACGGAATATTAAAGAGATGCCAGTGCCACTGTATACTATTACTATACTACACCCTAGTATTAAACTATTAATATAGGTAATATTAAGTGTTCTAACTAACACTTCTAACTAACAGCAACCACACTTATGTTAAATAACATTTATCTCTACAATACGAATAAACAGCTAATCAAGATAACTTTCACAGTAACTCACTCATAGCATCTTAGATTTCAAAATCCGCGAACAACTGCTATTGGTCAATTCGACCATGTCTACCAATCTCGCAAGAATACCAACATAAAAATAATGTTGCCATGCTTGTCGAAATTTTAATTCAATCACATATGAAGAAGCTCAACTCTGAGCAATTTTAAGGTTTTAACCTTTTCCAAATTGCTCAGAAGTATGTCTTATAAAATAACTTTTAATCTGTAAGAGCATTATAACTGTCTAGTATCTTCCTATCTACGAGTATGTAGGTACCTACTGCAAGCTGTTTTTAGTTGGTCGTTGTATCAGTAAAGACATGCTATGAATGCCAGGCAAGTCGCAATCCTTACCTTAAACGGTGTTATCGTGGGCGGTTAAGTGGTTGAATTGCATCATAACTCGTTAATTGTTCGCGTTATTTATAGAGATGTGGTAATTACGATTACTGAGAATATCTACTCCATTTTTCTCAACTATGCAGAAAAATTATAGGTACTTATTCTTGTTCTGTTACTAAGTTTTTAATTGAATCAATAGGTAGATAGGTAAATACCTACCTACTTATTAGACTACAAGTTACGACTTAAGAATATGAATAGGTATGTACTGAATTCCTGAGGAAACTTGTAAAGTTTCTGTGAACTAAATTAGGTTTAATTTATAGCAACTCTATTATTATTAAAGCCTAAATAGAATCTCGAATCTCTAATTAAAACCTAAATAGAATTATTAAAATCAATGCCCTATCTACCTACTAAGTTTTCAAATGAACAGGACCGAAATAAATGGTTAGGCTTCATAAGTTCTGATGGCAAAGGTCATCAAAGGAAAAAGTGCAAATTACGGCGTTTTCTGAACAAGATATTTCCTATAGTAGGATTGATCGTCGGGACCCAGGGAAGGATTTAAGAATTTTTTAAGTACGTAAATTATAATTACGTAAATCACTAAGATTTTTTTACGTAAATTTTGAGAGCAAGAGCCCTCAGTCTGATCCTAATACCTGATCTGAGTAGGTACCTACTAGTAGTGATCTTGGAACCTGCATAAATATGTTGTAAATATACGTACTCCAGGTTAAGAAATGAAAGTTATGAGTAACTTAGTAACACGAAGCAGCTACCTACTTAAGTTAATCTTTATAAAATCAATCATTGCATATTATAGTAGGTTTTAAGTTGGAACATATCCATTAACTTCACATTCACACACTCCCTACCTATGTGAATTCCTGTCGGTTTCAGAACGTTTATGGACATAACAGTCCATTACCTACTCGTTAGATACCAGCGTTTATTACCTAGGTACCTATGTACATAATTACGTAATGTAAAGTACACTGTTTGCAAATGTCAGATTAATATTCGCGACATGAAGCCATGCTGAGCGCATAATATACCTAGTAGGTATCTTACGTCTATCGTCTTCATACTGTGTTTGGCGTCTTGTTATTGATTGTATTTCAATTTTGATTATATTTTTACCACAGCGAGACCCTCGTCAATTGTTCTACCACTCATCAGCACCTCCTTAGATTACACTGCCTTATTTGCTTGATCATCTACCTACCTAGAATACAGCTACTTGGACGAAAATGTCCAGCCCAATAAAAATAACGAGCAATGGTACTTTGGCTTGGTTATGTATTTATACTAATGTTCCAATTTTGCTGTCTTCGAAAATGGCCACCAAATAGAACAGCTGGTTTGACGCCGCCATCTTTGCCTATCATCGCGGACTAAAATCGAATGTAAACCAATGAAATACAGACCTTATTGCTTGACGTTAAGATTTTAAACACAAGAACAACAGACAGACTCATAATTCGCGCGTACAAAACATGGCACATAACCAACAACCAAGCAGATGGACGCGCGATATGATTGGCTGACTAGTTAACGCTATTCGAAAGATAAGTTTTCTGCGCAGGTACATCGGCGTAATTTATAAAAACCGGTCAAGTGCGAGTCGGGCTCGCACACGAAATGTTTCGTACCATCGTACAAGATATATCTAACACCTTTATGTAGAACTCTGCAAGTTAATAACGGTCTGCGCCATCTATATGTGATTTTGTGAATTAAATTTTTCGTTTTTTTTTTGTGATATAACCACAAATTCACGGTTTTTTTTAAAATTTACTTGATTCTAGGTCAACGCGAAGTACCTACCCTATAAGTTTTCTTGACAGGCACGACAAACGGACAGACAGTCAGACAGACAGACAGACAACAAAGTGATCCTATAAGGGTTCCGTTTTTCCTTTTAAGGTACGGAACCCTAAAAGTAGATACTGTACGTGAGCTTGTCCGGTTTTCGACGAGTTCCTTCAAGTTGACCGTAGTTGGTGTGTATCGGTTACAGCTGAAGGTGGGCGGCGGCGGCGTGCGCTCGTGGCGCGCGGTGGGCGGCGCGCACGGCGGCGAGCTGTCCGTGTTCTGCTGGTGATGCGCCCACCACCACGTCTGCCCAGGAAGCACAGGTGCTCATCAACATTTTTTTTCTTATTAGTCATTTTAATCATGACTAACATTCCCCTTTCCCCTCCAACTACTTGTGCTGTGGGTACGTCAATAGTGCAACGGCTGGGGTTTGGGTTCATTGTCAACAGATAGACGTCCACCGCAGGACCACTAGGGTTGGGTTGCTTAGACTTAAGTTTCAGTTAAAACGAGGTAAATTTATGCCAGCGACATAACGTTGCACTTGTAACGCTGCACTTTTCGGTGCGAAGTCGCTATAATTAGCATCTGGGGACTCTTGCACATGTACTACTAGCCATCTTTTTTAACTATAAAAAACCGTGCGCTTTGGTTTTGGTGGATTTGTGCGGTGGTGCGTGGTGGTACGTGGGGGCTTGCTTGGTGGCTGGCTTTTCCTGCACGTTGTGCCATACAGATTTGCCTTTTTAGCGGATTATAGCAAATCAAGCTTTTGATTCCTTGTACCTAATGTCACGAATAAACTCTTTCTTTGTTTGAAGCTGTTTGTAAGATTGCAGCAAGTGATGTGTGCCTTGTCGTGTTGCAGTTGTCGAGCAGTGGCGCGCGCCGGGCTTGCGGCGCCGGCGCACGCCGCGCAGTCGCCGCTCATATCAGGTTAAAGCGACTCGGTGCGCCGTCCGAGTGTTCGAGTTCCTTTAATTGCACTCAAATAATGATCAAAGTACAAACTTACTAATACTATTATATCGATCGCGTTCGCCGCATTCGCCGACCGAATGTAGTTTTTGGAAATATTTACTCGTTTTGAATACTGTGTTTAAATTATTGCCACTTGTAATCGGTTTCGGATGTTTGTATTAGTAGTCGGGGCTTCCCCGAGTCCCGGGGGCGAGCCGGGAGGTGAGACGCAGCGACGAGACGCGGACTCGCGTGGCCATCGGTAGTTACATAAACGAATTCTATTATTTAGTCGTCGACGCGGCGTTGTATTTCTGGAGCACTCGACGCGACGTCGATGTGACGAATTTTGGAGAAGAAGTTCACGGGATGCGGGTTTCTTCTCCGAGATGTTTTGTACACGGTTTTGACACGAAAAACATACTTTTCAGACAAAAGTATATCTGTAGACTAAAGTTAAACTTACATTTAATTAATATAGCTGTCCTAATAATAATAATATATGTATGTGGTTTTAGTTGTAACTGTATGAAGCGCGAACCCCACGTATCTCGCGTCAGGCGAAGCCCGCATCGCGTGAATCGGAATATAGGAGGTGACGTATCGGTAGAATCGCCTCGGCTTTTGATCTCGAATCGCGACAGCGGCTCGATGCTGGCGCGGCGACAGCGACCCGCCTCCGGCGATCGAGTCGCGCGCGATTCCATAATAGATTATCAAAATATTTTTATCATTTTTAAAATGTCAATTGATATGAACGCGATGCGCTGCCTTTTGTGCAATATGGACGGAATTTATGAGATGTTTAAATATGGAAGCTGGGGAGCGTGGTTGCGTCGTCCGGCCGGCGCGTGTAAAAAGAAACGTTTTGCGAAAAAGCGCGGGAAACGCAATTGCGCCTCCCTTCTGTCGATGTGACAGTCGACAGATGAAAGAGAACGTAATGGCGCGCTCGTCGTTCGTACAATATATTGGTTGTACCTAGTTGTAACTTATGTTAGTAGTTTATTTAGCAGGGCTAATTCTGTTACTCTTGTTGTGTTATAAACGAAAATGAAAAAAAAAATATAATAAAAATGTGGTGCGAGTGGATACAAGTGAATTTAACGATAAAGACATTTAACAAATTTTCAAATTAATACGATAAAAGTACTAAGACTTTTTTAAAAATCGCTTGGATAAAGATTGTATGTACATAGTGTTAAGTTACGTAGGGTTCTAAGGGGTACTTCCGACTATCACACTGAATGTCTGCCTACGGCCTCTAAACTGCGGTATTATAGATGTCCTGCAGCATTGACTTATATCTAATTAACAATTTATTACCTTACAATCGTATTTCGTCGGTTTAACGCAAGAATTCTCATTAATTGCACAAAGTCAAGTAGGTACCTTGTAGGTAGTAGGTTGTAAACTGTTTACAACAACTATGCACTGCAGGTCTACACGAAATCTATACCTACGTAATTATAGTTCATAGTTGTTGTAAACCGGTACTTGAAGATATTTTTTGCAATTAATGAGTTTTAGCAGTAAACAGACGATATGGCGTTAGGTATTTTGCTAAATTAAGAACGTCAATAGTTCAACGATTAAAAAGTGGATTAAAATCCGAAAGGTCAACGGTTCAAACCAAAACCCGTCGCACTAATATCGTCTTGTCATCGATCACAGCGCATGCATCGATGACATCTCAAGTTGAGAGTTGCTGCAATGTGTAACTACCGCCACTTCTCGCGATGGCCGAGCTTCAGTGATAATCGGAGCTACACCTTAAGTGCAGTCTTAGATGTAGTAGGTATAACAAATTGTATGGCGGAGGCGCCCGGCGCCTGCTCTTTTGTTAACATTTCTTTTGTGTTATTTTTATTTTCGCTAAACGTTTCGTTACTGACTCGTCCGTGTTGTTTCCGATTTGTGAGACATCCCTGCGAGCCGCTTAAGGGTTTCAGAACTCGTCACGAAAGTTGGAGTAAAAATCTATATTAAGTACATAGGTGTATCGCGATCTCAGTGGAAAATTGAATTTATTCCTGATGACTTTAGGCTTATTTCGAGGATTAACAACATATAACATTAAAACGGGTACGTAGGATTATTACGACGATTTATCGATATTTGGACCAAGTTGCATGTATTGTTGAGAGATGAAGTTGTCATGGACAATATCGAACTACCCGCTTTCTTGTTCATTTCGCTGGAACTTTGCGAGCTGTCCGGCAAAATACACTCATTATGTCGTACGACCACAAATCATGCAACTGGGTCGAAATTAGATAAGTATGTAAATCAAATCTATCGTATTAATCGGTGCCTACCCAATGTTTACATTGTAATAAGTATGAATTATTCCTTGGCCTATGTACTGCGCTTCAAAAAAGACCTTGGAATCGATTACTGCGTTCTGATTTCGTGACGCGATCTATCCTATGAGTTTTGACCGAAATCACGAACTTTGGACTCAATTTTACCATAGTTTTAGGCCAGAAATGAGTTTCAGTGGACCAAAAACGTCCAGATTAAACAGAAAAAAAAAGGATTTTGGTCAGAGGTGTCATCACACCATTTTGTTGACCAGCCTACTGATTGGCTAACTCAGTGTCTTACACTGCCACCGAGCCCATTTGACATTTATTTTTAATCCATTGAAAGTTTTCTATGAAAAATTATTTTGATGTCACTCAGTGAAGCAGCATTGTAGCACCAACCAATATCAAAAAGCTCGGTGGCTAACATTCAGTGCTATAGACACTCTACGTTAGCGAATCACCCCGCAGCTCCTCATTATTGTTAAGGCAAGTGATAGCGAGCAAACTTTTTCAAAACTCATAGTAGCCCTTCTGATTTTACTTTTTTTGCTGTCAAATTGTAATTTAAAATCAAATTTTTTACTGTGTCTACTTAAAAACATGAACTCTTACTTCTTTGCTGCGGCTAAATGCGAAATTACTTTAGGAACGAACGCAATGCGTTTTAGATACATGATATTCAAAAATATTTGGAAATAACTTTTTACACTTTTGTCTACTTTATAAAAATAAATCATAGTGCAGAAATAATACAGAACTGTGGGTTTACCATCAACCATACCTACTTGCATTAGCGATGGGTGATTATTGCAAAAAAACAATCGAATGAATCGAACAATCGGTTTATTAAAAAACAGTCGAATAAAAATCGACAGTCGATTATTCAATTACTCGATAACGCAATGCGTTCAATTTTCGATTCATTCGTCCCAGACATGTAACAATTGAACAATCGGAAACAATCGATTGTTTTGTACAATTATTCGATTGTTATTCGAAAGAATCGCCCACCGCTAACTTACATCGCAAGTATCTCTACTCTTGACGCTAGTTGAGTCTTGACTAAACTGAACTAAAGACGGCAATAAATAATACCAACAATGCCAACGCACCATGTGAACGCGATGAAGCCATACCCTATCCACGGAAGGAAGTTAGTATAGCGCTCTCTGTTACAAATCCAAAAATCTCAGTGAGCGCTAATAATTTTGAGCCCCCAACCAATCACAAACGAAACTATGTTTTCTAATTGAATTTCGAATGTTTTTTAAAACATTTTGAAATTGAATTTGGAATGTTTTTTGAAAGCATGTCTGTACATGGCTGGTGACTCAAAAAGGTTAACGCCTACTGAAAATGGCTCTATCATTTGTATGAGATTACGTAACTGAGAGAGCGCTATGCCAACTTCTCTCCGCAGATGGAGTATAGCACGTTAGCATATTGTTCTGTTTAGGTAATAGCAAAAGTTGACAGTAGTCCCACTGTTCGCTTTCACATTCAGCCGCAGCAAATCATTAAGATCGGCTTACCGACAGCAAACGTGGCTTGCAGCGATGCGCGTTGCTACAACCATCGGTGATATTTACAAGATGATTTATATTATGTTTTATATAATGAATTAACAAGCGTAATAAAGAGTGAGCAATGGCACATCTTATATTGTTGTTTTATTGAATCTTACCACAGGTGTTAAGCCCGGTCAGAGATTATACTAGAGATATAGAGTATAATAATGGTAGAGTGGATAGATATGGGATAGATCCAAGGAAAGGAGTTTGTATAGCGCTCTCTGTGACGTAATCCCGTACAAATTGATAGAGGCAAAAATATCAGTGGGAGTTATTGGTGGGTGTTAAACCATCTTAATTCACCAACCAATCACAAAAATATTTTCAAAAACTTGGAATTCTAAAATATTTAAAAAAAACTGGTCAAGTGCGAGTCGGACCCACATACGAAAGGTTCCGTAGTACAAGATATTTTCAAAATTTTATGTGCAACACAGAAAGTTAATGACAACAGCGCCATCTATAGTGATTTAGTAAATTAATTTTTTCGTGAACACTTCAATTTTTTTTGTGTACTCTCATACAGGTCTACGTGATTCTAGAGGTCAACGGGAAGTACCTTATAGGTTTTCTTGACAGACACGACGGACGGACGAACAGACAACAAAGTGATCCTATAAGGGGTTCCGTTTTTCCTTTTGAGGTAAAACTCAATACGATAGTTGAATGTAGCTGAAAAATCAGTTGTGTTCAAGTTGTATCAATTTCGAAATAATGATAATAATATACCACACCTATACGAACAAGTCAAACTGAAAAAAGTTTCATGTAATAACGTGTTCAGGAAACTGGATTATCAAAGGTTAAATTAAACTACGTAGGTACAAGACAAAATAGCATCTTTATTGAAATTACTTAAGTCACAAAAAGGTTTAAAATGCTTTTGAGGCTCAATGAGTAAATGAGGCTCAGATACCTACAACTAATAATTAAACAACATTAGCACATACATTCAAAACAGTCTCAGACCAAAGTCATTAGTCCGAAAAACGTACAATGCGATCATAGTAAGAATAGGAAAAGTCAATATTTCGATCTGTCAACGGTCTTTTAAAACATATGATATTACCATATTTATTTTGTACCAAAAACAAACAAAATAAATAATGAAAGGCACAAGAACAACATTTGTCCATCTCTTGATTTTTACCAAAAGCCATACAACGAACGCTTTGCGAAAAATATTGTCTAAGTAAGGTTTTTATTGCTAAATTAATTTTATCTTATATCTAGGTAAATAAAAATTCCGTTGGTTAAGTGCAAAGCAAAAAGTTATTAATTATTGCTGAAAACAATCAAGTTTACAACAACTATGAACTGGTTATGTTTTTCAGACGAATTTAGTTTAATACGAAAGAGACGATTTTCATAGTTGTAAATTATTGTAAGAACCTACTTAGGTACTTGATTTTCGCAATTAATGAGTTCTTGCAGTAAACGGACGATTTAGTAGGTACTTACTAAAAAAAATATTCAAAATATTGACAGCCTAGATAGATCGCCATATTGAAAAGTCTTAGCGTTTCAATATGGCGAAAAGTCATTCCTATTCTTAGTTAGATCGCATGGTACATCCTCTGCAAGTACTCACATAAAATTAATTATCATCAGCTTATTACTGTCTAAAATACGAAACAGAAATAAAAATTAAAGGTTTGTACAGTCAGGTATTTGTTGACAATTTAGAAAACAGCAGAAAATTAAGGGTTTCATAACAAAACTGCGCTTTGCGGCCCTCTCATCGATTTACTAAGAGATCGTGGAATAGGAACACAACACGCAAAACTTATAAAAATAATAATTGAGGGCCAAAAGAGTTAATTTGATTTCTATATTAGAAATCGAACTCCAGATCTTAGTCTAGGTCAGTATAGATAAAACATTAATGATTTCATTATAATAATAATCGCGATCGCTTACTGGATCAAAAACTAATATGGCTTTATGGCCATAAAATAAAAAAGATTTCACTTACCTATCTAAAAAAACAGTACAATTTCAGAGTTAAATTACGCCATTTTTCTTTTCAACAACACTAAAGTATTTCAGTAAAGTCAAAGATTTCTTAACAGACTTCGGAGTTTTCTCTGCGAGCGAATTTCTTCTGGTGGGCATATTTTCTTTAGGACTGAGTGGTGCAACTTGAATAACTTTTTCAACGGTTTCAACAGGTTTTCCTTTTTTCTCGCGAACCATTAATGTTAACCAATCTGTAGTTTCCTGTTTTATCTTTACGGGCGACATCAGTCTCAAATGTGGCGCTTCGCCGTCCAAAACGAAGTTGGGTAAATTTTTAGTCGGCGTAGTAAAACTTACGAGTCTTACTTTAGTCGGGGACACTTTGACGGGAGTCCGGTGGGGTATCGTACTCGAGGATATGGCTTTTGGACTTTTGGCGGAGAGAATTTTGCATGTTTTCTTTTCGTAACTTTTTGTCGGCGACATGAACGATGTTCCCGCTTTGGGGGTGTAATATGTCCATTCTGGGGTTTTGGGACTGGAGTCTGGGTCTAAACGTTTCGTTTTGCAAGGTGTGGAGCAATCTGGAGAAATTTCTGTGGAATGTCTCTGTCGTTTTATGCCAGCCGGCAAAAGGGGCTCTTCAGGAATGCAAGGCAGGTCTAGTTTGAATCGTTTAGTCAAGGTAGCGGGTACTTCGTCGGCGTCTTTCGACGCGGCCATCAGGTCTGCGAGGCACCGTTTAGTTTTCCTCGTGCTGCTCTCTTTAGAGCGAGCGCGTTTGGCGCTGTACGAACTGGGGGTTGATATGTTGCGTTTTAGCGACTTGGGCGTCTTGTCCAGTCCGCCCCACTGCGGGAGGCTGGTGAGCTCCGCGCGCGGCACAGTTTCCGCTCTCCCCTGCAACTCCACATCTATTTCAGGGAACTCCCTGCCTATTCTCCATATTTTGTGTTTGGCGTCGTCGCTACAAGTCACTATCTTCATGTCCCCTTTCTGGCACCACGCGGCACAAGTGACCTCCGCCCGATGTCCCGTTAACTTTACTACCGGGTGGGAGTATTTGACATTCCATATATATGCGTTTTTATCACTGCTTCCACTAACTAAATACATACTATCGGGGCTTAAACTGGTTTTTATGTAGAAGGTATTGTTCTCGTGGCCGATGTAGCGCTGTTCCGGCAGGCAGTTGTAGGTGGAGATGTTGAAGCAGTATATGACGTTGTCCATGCAGCTGGCGTACAGGCGAACCCTCGCGTCGTCTATTATTAAATTCGTGTAGCCGTTTTTAGTGGAACTGCCGCAGTATGGGATGGAATGTTTGGGGAGAGGTTCTTTCTTGTAAATGTTGTAGTTCTTTCTCAAATCCCAGACTTTGATGTTGCCGTCGCCGTCGCCGCAAGAGATCAGGGTTACATCGTTTTGGAACACGAGTCCCGTGATGCTGATAGCTCTTTGGTTGTCGAGGCGTGGTCTCTTGCCGTGCGAGCCCGGCGTCTTGGGAGTGAAACTGGCGTGACAGTTCATTAAACCGTTGTCAGGTTTGAGGAAGACGGCCGATGGGCCGCTAGTTCTTATGTCCCAAAGCAATATGTGGCCGTCTCTAGCACCTGTCGCAAACACGGACGGCTCCGCGGGGCGGAATGCTGCAGTTTTGACGGATCTAGTGTGGTGAGCGAATCTGAGGACTTGTTTCGGCGATGACCCCGACACGTCCCAGAGGTAAGCTGTGTGATCACCTAGAGATGAAAACATTTTGCTTTTAACAAAAAGAATTTAATTCAATTTCTATTTCAATCTTTGGGTTTGGGTCAACGTTCTACACCAAATACCATTTCAGGTTTGTAACTCATTTCGCCTACGAGCTAGAGACCTGTGACATGATTCAGACAGACAGATAGTAGAGTAGCATTAATAGGGCTCCGTTTTTTACTTTTTGGGTACTGAACCCTAAAAACTGGCGCCACATCAAGAGCCATTACGCACACTGGTAACCGATAGAACCTACAATCAGCAAATATTTGACTTGATTGGATTTGTGATTTATATACAATTGGTCTTGTGTATAGGCACTACTACTACTACTACTACTTCTATACAAATTATAAATTCTCACAGTGGCCCTCAACTGAGTCGTAAGGCTACTAATAGACATGCATAATGGCTCTTACTTCAACAACAGAAACTTTTCCTATATCTAAGCAACACTTTCAGTAGACTGATAATAATGGATCATCCTGTTTGAACTATGCTCGTAGATGTCCTTTTACCTAAAAACTGCACTTTCACAGTCACCACAAACCATCGGATTTTTTCCTTCACTTGTGCTATAAAACCTACCTGCCTGCCTTTCATGATTCTAGGTCACTGTAAACACCTGCATCCCGAAATTCATGTTATGGCGCTTATGGCGCTCACAACGCATTGCGCGGCAATCACACAGACTACATTGCGAAGTTAATGCTGCATTATTCTATACAACCACAACGCGTTGTAGCAATGAAGAAGACACAACGCGTTCTGAGCACTACACTAGAATGAAATCAGAGGACCCCAACTCCATGCAGTCTTGTCTATTATACCCTTAGTGAATTTATAAAGCATTAAGCCTGCTCACAAAGAAGGTCCTGAATAAAGCGACCCTATGAGCCTCAATGAGCGTTTTCAGTCTTTGAGCATAACATATACATAATAAAATATCTATTCTACTATATCAGTATACTTATTTGCTGTTTAACAATGTACCTGAGGCAGTGACAAAGTTCATGTGGTGTGGCATCCAGGCCAGGTCAAACACTGCATTCATATGGCACTGGTACTCTCCCAGTGAGCCTGCACTGCTTACTGTGGACGTGTCCTGGAAACAATCATCATCTGATTTGAGACTTTTCCATATACATATTTTTAAAGATATTCTACAGAACCAGTGTTAGAATATGAGTTTGACAATTCAAAAGTACTTGTAAAGGTTTATTTGAATAAAAGTATTTCTATAAAGGTGAGCTTGATCAACGTGGTGAACTATGGCTACAACCCTTCTCAGAGAGGAGACCCATGCTCAGTAACAGGCCAGCGATGGGTTACTGAAGACGACTTGCTCCTTCATGTCTGCTACATGAAAGACTGACTGCTGAACAATATACACTACATCACCCATTGCATCATCAGTTCAAGGTCACAGGCATCTTATGTGTCATCTTAAGTGTATCAACTTTAATAAAAAAAACTAAACCCATTTGCAAAACAATAGTTTACAACTAAAGAGTTTTCAATGTATAAAATGGGTTATGAATGACTTGATATGCATGAAAAAACTTGATAGAAAGGATCTAGACTCAAAAATATTTGTAAAAGTTAAATATTTGCATTATATTCTTAAAATACTTGATATCAAGAAACAGGTCCTGTTCAATCTGGGCCACTTTCTATTCCTCAAAAAGGACCTAGAAAAAGTACAGGAAGCTCAAGCTAGCCTATGGACAGTAAGAGAGGCTTCTAACTGCCAACATGCCTCTTCGGCGGCCAGCTAAGGCTCTCAAGTTACTCCCTGAGCAACCAGAATACCCTTTTGAGATTTGAAAGAAATTGTGCATCTTGAACACAAGAGACCTGGAGTTGTGTGTGTTTCTGATGGAGCTTGAATTCATAATTTGTTGAGAACTGACGTTGGCAGATACTACTACTATGCTAATTCTATTTTGAAGAAATCACTTCTTACAGTGGGTGCTTGCACAATTTAAAGGTGTATGTTAGGTTTAGATGTAGCT
The DNA here is from genome assembly GCF_905333055.1 of Maniola jurtina. Taxonomy (NCBI): domain Eukaryota; kingdom Metazoa; phylum Arthropoda; class Insecta; order Lepidoptera; family Nymphalidae; genus Maniola; species Maniola jurtina. Next base: position 425,223 of record NC_060039.1, read on the forward strand.
TGTAATAGGTGCCCGTTTTGCAAGGGAGTATATTTACCTGAATAACCACTCGGCCATCCTCATTAGCGAGAGCAAGGATATGTTCATAGCCGGGGGCTTCGGAAAATCGACAAGCGAATATCGGCGGGTCCAGATCAAAGATACCCGGCAGCGGATCGCCCCCCAACCCGTAGAATGACTCCTCGCTGTGTACCACAAGCCTCTTCAAGACATTGTCGTAGTTGAAACGGGAATCTAGAAAATACCGCGCGAAAGTTGACTGTTGAATATGTTGAGATTAACGCAAAAGTGATTGATAACAACTGATAAATCACATGTACTTACATATTCCGAGCTGACGATCGATAATATTTTGTATGTCGTTCATTTTTCACGACAAATAAAAATCATTACAAATTATAGCAAAACAACAATAACCAATTTTACCCGCAATTTTCGTGAATTCGTGAACCTTCTCGAGAATTTTATTTGACATTGACAAGTGACAACTGATACTTTTTTTTCTTTTTCTCTCGTCTGGCTTTACAAAGATTAGCCAATGTCAAGTTTGTAGTTATTTACATTTTAGGGAAACTATAATATAATTAGTATGGACTTCGCCTGTACCAGCGCTCGCCGACATACGCGCGGCACCCCCCTAGAGCGCTTCCCAGTTAGTTCCAGCATGGTTCCAACTTCCAGCACCACAAAAACCGGTCACTTTTAACAAAAAAAAAACACTCCAAAAAGACACAACACGCGCGCCAGCAAACGCTAACACAGACGAAGTCCCCAACTGATACTTGACAGTTGTTTTTTTTAACGGCCCTGGCTTGACAGTTGAATTTGTCATAATATCCACAGAATAGATACCTAAGATGCGCAGAAGGAGCACGGAATATGCAGTACAGTCATCACGTATAACATTGTAAGCGTGTAATAGTGAGTCAACGGCTCAATAAATAATAATTAATCATTCAGTCCGCTCCTCAACCGTTGAGCTATCGAGGCTCTTGAAAATAAAAAACCTGAATCCGCGGGCATCATCTAGTTTGAATATTACCGTTGAAAAAGCCCAAAAAAACTCACAACCCTTAATATACTAATAATATAGGTACATTAATAAAACACCAAACGTTTTTATTTATTTTGTTGAATGCAAAGATGAAGAACGCTTTTGCTTAATTCGAAAAAGTTTTTACAGATACCTAATTGATTTTTTTTTAACTTTTTGTCATCTTTTTATGCCATTATTTCCATTGAGCTGCTTACTTGTTAACAATGTTACCCTCGACTACTGTAATCTACAGTCAGCGTCTGCTGTCTATTATTAATATTATCTAATGAATAATGTCTGTGGTGTGGAACTGGACTAGAACTAAAAAAAAAAAAGCTTTGCTGTGGTTGTGTGCCGTAATGTTTCTTTTTATATTTTATTTCGTCTCAAATAAATAAGCCCTTTTGAGATAGGTACGCTTTGATTTCACAAATTTCGCGTGTTGTTTCATCGTGAACGTTAAATGTGACTCCTTAAAAAATCCTTTACCTGTGTTGACACTAGTGCCTCGTCGTCGGGTACCATTCTCAGTTGACCAGTTTTGCGAAAACTACGTCGAATTTCATTATATTAGTAAAATTGGTGTGTCTGTTCGTATTAGGAAATTGTAAAAACAAGTTTTGCCACAGTCGGAATTGTAAAAGTAAGTAAATTGATCAACTTTTTCCTTCGTATCCCGTTCATGTGAAGACGGCGTCATACTGACAGGTTTTGAGGTGTACAGCTGCAATAGCGTAGTTTATTGAGTCAATCGAATCATTCCCTATTGTAAGTAAAGCTTTTGAAACTATTCGTCTTATCCCTTGGCGTAGTTCGCGAGAAAATCTAGTCAAACTGTAACTTGAGTTAGACTCAACCGATTTTGAGCAAACTGAGTTTAGTATATATGCTCATTATTGATATTATATGTATTGATCTACATGCAAGTACCAATTGGTTGAGTAATTTGTTGTACAAAAAATGCTTTGCAGTTCGATTTTTGTATAAATGTACATCAAAATTATTGTTTTAACTAGCTGATGCCCGCGACTTCGTCCGTGTGGATTTAGGTTTTAAAAATCCCATGGGAATTGATTTTCTGGAATAAAAGTAGCCTATGTCAATCTACACAAATTCAACTATACAAACATAATATGAAGGACAAATCAATAAACAAATATACTTTTGCACTAATAATATGGGTAGTGATATGCTAAACAACCTGCATCTTATCTTCATGATGGCATGCAATCTGAAGTTTCTCTGACAGCTAAACTTCAATTTAAAAAGTGTTTCAGTAGGTGATGATGATGCTCAGAGCCTGTTGAATGTGCAGGTGCATGGAATGTGATGATGATGGGAGCGAGCAGGCCCGAGCCGCGCGCGGGCGCGGGATCAAGCGGCATTGCGGAGCTGGTGCTCCGGGCATTGTGCGGCTGGCGTTCACCGCTGCAGTGCCTGGCGCGGCTCGTGCGCGCGCGTCTCCCGCCCCGCCCGCGCCCCGCCCTCCGCACCAGGACCCTCCCTTTATGAGCAACATGGACGAGATATCCTACTGGATCTACACCAAGCGAGCCCCCTGCCTCTTCAACTATGACAATATCCTTAAAAAACAATCTGAGCAGCCGCAGTGCTCCACAGCCAAACCCCCCAGTGTTAAAAGCGAAGATCGGGAGCCGTCCCCGAAAAAGAAAAAGTTGTTAGATGAAGATTCTGTGTCAACAGAGAAGCAGCAGAATGTCTATTTTAAAACTCCACAGATTCAAAAACCTGCCCTCAACAGTTGCAAGTCTGACAGAGCGGACTCCGATATTGAATTCAATATTAATTCATCATCAGGGCGGAAGAAATCCAAAAACATGAAGTTGCAAAAGACTTGTCTCACAAGGGAAAAGTCTAAAAAGAATAAAGTTTGCACTTCAACACCAAAAGTTGTGCAGTTAAGGAGAAGCTTGCGAACTGCTCAACAGAAATGGAATAATAGTAACCTCAATAGTTCCTTTGAAATATTCAACGCTAGCATTGTTAATGGTAAACAGGATGTTGTGGAGGAAGAGGATAAACAATCAAACAAAGTGGCCACAAACAACCAGAGCAAGAGCAAGGTAATGTCACCTAGGAAAGGAACAAATGACATTGTACTGAATGGTCAGTTTGAGGACTTGAGTGATGTTTCTGGTTTCACAGCCAACTATATCCGTTCCACCAAAGTACACTCATCAAAGAGGCCACAAAAGTTGAGGAATCAAAACACTAGGGCCCTGACGAAGCACTCAAAACAAAAAGTGCAGTGCGATAAAATAATGATGTGTGTAAATAAGTCTGTCAACACGGGGTTTCCAGACACTGCTGCATTGAGTTGCAGCACCGATTCTTCTGAAAATGCCATAAAATTAGTAACAGTGAAAAGTCAGGAACAGTCCACTAGGGTGAACAAGAGCACTTCCTTACTAAAATTCATGGAGACAAAGTTAGAAGGCAATAATAACACTAGTAAAAGTAATAAACGAGAAAGTAAGAATAATTTGAATATTTCTTTCCAGTCCCGAAGCAGCGGTGCATCCAGGTATCCCAGACGGCACAGAAACAACACAGAAACTCATGAACCAAACTGTTCAACTAACATCGCTCTCTCCAAACCCATTGCCACCGGTAGGAGGTATAACATGCGTAAAGGGACTCTTAACGTAAATCGGAAGGAAAATTCAGAAGAAAAAGTAGTTTCCAAGACTAGAAGTGGAAGAAGAAGAGGTTTGAAATTAGATGTTGAGGAAACCAACCCTTCAGTGCTGCAGTTGGATAGTTCCATGGAGCAGGTCACTTCTAGTCCAGGGGTGAACGTAGCCTGTCCCAACACTAAGAGCACGGGGAAGGACAATACGTCATCCAGATGTCTTCGCAGCCGGACAGTGAATAGGGATAAAGTAGGACAATTTTACAAGGAATCGTCTAGTGAGGGAAGTAATAAAAAACTTTCTGGTGGCTTGCCCTGTGCCTTGGTACAATCCACACCAAAATGTGTTAGAAAAGTTAAAAAGTCAGCGGGCAGAACGGCACAGTCCTTGAGCAGGGACTCTCTAAGGGACAAGAGTGGCTTTGCTGCTTGTTTCTCCGACAGTGACAGTGACAGTGCTCCGTTGAAACAACGCAAGTTTTTCTGTTAGCGTATTGAAACATTCATAATTTTAATAGCTTTGAGCTTTATACTATAACTGAAATTTTCCTCTGGTAGACATTTTTGGCGTATGTCATATTCTCTTGTATAAAATATTGGACCCATTGGAGGCAGTTAGGTTTTGAGGCCTATATTCCAGATAATTAGACTCCACCATATTGTTGTATGGTCATTTCAACATGGAAGGTAGGAAACAAGATGGCACACCTTGGAAAATATGATATTTTGAATATGTTTTACTATTTTTGTTTAATTTTTTTAATATGATCTTAATAAACCCTGAGGGCGAACTGCAATCCATCGTTTCTGCTCTGTACTTGAACCAATCAGAGCCTGGTGCTACAATGAGCAACTTTAGGGTGTGTTGCTTAAAAGCTCATAGATGGCTTATTATTTAGCATTTTTAGAAACCTGAAACACTGAAAAATGTCACTTGTTGTTTTTATAAGCTCACCTAGGTTTTGATAATAGATTTATTTATTACTACTCTACCTGATACCTGCGACTTCGTTTGCATGGATTTAGGTTTTTAAAATCCAGTAGGAACTTTTAAGTATCATCCTTTATTTATTTCCTTGGAATAGCATGAACAGCGCCATCTATGTGGTTTTTAAGGAACACACTCTGGAAAGTGCCTCATTGTTAGAAACGTGTCTTCACGCGGCGTAGATAAAGTTAATTTTCATACTTTTATATCTTGTCATACTTTGTAAAGTTTATGTGTGCTATCTTATCCCTTACCTACTGTATTGTCTCTCAATGCGACAAGAGTGGTGGTTTACACGTAATATTATATTATATGGTTTACAATTTACATAGGCACAACAATATTGGAAGATGGATGTTTGCTATATTGGCAAGTGTATTTTAAAGAGCCTCATACTCATTGACCCAAAGTGCCAATGCCGGCAGGCTTACCAACTTTTGCCAATGCTGGCAGGCTTACCAACTTTTGTTGGTTTTGATACAAACGTCAAGCAATTTTGGCACAATTTGCAAGCAGTGTTTGTACATTTGCCAGCAGTCCCTTCACATTGGGTCATTGTGTATAGATGATCACACAAGATCGGACTATCCCATATAAATGATAGTGTTTATTAATCAGAGACACTTAATGTGATATTGATGTATTTATAACAAAGCTTGCTTTGAAACAAAATATTTGTATAGGGAAGGAAAAAGGAAAGTGCTGTATAGAATATAGATATGATCCACTTATAATTACAAAAATGTGTTATTAGTAGCTACAATGTTAACTTATTGGATTTAGGTGATAAAAATGAATGTTTATGGTACAAGACCTGCAGTGTGCATTGTTGATACTGGCGTCGATCAGTCAGTCTTTCTCTAAACCAAATTTAGAGTATCTGCATCTTTTTGAGTACTTTGTTAAATGGGTATTTTAAAATTTTAAGAGGTTTGTCAGTAAAATTTTTAATAATAAAAAAAATGTTTTTGGTAAAAAATACTACTGTCGAAAAATAATATATAACTGCCAAAGTTTTTAGTGACTAGCATGTCTATGGACTACGGGGATGTATTTGACCACTTTTTAGGCTGCCATACTTCAAATGGAAATACCTTATAGAATTACTTCCCGTTAAGCTATAATCATGGGCAGGTACCAATGTCTTACAGCACAAATAAAGGAAAAAATCCGAAAACCTTTAATTAGTAGTTACATCAAGAAAAATCAAAATGTGTTCACGAACAAATAATTAGCTTACTAAATCAGGTCATAGATGGCGCTGTCTGTAATAAACTTATTGTGCGAGTCCGACTCATGATTGACCAGCTTTTTTTTTTAATTTAATGCATTTTTGGGTAAACCAAAAGTTGTCTTGACATGTAAGAGCCAACGGTGGTCTGATTTTTTTATTTGAATAACCTTAGCAGTGTCAGCTTACCCACACTGTGGATTTTGCCTATAACACGTAGGACATACTGGATGTGTGAACACGAATAAAATTTGTGAATGATTTTGTATTATAAGTGCCATTGTAAGCGACATAATGATTGCTATACACATAGTCACCATTTGATTCGTATCTTCTATTCTAGTGAGTTTGACTCATTCAGCTCGCCAATTGACAAATCGAAAGTTCGAAATCGTTCATACACATATACTACCGGCGCCCCAAACAGAATCTTTATAGAACATTTTTTTTAAATACATATCAAAAATAGCGGAACTAGCAGGATTCAAACCTGTGTCTTCTTATGCATCGCGCCCGGACACCTTGACCGCTAGACTTACGGTAAACCGGTTCCGCAATTTTTGATATGATTTATTCAAAAAAAAATTGGAAGTTTCCTTGAAGTGTAGTTAAAAACACTGTCATAAACATTATAAATTGAAAAACAAAAATCGGTAGAAATGTGACTTTGATTTTCTGTGTTGCGATATTTTACATCATTATTATTTTATATTGTATATTAGATTTTTATTTTATAGTGTATCAACATTGACAAATTGGTATGTACCAAATTGTACCCAGGGTACTTGTAGGTATATGTATAATGTGTTTGTTTGTCGAACATTTTATCTGCATAATATTATATCCGATTTATCGGCCGGCAGTGCCGCGCCGACTATGTGTATAGCAGTCCTAATTTTAAATCAATTGTATCTTTGTTTCTACAAGCACAACACTATTGTTGTGTGTTAGTTGACATTTTGATTTAGAGTAACTATATTAAACTCTGTTTATTTTGTATTAAATTTTTGTGTAATAAATACTTTCACTGTTTTTAAAGATTGTATTGAGTGTAAGAATATTCCTGCATGCTGATTCGCTAACTTAGGCTGGGGTCTATAGAGCGCACTTTGTCTTTGCTCAGACTTAAGACACTGTTAAAACTGTTGTACCACAATAAATCTGTCGTTTTAACTGAAACTTAAGTCTAAGCAAAGTCAAAGTGAGCTCAATAGATTTCAACCTCAGCGTTCAAGATGCCGCCGAGCTCATTTGATATTGCGTCGCTGCGCATGAAAACTCCGCTATGTGGAAAATCACAAGTTTTCAGGGGACTACTTTTTTTTTGGAAAAAGTTACTTTACTTTTAGATCAAAATCACATAGCTAAAAAGGTTATTTCTTAAACTAGCACATACGCTAAATGTTTCTGCGAACAAAATTACATCACAAATGAAAATTCTAAAAAAAAAATACATAGTGGATTGTGCATGCGTAGCGACGATTAACCAATCATCACGTCGCATGTAGGTTCTACACAGCTGCTTCACTGAATGTTATTAACATTCGAATCACTCCGCTGACCAGCAGACAACCGGGCGAAAAATAAAAGCGGTAATGGCTTAGTGGTTAAGATGTCAGCATCCTAGTCGGAGAGTCCGGGGCTCGATCCTAGGCACGCACCTCTAACTTTTCGGAGTTATGTGCGTTTTAAGCAATTGAATATCACTTGCTTTTCAACGGTGAAGGAAAAAACATCGTGAGGAAACCTGCGCCTGAATGCTCTCAAAGGTGTAAAGACTACCAAACCACACTGGGCCATAATGGTGGCCTAACTATGGTGGCTATGGTCTAAACTCTGTTCTCAGTAGTGGGCCGACGATGGGCTGATCACGATGATGATTCAAATTCTGTATAAAAAGATCCGTCTGGGCTGTGTTTAGTGATCGTTAAGGTTGGTGCCTGGCATCTAACCAATTCTCCAAATTTCAATGCAATTCGCAATATTTTCTACAAAATCATTCCGAAAACCTTCACGCAAGTGCCCATAACAACTGTACAAAGATTCAACATGATTGCATGAAGGAATAGCTAACGAACGAACACATTAATTTTTATTTTATATTAATATATTATATGGATAATACCATCGAACAGAGAAGATAGTAAATAAAAATTAAATTAAAAATTTAAAAAACCCCCGACACATAAACCTCTAAAAAGTAAAAAAATAATAGGTAAGTATGTATGGGCCCTTTAAGAATAGTATAAATAGTAAAGTTTTTATCCAAGCGCTCGTTGCGCCAGGGGACCGCTACCTATCGTAAACTATGAAAGTCATCTGTTGTAGAAAGAATAGTCTTTAGCGGTCCCCCGACGCAACGAACGCTTGGATAAAAACTTTACTATTTATACTACTAGCTGATACCCGCGACTTCGTTCGCGTGGATGTAGGTTTTTTTAAAATTCCCGTGGGAACTCTTTGATTTTCCGGGATAAAAAGTAGCCTATGTGCTAATCCAGGGTATAATCTATCTCCATTTTAAATTTGAGCCCAATCCGTCCAGTAGTTTTTGCGTGAAGGAGTAACAAACATACACACACACACACACACACACACACATACAAACTTTCACCTTTATAATATTAGTGTGATTCTTAAAGGGCCCATACATACTTACCTATTATTTTTTTACTTTTTAGAGGTTTATGTGTCGGGGGTTTTTTAAATTTTTAATTTAATTTTTATTTCACGCTTTTTAAACTTTTATTCATAAATTAGGTACCGTTTATTTGTGCCATTCTAAAACCCAATTTCTATAATAATATAAATCCAATAAGGCAGCTAATATCTCTTCAAAAGTAACATCAATGTTATGTTAATTATACGTTCCATGAAATATTTTTGACCGAACATCACTAAATCAAGAATTATCTGAATGACACATAGTTTAACATGACCAAAACGAAATATCTGTTTCTAACATGTCGTTGCTTTAAAAATGTACCCATTTTACGTAGTCGTATAATAGTTCGCTTTTCAAGATATACCTACGATTAAATTGAAATCGACTTTCACCCGATGAAATAAGGAATAAAGTGGCTTGTATTTCATTTTGTTTGTTATTGCATGTAAAATTTTTATTTGACATAACTTTCAAAAACCGGTTAAGTGCGAGTCTGCCTCACACATGAAGAGTTCCGTACAAGTTTTTTTTTATGTAATGACAATTCAGTTGTCGGATTTTTCTGTTTACTTGGGCCACAGAAGTAGAGTGCTTGGGCTATAAGATATTGCTACCTGCCTTTCATGATTCTACGTAAACGGGAAGTACCCAATTTATAAGTTTTGATTCTCTTGAAAGATGACACACAGACAGACAACGAAATGGTGAAGGAAAACACCGTCAGGAAACCTGCATGCTTAAGAGTTGGCCATAATGCTCCCTCAAAGGTGCGTGAGGTGTGCCAATACGTGCTTGGCCAGTGTGGTAGCTTCTCATTCTGAGAGAAGACTTGTGCTCAGTAGTGAGCCGGCGATGGGTTGATCCTGATGATGATGAATTTTTAACGTATTTTGTCAAAATAAATAAGCTGAGTTCAAGCAGATAAAATATAAAGAAGGTGCGCCTAATGCATCATCCAAACCTGCGCGACAAAGCGACTACGATGCGGGAACCTCAGCCGCGCGGAGGGTCATCGCCTCCTACGATATTTAATGGTGCCATGCACACCTACGCGACTAAAACAGTCGAGGCTACAACATCCTTTTTTTTCTACAGATACCTACTGAACCCTAAAAATAGTTTGACTATGGTTTGGGTTTGGGTTGATTGTTCGTGGCCTTTGGTTGACTGTTGGATATTATAATTGAATTGATGATTTCTCGTTTAACTGTGATTATAATATTTTATAAATTAGAAACTCCGCGCCTACGATCCAAAGTATCGGAGTTTTCCAAAACATTATTTTCAAATAAATAATTATGTATCTAAGCAACGTCCATCTTGACAGCTTGACATTTGCCAATTGACATAATATTATGAACCTCTGTTACAATAGTGAAAGATCCCAGGGCCACCAGCCGTCACGTATTTTCTGACGAACGAAATGTTGACGATTGAGTAGTGTTAGTATGTACTAAGAACGCATGCCTACAGACCTGCTAGCTTGCTTAGACGGCGAATTTTCAGGTATCAGTTAATCAAGGTACATAAAAACATTACTTTCCTCACGTGAATTCTCCAATTTTTTTAATTTTTAGCTGTTTTTTTTTAATATTAATAATTAATTGACATAAGTAAACTATAAGAGAGTGAGAGAGAAGTCAATATATCCTAATACATGTCTTACTCAGTCTCATGCGCGTAGATAATGATGCCCTCGCGCTCAAACCCACAGAGGCATTAAAATTGAATTTAGGGGATGATTGGCCCTCTGGATCGGTCTGTCTTCTTGTAAAAGGTTTTAAAATAGCTGTCTGGTGGACATATATAAAAATGGAGCATCAGAATTTACGTGCAGTTAAGTAATTACTTATTTTGGGAGCTTTAAAGCGTCTGCAAAGCAATACGGCCGACGCGGGAAGTGTCTGGGAGTATTGGCGACATATTTTTAAGGATATTGCCTAAAATATACGTAAAAATCAGTTTGGAGAATTTACGTGAGGTAAGTAATGGTTTTATGTACCTTGATTATCAGATACCTGAAAATTGGCCGTCTAAGCAAGCTAGCACGTAGGCTAGGCATGCTTTCTTAGTACTTACTAACACTACTCAATCGTACATATTTCCTGTGTCAGAAAATACGTAACCTCTGGTGGTCCTGGGATAAAAGTAATAAGAAAACCAGAAAAGAGCTGATAACTTCCAAACGGCTGAACCAATTTTTTTGGATTATAGCTAAGAACACTCTCGATCAAGCCACCTTTCAAACAAAAAAAACTAAATTAAAATCGGTCCATTCGTTTAGGCGCTACGAGGCCACAGACAGATACACAGATACACACGTCAAACTTATAACACCCCTCTTTTTGGGTCGGGGGTTAAAAAGAAGATGGAATGTTGTACTTATTTAGTGATAGCGACATCTATCGGAAATGCGTAACACGTACAGAAAAGAACAATCATGAATTGCTATCCGATACTAGATGGCGTTGATTTATTTTCTAAATTTAAAAAAATCTATTCCATAACAGATGACGCAACCATACACTTAGTAAAAATCTTTCGTTCATTTAATTTTTTAGTCCGCCGTAGTAGCCGATCGCTCGCGAGCCATCCGCGGGCTTGATCGCACTGCCGTGCGGCAATCACCGGACATGACATCCGGACTTGACTCCCAGACCAGTGGTCCAACGCCGTGCCCCGCCCGCAGTCGCAGGCGGCGTAGCCACCACTGAAGAGGGCCCTGACCAGTCACCCCGGGACCCGCAAGGGTCCGCGTGGAAGACCTCGAGATGATGACAATTACTTCAAAATCTTATTTACAAAAAAAACTCATGTTTAGATATTTAGTTTTTAAATTAGGAAAAGCCATATCAATTTCACCAAAACTGGCCCAGTCTTAAAAATATATCCAGGTATTTAGCTAAATTAAATAGAAATCAAAGCTTAGACCGAACGACTTGAACTATGTACCTTTAAGTACTACGCACTTAGTCATTCTGAGCAAGACAATGTTATACAGGCTGCAGCTCGCGTTCGGAGCAACTTTGATGAGCAATGGCGTCATCAATGTGTGCCTTTTTCGAACGAAGTTGCGGCATTATCTAGTTCTAGTGAATAAAGAAACAAGCTTCCATCGTGTTTTTACTTTCTTTTTTGTTACAAAGCTAAGATGTAACACAGATTTGTAAACAGTAACGTAGATCTCAGAGTAGAGTTTCGGATTTCAAGACAAGGGTAGGTACAATTAGCCCTCCCGTATTAGAGCGGTTACGCACTCATCCGATCCGAGTCCGTGAAAATACGGATAAGTATAAAAAATTCGGACCAAACTCTGATATTGCTTACGAACTAATACGATCTCTGATACAAATCCAAGTTAATTCAGTGGACATATAAGTAATCCATACTTCCATACTAATATTATAAATGCGAAAGTGTGTCTGTCTGTCTGTCTGTTTGTCTGTCTATCTCAGGGACGGATCTTGAATTTGTGGGGCCCTGGGCTAATACTGCTTAGGGCCCTACCTAATTACTCAACTAATTGAAGACTATTTGCCATTTTGATAAGAAACTGTTTTCTGTTTGAAACACGGGTTGATTGATCGTAGTGTTGCCAACCTTATGGTCGGATTTTTTAAAATTCTAGATAATTTTTGTTATTGACAATATTGTCTATTGGTTTCAGTTCGGTTGGGGGCCCTCTGAATTCGCGGGGCCCTGGGCTGCAGCCCAAAAAGCCTTTAAGTAGATCCGCCCCTGGTCTATCTGTCTGTCTGTCTGCTACCTTTTCACGGCCCAACAGTTTAACCGATTCTGACGAAATTTAGTATAGTAGAGTTAGCTTATATCCCGGGGATGGACACAGGCTACTTTTTATCCCGGAAAATCTAAGAGTTCTTACGGGATTCCTAAAGACCCATCCGTTTAACCGATTTGTATGAAATTTTGTACCGAGGTAGCTTGCGTCCTTGTAATTAACATAGGCAACTTTTTATCCCAGAAAATCAAAGAGTTCCCACGGGACCTCTAAAAACCAAATCCACGCGGACGAAGTCGCGGGCGTCCTCTAGTCTACGTTATATTATGTCCGATTTGAATCCGAGGCATATCCGAGCATATCAAATTTTTATGAGTAAGGTGTAAATCACACACTATCATATTCTAAATATCTATCATACTTATTATAAAGGCGAAAGTTTGTGTTTATGTTTGTTACTACTTCACGCAAAAACTACTGGACGGATTGGGCTGAATTTAGAATGGAGATAGATTATACCCTGGATTAGGCTACTTTTTATCCCGGAAAATCAAAGAGTTCCCACGGGATTTTTAAAAAACCTGCATCCACGCGAACGAAGTCACGGGCATCAGCTAGTAATTACATGTTTCAATGGAAGGTAGAGCTCGTCTATTTTGAAATGACGCGTCCCACCACCGCAATTTACACATCACTACTACACAAAATTATGTAGTGTCATTTCAAAATAGACAAGCTCTACCTACCTGAGAGTATAAAGTCTGCCAATCCGCACTTGGCTAGCGTGATGGTATAATACCAGCCTCTCATTCTGTAGAGAGATCCGTACTCAGTAGTGAGCTGGCGATGGGTTGACGATGACGATGACGATGACCTAGGTAAGTATATCAAACAAGAGTAAGAGTGTGAGTTGAGTATGTCTTATACGTAGGAGGTCTTTAAGTCGACTGTAAATTATTATTATTCGTCTCATAGTTTATTGATTTTGATTTTCATAGTAGGTACCTACAGACTACAGTCACACTGTGGAGGGAGACAATTGATAGTCCATGTAGTATAGAAGCAGGCGTTATTTTGTGGAAGTCTATGACATATTAAAAGGAAGAAAAAGCTTAATTTGCTATAATCCGCCAAACCAAAGATATCTGTATGGTGCAACATGCAGCATGCGACATGCACCGCCCGCCCTCCCACTGATAACCGCTTGTTAATTGATTTTGAGGCGATATATATCTGCTTTTCCTGTATGTTTATCAGTGGGTGGGCGGGCGGTGCATGTTGCATCATACAGATTTCTTTGGTTTGGCGGATTATAGCAAATTAAGCTTTTTGTTCCTTGTAATTAACAGTCCGTCGCCTTTGATCTCGTGATGTATGACGACCAAGACCATTCAAGATACCACACGCTCCTTCGTTCCACACTTACCGGACGATTGCTCGGTAGACGATTTCGTCGAATCTCTCTATTTAATTTCATAGTAAGTATCTTAACCTACTCTGTGGTACAATCTTACACCAGCGGCGGCGCGACTCATATAAATAATTGGCGGCTAATTTATTGTACCATAACCCCACGCCTTGTCTGTGTAAGTAGGTAACTCTATACCCTACAGTCTACCCCAATCTGTCTAGCCGCGATGTTTACAAAACTGTACTTTGTCCTATGAGTAGTGAACAAAAAGTAACAAAACAAACTGAAAAAAACCGGCCAAGTGCGAGTCGGACTCACACAGTATGGATTCCGTACCATCGTAAATGAAATAACACTTTTTAATTTTGTTTTTTAATTTTTGAATGCTGACGCTGACAGACAGACGGACGGACAGTGGAGTCTTAGTAATAGGGTCCCATTGGCTTCCTTCGGTTACGGAACCCTGAAACGTTTTGAAAAGTTTTCAGTTCTCATATCAATTTTTGTTTTTTCCGTATGCGTTTCACTCAAACCTATAGTATGTATGAGTATTGATAGATAAGGCTATTAGTTTCTAGAATATGTCTGCAAAATTTCATGGACTTTGGTTGCTTAATATTCAAATGAAATTGGAACTACGATTGTATGAAACGAGTGACGAAGAGAGCCCTGTTAAAGGGTGGTAATACTTACCTAAAAATTGAAAAAGATTACCTAGTCCTAACTGTTAGCTGTTAAAGTACAGCTGTTATAAGAAGCTATTACCGCTACACAAAGCAATATTTAAATTTTGGAAAAAAATATTTTTTCACTCAATTTTTCACGTTAAAATCAGCGATATAAATGTAAATCCTTGTCTTTGGCGTTGTTTATGGTGAAGATAGGCATTGTCAGGTCGGTGTGGTCCCAACATAAAGAACTTCAAAAGTGTCACACAAGAGTCCGTATATATCGCGTTGGTGTAGTAATAAGACACTCGTATTTGTACAACTGCACAACGTTTGATACTTGTGCTACTGCAGTTAGTAAAAAATTTTCAAAAGAAAAATAAAACCGACTTCAAAAACCAAAAACACTAAAAAGTAGAAAATAATTTTTGTTTAGCTACACATGTACCTAATGTACCTAGGTATGAAGTCGAGCGAGCATATTAAAACAAAATTAGAAATCCAAGAGTGAAGCTCGCCCGACTTCATACCTAGGTACATTACGTGTGTAGCTAAACAAAAATTATTTTGTACTTTTTAGTGTTTTTGGTTTTTGAAGTCGGTTTTATTTTTCTTTTGAAAATTTTTTATTTCACAATTTTTAGTGGCCCCACTGTACTATAATATGCTATGCCCAGTTAAAACCCTACTGTTTACTAAGCTATTACAGTGATCGCGAGCAATTTGCTCTTATCCATTGAGGAGTTCTGTTCTCCATCTCCGAAGATATTCATCAGATCTTCACCAAATTTATATGGGACCACCTGCACAGTATACCCTTTCAAACAAAAAAAATATTTCCAAATCGGTCCAGGGGTCTTTGAGTAATCGGGGAACATACATAAAAAAAAAAAATAAAAAAAAAAGATCCCGACGAATTGAGAACCTCCTCCTTTTTTGGAAGTCGGTTAAAAAGCTAAATTGATACTTGAAGTGTCACGTGTGACAGTCCACGCTTCACGGCTCACGCGGATGCTTTACATGTTTTGGAAATATTTATAGACATTGTTAGTTTAGATGTTTTAGATGCTTGACTAATGTCCCGGCCACATTAACGGCCAACAGTGCGATGTTCAATGGCGTTGCCCGTTAAATGTAGATGTAGCTAGGATCAACGTACAACGGCATTCACAATGCCGTTTGGCGTTAGACGATTTTAACCCCAATTCAATTGGACGTTAACCGTTCAAGTGTGGCCACTTAGCTGATTATCGCGATAATTATGGCGTTGTTGGGCATTGTCATAATCTGAATGTAGCCGCAACTGTAGATACTTATTTTCAATTTCCATGGCTGGGATTATCATCAAGACGTTTCATCTTCGAAGTTAGGTGGTCATCATGCGAAAAGCTTTGTCTAAAGCAGCTTCTAAGGTCTTCAGGTTCTAATTCAGGGTAGGCATTAGTATTTAGTACCTACAGTTAGGGTGCTTATTCAAATTAGCCGCAAAGTGCCCTAACAGGTACATTAGGTACCTTTACCTACTTATTGAATGGCTTGGCATAAAGAAAAATCAGCAGCATTGATTTTTCAACAATAATTTTAAAACTAAATAACATAAGCATGTCGCTGACGCTTGAAGTTTTGATCCAATCCAAAATCTTCCAACACACCTTAAGAAGTTTTTACGTCAAAAATATACAGCTTCTTTAAAGTTTTCATATACGCTGAACTTAAATAAACATAAAGTAAGTACCTCAAAAGCCTACCCCTTTAAGAAAACCCCGCCTCGAAGCAACACAAAAGAGCATGCATTCCTCCCTCGCATTCCTAATTCACGGTCCCTCCACGACAACACAAAACAACACCACACAAACAAAACTCCGCCGAAAACAGACAATTAGTGTTGCCCAAATAATGGCCATAATAGTGCGTGTATCAGGTGACCTATAGTGTGGTGTCAGCGATATAAATGATTCACTAGATGGGGCGCTTCGTAGTAACACGTTCCAAGTTCCAACGAATGTGGTATCCGCACTGCTGTCAATCGTAAATCGTAATCCGCTTTAGACGCGGTCCGTTTGTAAAAATTAAACTTGCGCGATAACTAAGCATATTTTTTTTATTCACACCACATACTAGGTAGCTTTAGTACCTAGGTAGATATAGCAGAGTAAACTAGAGTGAGTGAGCTCTCGGGTTAATCCTGAATCGAGCCATCGCCGGTGTCAGGAGCGCTGACACCAGGGACAAATCTTGAATTTGTGGGGCCCTGGGCTAATACTGCTTAGGGACCCTATCTAATTACTCAACTAATTGAAGACTATTTGCCATTTTGACAAGAAACTGTTTTCTGTTTGAAACACGGGTTGATTGATCGTAGTGTTGCCAACCTTATGGTCGGATTTTTTAAAATTCTAGATAATTTTTGTTATTGACAATATTGTCTATTGGTTTCAGTTCGGTTGGGGGCCCTCTGAATTCGCGGGGCCCTGGGCTGCAGCCCAAAAAGCCTTTAAGTAGATCCGCCCCTGGCTGACACCGATGTTCATTGGAACATGTTGTTGCTATGAAGCGCCCCATCTAGTGGATAATTTATATCGCTGACACTACACTATAGGTCACCTGATACACGCACTATTATGTTCATTATTTGGGCAACAGTAACTGTCTGTTTTCGGCGGAGTTTTGTTTGTGTGGTGTTGTTTTGTGTTGTCGTGGAGGGTCGTTGAATTAGGAATGCTAGAGAGGAATGCATGCTATTTTGTGTTGCTTCGAAGCGCGGTTCCGTTGGAACATGAAACGCCCTATCTAGTGGGGCGTTTATATCGCTGGCGTGGATCAGGTGACCGTATAGTGCAAGAGCATAGCGTAGGAGGTGGGAAGTGGAGGTGCACGACACTGGATACTGCGGGCGGCGCACAAAGAGTGAACACATTCAGTTTTTGTCAAAAGGACGCCGCCGCTGTCTGCTTGTGGAGGAAACGTTTTGACAGCTCCAGTAGGTACTCTGGGGAATTGTATGAGTACCAATTATTTTATTTATGTACCTGCCTAATAGTGGGGTAGGTACCTACTAATTTGAAATTCCACATTTTCAAGAATGAAAATTTCCCTATAAATACTTATTTTCTTCTCCTACTATATTATTCGATTTTTTTTCTCCAGCCCGCTGGATTGATGACCTGAAGAAGGCGGAGAACCGTGTTTGGTGGCGCGCTCTTGGAAAGGCCTATGTCCAGCACTGGACGCTTACAGGCTGATGGAATGGAAGGAAAACATTTTATAACGAAACCACCTTTAATGAAAGAAGAGATAAATCAATTTTTTTGCAATGATTCTTCATTTGTCGTAAAAGTGAGGTCCAAAACAAAACAAAAGGAAAAGGTCAATTTGTCCTTGCGTACAAACAAAGATACCACAGTTAGGTCTTTCGGAACAAAACCGTCCCAAAACGTAAATCTTTTCTGACAACAGCTAAATTAGCATGTTCGAAATGTGACAGAGTATTTTCTGACTATCATAAACTTAAAAAATGCCCAGTTATGTTTAAAAATAAACAGCGGGGCGGCGTGACAACTAAATTAGCTCAGCACCTCTGCACGGGACTCCTTAGGGTTACCCAAAGGGGTTACCATAGCGGTTATAATTGGCTACCATGAATAGCGCAATCACAATAATGATAACAAGTATCCAGCTAAGGGCGCTTCCTGTGAGGCTCGGACCACGGCTTAAGAGTAACGTTTGGACGAATGGGTTGGTTGAACATCCCGTGGTCCCCAGATCATGGCGTGAATATAGGTGACGTTAGAAATCGGGGATTTGGTTGGTAAGTATTCGCCGGCGAAGACGCTGTGAGAGATTGATGTGTATAAAATAGTTTGCATTGTCGGTCATGATTAGATTGTCGGAGTTGTTGAGGACGTGCTTAGGGCGTCTTAAAAAAAACTCAAAACTCAAAATCATTTATTCAAAATCGATACAAATGTACACCTTTTGATGGTCGCTATTGTTAGATTTGTAAGATTTATAATTAATTACGTAGACTTGAAACTAAAGCTACGAGGGTTCCAAACGCGCCCAAGTCTGAGAAGAGCCCACAACAAACTCAGCCGGGTATTCTTTTGTCGTGGGGGTCAAAGTAAAGCTAAAGAATCCGGCAAATCTTAAAGTTTGCAACAAATCTCCATAAATCTAGATGTTTGCTAACCCTAACCACATGGCGACTTATTTATTTGCAATGCAATCAGCAAGGTTTGCACGCATTTTATACACTTACGGAATGTATCCTACATGTTAAATTAATCAAAATGGACTTTACTCGTTATAGAATAAGTCATAAAGTTACTCAGAACCTTTCCTTTGATACGGATTACCATCAAATGAAATGATACCTTATTGTTGCAAAATTAAGAGTGTAACTCGTTTGTAAAGAGCCTGGATGAGGAAGGGAAGAGGTATCTTCAAATAAATTGTCTCCGATATATCCCCGCGCGTATTTTACTAAGCATTTACACCTTTATAGGCTCAACGCATACTAAACAGCGAGCCTAGTTACATTGGTAGATTGCTTTTATATTATAATCATGGTTATGCTTTTATGACTCTACTTTTTATAGTTTTCTATGATATTGGTCTACTTACCTACCTTTAGAATTTCTGTACCTATTGCATAGGTAGTCAGAAAAATGTATCTATACCTACTTATTTAGTTTTTGTAAGTGTGGATGTTTTGTACCTATACCTACTTATAGTATAATCATAAAAAATATATACTAACAAGTGTAAATTAAAAATTTATAACACCCCCGACAAGTGAAGGTTACAGTAACTAGAAAAGACCGAAAGACCTGATAACTTTCAAACGGCTGAACTGATTTTCTTGGACTACTCCGCGCCTACGATCTAAAGTATCTGAGTTTTCCAAAACATAATTTTCAAATAAATAATTATGTATTTAGGCAACGTCCATTTTGACAGCTTGACAATTGTCAAATGACATAATAAGAACCTAACGGTTATCTAACCTCCTTTTCTACAAGAAAACTAGAAAAGAGCTGATAACTCTTAAACGGCTGAACCATTTTTTTTGGATTATAGCTAAGAACACTCTCGATCAAGCCACCTTTCAAACAAAAAAAAGTAAATTAAAATCGGTTCACTCGTTTAGGCGCTACGATGCCACAGACAGATACACAGATACACAGATACACAGATACACAGACACACAGATACACACGTCAAACTTATAACACCCCTCTTTTTGGGTCGGGGGTTAAAAATTAACAAAATTAAGAAACAATACCTAGCAATCAATCTGAGTAGGTAATTGTTTTCCAAGCGTTGTCCCAAACGTATCATCTACTAATAATATCTAATTGGTCGTCATGATCATCATCTACAATTCGTTGCTGGCTCACTATTGAGCACGTACCTCACGACATTTTTCTTCTGCATTAAAAAGCAAGTAAGTCCTACTTATTTAAAACGCGCGTAGCTTCGAACCAGTGGTAAATTATTTTGACGATTCAAAAGCACTTGTAAAAGTTTATTTGGATAAAAATTTATTCTATTCTATTGTAAAAAGTTAGAGGTGCCCGGATCTCGACTCTCAAAATAGGTCGACTTCACTGTCGCCGCACTGTCACCACTATAGTTATTATTCTTAGCTAGTATCAAATCTGAGACATCGCCAATACAGTGTTGTCATGGCCTCAGTGTACGCCGCCCTTAAAATCCTTAAGCGGCGTATCAAAAAGGATTACTCTCGCGCTATAAATATGGACGCCGAGATTATAATAATTTGAATAATAACATTAAAATAATAATAATGCGCCTCTGAGCCGCGCCGCCGCCGCCACGCCGCGCCGCCACGCCGCGCCGCCGCGCGATGGAGATGTCAACTCCTAATAGATTTATCTGCATCCATACATCAAAATTATTGTGCGTTATAGTGTTGTTTAAGTCTTTAGTGGGATCTCCGATGATTATCGCTTCATTAGTCACCGGGACGGCGATTTTTATCCATCGACACAAAGGGAATCGATATAATAGACTACGGCTTTACAATTAACTGTGAAGCTTTAATAAATTGGAAACATTTTGTTATTTGCCTAGACATAATGGCTGATATCAGGTAGGTATACGTATGTAGCAAGATATTAAGTATAGGTGCCTAGAAATAGACAATTTTTCACTTGAATAAAGGAAAATGGCTCGTGAATAAATTATTCAAGATCTTTTCTTCCTGTCGCAGGCTACGTGGGGTCGGCGAACATGGCTTCTCCTCCCACTCACTTCTGTCATCTGTCAATGCATTATCCCCCCCTTTATGTACGGATATCCTCTTTCACGGTCTTCCTCTCCTCTATTTTCAAAACAAACTTTTCAAAATGGCGTCTTTAAATTACAGGCTGAAAATTTGTTAAAATTATAAAATTTATGTAAGTAGACCGTACGTACGTCTTTAAAAAGATTAATAATTTAAAAAACTTGGGTAATTTCTGACAAATTACAGATAAGTAGATAGATTTATTTCGGAAGTTTCGGGCATAGGGCATACTTACCTATACCTATCTAACTCTGTACCCAATAATCAAGATTTGTTTCGAAGAATTCTAAAATACAGAAAACATAGGTACACTGTTTCGAAAGAAGAAAATGTTGAATTAAAAGACTAACCCAGTAGGTACATATTATTACCATACATGCAGTGCCATATACACAACACACGCGTGTGACAGGAAGACAGATTGCCACGCTCTATCAGCGCATCTCACAACAGGCTTGAATTCCTCCCATTTGTCCCGTCACTGTCCCCCATTGTGTCCCGTAAGACTGCCTCGAGGCGTGTAATGCCCCCCATAAAACAATAAACCACCCACCGAACCCGCTCAGCGAGCAACGAACGCACCCATTGTCCTCTAACTTCCTATTTATTTCTGAACGCATCCAAACTGCAGGCCTACTCGAGGCCTACCTAACTAGATATGGACCATTTCACAGGTACTTAGCATATGAAAAATCACGTAAAAAGCCTTTTCATAACAGTAACACTTGATAGACAAATGACAAAGATTGAAAATTATTATATTTACCACTCTATTTATCGACTTGAGCTAAAGAGCGCGTGAGCGAGAATACTCACATCTCTGCGTGTTAGAAAGGGAAAACTATCGTAGTTCAATTATTATTATTAATGCAACAAACAATCGGTTTGATGTGTTTCACGAAAAGCGAAATTTCACATTTGGAATCATGGTTTAGAAAATTCACTTTTCGTAAAAAGGAATCTGCAAAATATCAGCGCTATTAGCCTTAATCTTAATTTAAGTAAGTAATTATTCTTAGTTAATAAATATAGCAAGTGCGAAAATTGAAAAATCACTGTCCATAAATAATCCGTAACTGTCCCTAAGTAATTGCTCCAAATGAAAATGATTAAAAAAAAATTAGCAATCATACCTACCCATCCCTACTACAACAAAACAAAAGCGCGCCAATTTCGACATTTCTACGTCACTGAATACAAAAAAACCATTTTTTATTTTATAATGGCTTTATTAAAGTCTATTAATGCAATATTTATTGTCCTTGTTTGTTTATGTGCATAATTGATTGGACGTATTGACATGTTGATTTATTTAGCTGCTACGGCCTGAGATCACCGGCCGTATACGGCGCAATTTATTTAGCTTATTTAATTGCAAAATGGACGAATGTCACCGTGACAGCTGACAATCAGCCGACAATAATGATGTCCCCGTTTTATACAATTATCATCGTTTTAATCGTAAGTTAGCTGTATAGCGGTTAACTTCCTATGAGTATTCCATAGCCCATAGCAGGGCAAATGGCTTCTAACAGAAGAAAGAAGTACGTCCTACTCGTAGCACTCCTAGGCTTCAGGCAGCGTGGTTATAGTGTGAGATCTTGTGAGATATAGTGGTCGAGTTGGTTAGAATCTAAAAGCCCTTTCATATGATACCCCACTCGGTAAAGTTATCTTATTTTGAAAATTGAAACACATTTAATTTTTTTTTTAATGATGTAACCACAAATTCGCGGTTTTCAGATTTATTCCTGTGCTTGTACTATAAGACCTACCTACCTACCAAATTTCATGATTCTAGGTCAACGGGAAGTACCCAAGAGGTTTCTTGACAGACACGACGGACAGACAGACAACAAAGTGATCCTATAACGGTTCCGTTTTTCCTTCTGAGGTACGGAACCCTAAAAGTATACCATCGTACACTTTTTGACTGGCAATTGTTGGATTATAAAAGAATAATGATTAATTAGTTACGTTAACTTAAAACTAAGGGCCTTTTCAGTGCGACGCGGATGGCCTGCGCGGGCGTAATGTATGAAACCTCAACAGCGCGTTCAGAGCGACGCGGAGCTGTCCGCGTCGCGGAGTTGTTGAGGTTTCATACATTTTGCCGTCCGTCGCGGACGTCCGCGTGGGTCGTCCGCGTCGCACTGAAAAGGCCCTAAAGCTGCGAGGGTTCCAAACGCGTCTGTGAGAAGACCCAATACAAACTCAGCTAATGTTTACAGTCAAAGCAATGAGCAATGAGCCGATTTCCTTGAATCGTTGTAAACGTGTGACATTGTGTAGGCGGCGCGGCGCTGGGCATGTTTTGTCGCGTGTACATTGTCTTAGGTCGTATTTTGAGATTTTTTCGAAGGATTTTTGGAA
Organism: Maniola jurtina; assembly: GCF_905333055.1. Classification (NCBI taxonomy): domain Eukaryota; kingdom Metazoa; phylum Arthropoda; class Insecta; order Lepidoptera; family Nymphalidae; genus Maniola; species Maniola jurtina. Next base: position 448,297 of record NC_060039.1, read on the forward strand.
AAGCTCCGTGTTTAAGTAGTTGCGACGTCCGGAGCCTGCAGGAGTCATCCATCACCTCGCTGGGAGCTACCGCGCGGTCGGGCGACCTTGGAATGCGTTCCGTTATTCATTTCATAAATAGCAGTATCCACAGGGTGTTTGATAAATCATATTATAAATTATATTATGGCAAACGGGATACTTACTCCAGAGAAAAAAGGAACCCTTATAGGAACACTGTCTGTCTGTCTGTCTGTCAATACCCGTCAAGGAAATCAAAACCTATAGGATGTTTCCCGTTTACCTAAAATCATGAAAATTGGCAGGTATATAAGCATACCAGAAGTGAACCTCAATAAAAATATAAGAAAGAATAAATATAACCCTTATTTGCATGATTAAGGCTTGATACTCAACAAAACTAAGTTAGCGCAATAATAACAGATTGATAAAACACGTCCGCACACTAAGATCGACCGAACCAAAGTGAGTCGAACTCTCGCAGGCCACTTTTAAGATAGTTTTCCGAGGTGGCGCCACCGTTGCGTTCCTCAAAACATTACCAACAGATGTCACGTGACTTCCGTTCAAAAGCGCGGCAAACATGTGCGATAACAGGTAGCAATCGCTTATAGCACAAGTAGATACAAAAATCTGAAAACTTTGAATAATTTGTGGTTAAGAACATCACAAAGTGTTATTTCTTGTGCGAGTTGACTTGTAAAATAATAATTCCTATTAGACTAAAAGTATTGACATCAAATAATAATATATACTGTATATAGAATTAAAGTTGATTAGAGTAGGTACATATTAAAAATAATTTTGAATTTATTAATGTTGAATGAATTGTAATAATAACTAGAATATTATATATTTATAATGGTATGACAAGATTGTATTCATGACTATGTTATTGTATTATTGCATGCCGAAAGGTAGAATTTGGCAGCACCTAACAATAATAGTTTTAAGATCTGTAAACTAACCCAAATTCACAATAAAGATTATTGAATTATTGAATTGAATTGAATTGAGTCCGACTTACACTTGGCCAGTTTTTTTTTTTGGTGAGTACAAAAACATGTGGATGACGGACATTATCTAGCCTTTAGCATTATCTACCTTGTATACAGCGTGATGCGGAGACAGAGGTTAATTGAATCTATTAGTTACGCTGCCCGGCATCGATCTATGTGCTCGACAATAAATCAGTGCTGTGCTTCGAATTAGATTTATTGTCTCTAGGTATTATTTATTGTCTTTATCTAGGACCTGTCTTTATGTTGTCTTTACATTTATTATGATTATTTATTGGCAGATCCTATACTCTAGCATAAACCTACTAGATTTGCTTGTTGCCCATATTATGTAGTTGAATTCGATGAATTAAAACTTCAAGCACTTCAAATATTGACTTCATTCGAATCTGTGACAGACATGGCCTGCTTAGTTGGCAATACTACTTGACTAGTTAAGATAATAATAATTTAAGCTAATCCGTTACTTTAGTTGTCTGTTTTTATGTTATTATATTTTCTGTTATATTATTTTTGTAATTATTTCTAAAAATAAGGTAATATGTATAAGAATAATAAATAAATGAGAGAAAATTATTTAAGCTAATAAGTATTATAAATCCTAAAATGTGTTTCTTTGTTAGTTTGTCTTTAAATAATCACGCCGTAACAGAGCAACTGATCGACGTTTTTGCAAGGATACCTACTACTAGAAGTTACTTTTGATGTCGGGAGATTAAAGAGTTCATACAGGATTTCAAAGACATGAATTTACGCGGGTAAAAAACATCCTGTATGTAGCAACAGGCTAAAGTCTCATTATTTTAAGTACATTGTTGCGGGTACATTGTCCACACAGTGGCGTGAATGTCCCCTGAATGGCTCTAATGCTTATTTATCTTTGTCTAGACGCGTGTAGCCAGCACCCACTGTGTGGCTGAATGGCACACGATCGTTGCCTCGTTCCCGGAATAAGAAAGTTTATTAGAGCCATAGAGTAAATTAAAAAAAAAGTACGATTAGTCAATAATTAGTATTGATTACCTTCTTATAAAAATATGAACATAACGAAGAAAAAATAATTAAGTATTTCATACTTAGGTATTTTTAGGGTTTCGTAGACCTCAACTACGAACAACGTACGAAAACGGAACCTTTATAGGATCTCTTTTTTGTCTGTCTGTCTTTCTGTCTGACCTAGAATCATGAAATTTGGCAGGTAGGTAGGTATTTTACCACAAAAATAAAGAAAAAAATCCGAACATCACAAAAAAAATGTGTCCACGAAAATAAATAATTTACTAACTCACATATTATAATTATGTAGATGGCGCTCTTGTCATTAACTTGCAGTGTTGCACATAAAAATGTTAAAATATCTTGTAGGTGGTATTCCGTACCACCTACAAGATATTTTCGTGTGCGAGTCCGACTCAGACTTGACCGGATCTTAATAACCAAGTCAGCCAGGTAGCCCATTAAATTTTAAAAACTTCTAGCTCCTAGGCGGGTTTAGGTTAAGGCACAACACCGATCACGTATTTCCAAAACGCAAGTGTTATAAAGATAACGTCAGTAATTCTACGGGCGCCATTAAATTTTTAACGTCCTGTCAAGTCGTAAAGTGAATTGATTCCGCCCATGAATCACGGGCGAAATAATCTATCGTTTAAATTATTAAACTTTATCTTTATGGCTTTATTTAGGGACCTATATACTTAACTAGTACTTACCAACGGCTTTCGAGGAGTTATAGGCCTTCCTTAGACCAGGGGGTTACCAAACTTTTGAGCCTGGATCTCACTGATTCCTTCACCAAAGGGCCAAGATTTTTGGTAGCTTATTGTTTTGTATGAGTTTTCTACATTATAAATACATAATCATTATGGGGGTATATCACCCCAGGGTCCCAAGGTGCCAGAATGGCTGCCTCGCACCAGAAAACGCAGCGTTCAGACCTTCACTATGTCACTGTGGACAGATGACATCAAACGAATCTCTGGGAGCCGCTGGATTCAGGCGGCGCAACAGCGTGGCGTATGGAAATCCCAACAAAAGACCAGCCGTGGACGTTTATTGATTGATGATGATGGTGATTGTCATTAATTACTTAAATACCTAAGTGAGTGCAGTCAGCAATTTAATTAAATTAACGATCTATTTTATTAGTTTCAAGATAACATTTGAAAACACAATAGGTGTCCTCGACTCACATTTATCTCCTAATGCGTCATTTCTGTCCAAAAATCTTGTCTTGATATAACAAAACAAAATTTCTAATTCCATCCCCCGCGGGCTGGAAACAAGCGGGAATCAACACAATAAATCTAGGAAACAAAGCTACAACCAAAACAAATTAGGGCCCATATTGTAGCGACTTTCTTTTGTATAATGCTGACCATTCAGGGGCATCATAAAACCATAGAACCCATGTAGATCCCATGGAACGCGTAATATATGGCAGTTTTAAACTTTGGGAACAGAAAAGTGAGAAAAAACAAGTTTATTGTATTCCATATGACGAACGAACAGAGTTTATGTTTGGCGTTATGTTTTGTACAGCTGAAATTGTTAATTATTCAAAATAATAGTTCAAGAGATGACTGAAAATTATCATGAGTGATCATACTAAAACGCCGCCATTTTCCCCGCCAGTAATTACTTACCGCTACAATGTTGGTATTTTCAAAATAAGAGCAAATAAACATCTAGGCTGGTGTACTCCACCTTAGGCTGCATCATCATTCATCAGTCACTGATGACTGATGAATGATGATGCAGCCTAAGGACACGAGCATCAACTCATCACCTACTATTTGGTGTGATTGCAAACAAGCGCATACTAGGTATTGGTACTTTGCTCTTAATTCCCATTTTGATGAAATGATTTCTATTTGAAATGAAGCGTGCGATTTTAAAACCTCTGGCCATTTCTTACTTTTTTTGAAGTCGATAAACGTAGGTCTTTTTTCTTAAAAATTCGTCTAATGGAGATTGATTTCTTTAATTTTTTTAAATAGTAAATAGAATTAGTAAAAGCTTATTTTCATGACGTTTCCGCGGATTATAGCAAATTAAGCGTTATGTGTCTTGAAAATCTTATCGCGTCACATATTCAGGCATATTATGAGCGTAGATCTGAGAGCCTAGATTTTTAGTACCGTAAACTCAAAGATCGGGTGAATTGGGAGAGAATATGAAGGCAAATGGGGTTCATCCTAAGTGGGACCACACTGAAACCAAATCGAGGAAGAAAAAGTTATTTTCATAAGCTTTTGTTTATAAAATGTCTGTCAGCTCTTACACTATTTTACAGTCTCTACAGGCACTAAAATCAGCCACAAAACGCGTCCGTTGTGGCACCTCTAGGCCCTCTGTTAGCCCATTGTTGCTGTAAACTAGAATATAAACAACTGTAAAATATAATTTACAACTTGGCAGCTTATTTATGAGAGCTCCTAAAGAGTTGAATGACTGGCGAGTAGGGTTTGTAAATATTTAAATTTAGTCCACTTGAAATGTGAGCTGAACTTGTTGATGGTTTATTTAGAATAATATTTAAACTGGTGGCAGATTAACTTAAATTCTAAAATAACAAGTGTAAATTAAAAATTTTTAACACCCCCGACAAGTGAAGGTTACAGTAACTAGAAAAGAGCTGATAACTTTCAAACGGCTGAACCGATTTTCTTGGATTATAGCTAAGAACACTCTCGATAAAGCCACCTTTCAAACAAAAATAAATTAAAGTCGGTTCATTAGTTTAGGAGCTACGATAACTTTCAAACGGCTGAACCGATTTTCTTGGATTATAGCTAAGAACACTCTCGATAAAGCCACCTTCCAAACAAAAATAAATTAAAGTCGGTTCATTAGTTTAGGAGCTACGATGCCACAGACAGATACACAGTTACACACGTCAAACTTATACACCCCTCTTTTTGGGTCGAGGGTTAAAAAGCGTTAAAAATTAAAATGTGGTCCAATATTAATGGTTGGTGACTAACTAAGCTTTTGAATAACAAAGAAGCAAAACTCGTAATGGAATATCGTAAGAAAATCGAATAATAACCGAAAATAAGATAACTACATAATTCTTTCTAAGTATACATAATTAGCGAATAAGAAAGACTAGATCTTTAGATAATACCACAGATAATACGCCTGATAGATACAAGTACCTAATACTCGTAGTAATAATGCCGTTTCATTAAGTACCTACCAAGAGAGATTGGAACACATTAAATAACAGATTATACAGTACTAATATTAAAGAAGCTGTTAAGTTATTCCACACAGTATCGACTATCGATATCATTAATATTATAAGCTACGAATAATCACAATTTGTAGAAATATGTAAAGGTAATCCTTTTAACCAATTAATAAAAGAATATCCGGCTGAGATTGTTGTGGGCTCTTCTCAGACCTGGGCGCGTTTGGAACCGCTCTTAGCTTTAGTTTTAAGTTCACATCACCACTATATTATCATCTTACAAGGCTAACAATTCTGACCATCAATTAGAGTATACATAGTGTTACATTTTTTTTGAACAGAGATACCTAGCATGCATCTCAGAGATGGATAAACATCTATGAGATGCTACTTTTTATCCCGAAAAAATTTAAAGAGTTCAATCAACATTGCAAGCATCATCAGTTTTTAACCCCCGACCCAAAAAGAGGGGTGTTATAAGCTTGACGTGTGTATCTGTGTATCTGTCTGTGGCATCGTAGCTCCTAAACTAGTGAACCGATTTTAATTTGGTTTCTTTTGTTTGAAAGGTGGTTTGATCGAGAGTGTTCTTAGCTATAATCCAAGAAAATCGGTTCAGCCGTTTCAAAGTTATAAATCAGCTCTTTTCTAGTTACTGTAACCTTCACTTGTCGGGGGTGTTATAAATTTTTAATTTACACTTGTAAATAAATAAAATAATGAGTATTAAGTTGTTAACTACTTACGAGTAAAAATCATTTAATAGTGTACCGCGTTGAACTTGCTAACCCGCTAATGGCGATCGGGGGTAAATAATCATCCACGTCTCAATTTGTTGAGAAACGCGATCACGCTGTGAGCGGTAATCACGATCTATGGCCGCCGCAGCTCGCCGGAGACGGATAAATCATCTCGGAATGCGAATAATGACACGGGGGATATCAAACTAATTATGTGTTTTGGTCATTGGGATCGTTTGTAAAATGGAAATCCCGTTTCATATCAACCGATAGATAGTAGTATTTTATTTAGATATCTATAGAATTAAATAACCTACCTGAATAATATACCTGCCTACTATAGTAAGAAAACAAATATTCTTTCCACGATTACAAATAATTAAGTATGTATGCGCTAGACCAAATTTCACTTTTTTTTGTATAGTATTCTAAAATCTATGCCCGTAAATCCTAATATTGTTATCAGTAAATTGTTTTTATATTATTATTTGGGATTGGGATTTTCACTTTCTTTTAATAACAAGTTAAAATAAATTGCAGTATGTTTAACATCTAATAAAAATATTTTTAATAAATAGTGTTTCTTTAGTGGCGAAACAAGAGTACCTAGCTCAGATCTTTTTCGGATGGAAGGTGGAAGTATCTTTTATCCGTTACTTTCACCTAAAATGAACGCTAAATAGAACGGCTGTTTTAAAGCCGCCATATTTTGTAAAGATGGTACCACAAGCAGATCAAGTAGTTAGTGCCTAGATAATCCTTGTCTCTACCATTTAATAGCTGTTGTTCAGTGACTAACGGCAAAAATATTTTGTACCGTAGTTGATATTTTCCAGGCATAGTTAGTAGGGTAACCTGGTCTAAGAGTACGCATCCGATAAGAGTACGCATCACCAGAAGCCGTGAAGTTGTTTATGATGCGGGGCTAACTTCAGTCGTATTTTGATGTCAACTGTGATAAGAAGTGCTGTGCGAAAAAAAAATCTAATCCGGAAGAAAACACAGAAATTACGTAAGTTTGAAGATTTTTGCTTAAAATCTAATATATTTTTTACATTTTTCAAGTAATTTTGACACAAGAATGCAATTATTTTGTAAAAATGAAGTACACTGTGGAGTTTTCAAGGACGAGGCCTAGTGCATGCAGCTAGCGTTATTCCGGTCGATGCCGAGAGATGGCGTTGAATTCAGCTCATATACAATTCGGCTAGAGTGTGTATGAGTACGCAGTTATGTACCGTATATGAGTACGCGCGTACTCTTACACGCGACTATTTTTAAGTTTGTTTCGTTAGTGTATTTATTTTTTATTAGTTGCAAATATATAAATAAAAATATAATATGCAATATGTAATTTGTAGGTAATTGTTCATGTTTTACACAGGATGTCAAGACGTCAGAGAAAAAGCGAAAGAAGTCTTTGTACTCCAGAGCAGTGGCTCAATGCTAAGACACGCGTCGAGGCAGGTGAATCAAAGAGGTCAGTTGCTAAATCATTGGGGATGCATGAAGCCACTTTGCGGAAGAGACTGAGGAGATCGTCTCCAGCTTCAAGCTTGGGCAGATACTCCCAAACCTTTTCCTATGAAATGGAAATAGAGCTGTGTAACTACATCAAAAAAGTGGATAGTATGTTCTATGGATTAACCTCCCAAAAAATACGAGAAATTGCTTATAATTTTGCTGAAAGGAATGGATTAGAACATCGCTTCAACAAAGAAAAAAAAATGGCAGGTACGGAGTGGCTTCGGCTTTTTTTGAAACGGCACCCAGATTTGTCGTTACGTGCACCAACCTCAACCAGCGTTGCTCGTGCAATAGGTTTTAATAAGCCTCAATGCAATCGCTATTTTGAAAATCTGGCGAAGTTGTTAGACACGTACAAGTTCCCTCCACATGCAATTTATAACATGGACGAGACCGGAGTCTCTACAGTGCCAAATAAAGTTCCGAAGGTGATATCTATTAAAGGGAAGCGTTGCGTCAACAAGATTTCCAGTGCTGAACGTGGCATCAATGTGACACTCGTGAATGCGGTCAGCGCTGCAGGGAATTTTATTCCACCAGCCTTCATATTTCCACGAAAACGTATGAAGGCCGAGCTATTGGATGGAGCCCCACCTTCCTCTATAGGAATGGTGTCAGACTCGAGTTACATGAATAGTTCTTTATTTGTAGACTGGTTATCACATTTTAAAGACCACGCAAAGCCTAGCAAAGACAATCCAGTATTATTAATACTAGATAATCACACGTCACACTGCACCTTAAACGCGGTTCATTTCTTCCGAGAAAACCACATTCACGCCCTGACAATTCCACCTCACAGCAGTCACAAAACTCAGCCACTTGATCGCTGCATCTATAATAGCCTCAAGATTTTTTATGCATCAGAGTGTGAAAAATGGATGCGTAACCATCCTGGTCGAGTAATAACCGTTTATCAAATTGCACAAATATTGACTCCAGCTTACCTTAGAGCAGCTACTCCCGCAAATGCCATACAGAGCTTCAAGATAACCGGAATCCAACCTTTCAACCCGGACATTTTTGGAGAAGAAGATTTCTTAGCTAGTGCAGTAACGGAAAGGCCACTAATAGAATCTCATGGAACACAGATTTCCCAATCAGCTGATGAGCTACCAGAAAATATGCCTTTGACAGAATCCTGTGATGAACAGATTGCCCCGTCGGTTGATAACTTAGGACAAAATCTACCTTCAATGACAGAATATAATGAAGCAAACATTTCCAAACCGACAAATGATTTGGTACAAAATATAGACTATGGGAATAACGCTCCCTGCAATTCTCCGCAGCCCTCGTGCTCAACAAATTATACGTCTGTTCAGCCGTTGGTTGAGATAGAAAGAGTGCGTACACCACCTGCCTGTTCTATCCAAAGCATGGAATCGCCTCATGTACCCCTCGAAGATGTAGTGCCCCTACCACGAGCTGAATTTCTTTCAAGATCTAACCGCAAAAGGGCAAAGTCAGATGTTTTGAGTGGGTCTCCATACAAACTGGCTCTCGAGGAGTCTATGGCTTCAAAGAAAGTGCCAAAGAGTGTCCCAAAACCAGATTTAAAATCACTTCCTAAAAAGGCCAAAAAACTTTTTAAAGTGCCAAAGAAAATGCCAAAAAAAAAGGTTTGGAGATGCCCAGGATGTACTGAAATCTATGTAGACCCCCCCGCAGAAGACTGGATAGGATGCTCAAAATGCTCCGAATGGTGGCATGAGGCATGCACGACCTATGAGGGTCCAGGAAATTTTATTTGCCGCCTCTGTAATTGTATACGTATGTAAAAATATAAAATATAGAATATAAATAATAAAATATATAAAATATAAAATATATAGTTTTATTACAGCCTCTGCAAGTAAAAAAAAAGTAACACACGACCCGCGTACTCTTATCGACGTACACGCGTACTCTTACCCACTAGTACTTGTAAGAGTACGCAATTCCCATTATTGATTAATTTAATTATTTTTAGCGATACAACGTAATTTTGCCTTTTTTTATGTTATTTTATGAAAGATGTTTAAATTGTAGACGTAATAAATGCTTAGTGGATTACTAGACTTCATTTTGATTTTTTTAGAATATTTTGAACCTTAAGTGCGTACTCCTAAACCAGGCTACCCTACTTTAGTATAATTTTCCATGTCAGACACCTTGACTTTCAAAATAATTAAATTTCGATACATCTTATTCAAAGTCCCTCGTTCCAGCGGGTGATCCTGGTTTTTACGAGTGATTCTTAAATTAAATTACATCTCCATCGGGCACCTGTTGACGTCTGCTATGACACCGGGAGAGGGCAGCACAGTCGGCCGGTATAATTGATGCGCGGGGCCTGACGGACCCCCGCCGGAGCGCTGGGTCACGGCTTAGCGTACAAACTACAAGCTTACAGCGGTAAAACCAACTGTCTGACAACCCTTAATCCAACATTTGACAGTGTTAAACTTAAATTAACTGTAATCAACTAGTCGCTTGGAAATATTTGAAATTACGTAGTGTTTGTCGTATTTTGTGTTGACACAGTTTTTACTATTTTGGGAGCTAGCTGTCTGTCAGTTCTGTGGATATTATTTTTTCAAACAAAGATCACACTTATTCTTGAAATACACAGATTTGATGGTCACACCATCAAAGCTATCAATTTCGAGCTTGAATAAATTTTAATTGGTACCTTTTATAATATTAAGTAGGTACTTAAATTAGTATAGATTCTCATAGGAATTATAAAGATATTATTAGGCAGAAGTATTCCCGCTTTCGCTTGTGAATTGTATTCTTTATCAAAGTTTGTATCCCAATCTACTGACAATCTATGGTTGCCAAAATAAAACATTAGTATTATAACAAGTTAATACAATGCGGCGTAGAGCGATACACCTGCCCTTAATGAGTAGATTTCTGGGGCGTTATCTGTTTTGTTTTATGTTATGCTACAGTATTATTTATGACATCATAAAAATTCCCTTAATTTGAAAAAATATAAGTGGAAAGTTATTAATAACCGTTAGTTGTGGTGTCCAAAACATGTTTTTATTGAAATTATCTATTTTGAATCGTTACCTGTGATATCAACTACATAATTGGATTAGTGTTAAGTGAAAATGAAACAGTGATACGCGACCCACTGGTGGGTGAGCTCACTGTCATACTTCACATCTTCTGATCATTATATGATGTGCTCTAGCCATACATCGATAAATCACTCACTGCACAGGTATAAGGTCAGAGGCTTTTGAATGAAACGCCAAATATATAGAGCAATATATCACTCACTGCGCAATTTTAAGGTCGGAGACCCTTTGCGTGACACCGATTACTGTAGCTTACATAAAGTACCTACTACCTCCCTATCAGCAGAGCATGGGAGCATTGGAGGCTCAGGCACTATACATTTCCATACAAGAATTTTATACACGAGAGCGTAATCAGTTGATATCAGAGTCTATCGTTGATAGATCAGTTTTAGTCCACTTACATTTTATAAATATATACTTATATAAAAGGAAAAGCTAACTGATCTGACTGGTCTATTAATGCACAGCTCAAACTACTGGATGGATCAGGTTGAAAGGCATGCAGATAGCTATTATGACGTAGACATTCGCTAAGAAAGGATTTTTAAAAATTAAACCCCTAAGGGGGTAAAATAGTGGTTTGAAATTAGTGTAGTCCACGCGGACGAAGTCGCGAGCATAAGCTAGTTAGAGCTTTACGAACATGAGAAGTAAAAACCAAAATTTTGAATAAGCGTAGCAACAAAATGTACCTCTTATTACAATTTAAAAAGCAAATAATATTATAACGCTTGTTAACAGTTTTCTGACAATGTAACTTCAAATCCGACGCATAGAGTGTGTAATGAGCTGCAACTCTGGCGCTGAGCGAGGGAGAGCGGAATGAAATTACCCATACAAAAGACTCGCGGCCGCTCCGCGGGGCGCCTATTATCGCGCGTGTATGCCGTAGCGCGGGGACTCGGTGTCCAATGAAAACTATCGATATTTTACTTACTAGCTGATGCCCGCATATGCGTAACGCATAGTGTCTTGATAGTTGGTTTCGAACTTGCAATCCTCGATAAACAACCACGCGATCTAGTCACTCAACAAAGAACTCTTTTATCTCATAGTTTAGTTCAGTCCGTCTGTTCGACTGTATATCACATATTACATCTTGCCAGCCTGCGAGTGATATCTCGTTGAATAGCTATTTTAAACTCATAGGTTTCTCCAATCATTCAAAAAAGCTACCATTTAGGTACAGGATAATGACTATCAAAGTGTCAATTTTACGTAAATGTTTCCGCAATCCATACTAATTTTAAATAATAGATCAGATTTTATAATAAGTACCTACTACCTACAAAAGTAAAATCAGTAACTTTGTACAGTATTAGCAATAGTTCGTTTATGATGATATACAAACTTATTACGAGTTTATAACTATAACGAGTTTTATTCCACTAAGATAATGTGTGTAGTTGATCCAGTCTAAACTTGGAACAAGCAGTAAGTAGGTATAGTGAGAGAAAGCAAAATTCTGTTTTGTTTAATTCTAGCTTTCCGTTCATGAAAGAAGTTTTTTGCCAGCACTATAGAACTAGCCAGCAGAAAACCCTGCTTTGCATATTTGGTATAAGTAAAAATATGGTCGGTGTGCAAAAGTATCGATATAATTTCCAAGTCCCTAATCAGTAGAAATTGACTTTTAAATTTAAAATATGCCTTATGTGTTCCTTAATAAGAGCTGTCTCATACGTAAATGATACGCTTGAAGATATCTTTGTTAAACAAATAAATACACTTCACAATTGTTCACAATGCATTGAGATGTTTATCGGGTCAATTTTACCCCCGACGCTGTAGGGGGGTTACTTTTAGGGAAATAATTGAGTAGGTATTTTAGATCCACGCACAAACAGATAAACTATAACAACTTTAAATGTAACTTTAACAGGGCTCTCTCCGTCACTTACTCCATACAATCGTAGTTCCCACTTCATTTGAATATTAAGCAACCGAAGTCCATAAAATTTTGCAGACATATTCTAGGAACTAATATCTGTGCCTGTGATGTTTTAATTTTTTTTTAAATATGTAGTTTATAAAATTACAGGGGCTCAAAGATTTTTATGTGAATTTTTAAGACCGCGTAACTTTGAATCCTAATATTTTAACGGAAATCTGGAAAACCACAGGCATTAGTTTCTAGAATATGTCTGCTTTCATGGACTTTGGTTGCTTAGTATTCAAATGAAATTGGAACTACGTGTGTATGGAGCGAGTGACGGAGAGACCCCTTTTAACAAGCCTCAATAGTTCAACGGCTAAGGAGCGGACTGAAATCCGAAAGGTCAGGGGTTCAAACCCCACGCGTTGTACTTACTATTGTCATGGCTCGTGTTCACTCCGAGCAAACCTAAGCTACGCTTAGTTGGATGGGAAAGAGGAATATAATTAACATGGCTCATAATTTTGGTATGGCGCTTCACTCAGGATTCTAGATGCAACACCCTTGCTACGCTCGGGAGTTACTCTAAAATCTCTCGTTACGCTTGGGATTTATCCCGGCGCCCGTGGCGTAAAACATTACTTTACCCCCATGTTGTAATTGGAGTAATCATGGTTCTACGCGGCAACCTACCGGAATGTTAAAAATCGCTTAGCGGCTCGATTTTGCCCATGGGGCGTAACTATAGCCACCGCCACTGCCACCAGTTCAAACCTGACTCAATTTCTTCTTCCTGCGTCGTTCCCTTAATTTTGAGGATCATGGCTCCTCTAAGATGCAATCTTTGCTACGATGTTCCTCCATTGCTCTCTGTTTCTTGCCGCGTGGATTGCATCGCAGATAGGTGTGTCGACCGCTTCTTTTTCATTTGGTCTGACCAACGTCTCGGGCTACGTCCGCGGGGTCTCTTTCCTTCGAACTTACCAGCGACCATAAGTTTTTCAAAATTGCTGGCGTTGTTCCTTGCGATGTGACCGAAGTACTCAAGGGTACTGAGTCAATTTAAGGATTGTAAATTTAAATGAGCTCTTATGATAGCACATAGCTCACCACTGCGCCAGGAAGGGAGGTGTTAGACAACGTAACGTGTTATTGATAGAGAAGAGTAGCCAAGTATCTGGAATGGACACATTCCCTTGCTTTATGGGCGATAAAATATCGAATGGTCGATATGATCGGCCATAGCTTTAATTGTCGTGGCCCACCGCGCGTTAATTTGTATTTTACGAGTCCCTAAGCCCGGGACAAACACGACAAGCGGCGGGAACTGCGGGGCAAGATGACAGGAAAATTGCGTGCCATAATTTGATTTGTGAAGCATAAAAACTGCCATATTCCTTCCAAGTCAGTTCGCTACTATATTAGATTGCATTATAACTTACCACCAGGTGAATTGCAGTTAAGGGCTAACTTGGAGTTGAATAAAAAGATTGATTATGAAAACTACTATTAGGTAACAATGTGGCTAATTCTGTTAACTACCCTGTATACAATCTCTAAACTGACAGGTATGTCTAGTACCTAGTATACTTTTCTGCAGGGAATAGTATGAATGTGCAATATCAATTTAGTTGAGAGGTTGTGTACAACAGAATTATCCTTTAGCAATAGAAAAACTAATAACAAAAAAACAAAAACAAAGACAAAAGCTCTTTAAAGCATTTTTAATAGATTTAATGTACTTTTTGGTAATTCATACATTCATTTTTTGATACTTTATTCTTTGAAACTTAGAGCTAAAAAATGCTATTTTTACGCAATCGACCGGGTTTTTCAGTCTTTAACTTTGATGATGAAACTAATCCCATATATTTTCCTATATTATACTTGGTCTTATAACCAGGGCTCGCTCTTGGAATAGAATATGTTTACTTGCCGTCACGCGTTTCATATGTAAGACCCTTTAGTTATTTTGTCGCCGTGAGTTTATATACTGGTTCATTGAAACTTTATGTGTTTGGAGTTATGTTCCAGTTTAATTGGGGAAATGCGTAGCAGTTAAATTTAACTGCCGTTCGGTTTCCCACTTCAAGATAATGTCTCACTTTCTTACATAAAGTCCTTTAGTGGTCTTTTTACCCGACTACTGCAAAGCCGAAAGTGTTATTTATGATTATAGCAGTTTTTGTATGGTTTGTATTTGTGTGTTCCACTGTAGCGCCTAAACTACTGAGCCAATTTTGATAAATGAGATGTCAGTCGATTCGTAATTATGGTCCGGGTGACATAGGCTACTTTTTATACGAAAAAAATCGACCTGATGAATCTAACATCCAAAATAGGTAGTGGGAGTCTCTAAGATTTTTTTGCTATTGTGGGATATCAAATAATGTAAGAAGAAAAAATAATATTGCTTTTTTAGTTCAGCCACATAGCTTTATGCCATAAGGCCATAAATATTGGCATCAGGACTTGGTAATATAATAAAAAATTTGACTGTGTATTGGCAAACAAGACCATCTACCAAGTAATCACAATACATCATAAATAAAATAAATAAACACTTCTTATTCTTATTCTTATTCTTATTATATTTTTCTAAGTTCACTACTAACGTGAGTTTTTCCCTTTAGTATTTTGTATCCTTATATGAAATCGGGTGATATTTAAGAAAAGAAAATATATTTAATAGGTGGCAACTGGCAACCCTACTGACATATCACATCTGGCAAAATTGACAAATAACTCTAAACGACTGAGTCTGTAAAAACAATGCATAGCATTGATTGAAAAGAAACAAGCTTTTTTTCCGAAGACCGAATCCAACGAGTGCCAACAGGACCCTATTACTAAGCTCCCGCCGTCCGCCTGTCCGTCTGTCTGTCAGTGGGCAGTATCTCATGAAATGTAGAATGAAGGTAGATAATTGAAATTTTGAAAGATTGTGTATTTATATTGCCGCTATAACAGTAAATAATGAAAATAAAATAAATAAAGGGGGCCTCTATACAAGAAATGTGATATTTTTAAAGCGTCTCTTTTATTTTTTAAACCAAATTACATTTAAAAGTACATAATTTTCAATTTTGTGCGATGGTATGGAACCCTTTGTGTGCGACTCCGACTCACGCTTTCTATTGTATATTTCTATTGTAGCGTATAAGTTGCTTTCGAAGTAAATATACCATATTCTGTACCATATTAGTACTTTGTAATAGGGTTCATTATTGTCTATTTCAAGTATGCCATACCTACTCCCACTGCCTACCTGCTCTGTAAAAGGGTCTATTATTATTTTCTATTTTCAAATACACCATATTAGTACTGTGTAATAGGGTTCATTATTGTCTATTTTCAAATATACCTTTTTATTACTTTGTAGTAGGGTTCATTATTGTCTATTTTCAAGTAAGATAGGCGCTTAAGTTATTCGAAATTCACTGCAAATGTAACTTTGTAATCACGCAAGTTTGCAATCTTTTTATATAGGTTTACAAAGTTACTTATGCAGTAATAATTAAAAATAAGTATATCTTGAAAACGGGACTGAAATTCAGATATTTTTAAATTTTTCCTTGCTTTATACTCTAAACACTTACTGTGTGCAAAATTTGAAACTTGTAGGTCTGCTAGAAGTACCTTAGAATTTTGATGATCGGTGAGTGTGTCACTTACAGAATCAAGGAACTTTGACTTGTAATAGTTCATAAACTACTGGTTCAAATTAAATGTAATTTGGGCATATACCTGGTTTTACTATGTCCTCTTGGTCACTGAAAATTCAGACTTCTAGCTTTATCTGCAACGAAGTTACAGGGGGGTCGAAAGTGACACGAATGGGTTCGAGAAAAGGATGTTACGGTGTGCCTCTAGCTCGACTTGGCCCGGGGGCACTACCGTGCCCCCAGATATTGTGAAACAGTGGGAAAGCGGCGCGTTCCGGCGTCGTTAAAATTGTTATGGGCATAATCAATTAATAGATGTCACCGTGCTTTTATAAGTGGCTTTACTTTGACGTTTATTGCCAGGAATGTCAAATAAAGTGACCCTGGCCAAGGATATAATGTACTTCTAACCGATATGCGGCAACGGCAGCCAACATGCAACTTTCAAGGAACCAAAAGCTTAGTTTTCTATAAACCGCTGAATCCGAAAAATCTGTATGGTGCAACACGCAGCGTGCGATATGCACCGCCCGGCCTCCCACTGCTAAACATGCAGGAAAAACCAGCCTTTCCTTCTACTTCGTGGACTTTCGCAAAGTAACGACTGCTTCTATATAACATTTCAAAGTTCTGTCATATCTCACACACTCCAGTTCAACGGTTTCGTCCAAGGCTCCAGGACTACACTACTATGTTACGCCCAAAACAAGTTGGACGATAAGACAAGCCATTAACTGCGCCTCTGGCACATAAAAGGCAATTAAACATTATGTCGTTAATAACATAACAGGTGGTCGTAAAGTTTTATGCATTTTGGACCTCGACTGCGCCCGCCACCATGGAACGATCACGAAGGAAAGAAAAATAAGATTATATTTTTTCAAATTATGAATTCTAGACATTAACACCATCATCATCATTGTAAATCGATAGACGTCCACAGCTGGGCATAGCTCTCTTGTACACCGCCCCCGCTTGATGTGGTCGATCCACCGAAGTAGAGAGGGGTTTGCCGAGTGCACCGCTGCGCTTCCCATGCGCACATTGCCCATTAGGCAGGGCATATAGTCCAAAAACCCATTGACGCTGGGCTTCCAAGGTAACTAGAATGGAAACTGGGATGGAAGCGCAGTGTTGGCAGACTCTCCGCAAGGTAGACTTCTACTTATTCTTGAAGTGCCGCCTCCTACCAGAGGTTGGCAACCCTTAGGGATATCTGCACCTTGGACGCTGCTGCGGGGAAAAGGGATCGCGTAAACTCTTGCGCCTCGATGTTCTTGATGTTCTGCAAGGTGGACAGACGACATCAAGTCGTGGCGGCAAGACCGTGGCGTGTGCACAAGAGACCTATGCCCAGCAGTGGACATCCACCCGTCGATGACGATGATGATTAACTGTGACCGCCATTTTTTATGCTACCATAAAATGCATCAGCTTGCATCCTCGACGCGACGAGGTTAATTGTCGCCTTGAGATGACAAACGCGCAATTAAGCGTCGGCGTCGTGAAGATTCGTAATCAGGCGCAAGTTGCGCACGCGCCGGCCGCGGCCGGCAGCTGCCAGCCTCACTTCCTCTGATCTTTGACTCGACCAATCAAACGCATCTGCCGTCTTCGCGAGCCCTCGTCATGGCCTACCTCTCCAATTACTGCTGACCTCTCCTCATAGGCGAAGACCTGGCGGGAAATGGCGGGATGAATGTTATCTACTCATAACATATCAATAATGAAAAAATCATGGAAAAACGATTTTTTCCATTGCAATATTTTTTAAATTATTATGGGTTTTTGGAAAATAAGGGTTGTAGTCAAAGATTGGGCTGATTTTGTAAAATCTTGTTCGCGAATTTGCAGTATTGACAGGTATAGTTAATAGTAGCGCAATTTTGCTGTAGGTATTGACATGTACTTAGTCCGATATTGCATGTTTTAGACTGAACCTTCCACTTTATAAAACTGTAAATAGTTGAAACAATTTTGGCAAAAGTTATAGAGCAAACTATAGGTTATCATATCAATTACTATCTGTCATACTTAAGGGAATAGGGAAGTTAAAAGGAACTCATATAATACAAACGTTTTCTAGTTTATGTCAAGTACCTCCTTGAAATGTCCCGCTTGTTCTCGGATAATAACTAACCACTCCAAAGATGATATAGTACAACAAAAGCTCATCTTACACTGGTCAAGATACCTCACTAACAATGTTACTCATACGGTTAGATCAGATCTTAACGGTACTGTCTTAAGTTAGAAAGATCTAGCAAGTGGCCGCAAAGTTAAGTTTGTAAGGAAATATATTACTCAATCCAGTGTTGGCACGAGATTATGAATTGAAGTGGTTCGCGATCAACTAGCTGCTTCCGTCGCGTCAGATGTTTACATCCTCATACATTGTTGTATAAGTTTGTGAAACTCGACATTTTCAAGAGGTTAGGATGAACTGAGCCATAGATCTACTGCACCCGTTCATTGTCTGCTCTGCTGTTAAGAGATTGAATGGACTAGCCTGGAAGCACACGCATAAAATAGTTTCAATTTTATTTGAACTACTTGATACCCATAGATATGTTTGATACCAAATGTTACAAAATGTCATTCCTTCAAGCCTTTCTATTATATTGCTTTTTTATCATTTTTATTATTGGGTTGGTGGTAGAGTTTATCTTGACTGTTATGAAAACTATTCTGCTCCTTGCTCTTCTACAATTTGTTATAAATCTTTCTGAACGCAACTATAGAATAGAAGACAGAAGCATTGTAAGATGTCAAAGAATACCAACTGAACTGAATTGTCAAGCAACTAAAAATGTAAACATGTAATCCAAAATTAAAAGCTGTATGTATTTCCAAAGGTGAATAATGAATCACAATCAAAAAAATAGTATCATTGTAAATAATACGTTAGGCTTATCAAATGTCAACAGAAGTTATGAAGCTGAAAAATGTTCGCGAAGAACGCTCGTTCTCAGTTCTGGAGATGAAGAACGTATGGCTGTGGCGAGTTCTAGAGCAAGGTTGATGATGGATTTGGTCAAAAACCCCGATGACTCGTCCAGGGAATTTGGATCTTATTACCGTGGCAGAATAAGCGACAATAATCCTGTTCATTTTATGACATCTCACACCGGTATAATACCTGTTCCAAAACGAGTCGTACCAACCTATCCTTCTCTAGTGCAGAACTTACGCTGGGATCCCTCCGCGGAAACAAACTGTGAAGATTCTCACACAGAAATAACTGAGGAGCAAAAATTCCACTGCAGGTGCAACAAATGCAGAATGAAACGTTGCCAAGCTCGACAGTATCTTCAAGAAAACAGAGATTACGCTGTTAGGGATAATATGCCTCAAGAAAATACCAGAAGTTTCGCTTTCAGGGACAACATCATGAGGTTTACAGACAACAGCACCATGACACCGCAACTAACAGATGCATGCTGCGAAGCTTACAACCCTATAAATAGAACACCTAACACTTCAGACGTTTATATATCCACGTCGGATATGGATATCAGGGAGAGGATACAAAATCAAACGTCTTCGTGGTATCCTCCGCCTATTCTGAAGAAACGTGAATGCGATACATGTTGCTACCAAAGTTATGGCAATCAAAATAAAAGTTGTGTACCTGTGTATGATGAACTTGTAAGGGACACTAGGGACAATGATTATGAAAAACTTTTAATTTCCATTCCAAAGAGAAAATTTATCAACACACATTCTTGTCTACCTAATAGAGACAATTTTGTAGATAATGAGAATGGTAGAAAAAATCTGTATAATGAAGGAATTAGTGATTCTATAGCTGAGAACACCATTCCACAGTTTCTTGGATGCCCTATGCGTATGCAGCCGCCAATGAAAAGTCCAGTAAGGAAAGACTTCAGTCGCTTTCACAGTCCTATTAGACCCTCTACGAAAATTCAATGCAGACAGGCTACTGATAAATACGTTGGTGAAAGGGAACCCGGAATTCCTTTTGCTCATCGAAACTATTCTAAGTATCATTATGATTGTAAAGAGGCAGTTAAAAAGGTTAATTTTCGATACGATGATGAATGTACTAGGCACAGCCTAGTTGTGAGTTCGAGAATACCGAGGCCTACTCAAGCGAGTAGAGTTCTTTGTGATCGAACATCTTGTAAATTGCCAAAGAAATTGTTGACATCGGAGCGAGGTATCGATTCGTTTGTTGGTAGTAAGGGTATGAATATTAGAATTTGAACCATTTTATTCTTGTAAATAAGTTTTGTACTTTGCGAAATCTTTCTTTGTATGGTAATTATTACTTTGTTTCCGTATCTTGAGCTGAATTATGTATTTTAAAATGTTAAGGTAACAATTAATAATAAAATTCATTCAACATAACTATATTATTTTTGTTCCTAGCATCGCGTATGTTTTCGGAATTTAACCAGGGTAGATCTATTCTGGTGGTAAGTCACAATGCAATCTAAGATGAAGCGCGCTAGCCGTAAAAGGGGTATGGCAGTTTAATTAAACCCATACCTATAATCAGTTTCTCTACGTGGCATCGTAAGAGTCCGCCAAATCCCTTGACGGCACGCCGTACTGTGCCACCAAGGGATAATCAGTCATAGCCAAATCTTCCTACCAGACCAGTCCTGACAAAATTTAGCTAAGAATCGTACCCGGGACCTCTTACTTATAAGATCGCTCGCCGCTGCGTCAGGGAGTTACCATATTTTACATGGTTTTCGTTGCATATGCACCACCTAGACACCTAGGGCGTAGGAATGCATCACTGCTGTTCATGAATCACAGTAGCATATGCAAGGCAGAGCAAGTTGAGCGAGGGCAAGGGTCAACAGCTGCGGAGAAAGCGCCTTGATTGGATAATCTGGACGCAATTGCTGCGCGGACGCCGCCGGGGTACCCAACATTTTCGAAATTATATTTTTATTTTGTTCTGTCCCGAAACTCAGTTGTAGGAAACTAGCTGATGCCGGCAACTTCATCCACGTGGATGTAGGTTTTTAAAAATTCCGCGGGTTTTGCGGGATGAAAAGTGGCCTATGCCACTCACATGTCTTTATTTCAACTGTTTTTGATAAATAAAATACGTCATTAGATTCGTTTTGATAATGTATAACCTATGTATAATGTCAACAAAAATATCACAAGAGTATACAATAATCATACCTACTTAATAATTTGACGGCGCGAGTGTCACTGGATAAGTACATAAAAATCTTAAAAATCAAAATGGTGGATTGTATGCGCTTTAATGTGTGGGCTGAAAAAGATGCACTGCACACTCCAGTCGGGGGTTTTTTTGAAAACTTTTTAAATTACTTGTTTGTTTGCGAATTGTACCGAAGTGTTGCACCCCTGGCTGGGAGGGCTGGCACGCGTCTGCGTTGCAATCTGCAAGTCGGTTAACTTTGTTATTTATACTGCTCTCATTGTTTTTCATTGGACATGACCCGGGTTCAACTGTTACTGCATTAAGTATGCATTACCATCCAATCGTTCTTGCAATTCTCGTTTGATCTGTTGCAATCCAGAACGCTTTATCTACTAATAGATTTGCGGTTGACTGCGAAGTGCGAACCATAGCTGATATTAAAGAAAAGATTTTTCGCAGTAACGTTTGAAATACTGTTTGCTATGTAGGTAACTGTTAATATGTGTTGCAACTTGGATCAACAAAAAAAAGACAAATTCATTCATTATTCAAACTTGATATTTAAATAAATATACAGAAGTTATAGATGGATCTGTTTACGATGGAGTTCATTGATTCAAGAAAAATTACCAGGCCAAAGTCAACAAGTCAGCAACTGTGCATTGAGAATGGATTTTTGGAAATTAGTATCACTGATTGAGAAAATAAGGAAAACTGAACGCTATAAGGGTGATGGAAATATGAACTCTCCAACTCTGAAAATCTACCCATAAAGTAAATGGTTCAACTATTTTAGCTATCTTCCCCATAATTAGCCTGCATACATCTGCACATTTAACAAAAAACACTAATGTTCCGGTTCCAAAACCATACCAATAATAATCATAATATCACTAGTAGTCCCCAAACAAATGTCCGTAAACTAAATTAACCGAGGTGTAAATGAAGATGATACAATAAAGATAGCTGACGACCATCAGTCATAGAAACGACCTATCAGTTTACCCGATCGCATGCTTTTTTGTGCAGCCGTTCTACGTTTTGTTTAGAATTGATATTTTATAGGGTGCCCATCATTTTATAGTCGGATTTTACGATGATGTATTTTTAACATGGCTTAAAAAGAAGTATGGTCTCAGTTCGACGTGATTTTTGAAGTTGTTACTCTAATAAAAGGCCATTAAAACCAATCCTATTTCAATGTTTCCTTTTTAATTTAAAAGAATATACCTACCTACTTATCTACCGTTAAGTTGGTTTCATTTAAAATGTTTATTATAGTTCTATTTAAGTATATGGAAACTCTTCAGTGGACACCCCCTTAATCAATTTAAATCGGACGGACTGGACGTGGGTTTGACTATCAGATTGTACCTACATTAGTCGCCATTAGTGATATTAGTTAAGGAATTGGGACTGTAAAAAAATCAATCTTCTAAGTTATAAAATTTACCTGTGCCGCATAATTCGACACTTGCAAATAAATCAAAAATAACAGTAGACACTTCACGTTGACCTCTAGAATCATTTTTAGAAAGAAACAAGGTCTCATATCACAAGGAAAAGGAAAATCCGAGAAACCTTAATTTGTAGTTTTATAGATCACATCGAAGTTATATTATCACAGATTTGTTTCGTATAAATCGAATTATTGTGTTATATTCAGCCGTTCTGAGTTTTATTTTGGGTTTATAGAGTCCCTATCGTTTTATGGTCAAATTTTACGATTGTCAACTAATGCAGATGATGTTTTATGAGGATTTTAATTTATGTCTGGAGTGTTATTTCGAATCTTAGGATAGAATATTTATTTTAATTGGGAGTTTGGTTTTAGTAGGTAGGTACAGGTAGTACCTAGGTACAATGTTACATTATGTATACCCATGGGGATAGGTATCAACTTATTAAGAAGTGATTAAAAATATCTATGAAGATTTTTCCTTTAATGTAAATTGCTGACTGTCTGCTGAACTTTCTGAAAGTACTCCCAAACGAAAATTTTATAAGATTCAAAATCAAAATTATACTGTGTCTCTACCACCTGCTTGGACTGCAGATTCTTTTGAACTCATAAAAACTAAACAGTTACAATAAGTACCATGTAATAGAATAGAATAGAATAGAATAGATTTTTATTCAAATAAACTTTTACAAGTGCTTTGCGGTTTACTGACGATAGTTGAACGTGACAACAAAGGCCGATTGTGCTTCTTTGTCGCTCGTTCCGCGCTCTCGCTTGCACTTCAAGCCTTACATGGAACGCCTCAGAGCGAGGTAACGCCGCATGAGTCATGTTTTTTTCGTGCGTGCAGCCGGCTCTATCGAATTATAAGACGTTGTCACGTCAAAAAAAGTTGTGAGAGCAAATAAATAAAGCTATTTTGTATTTTATTATACCTACAATTACACAGATGCAGTAGAAGCTCAGGATACAAGAACTGCATATGTATCCTACTGGCTAAATAGTGGGATCCTAACGTTTTCCGTCAAGCGTGGCCGCCCCTGCCATTGATCATTGCACACTCCTCCATCGGACACGCCGTTACGTGTTTGTTGCTTTGATAACTTCATTATTATGATCAAACTAGCCGATGCCCGCGACTTCGCCCGCGTGGATTTAGGTTTTTGAAATCCCGTGGGAACTCTTTGATTTTCCGGGATAAAAAGTAGCCTATGTGCTAATCCAGGATATTATCTATCTCCATTCCAAATTTCAGCCAAATCCGTCCAGTAGTTTTTGCGTGAAGGAGTAACAAACATACACACACACACACACACACACACACACACACACACACACACACACACACACACACACACACACACACACACACACACACACACACACACACACACACACACACACACACACACACACACACACACACACACACACACACACACACACACACACACACACACAAACTTTCGCCTTTATAATATTAGTGTGATTATAATTGATTTTAGAAGACAGCGGTGTTAATTCGGCTGTACCTAAAGATATTGGAGAGAATTAAGTAGGTACTTACTTTATTCTTTACTAGCTGATGCCCGTGGCTTCGTTCCCGTGGTTACAGGTTTTTAAAAATCCCGTGGGAACTCATTGGGATAAAAAGTAACGTGTGTCAATCCAGGGTATAATCTATCTCCATTCCAAATTTCAGCCAAATCTTTCCAGTAGGTTTTTGCGTGAAAGAGTAAAAAACATCCATACATACGAGTACATACATACAAACTTTCGCGTTTATAATATTACTTAGTAGGATTTTTGCGTTTCACATTGTAGGTATCTCCTTACAACATTGTAGGTAGGTACTTAGCAAAAGGGCAGTGTAGAGTCCAAAATACATCTCTTGAGGATTCTCCAGAGTGGGTCACCACTGGCACACTACCGAGCACGGGTCTCCTCTCAGAATGAGAAGAGTTTGGTTATAGTCTACCATTACACACCTTTGAGAACGTTACAAAGAACTCCTAGGCATGCAGGTTCGCTCACGATGTTTCACTTCACCGTTAAAGCAAGTGACAGGTCCTTATTGCTTAATTTTTTTTAGATTTATTTGGTGGCCTGTGGTCGTGGTAGTTACCCATTGCTTGCCTTTTCCTGCAGGTTTGTGTGTGTGTTAGAGGGGCAGGGCGAGCGATAATTTTATAGTTACATACCTATTGCATGCTGCGAGTAGCCTGTAGGTACCTACCTAACTACCTACCAAATAGATTTGTCTGTTTTAGCGGAATCGAACCCCCGACCTTCCAAATAGGAGGTCAACGTCTTAAGCCCTAGGCTATCACCGCTTTTCTATCAATTAACGAGAGGTGTAATTTTAATTACAAGAGGTGTAATGAACATCGCTAATTTCCTACCTACTCTCGGAATTGGGAATATCCGGAAGCGTAGGCGTGAGCATGTAACATGTAAAGTAACAATTACAATAATTGTTATAATTACTCTTGCACCGCAACGCCCGCAGCACTATTCATCATGATAACACTTCAGTTATCCTAATCACAATTGAATGAACATCTTGGTATTTTGTTGGTGTTATTAGGTAAGTAGGTACATACCTACTTATTAGTTTAACGAACATTAAGTCATAGGCACTTCTCAGCACAGTGATGTCTTGTTTTACCTTGTTGAGGTTTTGAGTTTGATACTTTATTTATAACTTCACCTGATGATAAGTGAAGATGGCAGGCGGTCTAAATCGAAAGGGTTATAGCATAACTTTGATCGGTTTTGTCGTACCTACATCATCCAGCAACGTACCGCAACGCTTGGCGTTACACCAAACTTTAAATTAAGAACTTGTAGTTTGGTAATGGCAGATCTGAGGCTAAATCTTAAGAGCGTACCTACTTTGATTTTGCTCAGATTTAAGCTTCAGTTAAAAAAACTGATTGTAGAATTACTAGTTAATAGAGCCTCAATAGCTCAACCCGTAAAGGAGTGGACTGAAAACCGAAAGGTCGACGCCGACGACGCGACGGTTCAAACCCCGCCCGTTGCACCATTGTCGTACCTACTCCTAGCACAAGCCTGACGCTTAGTTGGAGAGGAAAGGGGAATATTAGTCATTTAACATGGCTAATATTCTTTAAAAAAAAAGATTTTGTAAGCGATATAACTCTGTCTCGTTTTAACGGTGTCTTAAATCTAAGCAAAGTCAAAGTGTATATATTTCAACCTAACATCAACCCAAATACCTATCTGTATTCTCTACAAAGTTCATCAACCTTTTCAAATAGAGCAACAAACAAACTGTACCTACACAAACAGGAACTCACGACCCGCTCGATCAAAAGTCGACATCTGAACCGCGGCGCCCGCGCCGAAGGAATCCACGCAGCTCTGATAAGATGGAGCATATCCGAGGCGATCGAGATCTGATGCTTTTGATGGCCTGTGACCGTTAGATACCTATTTCGGCCTACCGAAGTATCTAACGTACATAAGTAATACTTGAGATGGTTCAAGCCACAGGGCCAAGCTACAATAATTTGCTTGAAAAGCAAGCAAAATGAAAATTTTACAGACCAAATGTATAGATATTATAATACCTAAGTATAAGTAGGTACCACAGAACACCTACTTAACACAGGTAATATCAAGTAATTAAAAAAGGATGTGATAGGCTTTATAAAGCCTAGGTATAGCCTCTTGAATAGAAGACGTCGGCGGGTTCTTTCTACACGCAGTCTAAAAACATTGTGAGGAAATCTATAAGTCTGAGAGTTCTCCGTAGTGTTTTCAAAGGTGTGTAAGGTCTGCCAATCCGCTCTGGACCAGTGTGGCAGACTATGGCCTAAACCGTTTTCATTTTAAGAACAGACCCGTGCTCATTAGTGAGCCGGCGACGGGCTGATTAACTGGAAGATTAACGCTGTATTGCGTGAAACAAAGCCTTTAGTTAAAGGACTTATTTAACTAATATATCTTTTATATTTATTTATTTAATAAGGAATATTTACAATCATAGCCAATATACATACTTATTTTACATAAACAACATACTTACGGACTATAACGTACACTGATATGTATATCTATACTAATAAATAAAATTGGAGTGTCTGTCTGTAATTTCGAAATAACTACCGCATATTAAGGTCATTTGGTTATTTGAACGATACTATAACTGAATCACACGTTTTTAAAATTTTTGTCTGTCTGTCTGTCTGTCTGTCTGTCTGTTTGAAAAGGCTAATCTTGGGAACGGCTGAACCGATTTTGACGGGATTTTCACAGACAAGTAGAGAATTGACCAGGGAGTAACATAGGCTACTTTTTTAACCGACTTTCAAAAAGGGAGTTGTGTTTTTCTACCTATGTACACCGAAATCTCCGAGATTTCTGAACCGATTTACGTCATTTCTTTTTTAATCGATAGAGGAACTTTGCGACATTGTTTCATAAAAAGTTTGGAGTCCAACTCCTCAATCCTGATGCTGCAGGGGATCTGACCAATCCACGCGGGCGAAGCTGCGGGCATCAGCTAGTCAATAATAAATGTACACAACGTTTACAATTATTGCGCCAAGTAAGTAGGTAAACTTAATATTATGGTGATTAGCTTAATACGAAGAGAATCAACATAAGTAAGTTATAGGCTCGTTATCATCGGGACGGGTGCAAGTCTAATGATTTTGTTATTATTTGTCGGAGATCATCAAAAGACGTCAACATTCTGACGGATCAAGCCTCTTTGAGCCCGCCGCGCCAGGGGTACCCAACCTGTGCCGCATTTACATATAAATAACTTTAGATATATTATGTACTAACCTTGACCAAATAGGTCTGGTCTGGTGGGAGGCTTCCGCCGTGGCTAGTTAAAACCCTACTGGCCATGCCGCCAGCATTTTGGCGTTCCGGTACGATGCCGCGTAGAAACTGGTCAGGGGTACCTAACCCCTTCCAAGTTAGCTCGCTTCCATCTTAGACTGCACCACCACTTACCAGGTAAGGGCTAACTTGTATCGGAAAAAACTATAGGTAGTTGATGCTTGCGCATTTGAATGATTTTTTGATTTTTGGTTAATTTGAAGTAAATCTTCTTTGGGCGCGACTTGAGAGTATGTAACTCAGATCTTTTTTCGAACGGAAATAATGTTTGCGTTACTTTAAATACTGACGAAAGTAACGATTGCGTTACTTTCGTTATTTAGGGGTTATGTAAATAAAGTCATAAAACATATAGGTTTAAACCCTGGAAACAGTAGGTACATTCCTTTTTTAGGGAGTCTCTTTTTTTAGGGAGTTGTATAATAAACAGCAATCATGTCATGTCATGATGGATACATAGTACATACCTAAGATGTCCTAGGTCGATTCAAGCCACTTTGTCATTAACCTAGAAAATATTTTGAGTAATTAGTTGAGTTGTGAACTCCTGAGTCCTGGTCAATACGTCAGCTCGTGACGCGGTTCCGGCTGCAATCAATCTGCTTGTCAGCGATACAGATATATCGTTAGCGTGCCTCTAAGCGTGTAAGCCGCTACATCGCTAAACAAACAACTATTGCCTTTAGTAAGTATCGCTTTAACCGATTTCTTCAACCCTCCGATCTTGTCTAGCAGGAGCAAATTCGCTGCGAATCGTTTTGCACTTTTCGCTTTACCTTTTGTTTGCAGGCTGCAACCAATGTCCCTCCCCAATTACTTTTATAATAAATTGCAAAAGTTCATATCTGTTGTGTCTAAACAAAAATAAGTTAATAAAAGTAAATTGCCGAATTGCAGTGCCTTTAACATTTTTGCGGAATCGAGAGTAAACAATCGTACCATTTACCGTTTTAGCATTTGCAAGTTTTCAAAGTGTATAGTGTAGATTTATCTTATATATAGTTTTGTATATGCCTCTCGTAAAAGAAAATCTTATAGGTACCTAAGAAACTTTACTATTTTTGACCTTCTCCCAAAGATCATGCGAGGGAGAAGACTCATTATTCTACTCATCGTTACATCTGCTTATCGCTATATGTTGTAAAAATTCTACGTTGTTCATCTTTTCTTGTTCCAGTTGATTTTTACCATTCATTTCATAAAAATAACATTTCTTTGTTTCCTCGTAGAGATAAATCCTAATGGATATGCGAATCGGATAGTGCCGGACTCCTATGGGCTGAAACCCCTCCTTTTTGCAAGCAGTAATGTTCCCGCCTTATTGGCCTACCATTACTGACAAAATCTGTCTCATCTTCTTTCTTCTCTTTTATACTTCTCCTTTCTTTTCACTATACCATCCATAACTTATTCTTTTCTTATATTAACTTCCACCTTCCACTTCCTTTTGTCCTTCAGCATTATTACCACCCCAAACTCTCCTCCCAGTTCATCCACGACTTTCTTCTTCCTTAAACTGAGGCAACAGAACAATATTGTATGTGCTGCATCGTCTATTGATTTTATGCAGTAGGTAAGTAGGTAGGTACATGCATTTATTGCTGTCTCTTTTTTTAGTGCTCTCTGTGTACCATTGATTTTGAAAGAGCCACCCCTACTGTGTACTTACTGCATAAAACACCCCATGTCCTGTGAAATACTGTGACATCCGGAACGCCAATTTTCTGCGTTTCTTGGATACCTAGCTCTTTGTATTAATCAGCCTATATGCGTCCATCGCCCATTTGTGGACTGGTCCCATTCCTCTTACCATTTAACAAATCATCAAAAAATTATCTACCATTTCATTTTATGACCGAATGAGCATTAAAACTTATAGGTACATGGTTTTGCAATATCCACGGCGACTTAAGGGTCTGTCGACGCTATCACACGTCCATCCGCGTTAGTATCATTTCGCATTATCGACGCATCTCTGAAAAACGCCTAAACATTTTGATGTCTTTTTCATTTTGTCCACCCCCTCCCTACCCCTTTGCTGCTGTCACACAATTGGTTTTGCCTGAACCCGATCAAGACGCCGCCGTCTTTGATCTTACCGCCCAAAGGTATTCAAATCGAAGGAATCAAAGCTCTATTTACTAGGTTTAAAGTAGCTTTTTGAAAGGAAGTCAGTTGTCGAAGGCATTTAATATCTTTATTAATGTGGCCAAGCTCTGATGATCGATGATAACTAATTATTAGAAACATTTCGTTGACCGTGCGATCCTTCTATAGATGGTTGTCGTACAATTTTGTACTCTATCATGTTTGATATAAGGTGGTTTAGAAGTAAAGGGAGATTAGCGAAAGATAATCGTCAGTTATTGTGTTTGGTTATCGTTGAAATGGTACCTGCAGCAGAGCTAACAAAGATTAGAGGAGGTTTTTTTAAAAACTACTTTTTATAATTTTTTAATAAATATTTATGTTTTTTGCTCTTTGAGTGTTTAGAAGGCTTACGGATTGTTGCGTTAATCTTCGGAGATTTATTTTTAACAAAATTGCTTATTTTTATTAAAATAACAAACAAAGTGGGGAAAGTGACCGTTTTTCTAAGACTTTCGATTTATTTTTAATGCAGATAGATTTTTTCACCACTTTTACAAAAATTAAGATTGGGAAGTTATGGAAGAATGGAAATTTCTTTGAAATGGTAAACCTTGTAGGAAACCAACTAGGTATGATCAGCATCATCTTGCGATGCTACAATACCGGATTTTTGGAGCGAGCTGCGAGTCAAATCCACGCTCTTTTATAATTATTATTTACGTAATCTTCGGTATGCTTTTTTCAAGAGCATAATTATTATTATCAATAGATATTTTAAACTAGTGTTTAAATCCGTAGTTGGATAAGAATACAGTACTGTTAGTAAAGGATACATATTCATGGAGATAAGCATGGTGTAAGAGGCATCAGGCAGGTTACGTAGGTACTTACCTGCTATCTATCTTTGGATGATAGTCACGTCTATCGAGGATACTGGTATCTATGGATTAGATGAATCGATCGATAGCTGTGTCGGTCCGCAGCAATCTAATTGTAAAACAATGGCGCGATCTTAATGGACCGCATTTGTTTATTTTGTTCGCCGAGATCATTATCATAATGGGTACAGTTAGAACTCTTAGAGCTTCCAATTAAGTTGGCTAGGTACAACTTTAGCAATATCTAAGATACATGCTCGTACTTAAGTATAAAAGTAGAGTAAAAGCTTATCAACTTAATAAAAAATTACACACTAATTTATACCTACATTAAAAATAGATGGCATGTGTTGCCGTGTACTAGTGTGTTTTCAGGGTTACGTATTTTCAGAGAAAAGGAAGTATTAGGTATAGGATCACTTCGTTGTCTGTCTGTTTGTCTGTAGTGTCTGTCAAGACCCGTCAAGGGAATCAAAACCTATAGGGTATGTACTTCCCGTTGACCTAGAATCATGAAATTTGGTAGGTGGGAAAACCTTGAATTTGTGGTTAAGTAGATACATCACAAAAAAAAATGAATTTTTGGACAAATGTATTTTGACAAGCATGACAGACGGATAGACGGGCAGACAGACAGACAACGAAGTGATCCTACGAGGGTTGCTTTTTCCCTTTTGAGGTACGGAACCCTAAAAACTTTATGAATGGAAAGCATTTGAATGTCGGCGCCGTCAAAATGTTCAACAACACGTACAGATTTACATAACAAGTTCAATTAAGCTCGTTCGTCTTTCAATTGAGAGCGCAAAGTGCGCAAAGCAATGTGCGCGAAAGACTGTGAGCCGGGTTGAAAGGGGCCTTGTGTGGGGCGTCGGGTTTCGCGCGCGGGGCTAGGGTTTCAGCGGAGGTGCCAAGTGGGTAACCCTATACGGGGTTATTTGAGAGATGACCTTATACAGGTCACTGATGACGCTGGGCTTGGTAGCTTTCACTTGGATTTGATTCATTTCATTTGGGCTAGGACGTCAAATTAATTATTAATTGAGGAACCTTGACCTTTTGACAGTTTTTGTATTGCAAAGCTGGCAAAACCTAAATAATAAATGCTTACATTGAAAGAAACCTACTTTTGCAAATTTATTATGAAAAAGAGATAATTTATAAAAACTGAAAACTAGTACGATACATCCGACTCTTCCCTACCTACAACAAAATATACCATATCAAATAATATGATCCTTTCACACACGTGTAATTAAAACCAATAAATACTTAATCCTAGTGTCATACACAAAGCCATTTGTTTGCTTTGCCCTTTACTTGGGATTAGTTACTTGCGAGCAGTGGTCTACCACAACACACAAGTAGGTACACTACCTAGCGACTAGACGCAATACTGCGGTCGCTTATGTACACATCACATGCTTACATATTATAATATTTAGATACTAGCGAGTAGCGTACAAGCCGTGATAGCCTAGTGGTTAAGACGTCCGCCTTCTATTCGCGAGGTCGGTGATACGATCCTGGGCACGCACCTCTAACGTTTTGACGCTTACCTATTGCGTTTCGTATACTTACCTACATATCTATTATGTAACGCTCAAAGACCGAAAACGCTCATTGAGCGAAAACAGTTCACATCTCATTGTGGCAATGAAAAAAGGCCACGACGCGATCTGAGCACTAAAGGGAGCAGAGAGAGCATTAGAACGAAATCTGAGCACCCCAATTCCACCCAGTCTTGTCTGTCATAATTATGGAGTATTTTTGTAAATCGCGAAGCCAGAAGCTCGCGATAGAGATCCTGAATGAAGGGACGACGGAGTGTCTTTTGGCGTAGCCCATTCACAAACTTGATGTGCGAAAAAAGGAGAAAGAAAGTAAGGGAAGGGAAGAAGGGGATGAGTGAGATGATGATGATCAAAGATCAAGTTTTTAAATAGGCTACGCCAAAAGACTCACTCTGTCGCCCTTCATTCAGCTTACCTACTCGACTATTCAATAAAATAACCACTACCACCATGCAATAAGAAGTCTAGGGAAACATAGATATAAAAAACCTAGACATGCTACAGGACAGTCTAAACAGCGGGCGGCGCGATGCCAAAAAGAACAAAAAGCCCCGTGCGAGGCTATTGTCTATTCACCATCGTACAGAAATCGCGAAAAAGATCGATATCGCGTTACGAAGGTATAAGGTGTCAAACAAGCCGAAACTCTTTACAAGTTTGAACGTTGAACACATTCGCAAATCGCTGAGAAAACAGAACAGGTGGGAACGGGTGAAACATATTTTTTTTTGTAAAAAACAACACTAATGTTACAATGTGGTTCTCAACAAAGGCTCTATTAGCCCTTATGCGGGCGACATATAGTGTTGCACTCGCAAAAAACAACATCTATCAATCACCATTCTGTATCGCCAACAAGATAATCGAGTTTTGCCTCCATTAATCAAAAACGTATCGATTCCCATACGTCGGGGCTAGGCTATTTATTTTTTAATAATATGACAGGTAAAATGCTCGGCATTTAGTGTTCGGCGTTATCTTTTTTCTAAACCATCTTGGGGTTAAGCCTTACGAAAATTACATACGTCTCTACTCGTTTAAACTTACGATTTGAAATCGAGTGTTGGAATCGATATTTGAAGGTAAAATTGATTATGTTGTTTAATATCTTTTGTGGCGGCACGACTCAATTAGAGAGGCGGCATGTTCCGGCGCAACATCTCGATGTCTCGATTCGGGGCCCGATTTATTAATTAATCGATATACAAACAACGGCCGTCATCGGACCGATAATGTTTGAGATAGATCAAGTACTATGCCGTCGGTAGATATGGGACTTAAAACCTATTAAGTCATACAATGGGTGTTTTTTGCCCTAGGTTCAGTTATTGGGTAAGATTTAATAGCGTTCATACACGGGTTACGCAACAAAATATGTCAATTGCTGTCACAAAGTGCTTATAATATAATTATTATCAGTAATTAATATTACGGGCTACGCCGCCGGTGGCACTTTTGTAATCCTTACCTATGTAGATACATAACTGATTAGTTGTTTGTTTGTATTCTAATTACATCAGTAGGTACATATTGGCCCAATGCGTTTGGCGAGTGCCGGCCAATTGCTTGTGCTTGTTGCTCGCCAATTGCGCCAAGATCATTGATGTTTCTATGAAAACTGAAAGCTAAAACAGGGATCAGGCTACCGTTTGCCGCACACATAAGTGGAACTTTACACATTGGCCGAGTCCGTTGAACTAATGTGGTACTAGGCTCTTATTTATTACGCGCATATTCACACTTTAGAGATAGTAACACTTGACTCGCTCCAGCAATGCGCGGGGTTGCAATTGCTTGTATAGTATGGTATATTATTGTAAATTGAACAGTTGAAAAGAGCAACCGCCAAGTTTCTTGCTGATTCTTCTCGGTAAGAACGGCATTCCGAACCAGTGGTAAGTTATTTTGACGATTCAAAAGCACTTGTAAAAGTGATTATTTGAATAAAAATCTTTCTATAGGTAGGTAAGTAGCAAATAAACGAGTATTTCTAAACAAACCAAAAACTCCAAATAATTACATATTATTATTTGGAGCATTTAGAGCCGCTCTGTGAATTAACTATCTTGTACAATTCATTTACTTTATTTTTAAAATTCAAAAGTTAGAAAAGGCTTAGAAAGCTTCTCGAAAGAACTGCATAGTAAAATACCCGATTTTAAAAATACGAATTATTTAATTTTGATTAATTTTGAACGTAGCTAAAGTAATTCACAGCAAAATAATAAAAAATAAAGTGCCTATATTGTAAACGGTTTTCTTAATAGCGTTAATGTTTAACCCTTCAAAAATGTTCAATGGGGCCAAAGCGATTGAAAAGTATTAAATTTATATTTTGTAAGAGATTTTTAGAAAAGATTAATTTTTCTAACAAAAGGCTTGTTCACAAAACATCGTTTTAGAAGGCATTTTCTATGAACACATCCTATCCTTCTTAAGGCGATGGTAGTACACTTATGTTGCTTTATGGTAACTTTTTTAAATCAGATTACCCAGAAAGGTTGTTAAATAGTGCGGAAGATTGTAGAGGAGCATGGTTGCCATTTAGGTTCTTTTTGAACCTGCCACAATCACGACCACATCACAGGGGCAATAATGCATCTGGGCATAAAATTGTATGAAAATTTTCACTATCACAATTTATGCACAGTTTTCCAGTTGTCCATTCACACACGAAAACCTACAGTGTGACGACTTATCGTAATTATTATCTTTCACTTATTGGCTGAAATACCTCGTTGTAGCAAAAATAACATGATTAAATTCAGTCAGTCCTATTAGAATTTAATTGTAGATTTTATAGCAATGATTGAAGAAACTTTTTGCCATTGTAGTTGTGGTGTCAGGCGCGGTCCGTCTGAATTGACACTAGCGCTGCAAAATGTGTCAAGTGTAAGCTTTTGCAGAGAGAATCATTTTGCAATCTTTTGCAATATCATTTTGATTGGTATCAGATTGATTACCACTTCATTAGAATATTATTAAGAACTTCCTCCTATTTAGTGTTGAACTTTGTTCGGAAAGATTATTATTTATTATTAGCTATCTGTACCTTTATAGCTCTTATCGGATTTTGATGGTGGAGTCTACATCTGAAAAAATCTTAGCTCCGAAAAATCTGAGCTTATTTGAACCGAGACAATGATGATGATGTAAAACATTAAACTTCGGCCTATACGTATAATTCATTATAGTCAAATTATATCAAAACCGTGGTCACCCTGGAACACTCAATTCTCGCCAGTCCGCGCGACTGCTTCCTTTAGCATTTATTAAACATATCTTATAGCAAATAATAAATCTTATCGCAACTCCTTTATAGCCTCTTAACCCTTTTGATTATGGTTCAAAATTATCCCGCAAACCTTCAGTTTTAGGGATCCGTTGCAGTTTTGAGGATCTTGTTTTTCACAAAACGTACTGAAAAATGGTAGGTACTTATTAATGAAATGAAATGAAAATTTGTCAAAAGTAAGTCGTTTCACGGATATCGTCTCAGAGTATAAGGATTTATCCATAGTCTACCACGCTGTATACGAGTGCGGATTGGTAGACTTTACTCACCTTTGAGAACATTATGAAGAACCCTCTGGCATGCAGGTTTGCTCGCGATGTTTTCCTTTACTGTTCATTGTCTCATCGTCAAATCGTGTCAAATCTTTATCTCTATTTAATCGTAAAAAAATTCAATCTAAGTTGTAAGTTGCAATATGCAGGTTTGCGCAGGTCATTTTTTTTATCTTGAGGGAAATTCGCCATGGATACCACTGGCCACGGGGAGCACAGTGGTTATGTACGACTAAAAACCTCACGAATTTCCATCCTACCGCTGACGACACAAGGGACCAAAGACTAACTGAAGATTGATATACACAACCCCGGTTGAAATTTATTTTTGTAGGTGCAATGCGCAGTCATAACGGAACCTCCATCTTATATCTACAGTTCCTCTTGACCAGATTTTTTGCGTGTCTTGGCTGGATGCGCGAACGCAGATGTGTTACGTCTTTGTTGTATAATTTGCGTTTTCCGATTTACTGAGCGCGTCGAGAGGGATTAGGGCCCCCGAGTGCCCGCAGTAGGAAAGGGTTAAGTTTTATTAGATTACCCGTAACCTGGTATTAAGTGCAGTGAGATTACTTGCATACTTTAACGTCTCATTGCGCCGAACTAAGTTGCAAGTAGGTATGTAACCTCAATTTAAATTTTTTTCATTACATGTCGTTCTTTTTGGGTTACGTTGCTTTAATTGCCTTGGGTCAAGGGTTAAGGAACTATCGGATTACGCATAACTTGATGTAAAACGTTGCAAGTAGGTATGTGCACTAAATAAGAAGTATTTTTGCACGACGGCCCGAAAAAGGAGGGGTGTGTCTAATGTTTTCAGGGTTCAACTGGTTTATAAGGGGTCCCGAGTGCCCGCGGTAGGAGAGGGTTAAGTTTTATTAGATTACCCGTAACCTGGTATTAAATGCACCGCGATTACTTGCATACTTTAACGTCTCATTGCGCTGAACTTGTGATGGAAAGTTGCAAGTATGCGACCTCAATTTAATTTCATTCCGTGTAGTTCTTTTTGGGTTACGTTGCTTTAATTGCCTTGGGTCGAAGGGTTAAGGAACTATCGGATTACGCATAACTTGATGTAAAACGTTGCAAGTAGGTATGTGCACTAAATAAGAAGTATTTTTGCATGACTGCCCGAAAAAGGAGGGGTGTGTCTAATGTTTTCAGGGTTCAACTGGTTTATAAGGGGTCCCGAGTGCCCGCGGTAGGAGAGGGTTAAGTTTTATTAGATTACCCGTAACCTGGTATTAAGTGCGCCGCGATTACTTGCGTACTTTAACGTTTAATTGCGCTGAACTTGTGATGGAAAGTTGAAAGTATGCGACCTCAATTTAATTTGCTTTTCTTTCATTCCGTGTCCTTCTTTTTAGGTTACGGGGCTTTAAGTGCCCGCGGTTAGAAGGGTTAAGATGGGTTCAAAAAGAAGTGTAGCTAATATTTTCAGGGTTTATGTATGTATGTGAGTTTCTTTATTCAACTATAACTTCTAAATGCCTGAACAGACTTGGATGTATAGGTGTTAGAATCTTTACGTCAAAAAAAAAAACAATATGGAGGCTGTATGGCACCATTTTCAAATGTGAAATTTTTTACTGTTGCTTTTTAGTTCGTTTTTGGCAGAGCAGTCATGTTTTTTTTTAAATAACAACTGGTTTTGCAACTTCAACTTGTTTTGTGACAACTTTTTGGTCTCCATTCCATAACGAAGGCAAAATAAGAAGTCGTAAGTAAGTATGTATCATAAAATTAATAAGTACATAATTTACTTGCAAGTCACAATGCTTGCATGTTTATGTTTATACTTATTTATTTGAAAGCTGAAATGATATACGCATATAAATCAAACCATTTAAATACAACTCACAAGACCTCAAAGAAAGAAACAAAGAAATCTTCACATCCGCATTACCGACTATCAACTATTTATTTCTCGATTTAAAACGTCTAATAACACAAAAACTTATTTCAATTAAATTTAAACTCTAAATGAAACACCATAAGGTTTTATTTTAATAGTTTGACGTGAGTAGGGTAAAGGGTACAATTATAGGGTATATTGTCATCGCCGCGTTAACCCTCTCGGTGCTCATCCTTGATTTACAGCCGGCAATTATTCTCGCGGGTACAAAACGACCCGTGACTGAGGAACATGTGTTTATGTGTCGTGTGTTTAGACATGCCTCGGTCGTAGTGTGATTCTCTAATTTTTATAATCATGTGTGGAGAATTGGAAATGTTTATTTATACGACGCCGCCTTTACGACCTTCAGAGTTCTGATCTTTTGTTGGAAATACTGACGTACTTATATTTACATACTATACATACATAGTCCATAGTTCCATACTAATATTATTACTATGAAAGTAGGTCTGTATGTCCTTTCCGAAATGTGTCAATATCTTTGTGCTAACCTTAAACGCATTCTGACCTATTTACGCCGAGGTGAAAACTGAAAAAAAAAAACTGATTTTTTAAAATAATATAACTACCAAAGTAAATATTACATACCCTACATGTATTAAAGATATAAAAACAGAAATTACTTAAAGAATATTATATTTTATTAATATTTCTCACTCAGTAATCAGAATAAATATGATTGCCGTAAGTATTAAGCATTACATTATATTCTATTCAGAAGATTTTTTGTACGTGTACTTAAACTCTTTTTTTATAATAAGTAGAAGTACACGAATCATATCTCCTTGATCCCATTTATTAAGAAATATAATCGCCTTAATATGATATAGGTAGGGTTGATAAAAAAATTCTATTGCAAAATATTCAATAATGTCAATAAAAAGGCTCTTATAGTTCCCGCTTGTGGGAGTGTAGGCGGCCGCGGCGGGCGCAAAGCCTTCCCGATTGAGACATCCGACCCGGCTTCAAACGAGCCGCGTTCTATAGCCCTTTCCTATCACGCAACTGGAGAATTTACCTCTCGCTTTTTACGATGACAAAGTTTTTGACAACCCTAATGAAAAGAAATACGGAACAAAGTTGAGTGGTTCGAAAAAATTAAAAAGGTTTTTAGAGTGTCGAGTTTAAGGTTGTAGAATTTTATCCGTTTAACCCTTATATCATTCTGTGCGGTATTGTTGTCCGAAAATTTGTCAGATGCGAGATGTATAGGAACTCTTTGGTTGTTTTCTTTTTAAGTCTTTGAATGTTGGTACATTAGGCGTTGTCACCGGATCGCAGCCGAGTGCTAATGTAGGTATTAGAGAGGGTATTGTTGTGTGATGACTGCATTGTTGTGTCACCCCTTTGATGTGTCGTATCGTGACGTTTTATCTGTTTTGATCATTGGCTGTGAAACGGCTTAAAGGACCCGATATGCTGTGACGGGTTAAAAGTAATTAAATGCCTTTTATAATACTTACTCACTAGCCTTAAAATTATTTTAATTATTAAAATAGGTAGAACTTTCCCTAGCGCGCTTTCCAGCGCTCTCCATACAAACTCGGTTTGTGTTTTTTTTACTCAGTTACAACTTAGTTCTTGCGTGTAATCTCACCTGGTGGTAAGCGATGATGCAGTCTAAGATGAAGCATGGGCTAACCTGGAAGGGGTACCTATGGCAACCCAAACCCCTATCAGTTCCTACACGGCATCGTACCGGAACGCTAAATCGCTTGGCGGCACGGCTTTGCCTTTAGGGATGTTTATTAAAGTAGGTATGTGAAATTAATTTTAAAATTAATTCAATAAATTTGTGTCAATGGTTTGGCACATTTTTGTTAAAATGTGTAGTTTCAAAGGGAATGGGGATCAAATCTGATTTGTATACTTACTAAATCTGTGTGAACTTCACAGAGTTCCAGACATCTTCTAGATTATGTTAGTAATAACTTCTAATACTTACTTAATTCAAGCCTCGCAGTAAATATTCATCATCATCATCATCAGCTCATTGCCGACTCACTTCTAAGCATGGGTCCCCTCTCAGAATAAGATGCGTTTGACCATAGTCTACCACGCTGGTCAAGTGCGGATTGGCAGGATTCATACGACTTTGAAAACATTATGGAGAACTGTCAGGAATGCAGGTTTTCTCACGATGTTTTTCTAACGCCATACCTATACCTACTTACGAGTAACTCCGAAAAGTTAGAGGTGCGTTCCCGGGATCGAACCCCAGAACCCCCGACTAGGAAGCCGATGTCTTAAATACTAGCCTATCACCGCTTTCATTATGTTTACTTACCTATAATATGTTGCAGAAGTAATCTTCCGAAGGCTGTATGCAATTAACGCGGCGCACGCGCATGACCCCGTCCCGTGGTACAAATTGTTTCATTTCAGTTTCAATGCTACTTGATTAGTGTTTGTTTGTGTGTCCACTCGTATGCCCACAAGGGGTCGTTGATTTAGCTAAATCAAATCTGTTCATCATTATCATTATGTCGATGATTGAACCTTGGATGTGTGATGTGTAACCTATGAACGCTATGACAGTTAACTAACTGTTTTGCATTTTAAAGTGTTATAACTTATAACACTTACCTATAACTTATAAAGTATTGTACATAGATATTTTTGCAATCAAACAAAAAAAAATGGCTTCTTCTTTGACCAGGGCGCTATTGGAAGTTGGAACCCCCGTAAATTCTAATTATTATATTATTGGTATCGTACCTACAAAGTATATAAAGTCCTCGTAAGTAGGTACGTAACTGGTTTCTTTCGTAGTAAGACAAAATCCCACCAAAAACATTTCATGTAAAGGTTGCCAAGACTCACAAGTTCATAATGTTTTTACTGTTAAAAAGTTATGAGATCTCTAGTAGAGCCAAGCCCCTAACTAAGCTTAGATTTGTGCTGGCCATGGGAGCTATCCCAAGTCCAAAGTATATAGCTCTTAAATGCTCTTGACTGTATCACATTTATAACAATTAACAAATAACTCTACTTATAAGCTCTGATTCTACAATCCCTACATCTTGGTTAAAAAAGTACGGCTTGGCCGTTCACTGTTCGTGGAATTTTTATCTGATATGACGTTTAAGCCTGAAATAGCTTGTGCGAAAATCACAAAGTACAATACAAATTAGTAATAACTGTCGAACAAACTATTCCTTATTGCCTTAAAATATGTTATGTCATGTAATAGTATCACGAGGCCTGAAATAAAAGTTTATTTATTTAATTTATTTAATAATAATGAGTAAAAGAACGCATACAGTAAGTAGGTAGGTGCCTAAGTGCTTGGTACCTTATAATGAGGAGTAAAATGCTTGTAGAGGCAACAGTGGGTCGCTGGCACTAGTCCGCTAGTCGGTCGGCGTGGCGGAAGCGCTGCAAGACGTTCTCAGCAGCCATTACGCTGATAAGGATGTGTTCACTTGACTGACAATTGTTTGCCGGCACTCCTCCTCCGCATCCTTGCCGTCTAGCTGCACCGAGCCTCCCAAACTTTACTCGCACAATCTAAATATATCAAAGGAAAAACTGACTGACTGTTGCT
The DNA here is from genome assembly GCF_905333055.1 of Maniola jurtina. Taxonomy (NCBI): domain Eukaryota; kingdom Metazoa; phylum Arthropoda; class Insecta; order Lepidoptera; family Nymphalidae; genus Maniola; species Maniola jurtina. The sequence continues at coordinate 489,466 of NC_060039.1, forward strand.
ACAACGCATAGCTCAAACTACTGGACTGATCAGGCTGAAAGGCTTGTAGATATCTATTATAACGTAGACATTCGCTAAGAAATAAAGTTTGAAAATATAACCCCTAAGGGGATAAAATGGGGGTTGAAAATTGTGTACTCCACGCGGATGAAGTCGCGGGTATGAGCTAATATAATAATACCTATTATAAATAGCTACATAGAACTAGGATGATGCCCGTGATTTAGGTTTTCTCAAAATCCCGTGCGAACTCTTTGATTTTCCGGAATAAAAAGTAGTCTATATCCATCCCCGGGATGTAAGGTTACTCTGTTTCTTACATCAACATCGGTGCCGGGAAAAGCTAGCAGATACATAGAAAGACACGTTTCCGCATATTTCCCATAATATAATAAATACATATACATATGTCATCGAGACCAAAATGCCTCAAAATTCGGGCAACAAGCGAACGTTGATTTTGATGATAGGTACTTATAATGCCGCGCGATATTCTAGGAAAGCATCATCATCACCGTGACCGAACCATAAGCGGCTCTTTTCAGAGGAGAGCCGTGCTCACTTCCTATGAAAGATGAAAGCTCGGAGTCATTTAGCGCGCGATGGAGAGAGCTTTCTCTACGTGATCAAATTAGAAATGAGGAGATCCATAGAAGAACTAAACTCTGGAGTAACCGACATAGCCCAGCAGGTTGCGAAGCTGAAGTGACAAAAAAATCATCATTCATTCATCAATATATGAATGACTGATGAATTTTTTCGCCACACTTTGGGCACGCTGTGAAGGAATGACAACAGCCGCCGTTGTTGTGTGTACACTGGCGTGGTGACGCAACGCTGGCCTATTGTCGCAACAAACACTAACGCTAAGTGTGATTGTCCACCGCGTAGGCGTTATATAACTGAGTTGATCCAAGGCGCATCTAGGATCTAGATGCTTTGCGACCTCTATGTGCATCCGTTGTCTTCGTAATCCTACAAATCGCAAGAGTGAGCAAATAAATATATTTAACTCACTTAGATTGGACAACTTCACATACTTAGCTCCTAGCTCCCAACAAATATCTCGACATGTAAGTAGGTATAATCTATACTAATAAATAAAATTGGAGTGTCTGTCTGTAATTTCGAAATAACTACCTCATATTAAGCTCATATGGTTATTTGAACGATACCATAACTGAATCACACGTTTTTAAAATTTTTGTCTGTCTGTCTGTCTGTCTGTCTGTCTGTTTGAAAAGGCTAATCTTTGGAACGGCTGAACCGATTTTGACGGGACTTTCACAGGCAAGTAGAGAATTGACCAGGGCGTAAAATAGGCTACTTTTTTAACCGACTTTCAAAAAGGGAGTTGTGTTTTTCTACCTATGTACACCGAAATCTCCGAGATTTCTGAACCGATTTGCGTCATTTCTTTTTTAATCGATAGAGGAACTTTGCGACATTGTTTCATAAAAAATTTGGAGTCCAACTCCTCAATCCTGATGCTGCAGGGGATCTGACCGATCCACGCGGGCGAAGCTGCGGGCATCAGCTAGTAAATAATAATCGATATAATTATCGGCTTAGATATTAATAAGGTCAAATAACTACTCTTTTGTTGTTTTTCGCAACTAATGAAGCGTGAATTAGATTAGAAGCAAGATGTCTAAAAATAGGACAAAACAAAATCTTTTAACCAAAAACGTTAGATAAAAATCAAGGCGCGTAAAACTCAAATCTTACAACTCAAAGTTCTCATAGCTATAGGTACCTATCATCATCTGAGCACAGGTGCCCTATTATGCCCTAATGATATGGGCTTAGGCCATAGTCTACCACGCTGGCCAAGTACCTATGGATTGGCAGACTTCACACACCATTTAGAACATTGTGGAGAACTTTCAGGCATGCTGGTTTCTTTACGATTCCTTCACCGTTAAAGCACGTGATACTTAAGTGCTAGTGTAAAACACACATAACTCCGAAACGTAACAGGTGCGTGCACGGAATCGAACCCTTGACCTCCTAAATAAGGGGCGGCCATCTTACCAGTAGGCTATCAAGGCTAGGTATAATAAATATATTTATATCTACTTAATTGAGTGGAGCCCGCGTACAAGCGTATATTGTGAGGCGCCCTCCAGCACGATGGATCGACGATATATGTAAAGAGGGTGGCGGGAAGTGATGATGATGATGATACTTGTTAGGTCGTTTAAAAACGTGGTATTTTAATTTTTTTTCATGAAGGTCGGACTATCCACGTGTAAGAGAATTTGTTCAAACAATTACAGAATTCGCGTGTAACTAACAAAAGAGTGTAGTTATTTGTTTATAAAACACGTGTAACGTTTATGAATGTCATAACACATTCACTTACTTAATTATTTTCAAAATTACTTACTTTTTAGGGTTCTGTGGGCGTAATCTCATGAACCTATCTTATTTTCTGTTTTCCTTTGGAAGAGGCGGCTTTGTGCACCCGCTTTGTGGACACGCGAATAAATGCGAGGTGTGTTTGTTTGTTGGTTTGTTCTTCAACAATTGCAATTGTGCACTGGATTGGCGTGATTTTTCATATATCATATTGATTTTCAGTCATAATAACTATCTACATGCCAAATAGTCCGATTCGTTGACCTCTGCGTGGATAGATACATAATATGAGTCAGTCAATCACCTTTTACTTTTATAGGTATTATTTAGACATAAGTAGACCCTTAGACCCTTAACTCACTCATATAATCTGATTATAGTCCACATAAAATATGACTGATTGCAGATAGCCTAGAAATATCAAAAAAAAGACATAAGTTGATAGGAGCTACCTCTAGGCTACCTACAAGCTCAAGCCCCTTTACGCTTGGCCGACATTGAGAATCAACAAAGAATACAAAATATTATGTAAATATGTGAGAATTGAAACTTGAAACTATATTTACTTATTTATCCACAAATATTTGAGTTAGTTTATATTTAAAAAGGTGGCGGTGAAAACTACTTATTTACTGATTGTGTTACAAAGGCACCTGGCAACCAAACTCAAACGACCATGCCATGGCCCATGACCAATCTTAGCACATGGATAGGTAGTAAGTACCTAAGTAAGTACCCACCATCTTCTTACCTTGAAAGATAGGATAGGATATCTTTCAAAATGATCTATTCAATTATTATTACGTATATTTTATTAGATTTAGGTACTGGATGATGCCCGCAGGTTTTAAAAAATCCCGTGAAAACTTTTTGCTTTTCTGGTATTAAGTATTATACTTATATTATATAAGTACTTAGCCTAAATCCAAAGTGATCAACGCTCTGCCTGTTACGGTTCTTGAGATAGAACCTGCTGACAAACAGACGGACGGACGAACGGAGAGCGGAGGCTTAGTAATTGGGCTCCGTTGACTGGCACCCTTCGGGTACGGAACTCTAAAGATGGTGTTTTTTTTTAATGTAAAGGGGAACGTTTAGCTAGGAATTACCTCGCAAGTAAAACAGCAGGTTCGATACCCGGTTGTGTCAATTTACCTAATTGCAAAGCAATTAATACAGCATTGTGTTTATTTTCCTCCTCACCACAATGAAACTAATCAAAATATTTTTGATACTTACTTTAATTCGAATTCAATGAGGCCATCGAGGGAATTGGAAACTCGTTCCAAAATTGTTGGGTTACATTGACGACTTTTTGTCGCTAAACATTTTGTCTACTAATAAATCTACCAGGGTTAGTTATGTATAACAAGGCGTACTTATTAAAAACCCGGGCAAGTGCGAGTCAGACTCGCGCACCGAGATTTTCGTACTCGGGTATTTTCCGACATTTTGCACGATAACAAAATCAGTTATGCATAAAAATAAATGAAAAATCTGTTTTAGAATGTACATGTAAAGCCCTTTCATAATATGATACCCCACTTAATATACTTAGTACCTAATCTTACTATATTATAATTTGACAATATTAATTATTTGTTCAAAAACACACACTTCTGTTTTTTTCACATATTCATGGTTTTCGGATTTTTTCTTTACTTGTGCTATAAAACCTACCTACCTGCCAAAATTCATGATTCTAGTTCAACGGAAAGTATCCTAGATATAGGTTTTCTTGACAGACACGACAGACGGACAGACAGACGGATAGACAGACAGATAGACAACAAAGTGATCCTATAAGGGTTCGGTTTTTCCTTTTGAGGTTCGGAAAAAAAGATGGATGGGTGGATGGAAGGAAGGATGGGTTGGCTGATGGTTGGATGGATGGATGAATATGTCTGAGGTGTGTGCTGACGCGTTAATCGCAATAAAATGGGCGCCATTAGATCAAATCGTTTGTTTTGATTGGCGACGATGCACCGTGTCACAAGTCACGTAGATCGTCAGTTGGTAATGAGTTCGATCGGTTTGCTTAATTGCCAATTAATGGGCGATCGCTCGTGGTTCCCGCGTCAAGTGAGATCAGGGAATGAAGACGTTGTAGCTTTTTTTATAAAGGAGAGAGTGACAAGTAAAGCCTTCTCTACAGGAGACAAACATAACTATCTTGGGCGGGCGGGCGGTGCACATCGCTTGCTGCATGTCTTCAGATTTGTCTGGTTTAGTGGATCATAGCTAATTAAACCTGCCTGCTAAAGACAATACCGTCTGCTGAATTAGCATAAAATTAGCATTTAGCAGGGTAAAATAGCTGGAAAAAGAGGGGAGAAGGAAGAAGTCATGGCTACGTAATATATAAGGGAGTAGACTGGGATTAAAACAGTCGGAGAACTAACTGCTGACCTTCCGTAATGGAGAGGCACATAAGGAAGTAGAAGAAGCAAATTAAGCTGTTGATTCCTTGTATGACTCTATCCGACTGGTGTGGGTGGAATTTCTAAAAATCCTTTCATAGTTTGGATTGTTAGGGCACTTACGTTAATATATTCAATACCTATTTTCTAGACCCAGGTAGAGTTGTACCCACCTATAGTATGCGACAGGTCGAGATGGCAATCGGGGTATGAGGCGGAGGGACGCGCTGCACTCTAGCACGTCACCCGCGCTATTCCGCACCGAGCGAGGGCTGTGCAGGCGTGCGGGGCATCCCAACCCCGATTGTCATCTCGAAATGTCGGGTACTATACGTTCATAGCTTGATACCGTCAGTCAGAAGTAAGAACCTAATGATCGCTTTACTTTCGTGGCCGCCAAACACCACAGACGGAACTAATATCACAGATGGTCAAAAAAGAATTAAGAGCAGGTGTACCTATTTTACTTAGGTATTATAATAAAGTTCCGTTTACTCATAAAAGTTTTCCTTAAAAGCAGATAGGGAGGTATTTTACAAGTGTAAATTAAAAATTTATAACACCCCCGACAAGTGAAGGTAACAGTAACTAGAAAAGACCGAAAAGACCTGATAACTTTCAAACGGCTGAACCGATTTTCTTGGACTATTCCGCGCCTACGATCTAAAGTATCTGAGTTTTCCAAAACATCATTGTCAAATAAATAATTATGTATTTAGGCAACGTCCATCTTGACAGCTTGACATTTGTCAATTGACATAATATTATGAACCTAACGGTTATCTTACCTTCTTTTCTACAAGAAAACTAGAAAAGAGCTGATAACTCTTAAACGGCTGAACCAATTTTTTTGGATTATAGCTAAGAACACTCTCGATCAAGCCACCTTTCAAACAAAAAAAAGTAAATTAAAATCGGTTCATTCGTTTAGGCGCTACGATGCCACAGACAGATACACAGATACACAGACACACAGATACACACGTCAAACTTATAACACCCCTCTTTTTGGGTCGGGGGTTAAAAAGGGTATATTGAAACAACTAGAAATAGAATATAAGTAGGTACATTTTGCAAGAATTAGTGGCTAATAAGTCTATTTCCAAATTGTTTTGCTAAAATCTGATACAAATTTTAATCCTAGATCAATAAAGATACACTTATCATTCGATAACGAAAACAAAATAACAAACTCTGTATACTTATTTGATAAGAACAGGCTAAAAATAACACATAGGTAATTTATGATTAGATATTAAATAATAATTACATCATTATTTATTTGTAGACAGCAAGAGCAATAAAAGAAATGGATTAATAATAACCAAAAACGATTTTTTTTAATATGACTAATTTCTAATTATAAATTCTCAATGGAAAAACTTTAAAGTTGCCTATATTATACCGCCTTAGTTTATTACACGGGATAGTTTGTAGTTTCGGGTGTTTTCACTAACAAAATCAAGAAAAACCGGCCAAGTGCAAGTCAGATTCGCGCACCGAGAGTTCCTTACTCGGGAATTTTTTCCGATAAATCAAAAACATTGCATCAAAATGCATTAGTGAAATTAAAAACTGTTTTTAGAATGTACAGGTAAATCCCTTTCACACTTACAAATACACGTGGTATACCTACTTACCTAGATATCTTACTATGAAAATTGAAAATAAGTACTAAGTAATTATTATTTGTTCAAGAATAATACATTTTAATTTTTTTGTGATGTAACCAGACGATTTTCGGTTTTTTCCTTTACTTGTGCTATATGACCTACCTACCTGCCTTTCATGATTCTAGGTCAACGGGCAGTACCCTATAGGATTTTTTGACAGACACGACAGACGGACAGAGAGACAGACAACAAAGTGATCCGATAAGGCTTCCGTTTTTCCTTTTGAGTTACGGAACCCTAAAAACATTAAAAAAAAACATCACGTAAAGATACGTACGGGTACCTACGTTAACATAATAACGTGCGTGGATAGGTTTGTCAAACTGTAAATAGAACGGCATTGTTTTAATCTATTTACACAAAAACTTGGTCTAGGGGTCAACAAATACATATTGAAATGTATTTAAAAAACTCGTTCGTCAAAAACAGCAGCATGAAATTATCACACAATCAAATTGTTTAGTAAGTGCGTAATTTTGTCACATAGGTACCTTTAAATAATAATATTTTAGAACATAGGTGATACTCGTGACTCTGTCTGCATTCATTTAGGTACCTATTTTACAAATCCCATACTAGGTAGCTCTATATTTTTCCGGGATAAAAGTAGATAGTTTACGTCACTGGCCTTTAACTATATCTATGCGATAAATTGCGTAGATCCGTTGATCTGTTGCTGATTGAAGGACAAAAGTGTGAAAAATAGCATGTCATCCCGCAGGAACAGTTAGTTTTCCCGGGATAAAAATAACCTATGTCAATCTCCAGGTCTTTAACTATATTCATGCAAAAAATCCGGTCGATCTGTTGCGTCGTCGTGGCGTAAGTAACAAACCAACAAACAGACACACTTTCGCATTTATGATAATTTAAAGGTGAACGCACACTTATCTGAGCCGAACGCGTCGAACGAAACAAACGAAACAAATTTTATAATTCTGAATATGAAATCTCATGAAAACTCGCACACTTCCTCGCGTCGAATCGTCCGAATCGGAAGCGCGCGAGGTTACATGAGATTTCATATACTTACAGAATTATAAAATCCGTTTCGTTCGGCTCGGATAAGTGTGCGTTCACCTTAAGATGTAGTTAATGCTGCACAAAACATTCATTATACATACTCGTACGTCGTCAAATGTTATTCACACACTTGATAGAAAAAATAAGCTTTTGAAAATTAAGTTTTAAATTTGATACTTAAGTATAGGTACTAACTCAGTAGGTACAGTTATAGAAACTTATCTGTATCTACCTATATTTATTTAAATTTTGAAAAAAAACAGGCCTCTTAAACGTGAAAAATAAGAGTCGAAAAAAATTTGGTTTACCCCCTCGACTCTCAAGTAATGCCATAAACTCCTTATTAAATACCTAGATATTTAATAAAATCATTATTAGCTTCGACAGTTTTTGAAAAAACGGCCGAGTGGGAGTCGGACTCGCATACGAGGATTCCGTATAATCTATAAAAATTTCAACCCTGCATATTTACGGTTAACGAGATACAGCCCGCTGACAGACGGACAGCGGAGGCTTAGGAATAGGTAATAGGGGCCCGTTGGCACCCTCGGGTACGGAATCCTACACTACACGGGCTCTAGTATATGAATAAAGCCTCATGGATGGGCACCATAGGTAGTCCCATGGGAGAGATCGGTTAGTATGGCAGGTTAGGGACGTTTCAGGGAGGTTGGCGATCAACACAACACTCGCGTTAGGCAAGCCTGTTCCCGCGAGTGATTAATGGCAGTTTAATAGGAATTTCTATTACAATACATACCTACAGAAGATTGTATGGGAGCCCAGTAGCATCCTATCTTTAGGCAGGTAGGTACCTGTTTTCAGTTGAATTTATTGGACATAAATCCGAGAACTCTATACTGTCTGAATCTCTATACAATCTGAAGATCTTAATTTATGTCAAGTTTCTGTGAGATCTGCGATCAGATTTCGCTGTAAATAAGTCGATGATTGCCATTTTCTTGACTTAGATTTATGCACTCAATGTAGTACAGAGATACCTAGTCATATTGAACCCAACAATAGAAAACGAAAAACGTTGAATTTACAACTAGTAGAAGTCTATCAATGGTTGTGAGAGCAACGTTACTGCTGATGATGACGAAATAAAGTAATTGAGTACTTACCTAAAGCCATTCATAAAGCACTAGCTGATGCCCGCGACTTCGTTCGTGGGAACTCTATGATTTTCCGGGATGAAAAGTAGCCTATGTGCTAATCCAGGGTATTATAATCTATCCCCATTTTAAATTTCAGGCAAATCCGTCCAGTAGTTTTTGCGTGAACGAGTAACAAACATACACACACACACATATACACACAAACTTTCGCCTTTATAATATTAGTGTGATTATAAAAACTAAACATAAGATTGGTCGGTAGATGATGATGATGATGAAGTTTTTGATATTGTTAAGTATAACAACGATTTTACGAAAACAAACGCAAAACTGTGAATAATTGTGACTTGTGTCATTGTGGTTTAATACGATATATCTTATATTATCAAAAACAAAATATGATCTCTCAGTGATTATTAAATAGAGGGTCTTCCAAAATATGTAAAATCCACATTCCATGCTAGTTATAAGTTTGCTAACCATTTTAATGATCTAGGTAAGTCTATCTAAAAATATTATATAATCATGAAACTGTGTAAAAACTAATTGTTGAAAATACTTAGCTAATCGAATCAATTCTTCGAGTTATAACTAGCGGAAAAACTTTAAAAGAAATGATTTTTTCATCGGATTCCACGATAGGTCCACGATGCTGGCTCCGACTGTCTCTGATGATGGATGATTAATGATCGGCCTCACTGACAGGCGCGCATGATTGTCTGTTTGTTGTCGTGACTGCTTTGTACTCAGATGAACTGTTACTATAGCCTGCCTTCAATTGTAAGAGGAAGCGATTTTAACGATCAACTTCAAAGTTCTTCTTTTTCGAGGGGGAAATCTTCTTAAGATACCTAAGGAGTACAATTGTACCTACTTTGAATAAATGATTTTGACTTTGATTTTGATACCCGCTTGGGTAATGTAGGATTTCTACCCACTAAAATCCCCTCGGTGGCTCTCGTCAGCACAATCCTATTGAGTAGCTCCGGGAACTCTGAAGAACATGCGCCGAACCGGTAGGAAATAAGTATAATTGCACATCGAACTTTAGAAAGAGATAACGATTTTATAGAACGAGGTCTCTATCGTTGAGATCGACGAAACGTCAAATAGGAATGAGTGACAAAGACAACGCTCTACAAAGCAGAAGTCTCTTTCTAAAGTTCAATAGGTAGGTATTTACCGCCACCGGTATCTGTATCTACACTTTAGGTATACTTTAGTCTTCCTTAGAGATATATCGTAGAAATCTTCTCGGATTATGGACACAGTTGCGGCTTGCTTCTAGATAGAGACGTAGACTACTTTTTATCCAGAGAAATCAGAGTTCCTACGGGATTTTCAAGTAGGTCCTAAATCTGCGCACACGAATTTCCGGGTATCGTCTAGTTGTTTATGCAGTACTGAGTTGATAGAGTATTTTGAAAAAATAAAATTGAATACGGCAAGAAACTTCAAAATTTTCACAAACTATAAAATTAGTTAAGTATTGTTTCTCCGGATTGTCTATTAAAAAAAACTATTCTAAGCAATAGTTTGTTGAAAACGCTATAACTACACAGCTTGCACCACATCGCCTGTGATAGATGAGTGTTGGATGAATTTTAACACATTGCACTTTCCGTCGGTCGCGAATCAAATGTTTTGTGCTTCGTAACGGGTAGCGGTGGTCCCTCCTTTCCTTGAGAATTAAATGACGATTGATAGACTTGGTAAAAAAATTGTATGTGTGTCTATTGGGAATTATACCGTCTACATCCTAACTTTTTTCTTTTTTTTTTCTCTCTCATCTGGCTTTACACTGATTAGCCAATGTCAAGTTTGTAGTTATTTACAAGTTAGGGTAACTATACGTATAAGTATGGACTTCGTCTGCGCCGACGCCCGCCGACATACATGCGGCGCCCCTTTAGAGCGCTTCCCAGTCAGTTCCACCACCAATAAACACCAGCAGAACACAAAAACTGGCCACTTCTAACAAAAAAACACTCCAAAAAGTCACAACACGCGCGCCAGCAAACGCCACCACAGACGAAGTCACATCCTAACTTTAATATTATAAATTCGAAAGTGTGTTTATTTATTGGTTTGTCCTTTAATCACGACGCAATGGATCGGCGTGATTTTACGTGATACCTGGGTAGTTAAAGACCTGGAGAATGGCGTAGGCTACTTTTTATCCCGGAAAATCAGAGTTCCCACGGGTTTCTTCAATCTATATCTACGCGAAGTCACGGCTCTACTACCTCAGAGTACAATGTCCACCATGCTGGCTAAGTGCAAATCGGCAAACTTCATATAGGTACCTGCCTACCTACCTGCCTACTACCTTTGAGAACATTATGCAGAATATGTACCTACCCAGGCATGCACGTTTCCTTACGCTGTTTTATTGATCTTTAAAAACCCTTTTCCCTTAAGGAAATAATATTTAGTTACCCAATTTATCTATACCTACTTATTTCGTGTTTTTAACCGACTTCCAAAAAAGGAGGAGGTTCTCAATTCGTCGGGATCTTTTTTTTTTTTTTTTTATTTTATTTTTTATGTATGTTCCCCGATTACTCAAAGACCCCTAGACCGATTTGGAATTTTTTTTTTTTGTTTGAAAGGGTATACTGTGCAGGTGGTCCCATATAAATTTGGTGAAGATCTAATGAATATCTTCGGAGATGGAGAACAGAACTCCTCAATGGATAAGAGCAAATTGCTCGTGATCACTGTAATAGCTTAGTAAACAGTAGGGTTTTAACTGGGCATAGCATATTATAGTACAGTAGGGCCACTAAAAATTGTGAAATAAAAAATTTTCAAAAGAAAAATAAAAACCGACTTCAAAAACCAAAAACACTAAAAAGTAGAAAATAATTTTTGTTTAGCTACACATGTAATGTACCTAGGTATGAAGTCGGGCGAGCTTCACTCTTGGATTTCTAATTTTGTTTTAATATGCTCGCTCGACTTCATACCTAGGTACATTACATGTGTAGCTAAACAAAAATTATTTTCTACTTTTTAGTGTTTTTGGTTTTTGAAGTCGGTTTTTATTTTTCTTTTGAAAATTTTTTTCTAATTGCTGAACCACGACGCACAAAAAGATTTAGGTAGGTAGGTACACTGAAACAAATTGTAAAGCACTGGGTACACAAAAAACATTCATAATAAAAAACGATTTAATTTTCTCACCAAAACTTAACAGCTTTTTATAGTCATCTACATATAACAATTACGAGTATCTATCATTTATAGAGTTGTTTTTAGTTGACCTGTTTTTACCTGAGATTTGGTTAAATAGGAAACGTACCTTAGTAAGAAGGTAGCTACATTAATTATTATTGTAGTAATATGTAAGTACCTACCTAGAGTTTTAGATTTGCCTTTACACAAGTTTAAAAATCTATTAAAAATATGCTCCTGAACAAAACATTGGTACCTACCTAATATAAAATTGAAGATCATGTAAATAATAAAAGAGGATTTGACTTGCGGCTCGCTCCAGCAATGCGACTTCAATTACTTTTATACATGGCATAATACCTAAGTACTGTATGTACATATAAAATCCTTGAAAAGAGCAACCGCTGAGTTTTTTGCTGGTTCTTCCCAACCAGTGATAGAGGTTTTGGTCCAGTGAAAATATTTTTATTTATTTAGGTGAGTATTGAGAGAGATTAAAATGAAAAATAAAAGTTCTATTGATAAGGCAACACTATCAACATGTCCCAAAAATTTCAATCCAAAAGAAAGCAAAATGATTATGATATAAAAGAACTTAGGAGGTAAGTTAATATAATGTTAATTGAATAAAATGTCCCCTACTTATCTAAGTATTGTTTCACTTCTAATTTTACTGAATTAAAAACTCTTATGAAACATTCGTAGGTCGCATTTGGTATAAATTACCTACTTAATTAGGTAGATACCACTTACCCACCTAATTAAATTGTACTAAGTAGGTACACAACCTAGTGCTTACTTAGATAGGCAGGTATAATAGGTAAACCTTTGTTACCAAAAGTAAAGTCGGCATTTTACCCGTTACCAAAAAAAATGTTGATCGGATTTTTAAAGTTTTCATAACAGTTGCAGTAGATAGAGTGCTTCTCAGAAGTCGCTTAGAGGATAAACAGGTATATTTTTACATACCAGAACAATTGGCAGACAACCCGTGCGCAGCCATAGGGGATCAGCCAGACCAATATAAATTGGGTATTAAAAAATTGAAAGAAATGTTTAAAGGAGAAATACTTTTGTTTATTCTTTACATCTCTTATCTTAAGCCTAATAGTTCAATAAATATACAACTTTGGAGATATTTACAATAATAGAATATTATATCAACAAACAATAGCGGAATGCTACAGGGAACAACAATATAACTGCTATATTGCAAACTATACAACTAGAGATTACTGTATTTAAATCCTTAAAGCTAGCTTTTCACCAGTACTTCAAACTGTGAAGAAAATAAGCTACAAAAAAACTTCAAAAAGATCTGTTTACTGAAGAAAACCTTAGGTATTGGTTGATTTTTTCGCTCATAATTCTTGCACATAATATCTGGTGAACAAACAGCCTTAAAATCCTTAATACTCGACACTGGTATTAAACTAACTAAAACTAAATCACAGATTGAACGTCCCACTATTCCCATACGTGGGAGTGTCAGCCTCTTTGAGATTACCAACCCTCAAGTCACATAAAGTCTTCACAAAGTCACTGTCGCGATAAAACTGTCACAGGTTTGTAAATATGCGGCGTTAGGGGGTGGTGCGATGGTGCTGGAAGCTCAGGACTCGACGCTCCAGACGTAGGGGGTGAATGCATCATAGGAGGGGAAGGTGGCAACAAGGGAGACGTTTGCGCAAGCATTGCTGATTGTCCTAGCTGAGAATTCTGCAATAACGTCTGGCCGAAGAAAGGAGCACTTTGTAGCCTTTCCGGAGAGTATAAAGCTGGGGAGTAAGGTAGTCCATTATAACCTATTTCTCCTCTAAACGCTGGATGTACAGCACTTGGAGCTACCGGCGGCGTTTTCATCTGCATCGGTGCGTACCTTTGATACAATAGTTGAGAATACAGACCAACTAGTTGACTGTAAGTGGCTGGGGGATACGGGCCAGTTAACGGAGCACCAGGGAATAATGGACGTTTAAAACAGGCTAGTCTAGATCTTCCGTTAAGCGCTGATCGTCGGCGGAGCTTGCCCGTCGTGCCGCCAATGAAAACGTCTTCGGCCGACGCGTCGAGCATCCAATAATTCCCTTTCCCAGGATCGTCGTAATGTCGTGGCACTTTCACAAAACACTTGTTCAGGCTTAGATTGTGACGGATGGAATTCTGCCAACCTTGTCTATTCTCTCTGTAGTAAGGAAAGTTGGTCATAATGTATTCGTAGATCCCGTTCAATGTGAGACGTTTTTCAGGACTGTTTCTGATCGCCATCATGATCAAAGCGTTGTAGCTGTACGCTGGTTTCTCATGTTTTTTATCTTTCTTGTCTTCGTCTTCTTTAGGTTTGGTGCAGTCGACGGGTTCCGTGCCCGTGACGTCTAATTCCGAATCGCTAAGGTCAGCTTCGGAAGGCGTAGCTGTTGACGATGCAGTCGGCGAGGGGGGAGGTTTCGCCGCTGCGTGGTTCATCAGTATGGCGTTTATACTGAAATCTCCTTCGAACTTCACCATGTTGGATACACTTGTGAACACTAGTAGCTAGTAGTAACTGGACGCGCTGCGCGTGTGCGCTGGGTGCGAGCGGCGAGCAGACTGGCGGGCGGGGAGCCGGGCGGGGATATTTATACCTCGAGGAAATCTTGCCTCCTCGGAAGCTTTGGGCGCGCTCGTCGACCAATCACAAAGCGAGCTTTTCTCTATATAAAGCCACGCCCCTCGTTCTGAAATGCCCCCGCGCGTCTCTTCCCCTCCGCGAGGCCCCTCTTCGAGACTCATTCCATTCGTCGTGTTGCATTCAATGATTTCGACTCTACTAACGTTTTATTTTCGCTGCACTTCGAGCTCAAGTTTTATTTTGTTTCATTTTATTCGACTGCATCTTTTTAAAGCGCTGATTCATTATTGTTATAATCGTTAACATATTAGCACATTCTTAATTATATTTTATACCTAAGTTTGACAACTTGCGTAATTGGTAACACGAAGCTAAATTAATGTTTGTTTGATAAGATGTTGATAAGAAAAAATGAATCATTGTGAGTTTGCCAGTAGGTAGGTAAGTGGTATTAACGATTATCGTTAGGGTCGATTGCTGAATATAAACAGAAGTAATTTATGAGGTATAAAATAAAACAATACTACATACCTATATCTAAGTACCTAATTGCCTAAGTAATTATATTGAAGTGCTTTGTTGCCGGTAGTACAAATAAGTATTATGCAAATGATTTTGATAATCTAGCTATTATAGGTAGGTATGTACGTATTGATTTAGTAATAGGTAGGTACCTCATTACCTACCTAGGCACCGAGATATGGAATGAGTTTATCCTACCCAGGTGGGTACATTGTGTAGGTATAAAGGTTTGAATTGGGTAAGTAATTAGGCCTACTTACTTACCTAGATAGATACTAACCTAGACGCAGCCAAGGACGCAGCGTTTTAATATGCTTTTGGAATAATATAATTTTCACCAAATGGTCCCTACCTATTCTCTTGACAATTCAAAAGCACTTGTAAAAATTTATTCTGACTTCGCCCGTGTGGATTTAGGTTTTTCGAAATCCCGTTTGAACTCTTTGGTTTTCCGGGATAAAAAGTAGCCTATGTGCTAATCCAGGATATTATCTATCTCCATTCCATCCAAATCCGTCCAGTAGTTTTTGCGTGAAGGAGTAACAAACATAAACACACACACACACACACATACAAACTTTCGCCTTTATAATATTATAGTGTGATAAAAAACCGGCCAAGTGCGAGTTGAACTCGCACATGAAAGGTTCCGTACGATCGTATAGTTACCTAAATAGGTAAGTACTTACTTAGGTCTCAATCAATAAATTACAAGCTGTGATGTGTGTGTGGTTAAGAAGTCCGCCTCCATTCGGAGGTTGGGGGTTCGATACCGTGCACGCACCTCTAACATTTCGGAGTTTTATGCGTTTTAAGAAGTTTTTTATGCCTGAGAGTTCTCTATAATGTTCCCAAAGGTCACCATCAATCCACACTTGGTCAGCGTTGTGGACTGTGGCCAAACCCTTCTCATTCTGAGAGGAGACCCGTGCTCAGTAGTGAGCTGGTGATGGGTGGATGATGATGATGATGAATAGGTCACTATGCGGTTGTTGTATCGCTATCAGATGTTTACATTGGAAATGCTGCAATTTGGTAAATATGCTTAGGTAGTTTGGAGATAGGTATTAGTTGCCGATAGATTAGATTAGATTATTTTATTTGTGTTAGTCTAGGTAGGTATAGGTACCTACATCCTCATCAATTGGCCTTGATGCATGCTTGCTTGTTTGCCCACTTGTGTGTTTACATGTCTACATGCAGCAAATTTCATCAAAATCAGTTAAACAGTTACCTAAGTAGGTACGTGAAAAGCTAGCCGACAGAGAGACAGACAGACAGAATATTAGCATAAGTAGAGGATCTCCTCCATACTTACCTATAGGTAGGTTACCTATTAAGTATAAATATGAAAGTGTCTGTCTGTCTGTCTGTCTACTAGCTTATCACGTACCTAACTGTTTAACTGATTATGATGAAATTTTGTATAGGTACCTAGAGTTAGCTTACATCCCAGGGACGGACACAGGCAATTTTTTATCTCGGAAAATTAAAGAGTTCCTAAGAGAGTTTTTGTGTCGGAGGTTTTTAAATATTTAATTTACTTAATTTGTTTTTTTTTTTCCCCACTCACACAATTTACTTACCTATAGGTACCTATGGGTACTTGCATCGGCGCCATTGCAGTGGTTCAATCTTTTCTTAGTAACAAGTAGGTAGGTGAGTGCCTGGTCTGCTACCAACACCAGTTCGGAATGTCCTTCCTATCGAGAAGAACTATCAACAAACTCAGCGGATGTTTTTGCAAAAATATCGAGAGAGTTTGAACAGGTGCCGTGGTTGAATTGAGCGTGTGTGAAGTTTGTGGGCAAATATCAATAATTATTGTGGTGGCAGCAAACATTATTTTCTTACACGTGTAGAAAACAATATACCTACTTACCTACATAATATTATTGCATTTATTACCTACCCATGTGGGCCGCCGTATTTACCTATCGCCATTAAGTTACATAGTTTATAAGATATATAAAATAACCATAATAATTATTGAAATAGAAAATAACCATAAGAAAATAGGTTTTGCAAAAATATCTAGGTAGTAGGTAGGTAGGTAGGTACATAGGTAGTAGGTACTTAGCTAGTTTGGGAATTAGATATAAATTAGCGTTGATTGTAAGAGATTGCTATAGCAAATAAGGCCGTCTTTGCACCATAAGGAAAACAATATAGGTAAGAAGCAACTATACTAGACAAAAAAAATACTTACTTAGTTTCTTCTCAAATTTTCCTTATAGGTACCTAAGGTATGTTTGTGTGTGCAATAAAGTTTTCAAAATAAAATTTTGGCATACCTACCTATTAGGTATCTTAGCCTTAGCATAGCACTTCCATCACGATTTAGTAAGTAAGCAGTTACCTATAGTCATCATCATCATCATGATCAACCCATGGCCGGCACACTACAGAGCACAGGTTTCCTTTCAGAATCAGAAGGGTTTAGGCCGAAGTCTGCCACGCTGGCCAAGTTCGGATTGGCAGACTTCACACACGTTTTAGAATATTACGGAGAACTCTCAGACATGCAGGTTCCCTCACGATGTTTTCCTTCACCGTTAAAGCTAGTGATATTTAATTATTTAAAATTCATATACCTACCTATCTTACTTAGTTACTTACCTACTTACTTAACCCCGAAAAGTTAGAGGTGCGTGCCCGTGATCGAACCTCCGACCCCCGATTAGTTGGCGGACCACAGCAGAGTTAGGTATACCCGTACTCACAAACGTTACTATGAGGTCTCATAGTGCGCTCGAACGCACAGTGTAGGTTCCACCAATCAGATTACCGTATCACGTCAATTTACAATGATCTGATTGGTGGAACCTACACTATGCGTTCGAGCGCACTGTGAGACCTCATAGTAGGGGAGAGTGTGGATGAAAGAGCCAGTTTTGAATAGTGTAAAAAAAACACACTTTTACTATATTATTTTCAAATGAAACTAGGTTTTCTTATAATCACTTTAATTGGCAATGTTATAAAATAAAAATAAAGAGGATAACAACGCTGATAATCTCTTATATAAATACTTTAAAAAAAAAAGGAAATCGGCTCTTTCATAGCAGCAGGTCAATGAAAGAGCCACCATGTGTTATGAAAGAGCCGATACCTACTTTTGAGGTACTAAACGGTTTATTATCAATTAAAATTATGTTAAGTATTTAAAATCAGATTAATACTAAGCTTACTTTAGTATTTCTATGAAAATCACAATTTTTAAACAGTCTCAGTAATAATTAAACATTGTCTTAATCAACAATTAAAACTTTTGAACTTTGTCATAGTTAAAAATTAAATAATTAATAAAAATCTCTCTTACTCTATAACTTAAAAAATAAAAACAATATAAAAAAAATTTAAAATTAAAAACATTTTTGGCAGAAGAAATTAATCACCCCTTTGAGGCCACACGATAACGCTAACGCTGTTCTATTTATGGACTGATTTCCAGCAAGCACTTCTTTTACAGCCTCTTCTATTGCAGCAGTTGTGGGCCTTACCCGTTTTTTAGCTGTTGACGCTTGCGAAGACATATCTTTTTATTCTGAAACATATATCATATAATAATGAAATAACTAAAATTAAAAATTTTGGACACCCCCGACCTCTATAAATATGACTGGTAGAGAATGCCATTAGGCATTAAGTCCGCCTTTTGTTTGTTTTTTTGTATTTTGTGCAATAAAGATTAAATAAATAAATAAATAAATTATAGCTAAGAACAATCTCTATCACATCAGTTATCAAACAAAAAAAAGAACCATCAGAATTCGTCCATTGGTTTAGGATCTACGTGGCCATAGACACACACACACACACACACACACTCAGAGACAGACACACAGACACACACGTCAAACTTATAACATCCCTCTTTTTTCGTCGGGGGTTAATTAAAACTAAACGATGTATTGAATGAGCCAGTTTTCGTGTCATGAAAGAGGCGGCTCTTTCAAAGCATAAATAACTGGCTCTTTCAAAACACGACGCTTTTAAAAATATAACTTCAAAAAAAAGGCACTATACCAGAACGCTGATCTGATATTATTTATGCAAAACAAGGGCAAATATATAGACGCCAATACTGTATATCAGTTTTGTCAACTTATGCAATACCCTTTTTGAAAAAAAAGATGAAAGAAACACAAAGAAACTTACTTTTTGGCTTCCGAATTTTCGTAACAGTCCTGTGAGGCCATTTGCTGTCGTAGAACTGTCAAATGTTTGTGGGTAACAGCTATCCAGTGTTGCCATTTAAGGAGTAAAATTAAACTTTGGTAGAATATCGATAAGTAATGGAAAATCACATCGGCTCTTTCAAAGCCTGGCTCTTTCATGCACACTCTCCCCTAATGATTGTGAATATAGCCGTTATATAGGTAGGTACCTACGCGACAGGTCGAGATGACAATCGGGGTATGAGGTGGGGGCACGCACCGCACACCAGGTAAGCGCGGGGGCTGTGCGGTTGTGCGGGGCGTCCCACCCCAATTGCCATCTCGACTTGTCGCGTACTATACCTAGTACTTCCTAGTATGGGATCATAATACTTTTTATGAGATTTTATTTGTCGTCAATTTTGTAGATTTCCTTCAAAGTTGAAGCAAGTGAACATACATTATTTAATTGCATTTTACCATCCTTACTGTGCTATACTAGAGATAATTTATTACAAGTAAAGTATCTCTGGCTATACTTAGGTTACTTACCTATACCTACCTAACTCCGAAAAGTAATACCGAGGTGCGTGCCTGGGATTGAACCCTGGACCGCCGAATAGGTCGCCATCAGGCTATCAGCGCTAGAATAGCGATGAGTCAGTAATGATGGACGTCGACTCGTTGTCCCACCTTCGATTCCGGCGCAATGTTTGTGACCCGCACCTTAAGTAAGGTTAAATAATTGAGGCGGACGCCTGCCTGCCTCTAGTGATGTGAGGACATCCCGAAGAACCAGATCGTACTATTTATTAGACTCAAGTTATTTAAAAAAAAATAAAAAATAGCAAGCAAACGAGCATTTGATTGCCACCCATGCCGCCCATGAACATTTGATTTTGCAGCACCAGAGGTAGGTAAGTACTTACCTAGGTACCTAATGCAATAATACTTACTTATAGCAAGATACTTATATTGATATTGTTTAAAACCAAGTGGTTTATGTATATAATTACAAATTAAACGCTTAAAACTTAATTTTAAAATAAAATTAACCAAAGATATCATTTAAATTCGAAACCTCTGTAACGAGGCAAGGTTATCAAAACTCTGGCTGCGTTACATCGTTGAATGGCCAGACTAATTATACCGAGGTAACTGCAGACCTTTGGTCACCCGTGGATTTTGGAGACGGGATGAAAGTTCCCTTAAAAAAAGACTAAGAATTAAGATTTTGAAATCAATATTTGAAAAGAGCAACCGCCGAGTTTCTTGCTGGTTCCTCTCAGTAGGAATGGTATTCCGAACCAGTGGTAGATTCTTTGAAAAAGAACCCAGGACAGAAGGAGAAGAAAGGTGCACATCACTCGAACGCTGAGGGAGAAATTGAATTACGAGTGACACTGGATGGCGGGTCGCGCGTGGGCGAGCTCTGATAGGTTTAGAGGGCTACCACGGGTTTAAGAATTAAGATGCTCAAGAGATACCTACTAGATTAGTAGAACTTAGATATTATTATTTATCATACTATTTATCATAGGTAGTAGGTACTTATCATAAGGTGCCATAGTTGCACTGCTTTTTATTACAGACTGCCCAAAAAAGGAGTGTAATCTTTTCAAGGTTCATGGTATGTGAGTTTTTTTATTCCACTAAGTATAACTTCTAAATGCCTGAACAGATTTAGATGTATGGGGTATCGTTAGAATCCTTAAGCCATCCCATGCAACACTGACTTTAAATTTTTTGAAAAAAAATTCAATATGGCAGCTGTAGGTACAGTGCGATTTTCAATTGTGAAAAACAACTGATTTTGGTTTTGGAAACTTATCGTTTAGGCTCTGAAAGAGCTGTGTTAGATACGTTTCGAGTTAGGCTCGAGATAGTGTTCAGTGGTGACGCCCTCCTACGGTCACAATGTCACACAATTAGAGCTGCGATGACACTCGTGCGCACAACTGAGATGTATAGACAATTGTATCAACTTACTACTTGTCTCATTCGGCTCTTCCTGTGTTTTGTATGTTCACAACTCTAGCTCATACTAATTTATTTTATTTTTCTCAAACATGCTTGGTTTGAACGTTATTTTGACAACCTTCTTCAAAATAAATCAAAATTGCTCTACTGGCCAAATACAATGCGTGCAGCGGCCGGCATGGTGTATGAAAATCCCATAGGTATCTATCGTGGTTTAGCGGCCAAATAAATTACACGGTAAACTCATCTGTCGTGTAATTTAAAATTGGAACGATGTTTTACTTCAAAACATGCCAACTAAGGAGGTCACTTATCAAAGGTTTTACTTATTTAACTTTCGAACCGGCTTGCAAATAGTACCTAAGCTTTGAGCGGTCTCTTTAACCCCCGACCCAAAAAGAGGGGTGTTATAAGTTTGACGTGTGTATCTGTGTAAGTATCTGTCTGTGGCATTGTAGCTCCTAAACTAATGAACCGATTTTAATTTAGTTTTTTTTTGTTTGAAAGGTGGCTTGATCGAGAGTGTTCTTAACTATAATCCAAGAAAATCGGTTCAGCCGTTTGAAAGATATCAGCTCTTTTCTAGTTACTGTAACCTTCACTTGTCGGGGGTGTTATAAATTTTTAATTTACACTTGTTACGCGAATAAAGTGTACCTATAGGTACCTAGTTCTATATTTTTTTTAACTAGGTAAGTAATTAGATTTTAACAACATTAAGGAGGGTCATGATATGTGTCTTCATTTTCAGCAGGTGTAGATAACATTAGCAAAACTTCAAAGCAAACTTACAATTATTTAAAATACACATTTAAAACTCAATTTTCTAGCGGATAAAGTTCAAAATTACACGAGAGAGTTATTAGTAATTATCAAGTTGAAATGAAAATTGCCGTTTTATATTTGCAGTGCTTTTGAACCTTATTATTTAACACATAAGATACATAGTCGTAGGTTATAGTGGTAGAGTAAAGTTGTATAACAAGTGTTGGCAGTCAGTCCGTCTGTCTGCGGGGAGTCCAGCAAAGCGCAGCGGTAGCTTTTAAATTGCTCCGAACTTTATATTATTATGTGTGATATAAAAAAACTTAGGTCACTTTTTGGAAATCTTGAAGGTAGAATCAACTGCCATATTTTCTGGTGCAGTTCCAGTACTACCTACAAGGTTATGGGTACCTTCCTACAAAGACGGATAAAATAAACAAAACTAAAAATCTTTATCCGAGCTAATTGCAGCACAAAACTTAATTTACCTGATTTATATGTAAAATACATATAAATAGGTACTATAATAACTTATAGTACCTATGTAAAATACGTATTTATATTATGGTGTGTAGGTATATATTATAGAAAACTATACCTAAATAATATACCTACCAACCGTATATTATTTAGCTACTGTTCTTAGATGTGACTTGTCATAGGTAGTAGGTAGGTAGGTTCCTAGATCATACCTAATTACCTAGTGCCTAGTCGATTACCTATACGTAGGTACGGCATTATACATTACTGTCCCATGTGCCCAAAAGAACCCCTATACCATTATGGGACTAATGGACAGAGGTATCTCAGTAATTAGTTGAACGATACAGATGTAGAGAGTGATATGGTCATTCTATGCCATGAGTCATAGTTTACCTACCATGGAATATTGCTGACAAATAAAATCATTTGATGATCTCTTTTGAGAATATGATGCGCTCTAATCCAATGCTCACGACTTGTCCGTGGCACATGTCCGTGTGTCCTGACTCCTGCCCTATCATTTGACATATCTAGAAAATACTGAATAACTTTATTTATGCGCCCCAGAAAGAATAGGAGAAAGATTCGAAACTTTAAGCCTGTGAAAACAATGTTGAAAATTGAATGAGTGGAATTGCAGATGGTTAAAATATCCTTGGCAGAGACTTCAAAGTTAAAGAGTGGCAGGACTTTATTATGGCTGTTTATTAAAAGTGTAAGAGACTAATGTACCTACCAATTTAGTAATGAAAAGCCAAGGTAGGTAGCCAAGGTACCTATGTAGGCATACTAATCTAATGCCCAGAATGATGTCTTCGCTAGAGTGGATCTTTTCATAAAATGGCAAGGGGCTGGAATTTCCAAAAATCCTAAAAAACTTCTTCTAAAATTCTTTATTTGTGACCGAAAGTCCAATAGCTATTTTTTGTGCAGGTATTCAGTACTTGTAATACTTGTAAAATAGGTACTATACGCCTTAGTATTTTTATAAGTCCTACAAATCTAATCCAATCTATCAGCCTGTATGCATCCACAGCAGCTGGACATAGATCTAGGCTTTTGCGCCACCAAAAGTCCTCCGCTTTCCTCATCCATCCGCTTCCTGCCACAGCTTTTTCAGGTCATCGGCTGGCTGGAGGACACATTGCTAGTCCTTTGAGCTATAAGTATCTATCGGTCGCTTTCGCTGTTCAACGAATTTCCTCGTTCTGGATTTTATCCCTCAGAAAACCCAACATTTCTCGCTCCATAGAGCGCTGAGTGATTTTTTAATTTGTGGGATGCAGTCGTTTTCACTCCAATAGTCCATATGTCATTAATAGGCAGGACACACTTATTGAAGACCTTTTTTTATAAGAATATTAGCCAAGTTTATTATGCTGACTAATATTGCCCTTTCCCCTCCAATTAAGCGTAAAGCTTGTGCTAGGAGTAGGTACACAATAGTGCAACGGGTGGGGTTTGATTGAACCGGCGACCTGTCGGTTTTCAGTCCGCCGCTTTAACCGTTGAGCTATCGAGGCTATAAACTAGTCTAGGCTTTGCGGTATTAACGATTCAAATTACAAATAGGTAGCGGTACGTATTAGTAAAACAACATTAACTGTTCTTCTTTCGACCTGAACTATAAAATTATTTAACTACCGGATCACGGTCGGATCTATTAAACGGAACCAGCAAGGTAACTGGGCAATCTTAACGAGGTGATGAACTCACCGTTATCTGAATAATGCTGAGTGGAGTCATAGCTGAGACTCTGTTATCAGTTCCCATACAAATAGACTATACTTGATGCTTCGGCTTCTGTTGCGCTTTACTACTACTCCACTGATAATATGACGAGTAGCATGGAATATTATTAATAAGGTTTTAATTCAAATATTTTAAGTTATGTCATGGCTTAAAATGGTGATGGATTTAGTAGATATGTTGCACGAAATAAATGTACAGATGAAACCTAGCTTCTGCAATACGGAGAGAAATAGGTTAGATGAATAAGATTTACCAACCTAGACTCTTATCAAAAAACCCACCTTCTATATTTGTTTTACATACTTATTCTTCTTTTACGGGGTAAAGGGCGAAGGTGACAAGCGAAGTGAGCCGCCAACATCTGTAATGAAGGTAGAGTAGTTGAAGCTGAATGAAGGGACGATGAAGCAACTCTTCTAACGTAGCATAGCGGAATGCAACCGATACACTAATTATAATTAACTGCTATCAGCCGCACTAGCCGGGTAAAACTAGATGAAACCACACGTCAACTTTTAAGTAGCCGTAACGTTATCTTCAAGTCAAGAGTGAATAGGCATCTTATACCTAGACAAGCTTCATCTGAGGCTGCATCATCACTTGCCAGCAAGCCTAATTGCAGTCAACCACTAGTCTATAAATTTA
Source organism: Maniola jurtina (assembly GCF_905333055.1). Classification (NCBI taxonomy): domain Eukaryota; kingdom Metazoa; phylum Arthropoda; class Insecta; order Lepidoptera; family Nymphalidae; genus Maniola; species Maniola jurtina. The sequence continues at coordinate 514,159 of NC_060039.1, forward strand.
AAAAAAAATACTATGTAGATTGTAGCTATTTGCTATGACTGTATGTCTATGTAGCTGCTACATTGTAGCACCAATAAGATAATGCAGTGGTCATACTTACCGTGAGAGAGATCTGTATAAAAATCCAAAGTAAGTACGTATATTATGCTCGATAAGCTGCATCCATATCGCAAAATAAAGAAATCATTTCATTTTTCATTTCATTTCATAGTTGTTATCAGTTCACATACAAATAGATTACTTGAAGCACGCGGCTTCCGTTGAATGGTTGAATGCTATTACTACTCCTGATATGGCGAGTGTTGTGTTATGGCGTATTTATTCTATGGCGCCATTTAGATATCACGGCTAATTAAACTAATGGGTTTGTTTTGAAATGTTATTTATAGATTTCTTAAGAGATTTTTATTGAGCTTCGAATCAGTAGCTAGATCACACTAATATTATAAAGGCGAAAGTTTGTATGTGTGTGTGTGTGTGTGTGTGTGTGTGTGTGTGTATGTTTGTTACTCCTTCACCCAAAAACTACTCGACGGATTTGGCTGAAATTCGGAATGGAGATAGATAATATCCTGGATTAGCACATAGGCTGCTTTTTATCCCGGAAATCCAAAGAGCTCCCACGGGAATTTTAAAAAACCTACATCCACGCGAACGAAGTCGCGGGTATCAGCTAGTAGTAGATAAGTAATAGGAATAGGTAGATCTCAGTATCAATAGAAATGGTTTAACAAACAGCATGTGTCTCATACAATAATAATATAATCAGTCAAGTGCAAGTCGGAGTCGCACACGAAGGGTTCCGTTGCATCCGTACAAGAAATAACATTTTTTTTTATTTTCATAGAATTTCGAATCTTTATTATTTGCATTGAACTATTAATGTGATTATTTTTTTGTTATAACGCCAATATATAAATAGGTACGCATTCTGTAAATAATAATAATAATTAACGCGATCCATCCCGCTGACAGACAGACGGAGGGACGGACGGACAGCGGAGGCCATAGGGTCCTGTTGGAATCATTCAGTTACGGAACCCTAAAAATATCTCTTTCTCTCCAACTGTCCTAGGAGTTTAAAGTGCAACGGGAGATGTCAGAAACTACGAAAGTATAGCAATCTTTCTTGACCGTTTGCTGACCGGACAAAAAAATTGTTCACGCTAAAAACTCTCATGATAAACTGCCACTTTCTTCTTCTTTTTCTTCTTCCTGGGTTTCTTAGGCACTTAGACATGGCCGTCCGTTGTACGTAAGACCCCTGGTGCGACTCCAGCCAGCCGACCTCACTCCAAACTGTCACCTTTTAAACATGTTGAATTATACCTGAGGCACTCGAGAATGTATCCACATGTAACCGAGAGGTGGGGAATCTGAAGAAGCTGGGAAGACGCCGTAGGAGGTCCGGTACCACTAACTCATTGCGTAAGTGGATGGTAAGTAGGTATAGTTAAGTAAGTGCCTTATATTACATACCTCATTTGATTGCGAGAGAATTCTTCGACTTTTTGTCCCTTTGTTGTTTGTATCAAAAAGTCCCACGAGATTTTTGATCACCTATATCGATGTGAATGAAGTCGCGGGCATCAGCTAGTTAGCTATAACTTTATTAGTGTTTTAATAAGTAGGCATGTCGTCTATCCATACTAATATTATAAATGCGAAAGTGTGTCTGTCTGTCTGTCTGTCTGTCTGTCTGTCTGTCTGTCTGTCTGTCTGTCTGCTACGTTTTCACGGCCCAACCGCTGAACCGATTTTGATGAAATTTGGTACAGACATGGGCTACATCCCGGGGAAGGACATAGGCTACTTTTTATCCCGGAAAATCAAAGAGTTCCTGCGGGATTTAAAAAACCGAAATCCAGGCGGGCGAAGCCGCGGGCATCCTCTAGTTTTTTATAAATGCAGTTTTGTAGAGTTATTTTAGGTAAAAATGGTAATTAAATACTGTAATATTTAAAGTTTCAAGAAGCGTGTATATCCCTGCTCGTTTGCTCGCCACTTTAATAAAAAAAATGTTTTTTCCTGCACCCGTTACTTTCCTCATACACTTCCTCTGTCACGTGCAGCGTCTCACGGCCGGCGATCGTGCTCGTCAATAATTCACGGTAACCGCGACTCGTCACTGCAGTTGCTTGTTTTTAACCCCCGACCCAAAAAGAGGGGTGTTATAAGTTTGACGTGTGTATCTGTGTATCTGTGTGTCTGTGTATCTGTGTATCTGTGTATCTGTCTGTGGCATCGTAGCGCCTAAACGAATGAACCGATTTTAATTTACTTTTTTTTGTTTGAAAGGTGGCTTGATCGAGAGTGTTCTTAGCTATAATCCAAAAAAATTGGTTCAGCCGTTTAAGAGTTATCAGCTCTTTTCTAGTTTTCTTGTAGAAAAGAAGGTTACATAACCGTTAGGTTCATAATATTATGTCAATTGACAAATGTCAAGCTGTCAAGATGGACGTTGCCTAAATACATAATTATTTATTTGAAAATGATGTTTTGGAAAACTCAGATACTTTAGATCGTAGGCGCGGAGTAGTCCAAGAAAATCAGTTCAACCGTTTGAAAGTTATCAGGTCTTTTCGGTCTTTTCTAGTTACTGTAATCTTCACTTGTCGGGGGTGTTATAAATTTTTAATTTACACTTGTACATCAAACCGATTTATTATGATTTACCTGCCATCTATTTTGTTGCAAAGTTTGCTCTTGGAAAGCTGGTAAACTACCATCATTTATTTACTGTCCTAACTTTCCCTACATGACTTACATGACTAAGTAGTTGTACTTACTGTACAGCAGGGTTGGACAAAAAACAGTTTTAATTTTTTATTGTTTAATAAATGTTCAAAACGTCAAGTACGAGTCGGACTCTCACACGAAAGGTTCCGTACAATCGTACAAGAAATAAGACTTTAATTTAACTTTACTTTAACTTTAAAAAAAAAAAATTTTTTTGTTATGTAACCACAAATTCACGGTTTTCGGATTATTCCCTTTTTCCTTGCTGTAACTCCTATAAGACATTGCTATTTGCTACCTGCCGGGAAGTACCCTATAGGTATTCCTTAAAGGAGTCTTGACAGGCAGACAGAAAGACAATTAAGTGATTCTATGGGGGTTCTTTTTTCTCCGGCGGTACGGAACCCTAAAAAATTAAAGAGAGGGAATAGATAGCGATTCTGTGTTTGTTTACACTTAGACAATATTTCGGGTATAATTGGTTAGTCTTCGTTAAAATCTTCTTACATATCTAAAGTTTCCTTAGTTTCCTTAGTCAGCTGTGATTGTCCACCATGTTTGTTGTCCCCATAAAGCCCTGTGTTAACAGTGGGACAGGCCACACTAAACCGACTAAAATATTAACGGTGAAACGAGACTCTTGGAGTAAATTACAGTTTTGTTGGGCCCCCGTCAAATTACGGAACGATCGCGAAATGATCGCTTGTACACGTTTAATCGCTTGCATATTTGAGTGGACTGTTTTACTAGGGAGGCTCTTCGAGGGATTTCTTGTAGATGATTATATTGCTAGTGTTTGATGTTCATTGCTGGTTTTATGGATCGAAGGGTTTATTTGTCCATATTCAATGAGAAGAAACTAATATAACTAAATAACATGTTTGAAATTAACATCGATAGGAACTTTTTAAGCTTTTAATGTTTTCATACTTTTAAAGAGTAACTACCTATCTCTCTTATGATTCAAATCTAGCTGGGGTTTCAGTTGGTATTATATTTGCCATTATGCAAATTGGACGTCAAAAATAATGGTGTGGTCTCCCACAAATCTACAATACTTTTAAGTATTTAACTCCTTCGGTAAGTTTGACCTAAAAATTGTACCTAATCACCATTATCAACAACACATGGTTCTCCTCTCAGAAGAAGAAAGGTTTAGGCCAAGAATGTAATACATTTTTGTTCAAATAGGAACATTGAATCGTCAAAATTATTTACTATAGCCATAGAACGCCACGTTGACCAAGTGTAGGTAGATTGGCAAACTTCACATCCCCTTTGATATTAACAGGGCTCTCTCCGTCACTCGCTTCATACAATCGTAGTTCCAATTTCATTTGAATATTAAGCAACCAAAGTCCATGAAATTTTGCAGACATATTCTAGAAACTAATATCTGTATCTGTGGTGTTTTAGATTTTTCTAAAAATATGTAGTTTTAAAATTACAGGGGCTCAAAGATTTGTATGTAAATTTTTAAGACCGCGTAACTTTGAAACCGAATATTTTAACAGAAATCTGGAAAACCGCAGACATAGATATTAGTTCCTAGAATATGTCTGCAAAATTTCATGGACTTTGGTTACTTAATATTCAAATTAAATTGGAACTACGTTTGTATGAAGCGAGTGGAAGCGAGTGACGGAGAGAGCCCTCTTAAGGAGAATTGTAATGAGGCAATTGAAAAAATCATACAAAAAAGACTGCCGCAATTCAAAAACTAATACCAGGGTAGAAGGAACTATGAGAAGATCGCCAGGTGCGCCGCCCGCCCATCGGACGGAAAAATGTTTCAATGTTGTGGTCACGCAGTTTACTTCATTAGCTGGTCATTTATGCACGCCCGGTACCGGCCGTGTAATTGTTGGTAATTACCGGCCTAAATCATATTTTAAGTAGTTTGGTATTAGTTGAGTCGATTTGTTTACTTGTAAAGTTAACTCTGTGATGTTAGCTAAAAAGGTATTACGATATTATTGCCTGTTCATATGTACATATTGTAACATTTTGTTAAAAGAGCAATTATCTGCCGAGTTTCTTGTATCAGTAGTATCTGCTTTTAGCCCAGTCATATTAGGGGTTTCACCTCGGAATCCTGACCCCTTTTTTTACCTAATATGACTGGGCTATTCCTGAATCGGTGGTAGAGTCTTGATATGCGTAATATAATAAGTGGCACAAGATATAAATAAATTCATTTCATTCCATTAGTTACATGCCCGTGTGAAAAATGCCGCAATTAAAAAACGTGGTTTGATAGAAGTATTTAGGTTGATAGAGTCTGGTTTTACAAAAAGCAAACAAATCAGTACAATGCACATCTAATTCGGTGCTGTACACCGTAGACCGTACCACAAAGCGGTACCGTCCCGGTATATCGTGTTACACGTACCGCTCGCATACCGCCTGTGATTGGCAGGCACGGCTCACTTTGACTGCTACTCTGAATACGTAAATATAACACTTCTATCACGAGTGTATAGGGTTTATTTATTGTAGTTCTTTTGGAGATCCGCGCGAAAGGAAGAATCTTTAAAACTACATATTTTTCTTTGCGTTTTCTTTCAACTAAATAGAAATGCGTTTGACTGCAGCAATCACAATAAATACCTAGTAGCTAGGTAATGATGCAGCCTAAGGCGAAGTGCGCCTGCCTAGAAAAAAGGTATTATTTTTAACTTTTGTAAATCTTTGTTCACTAAGTCGAGCTAACATAAATCGCTCTCTCTTCCACAATTGTAAGGAAGTGAAAAGGATACACTATATAATTATGATTGTGCTGGGTCAGTGGGTATAACTATTTCTTTAAAATGTAAGGGTGCGTTTATATTGCTCACTATAAAACATTTTAAAGATTGATATATTTAGCTGTGCCTTCGTGCGTGCGGTATTGAGATAAAATTAATTAATGATGATGATATAGTTTTATGGTAAGGAACACTACTTTTCTGGGCTCCGTCTCACCCTTGACGGTTGTTTCAGTAGCGCAGCGCGTGAGATGTCAGAGATGTAGTGTAAGTGACAGTCGGTGCTGTGTCCGTGTGAAGTTCGCCTGTTTGTTTGTTTATTTGCGGTCAAACACCGCGTTTGCTTCAAGCCGCTAGCGGTAGGAGGTCGCTGTAGGGTCAACATGAGTTCAAATTATTTAGAATACGTACTTGTAATTAAATACAGGAGAAAACACTATTATCCCGTGATTATAGGTACTTAGCGAGGTAAGAAAGGTCATTAATTTAAATGAGGAACAGAAAAGGTCCTCAAATACAACCTTGTGGGACCCCTATTTTTACAGGTGATCCAGAAGATCGCTTTCTATTCACGTCTATTTTTTATAATTAGAACTCATCAACTCCTCAGCTGTTTGATAACGTCCGACCAGCTAACTGCCGAACAGTTTAACCGATTCTGACAAAATTTGGTACAGGGTTAGTTAGTTTGGTATTTTTATCCCGTAAAATCAAAGAGTTCCCACGGGATTCCCAAAAACCCATCTGCTTAACCGATTTATATGAAATTTGGTACCGAGGTAGCTTGCGTCCCTGTTATTGACATAGGCAACTTTTTATCTCGGAAAATCAAACAGTTCCCACGGGATCTTAAAAAACCTAAATCCACGCGGACGAAGTCACGGGCATCCTTTAGTATGAAATAAATAAATTCAACTAATTATTAGGACTATATGAAATAAATAAATTCATTTCATTATCAGGAGTATCCTAGACGTGGCGATCTTGTGGCCAGCTCGTGTCAAGTGTCAGAACATAACACTGATATTATCTGATGTCTTGTACGCGCACGCCTCGACTCCAACGCCAACGTAACACAATCTGTGTCTAATATTGTAATATTCTAATATTATAATATTGAAACATTCCCATTGCGTGTGACTTCAGCCGTGTTTAATAGCTTTTGTAACAATTGAGCGTGGCGTATGGATCGTTGTACTTGTGATGTCTTTAAGAGCCTGTCCAGAAAGCGCGATTTGCGCGCGTGTCAACTCGCGCGTAAGCACTCGCGCGTTCTCGAGATACTAGAGCTACATACATCCCGTCCAGATGCCCTCGCGCGTTACCTCACACGCGCGTAAAACGCTTGCAATGAGCGGGACTCTCGACTCGCGCGTTTTACGCGCGTGTGCCGCGCATATCGAGATACTTCGGCGCCATTGCTGCGTCCAGTACTACGCGCGTGTCCGTGGCGAGTGGACGTATTCGGTTCAAAATGGAGCGTGATAACTTTGACACAGAACTTTTTATCGACGAAATTGAGAAAAGGGTAGCTATATGGGATATGGAATCATCAGATTATTCTAATAGAATCATTAAACGTAGGAACTGGGAAGAAATAGTAGAAATTTTTTGTGAAGCTGGTGATTCCGAGGAGAAAAAAAAAACTTTAGGTAAGTAAATAATACTTTATTAAATAATATTATTCCTTGCATAGATTTTACAGTAATAAGCTATATCATTTTATCTTGCCAAGGGAGTTTGTCTTCGTTAGCAAAATAATCAGCAAATCTATCTCTTACATTCAATGATCTCGCATTAGGCCTCACTGCCTCAGTGTTCAAATTAATCAGAGATGTTTCGTAGAGAGTGTGATCATACCTGTAGCCATCCCTTAACCTTACGTAGTTATGGAGAACACAACAAGCCTTAATGATGTTTTCTGCAAATTTTATGTCCACATTCAACGGTCTATGAAATATTCTCCATTTATTTACCAAGATGCCAAAGCAACATTCAATGTAGCGCCGGGCCCTGGATAAGCGATAGTTGAAAATTCTTTTTTTGGTTGTTAGAGATTTACCGCAATAAGGGCGCATTATATTTTCAGACAGACTAAACGCCTCATCTCCTACTATTACATGAGGTAAGGGGGTTGTATCTGTTTGCGATATTGGCTTTGGATCTGGGATATCTAAAGTTTTCTCGACAAGTTTTTTATATAAAATAGAGTCTTTAAAAATTGTGGAGTCATTACTTTTTCCATATGCGCCTATGTCCACTGCAATAAAACAATAATTTGCATCGCATACGGCCAACAAAACAGTTGAAAAATAACTCTTATAGTTATAAAAAAGAGATCCAGAATCGTTAGGTTTTATAATACGGATATGCTTGCCGTCAATGGCGCCGATGCAATTTGGAAAATTTGTGTATTTTTGAAATTGTTTCGAAATTTCTTCCCATTCAGCTTTCGTTGGTTCTCTCATTACTATATTTTGCAGTTTGTTCCATATGACGTAACAGGTTTTCTGTACTATTTCGATAACTGTAGACTTTCCTAATCTGTAGGCATAATGCAGGTCCGCAAAATAACATCCTGTAGCCAAATATCTGAAAAAAAAGTTACATAAGAATTATTATTTTATTCCAATCTTTTTATTGTTTACAGGTACTTTATTGCAGAAGAAGTGGAAAGGGTTGCGTGATGGCTTTGTAAGAGAAATGAAGAAGAAGAAAACCACACCGTCTGGATCAGGAGCCTCCAGCAAAGCCAAATATATTTATTTTGAACGTTTGATGTTCCTCGAAAGATCGACACGGAATAAAATAACTGAGAGTAATATCAACACCGCGTCTGTTGCAGTTGAAGAACAGGAGTTTTCGGGCGATGGGGAAGATGTAATGAGACCTCCACGTAGTCAGGCGAAAAAGAAGAAAAAACTAAATGCAGCCGACGAAGAATTTCTTTCCATCATAAAAACAAATTTAGCATCTGGAAATCAGCCACAGACATTAAACCAAACGGAGTCAGATGATGACAAACTATTTTGTTTGTCCTTACACAAAGAGCTTCTTAAAGTACCAGAGGAACACAGACTTCAAACAAAAATTGAATTAATGAAAGTACTTCAAGCTCAACAAGTACTGTGCCTTAAACCTGCAGCTGCTCGTTCCGACTACCAACCTTCGTCACAATATCATTACCAAACAGGAATGACTCAACGTGGACAGAGAGATTATTTTGGAGAAACAGGGTATACCGCAACAGACCCTTCAACATCTTCGTTTCCACCTGCAACCTTTTCGACTTACAATCGAGGTTATTGTACTGCTTCACGACCACCAATGACGTCTAGCTACAAAACCCCATCACCGGCATCTACACAAGATTCCAATGAATCTGAATTAATGGAACTTTACGATAATTAAATTCAATATTAAGTACCTACCTATATAAGAATGATTCCTAATTTTTGTTAATTTTGTTCAAATTCTTTATTTTTGTTAATTAGGTCTTAGTTTATACTTACTAAAGCTATAAAAAATATTACCTCAAAGTAATCACGAGTTTTTCTTCTGCAGAAACAGTATCCCGTACCACATAATTTTGACAAGGAGTCAAATCTTCTTTGATAATTTCTAGTAAATCATCAAACGATGCTACTGACATCCGAAAGTAGTTGAAAAACTTTTCACTATATTCTCTGAGTTTTGGGTATAAAGTTATAAACATACTATGCGTCATTCTGTCGCGTAGAATGGGATGCACGTTAAATCGTCGACTTTCTCTTCGTTTACGACGTCTCCATCGACGGTATGCAAGCCACAACAGAACCGCTTTATCCGAGTCCATGTTTATAACTGGCCTAAAGCCGTCTCATCACATGCGCGCGTGAAACGCGAGTGATTTCGCCGCATCTGGACGCAATACAAATCAAAACGCGCGAGTGGACACGCGCGCAAATCGCGCTTTCTGGACAGGCTCTAAATATATTAGCTAGTTTTGCTTATCCATACTAATATTATAAATGCGAAAGTGTGTATGTCTGTCTGCTACCTTTTCACGGCCCAACAGTTTAACCGATTCTGACAAAATTTGGTACGGGGTCAGCTTATATCCCGGGGGCGGACATAGGCTACTTTTTAACCCGGAAAATCAAAGTGTTCCCACGGGTTTCCTATAGACCCATCCGCTTAACCGATTTGTATGAAAGGCACCGAGGTAGCTCACGTCCGTGTAATTGACATAAGCAACTTTTTATCCCGGAAAATCAAACGGTTCCACGAAATCTTTAAAAACCAAAATCGAGGGCATCCTCTAATTTTAATCATATTTTATATATTCCAAAAAGCGCTACCACACCCGGGCCTCGGCGCGGGCGCTGTGCGGGTGTGCGGGACGTCTTCCCGCTCCATTCTCCGATTGCCATGTCGACCTGTCGCGAACTATACCAATTAGTAAATGAGTTTATTTCAAAATTAAAATAACAAGTTGTATATGATTCAATGTAGTTGTCAAATTCTTATCTGTGTCTAAACAAATGACACACTTAATAATGACAGGTTATTAAATATTTAGCCGAATTTATGCGTCCTTAATTACTACGTCCTCGGTACGTTGGCTTTGATCTAACAGAACCTTGTAGCTTAGTGGTATAAAGAGCTTAGCTTAGATGACCACTATTGGACGTAAGACTCTTGTCACATCACACATCTTTGTCTTGTGCCGCCTGAATCCAGCGGCTCTCTGCGACTGGTTTTATGTTGCCTGTCTAACTAGTGGAGGGGTATTTCAATGCTGCGGTTCCCGATGGGAGGTCCACAATTTCGGACTCTGCTCAACGATTACCGGGCATGAGTAGTAATTGCTAATTAAAATTTACCTAGTCATGAACTCTTTCACTTAGATTTTTTTTAAAACCCATTTACATAAATTTCTAATTTTCTTGTTATTTTGTAAAGCTCGTTCACATACTTACTTAATTATTAATTAGTGTTGTTCCTCTTTTCATTTAAAGTTATTAACCAAACTTCCTATAGGTACGAAGAGCTTACTTCGTTCGTACTACGAACTAAGTAAGCTCTCATAAAAATAACAACCATTAAAATTGATATGAAATTCAAAAAGCAGTAATAATGTTATGATTTTATCATCAAATTATATCAGGGGGCCGAATTTACAATGTTATTACTATCTTATAGGGTGACAACAAAAACTGAATCTTTTGTTGCACAATGAGTATTGTAAAAACTTTCATTTTCGAATGTGAAATATGAGCCGGCCTGTGTTTGGGAGCTGCGATAGCATCTACAAACATATCGTTTTTCACTCTATAACTAAAAGTGGCCCGTTTTGTTGCCAAGATTGTTATCAGTGCTATTGCCGTGAGATAAGCAGTTACATACTAAATGGCTTTATTAATGCTAAACGGTTTTCTAATGGAGGTTTTTTATTAGGTGTACGATAGAGTCCTTTTTACCTTCCGCTTTCTTTCTTATTTTGATTTAAAAAGTAAATGGGTATCTACCATTTAAGTAACTATCGTACTTGTTTCATTTTTATTATTATATCTATTCATTTTTATATATCTATTTTTATATGGTGAAATAAGTATCAAATCTTTTCTCAGCAGAGGTCTATAGGTATAGGTAAGTTAGAGAGATAACCTATATACAGAATCTAAAGTTTCGGAGATCCAGCCTTTTTAGCTGTAGGCTGATGAGCGTTTCTCATTTTGTACATCTGTTTAAATAGGATATAATGAAACATAATTTATTAGAAAGGTAATTAGGTCATGAAATTAAGAAAAAACTTTTTCTTAGGATATTTCAAAAATTCAACGGCTTTCTTTTCAAAACGGAAATTAAGTTTTATTTTGATGTTAAACAAGGGTTGATATAATATGATGTTTCCTGGATAAATTAGATAAATAGATAAAGTTTATTATATTGTATTCGAAATACGACTGCAGTAGAGATTTTTTCTAAACCGTTATTCGAAACCCACAAGCTAACTCACAAATATAGATTTGCACCGGACAACCACAAAATATAGGAAGGAATAATGTCATCCGAAACTCAACAAAAGCAAATTATCATTTTCCCAAACACTGAATAGGATTACCTATTATTATCTTTTATTTGGTCACCCGCTGATACGATCGGCGAAATATGATCGCTTTATTATAACGATATTTGCGATTTTCGGCTTTCGTCTTTGTTCGGCGATGCAATGCCTGATAAGTGGCTTTGTCCTCGGCCTCATGTGCCCGAACGCATTGGGCAAGTAGGTATGTAGTATACCTCACCTACAATAGGTACTAATAATAATTATGTATAACCGTTGAATTTTTGCAGTTAGATTGGACAGACCCTATCTACACGCACGAAACGTTTTGCGTCATCATTTCTCATACGCATGGCTAAGGTTTGGATAATACTCTTTCATCTGTTTCCTAGCAATTACAATTCGGTTATGTGAATAGGCATCTTCTAGGAAGCTTCTAGGTAAACGCGTCCCATCTTATGTCACATCATCACTTTCCATTGAGTGTGATCGTGGTCCAGCGCTTTCCTATAATGTATTTTAAAAAATCCTAAACGAAAATCCGTTTAAAAAAATAATATTAGTATGGATATGGATTATTACCACTTATCCGTGGTTGAGTGACAGAGGCTTAGCTGCTAAGCCTTAGCATGATCTTCTCGATATTTTGTTTAATGTAACCGATTTCTATCAACATCCTGAAGTGCATTCTCGTGACATTTTAACCCCCGACCCAAAAAGAGGGGTGTTATAAGTTTGACGTCTGTATCTGTGTATCTGTGTGTCTGTGTATCTGTGTATCTGTGTATCTGTGTATCTGTGTATCTGTGTATCTGTCTGTGGCATCGTAGCGCCTAAACGAATGAACCGATTTTAATTTACTTTTTTTTGTTTGAAAGGTGGCTTGATCGAGAGTGTTCTTAGCTATAATCCAAAAAAAATGGTTCAGCCGTTTAAAAGTTATCAGCTATTTTCTAGTTTTCTTGTAGAAAAGAAGGTTAGATAACCCTTAGGTTCATAATATTCAAGTGTCAATTGACAAATGTCAAGCTGTCAAGGTGGACGTTGCCTAGATATACATAATTATTTATTTGAAAATGATTTGTCGGGGGTGTTGAAAATTTTTAATTTACACTTGTTATGATAAGTTTCGGTTATGACCCGATTACGGCAAAGCCAAAAGAACGTTTATGATTTTAGCAGTCTATGTAGGTTTGTATTTAGATTTTGATGAATGAGGTGTCAATCCATTTGTTATTATGGGCCGGGTAAAATAGGCTACATTTTATACGAAAAAAATCGACCTGACGGATGTTACTTCCGAAAAAGTGGGGTCTCGATTTTTTTTTTGCTATTGTACAGAGAGAAAAACAATTTTATTGTATCTATCGCTATCTTTCGGCGGTTCGAGAGTATAGAAGTCGGGTTTTAGTGCTGTTCAACTTTATCTTGTTGCTAGATATACTATTTACTCGCTCGGTCTTAATCTCAGCTTGCTGGGATGTTACGGACATTATTTAACCCGTTGAAAGTCCAAGTTAGGCTATACCTAATCCAAATAGGCAATCAGGTATCAGTGTACTAAAAGCATTACCTTATACCTACCTAATTTGACTTGTATGACAAAATAAACGTTTCTGAACATCCATTCAGATCCCAGAACTACATATGTATTACATTACCCACCGTTTCATATTGTTACAATTTAATGTGTACAAATGACATGTCTCAACATGTAATGGCGGCGGGTTCCGTACGTCCGTATGTCATTACGGGATAAATATTTAAGCGGCTGGTCGGTCGCTCACGTAATAAATACACATATTACAATGGCCACCACAATATTTTCCATACCTTCAGGGTTTGTTTAGGGTTGGCACAATATTCCTGAAAAATATTTAACCACTAGTAGGTAGGTAGGTAAGATTGCAATTTTTTGTGGTAACTAAAAAGCCCCTTAGTATTTCAAGTTTAATAGAAAATTAAAATGTTAAACGTTAAATTAAGTAGGTAGGTATAAAGAAATCATTTTCTTTTGTTTTATGCTTTTTCTACAAAATGCACTCTTAGTGAGTAAACATTGTTGGAAACCCTCTTATAACGTAAGTACCTATTAATATTGTAGTGAGTTTCAAATTATACATACCTGAAAATAATCATCTGTAATGATACTTCAACATTAATACAAATCACGGTATGACAGTAACAATTAGGTAAGTACTAGGCAGGCACAATAAATATGTAGCATTACCTTACAGTTGGTAGCTATGAATATTGGAACAGTCGCCGCTACGCCGCCCGCCCTACGAGTTGGGCAATTTTATATATCCACTAAACACAGCTTTGGGCGGGCGCTGCGATTGATTAGGAATTAAAGATCTACCACACGAGGGTAAAAGTTATTATACAGTCTCTACCACACTGTAGATACGAAATGCTGGATAGGTACCACATAAAATATGCGCATTAAGGCTCACACACACACAAAACACAAGTATGAAAATACAAGGTTAGTACAATGAATGAAGCATTTTCTTAGATTAGATAGCGATGAATATATGGAACAGTCGCCGCTACCGCCCGGCATGCGAGTTGGGCAATTTTACGCATCAATATTAACAGGGCTCTCTCCGTCACTCGTTTCATACAATCGTAGTTCCAATTTCATTTGAATATTAAGCAACCAAAGCACATGAAATTTTGAAGACATATTCTAGAAACTAATATCTGTGTCTGTGGTGTTTTAGATTTTTCTAAAAATATCTAATTTTAAAATTACAGGGGCTCAAAGATTTGTATGTAAATGTTTAAGACCGCGTAACTTTGAAACCGAATATTTTAACAGAAATCTGGAAAACCACAGACATAGATAATAGTTTCTAGAATATGTCTGCAAAATTTCATCGACGTTGGTTGCGTAATATGCAAATGAAATTGGAACTACGTTTGTATGAAGCGAGTGACGGAGAGAGCCCTCTTAATATCGAAACCGCGAAACACAGCTGACACAGCTTGGGGCGGGCGGCGCTGCGATCAGTTGGGAATAAAGGCTCTACCACACGGGAATGGACATAATAAAGTTACTACCACACAGCTCTGCGAAACGCATATAAAGGCTGTACCACACAACTGTTAAACTCGAGTAATAGTCTCGTTTTTAACCCCCGACCCAAAAAGAGGGGTGTTATAAGTTTAACGTGTGTATCTGTGTATCTGTGTATCTGTGTATCTGTGTATCTGTGTATCTGTGTATCTGTGTATCTGTGTATCTGTCTGTGGCCTCGTAGCGCCTAAACGAATGAACCGATTTTAATTTAGTTTTTTTTGTTTGAAAGGTGGCTTGATCGAGAGTGTTCTTAGCTATAATCCAAAAAAATTGGTTCAGCCGTTTGGAAGCTATCAGCTCTTTTCTGGTTTTCTTATTACTTTTATCCCAGGACCACCAGAGGTTACGTATTTTCTGACACAGGAAATATGTACGATTGAGTAGTGTTAGTAAGTATTAAGAAAGCATGCCTAGCCTACGTGCTAGCTTGCTTAGACGGCCAATTTTCAGGTATCTGATAATCAAGGTACATAAAACCATTACTTACCTCACGTAAATTCTCCAAACTGATTTTTACGTATATTTTAGGCAATATCCTTAAAAATATGTCGCCAATACTCCTAGACACTTCCCGCGTCGGCCGTATTGCTTTGCAGACGCTTTAAAGCTCCCAAAATAAGTAATTACTTAACTGCACGTAAATTTTGATGCTCCATTTTTATATATTCCACCAGACAACTATTTTAAAACCTTTTACAAGAAGACAGACCCATCCAGAGGGCCAATCATCCCCTAAATTCAATTTTAATGCCTCTGTGGGTTTGAGCGCGAGGGCATCATTATCTACGCGCATGAGACTGAGTAAGACATGTATTAGGATATATTGACTTCTCTCTCACTCTCTTATACTTATGTCAATTAATTATTAATATTTAAAAAAAATCAGCTAAAAATTCAAAAAATTGGAGAATTTACGTGAGGTAAGTAATGTTTTTATGTACCTTGATTACCTGATACCTGAAAATTGGCCGTCTAAGCAAGCTAGCAGGTCTGTAGGCATGCGTTCTTAGTACATACTAACACTACTCAATCGTCCACATTTCGTTCGTCAGAAAATACGTGACGGCTGGTGGCCCTGGGATCTTTCACTATTGTAACAGAGGTTCATAATATTATGTCAATTGGCAAATGTCAAGCTGTCAAGATGGACGTTGCTTAGATACATAATTATTTATTTGAAAATAATGTTTTGGAAAACTCCGATACTTTGGATCGTAGGCGCGGAGTTTCTAATTTATAAAATATTATAATCACAGTTAAACGAGAAAACATCAATTCAATTATAATATCCAACAGTCAACCAAAGGCCACGAACAATCAACCCAAACCCAAACCATAGTCAAACTATTTTTAGGGTTCAGTAGGTATCTGTAGAAAAAAAATGTTGTAGCCTCTGTTGTAGTCGCGTAGGTGTGCATGTCACCATTAAATATCGTAGGAGGCGATGACCCTCCGCGCGGCTGAGGTTCCCGCATCGTAGTCGCTTTGTCGCGCAGGTTTGGATGATGCATTAGGCGCACCTTCTTTATATTTTATCTGCTTGAACTCAGCTTATTTACTTTGACAAAATACGTTTAAAATTCATCATCATCAGGATCAACCCATCGCCGGCTCACTACTGAGCACAAGTCTCCTCTCAGAATGAGAAGCTACCACACTGGCCAAGCACGTATTGGCACACCTCACGCACCTTTGAGGGAGCATTATGGCCAACTCTTAAGCATGCAGGTTTCCTGACGATGTTTTCCTTCACCCCTTCGTTGTCTGTCTGTGTGTCATCTTTCAAGAGAATCAAAACTTATAAATTGGGTACTTCCCGTTTACGTAGAATCATGAAAGGCAGGTAGCAATATCTTATAGCCCAAGCACTCTACTCCTGTGGCCCAAGTAAACAGAAAAATCCGACAACTGAATTGTCATTACATTAAAAAAAACTTGTACGGAACTCTTCATGTGTAAGGCAGACTCGCACTTGACCGGTTTTTGAAAGTTATGTCAAATAAAATTTGACATGCAATAACAAACAAAATGAAATACAAGCCACTTTATTCCTTATTTCATCGGGTGAAAGTCGATTTCAATTTAATCGTAGGTATATCTTGAAAAGCCATGTGAAAAGCGAACTATTATACGACTACGTAAAATGGGTACATTTTTAAAGCAACGACATGTTAGAAACAGATATTTCGTTTTGGTCGTGTTAAACTATGTGAGTCATTCAGATAATTCTTGATTTAGTGATGTTCGGTCAAAAATATTTCATGGAACGTATAATTAACATAACATTGATGTTACTTTTGAAGAGATATTAGCTGCCTTATTGGATTTATATTAATACTAGTGTTTTGCTCGGTGCGCGAGCTGCTAAAGCAGCTCACGTGACGTGGTAAGGTTAACTTTTATTATATAAAACCAAATTGATTTATTAAGATAATTCACCCCGAAAAACCCCATAAAATGACAGGCATTTCTATTTTTTGTAGAAAATGTAAGTCCGCCATCTTGGATTTGAAAATAAATGTCATTATCAAAATCAGCACCCTGGAAACCCTGAAAACGATATCCATATTATTTTTTGTAAATTAGGATAATAAGTTAGTAGGGTGCGTGGGTGCGCGGACCACTAAAGTGGTCCGCGAGCATGCAGCGTTTGTTCCACCGAGTAGACCTTCGGACTCTGATCATCTTTTGCCAAGAAACCACTCTTCCATCTTTTATAGCCTCCGAGATAGACACCGACGAAATTTGTACGGCGGCCATCTTGTTTTTCCAAAATTTTCCACTTTTTCTATTAATCGTTTACTACATTCTTCAAAGATTGCGAGTTTCAACGAAATCGGTTGGAAAACAAAAGAGTTGCAAAAATCATATAGGCCGCCATCTTGTTTTTCTGAAATGTCATAATTTTCCCGTACTCATATCGCGCATCCGAACATATCTCCCATACATCAATGTATCGTTTTCCGTCTCTTTCTAGGAGAATGAGACATTCAATATTCGCCATACATATTCTATGGGAAAATAAATTCCGCCATTTTGAATTTTTTTTCAATTCATCGAGTAGACCTTCGGACCCTGATCATCTCTTGCCAAGAAACCACACTTCCATCTTTTAAACCCTCCGAGCTGGACACCGGCGAAATTTGTATGGCGGCCATCTTTTCTTCGCCATTTTGAATTTTTTTTCAGCTTTTTGGCAATTGGATGACGTCATGAATGACATTTGCTCGAGCACCCCCCACCTATCTTCAATACCTTAAGCGGGCCCTCCACCCGTCTCCGAAACCCTCAATCATCAGCTCTCTCCATAATTTTGGCTTACTAAGTTTTTGTTCTCTATACGACACCATCAGTGAAAAAAAAATTTTTCATACAAAATTTTACAGGAGTTTCTTAGTTGAAATTCTCGAAAATCTCCCCAAAAGTGGCAACACCGGTTGCATATCTCCATACTGCCAGCCGAGATACACAATCGATTCATACATATTGACTTTCCAAAATGTTGCCAACTGCCTCAAAAACGTGATCAAAATTTCGAAAAATTAAAAAAAATACAAAATGGCCGCCAACTCGTTTTACAGAAATAAATTACAACGTTGTACAACTTTTCCAATAACTACAGGATATACCGCTTCCGATGACGTTGCAATCTTTCCTCTCGCTCGCACCCACGTGAAACGATCGCCCCTGAAAAAACACCACGTCGAAAATCACTTTTTCTTGATAAATTCCAGTGTTGCCAGTCTTCGGTGACAAAAGTACCCAAATGTCATTTGTACGAGCAAAACACGTAATCGCTCATACTCAGATTTTTCAAAAAGCCCGTATTTCGATTTTGTACAATTTCCCGAAAATCTTGAAATTTCCCCAAAAATGGGGTAATTTTTTTCCTCCAATCTATACCTCGAGCCTATACGTACAATCGCTTCAAAGAAGCCGAATCGCTCCGATGTTGCCAACTTTGGGATATTTAACTTTTAAAATTGCGTTTTTTCGTACCTCTAACCTAACGGCCGCCATGACAGCCGCCATCTTGAATTTTTAAAAACCACTCCCTTTCTGTCAAAATACAGGATAATCGTGGGCGAAATAGGAAAAAATAATTATCCTCAACTACCCCGTCTTGGATCTGTGGCGCCGCGGTTCGGGGTCGAAAAATCAAAATTTTGAAAACGCTACGATTCGGCCGCCATCTTGTTTTTTCAATTTTTTCGACATTTCCCATTAATCGTTTACTACTTTCTTCAAAGTTTGCAAAATTCGACGAAATCGGTTGGAAAACAACGGAGCTGCAAAAATCACGTCGGCCGCCATCTTGTTTTTCCGAAATGTCATAATTTTTCCCCAGTCGAATTCCCCACCCGAACACATTTCCCCTACATCATTATATCATTTTCCATCTCTTTCTAGGAGAACAATTATGTCAATGAGTCAGTGAGTGAGTGAGTGGTAATCGAGCTATATATAGTATAATAACTAGTATTTTGCTCGGTGCGCGAGCTGCTAAAGCAGCTCGCGTGACGTGGTTAGGTTTATGAGTTGTATTAAACCGATTTTTTTTATTAAGATACACAAATTACCCCGAAAACCCCATAAAACGACACTTATATCAATTTTTTTCTTAAAAAGTGCACGCCCGCCATCTTGGATTTAAAAATAAATGTCGTTATCAAAATCAGCACCCTGGAAAACTCTGAAAACAACATCCATATCATTTTTTGTAAAAACGGGGTAGTTGAGGTTAATAAAGTAGGGTGCGTGGGTGCGCGGACCACTAAAGTGGTCCGCGAGCATGCAGAGTTTGTTTCACCGAGTAGACCTTCGGACCCTGATCATCTTTTGCCAAGAAACCACTCTTCCATCTTTTATAGCCTCCGAGATGGACACCGACGAAATTTGTACAGCGGCCATCTTGTTTTTTCAAATTTTTCCACTTTTTCTATTAATCGTTTACTACATTCTTCAAAGATTGCGAGTTTCAACGAAATCGGTTAGAAAACAAAAGAGTTGCAAAAATCATATAGGCCGCCATCTTGTTTTTCTGAAATGTCATAATTTTCCCCTACTCATATCGCGCATCCGAACATATCTCCCATACATCAATGTATCGTTTTCTGTCTCTTTCTAGGAGAATGAGGCATTCAATATTCGCCATACAAAATGTATGGAAAAAAAAATTCCGCCATTTTGGATTTTTTTTCTATTCATCGAGTAGACCTTCGGATCCTGATCATCTCTTGCCAAGAAACCTCACTTCCATCTTTTATACTCTCCGAGCTGGACACCGGCGAAATTTGTATGGCGGCCATCTTTTTTTCGCCATTTTGATTTTTTTTCCAGCTTTTTGGCAATTGGATGACGTCATGAATGACATTTGCTCGAGCACCCCCCACCTATCTTCAATACCTTAAGCGGGCCCTCCACCCGTCTCCGAAACCCTCAATCATCAGCTCTCTCTAAAATTTTGGCTTACTAACTTTTTGTTTTCTATACGACACCATCAGTGAAAAAAAAATTTTTCATACAAAATTTTACAGGAGTTTTCTAGTTGAAAATCTCGAAAATCTCCCCAAAAGTGGCAACACCGGTTGCATATCTCCATACTGCCAGCCGAGATACACAATCGATTCATACATATTGACTTTCCAAAATGTTGCCAACTGCCTCAAAAACGTGATCAAACTTTCGAAAAATTAAAAAAAATACAAAATGGCCGCCAACTCGTTTTACAGAAATAAATTACATCGTTGTACAACTTTTCCAATAACTACAGGATATACCGCTCCCGATGACGTTGCAATCTCTCCTCTCGCTCGCACCCACGTGAAACGATCGCCCCTGAAAAAACACCACGTCGAAAATCATTTTTTCCTTGATAAATTCCAGTGTTGCCAGTCTCCGGAGACAAAAATACCCAAATGTCATTTGTACGAGCAAAACACATAATCGCTCATACTCGGATTTTGCGAAAAGTCCGTATTTCGATTTTTTACAATTTCCCGAAAATCTTGAAATTTCCCTAAAAATGGGGTAATTTTTTTCCTCGAATCTATACCTCAAGCCTATACGTACAATCGCTTCATAAAATCCGAATCGCTCCGATGTTGCCAACTTTGAGATATTCGAGTTTTAAAATTGCGTTTTTTCGTACCTCGAACAAAACGGCCGCCATGACAGCCGCCATCTTGAATTTTTAAAAACCACTCCCGTTCTGTCAAAATTAAGGATAATCGTGGGCGAAACCAAAAAAAATAATTATCCTCGATTACCCCGTCTTGGATCTGTGGCGCCGCGGTTCGGGGTCGAAAAATCAAAATTTTGAAAACGCTACGGTTCGGCCGCCATCTTGTTTTTTCAATTTTTTCGACATTTCCCATTAATCGTTTACTATTTTCTTCAAATATTGCAAAATTCAACGAAATCGGTTGGAAAACAACGGAGCTGCAAAAATCACCTCGGCCGCCATCTTGTTTTTCTGAAATGTCATAATTTTTCCCCAGAGGGTTCCCGAAACCGAACACAACTCCCCTACATCACTATATCATTTTCCGTCTCTTTCTAGGAGAACAATTATGTCAATGAGTCAGTCAGTCAGTGAGTGGTAATCGAGCTATATATAGTATAACTAGTGTTTTGCTCGGTGCTCGAGCTGCTAAAGCAGCTCTCGTGACGTGGTTAGGTTTATGAGTTGTATTAAACCGATTTTTTTTATTAAGATACACAAATTACCTCGAAAACCCCATAAAACGACACCTATATCAATTTTTTTCTTAAAAAGTGCACGCCCGCCATCTTGGATTTCAAAATAAATGTCGTTATCAAAATCAGCGCTCTGGAAAACTCTGAAAACGACATCCATATTATTTTTTGTAAAAACGGGGTAGTTGAGGTTAATAAAGTAGGGTGCGTGGGTGCGCGGACCACTAAAGTGGTCCGCGAGCATGCAGAGTTTGTTCCACCGAGTAGACCTTCGGACCCTGATCATCTTTTGCCAAGAAACCACTCTTCCATCTTTTATAGCCTCCGAGATAGACACCGACGAAATTTGTACGGCGGCCATCTTGTTTTTCCAAAATTTTCCACTTTTTCTATTAATCGTTTACTACATTCTTCAAAGATTGTGAGTTTCAACGAAATCGGTTGGAAAACAAAAGAGTTGCAAAAATCACGTCGGTCGCCATCTTGTTTTTCTGAAATGTCATAATTTTTCCCTACTCGCCTCCCCCACCCGAACACATCTCCCCTACATTATCGTATCGTTTTCCGTCTCTTTCTAGGAGAATGAGACATTCAATATTCGCCATACAAAATGTATGGGAAAAAAAATCCGCCATTTTGAATTTTTTTTCTATTCATCGAGTAGACCTTCGGATCCTGATCACCTTTTGCCAAGAAACCGCACCTCCATCTTTTATACCCTCCGAGCTGGACACCGGCGAAATTTGTATGGCGGCCATCTTTTCTTCGCCATTTTGAATTTTTTTTCAGCTTTTTGGCAATCGGATGACGTCATGAATGACA
This sequence comes from Maniola jurtina, assembly GCF_905333055.1. Classification (NCBI taxonomy): domain Eukaryota; kingdom Metazoa; phylum Arthropoda; class Insecta; order Lepidoptera; family Nymphalidae; genus Maniola; species Maniola jurtina. The sequence continues at coordinate 536,300 of NC_060039.1, forward strand.
TTTGGTCGAGCACCCCCTACCTATCTTCAATACCTTGAGCGGACCCTTCACCCGTCTCCGACATCCTCGATCATCAGCTATTTCCAAATTTTTCCTCGATTTTTTTTTTGTTTTCTATACGAAACCATCAGTGAAAAAAAATAATTTCATACAAAATTTTACAGGAGGAGTTTTTGGGGAAAATCTCGAAAATCTCCCCAAATGTGGCAACACTGTTTACATATTTCGATACTGCTGGTTGAGTCACACAATCGATTGATATATGTCGACTTTCCAAAATGTTGCCAACTGCCTCAAAAACGTGGTCAAAATTTCGAAAAATAAAAAAAAATACAAAATGGCCGCCAACTCGTTTCACAGAAAGATTTTACACGGTTTCATAATTTTCCTATTAACTACAGGATATACCGCGCCCGATGACGTTTCAATCTTTCCTCTCGCTCGCACCCACGCGAAAGGGGATACCGTGAAAAAGACCGTGTCGAAAATCACTTTTACTTTGATAAATTCCAGTGTTGCCAGTCTCCGGTGACAAAAATACCCAAATGTCATTTGTACGAGCAAAACACGTAATCACTCATACTCGGATTTTGCTAAAAGTGCGTATTTCGATTTTTTACAATTTCCCGAAAATCTTGAAATTTCCCGAAAAATGGGGTAATTTTTTCCCACCGATCTATACCTCGAGTCTATACGTACAACCGCTTCATAGAAGCCGAATCGCTCCGATGTTGCCAACTTTGAGATATTTAACTTTTAAAATTGCGTTTTTTCGTACCTCGAACAAAACGGCCGCCATGACAGCCGCCATCTTGAATTTTTTAAAACCACTCCCGTTCTGTCAAAATACAGGATAATCGTGGGCGAAACACGAAAAAATAGTTATCCTCGACTACCCCGTTTCGGATCTGTGGCGCCGCGGTTAGGGATCGAAAAATGAAAATTTTGAAAACGCTCCAGCTCGGCCGCCATTTTGTTTTTCCAATTTTTTCTACCTTTTCTATTAACCGTTTACTACTTTCCTAAATAGTTGCGAGTTTAAACAAAATCGGTTGAAAAACAACGGAGCTGCAAAAATCACGTCGGCCGCCATCTTGTTTTTCCGAAATGTCATAATTTTTCCCCAGTCGAATTCCCCACCCGAACACATTTCCCCTACATCATTATATCATTTTCCATCTCTTTCTAGGAGAACAATTATGTCAATGAGTCAGTGAGTGAGTGAGTGGTAATCGAGCTATATATAGTATAACTAGTGTTTTGCTCGGTGCGCGAGCTGCTAAAGCAGCTCGCGTGACGTGGTTGGGTTAACTTTATTATACTAAACCAAATTTATTTATTAAGATTCAAAATTCACCCCAAAAACACCATAAAACGACACCCATATCGATTTTTTTCTTAAAAAATGCATGACCGCCATCTTGGATTTCAAAATAAATGTCGTTATCAAAATCAGCACCCTGGGAAACTCTGAAAACGACATCCATATCATTTTTTATAAAAACCGGGTAGTTGAGGTTAATAAAGTAGGGTGCGTGGGTGCGCGGACCACTAAAGTGGTCCGCGAGCATGCAGAGTTTGTTCCATTGAGTAGACCTCCGGACCCTGATCATCTTTTGCGAAGAAACCACTCTTCCATCTTTTATAGCCTCCGAGATAGACAACGACGAAATTTGTACGGCGGCCATCTTGTTTTTCCAAAATTTTCCACTTTTTCTATTAATCGTTTACTACGTTCTTCAAAGATTGCGAGTTTCAATGAAATCGGTTGGAAAACAAAAGAGTCACAAAAATCATATAGGCCGCCATCTTGTTTTTCTGAAATGTCATAATTTTTCCCTACTCGCCTCGCCCACCCGAACACATCTCCCCTACATTATCGTATCGTTTTCCGTCTCTTTCTAGGAGAATGAGACATTCAATATTCGCCATACAAAACGTATGGGAAAATAAATTCCGCCATTTTGAATTTTTTTTCTATTCATCAATTAGACCTTTGGATCCTGATCCTCTTTTGCCAAGAAACCGCACCTCCATCTTTTATACCCTCCGAGCTGGACGCCGGCGAAATTTGTATGGCGGCCATCTTTTCTTCGCCATTTTGAATTTTTTTTCAGCTTTTTGGCAATTGGATGATGTCATGAATGACATTTGGTCGAGCACCCCCCACCTATCTTCAATACCTTGAGTGGACCCTTCACCCGTCTCCGACATCCTCGATCATCAGCTATTTCCAAATTTTTCCTCGATTTTTTTTTTGTTTTCTATACGAAACCATCAGTGAAAAAAAAAAATTTCATACAAAATTTTACAGGAGGAGTTTTTGGGGAAAATCTCGAAAATCTCCCCAAATGTGGCAGCACTGTTTACATAATTCGATACTGCTGGTTGAGTCACACAATCGATTGATACATCTCGACTTTCCAAAATGTTGCCAACTGCCTCAAAAACGTGGTCAAAATTTCGAAAAATAAAAAAAAATACAAAATGGCCGTCAACTCGTTTCACAGGAAGATTTTACACGGTTTCATAATTTTCCTATTAACTACAGGATATACCGCGCCCGATGACGTTTCAATATTTCCTCTCACTCGCACCCACACGAAAGGGGATACCGTGAAAAAGACCGTGTCGAAAATCACTTTTACTTTGATAAATTCCAGTGTTGCCAGTCTCCGGTGACAAAAATACACAAATGTCATTTGTACGAGCAAAATACGTAATCACTCATACTCGGATTTTGCTAAAAGTGCGTATTTCGATTTTTTACAATTTCCCGAAAATCTTGAAATTTCCCTGAAAAGTGGGTAATTTTTTTCCCACCGATCTATACCTCGAGTCTATACGTACAATCGCTTCATAGAACCCGAATCGCTCCGATGTTGCCAACTTTGAGATATTTAACTTTTAAAATTGCATTTTTTCGTACCTCGAACAAAACGGCCGCCATGACAGTCGCCATTTTGAATTTTTAAAAACCACTCCCGTTCTGTCAAAATTCAGGATCATTGTGAGCGAAACAAGAAAAAAATAATTATCCTTGACTACCCCGTTTGGGATCTGTGGCGCCGCGGTTCGGGGTCGAAAAATCAAAATTTTGAAAACGCTACGGTTCGGCCGCCATCTTGTTTTTTCAATTTTTTCGACATTTCCCATTAATCGTTTACTATTTTCTTCAAAGATTGCAAAATTCAACGAAATCGGTTGGAAAACAACGGAGCTGCAAAAATCACCTCGGCCGCCATCTTGTTTTTCTGAAATGTCATAATTTTTCCCCAGAGGGTTCCCGAAACCGAACACATCTCCCCTACATCATTATATCATTTTCCGTCTCTTTCTAGGAGAACAATTATGTCAATGAGTCAGTGAGTCAGTGAGTGGTAATCGAGCTATATATAGTATAACTAGTGTTTTGCTCGGTGCGCGAGCTGCTAAAGCAGCTCGCGTGACGTGGGTATGTTAACTTTATTATATTTAATAACCCAATTTATTTATTAAGATACACAATTCATCACAAAAACCCACAAAACGACACCCATATCAATTTTTTTCTTAAAAAGTGCATGTCCGCCATCTTGGATTTCAAAATAAATGTCGTTATCAAAATCAGCACGCTAGAAAACTCTGAAAACGACATCCATATCATTTTTTGTAAAAACGGGGTAGTTGAGGTTAATAAAGTAGGTGCGTGGGTGCGCGGACCACTAAAGTGGTCCGCGAGCATGCAGAGTTTGTTCCACCGAGTAGACCTTCGGATCCTGATCACCTTTTGCCAAGAAACCACTCTTCCATCTTTTATAGCCTCCGAGATAGACAACGACGAAATTTATACGGCGGCCATCTTGTTTTTCCAATATTTTCCACTTTTTTTATTAATCGTTTACTACTTTCTTCAAAGGTTGCGAGTTTCAACGAAATCGGTTGGAAAACAAAAGAGTTGCAAAAATCACGTCGGTCGCCATCTTGTTTTTCTGAAATGTCATAATTTTTCCCTACTCGCCTCCCCCACCCGAACACATCTCTCCTACATTATTGTATCGTTTTCCGTCTCTTTCTAGGAGAATGAGACATTCAATATTCGCCATACAAAATGTATGGAAACATAAATTCCGCCATTTTGAATTTTTTTTCTATTCATCGAGTAGACCTTCGGACCCTGATCATCTCTTGCCAAGAAACCATACTTCCATCTTTTATACCCTCCGAGCTGGACGCCGGCGAAATTTGTATGGCGGCCATCTTTTCTTCGCCATTTTGAATTTTTTTCCAACTTTTTGGCAATTGGATGATGTCATGAATGACATTTGGTCGAGCACCCCCCACCTATCTTCAATACCTTGAGCGGACCCTCCACCCGTCTCCGACATCCTCGATCATCAGCTATTTCCAAATTTTTCCTCGATTTTTTTTTTGTTTTCTATACGAAACCATCAGTGAAAAAAAAATTTTTCATACAAAATTTTACAGGAGGAGTTTTTGGGGAAAATCTCGAAAATCTCCCCAAATGTGGCAACACTGTTTACATATTTCGATACTGCTGGTTGAGTCACACAATCGATTGATACATGTCGACTTTCCAAAATGTTGCCAACTGCCTCAAAAACGTGATCACAATTTCGGAAAATTTGAAGAAAATACAAAATGGCCACCAACTCTTTTTGCAGAAGCAAATTAGATAATTTTACAACTTTTCTATTAACTACAGGATATACCGCTCCCGATGACGTTTCAATCTCTCCTCTCGCTCGCACCCACGCGAAATGATCGTCCCTGAAAAAAGACAATGTCGAAAATCACTTTTTTTTTGATAAATTCCAGTGTTGCCAGTCTCCGGCGACAAAAATACGCAAATGTCATTTGTACGAGCAAAACACATAATCGCTCATACTCGGATTTTGCGAAAAGTCCGTATTTCGATTTTTTACATTTTCGCAAAAATCTTGAAATTTCCCAAAAAATGGGGTAATTTTTCCCCACCAATCTATACCTCAAGTTCATACGTACAACCGCTTCATAGAAGCCGAATCGCTCCGATGTCGCCAACTTTGAGATATTTAACTTTTAAAATTGCGATTTTTCGTACCTCTAACATAATGGCCGCCATGACAGCCGCCATCTTGAATTTTTAAAAACTATTCCCGTTCTGTCAAAATTCAGGATAATCCTAGACGAAACCAGAAAAAAATAATTATTATCAATTTCCCGTTTCGGATCTGCGGCGCCGCGGTTCGGGGTCGAAAATTCAAAATTTTCAAAACGCTACGGTTCGGCCGCCATCTTGTTTTTCCAATTTTTTCTACATTTTCTGTTAATCGTTTACTATTTTCTTCAAAGTTTGCAAAATTCAACGAAATCGGTTGGAAAACAACGGAGCTGCAAAAATCACACCGGCCGCCATCTTGTTTTTCTGAAATGTCATAATTTTTCCCCAGAGGGTTCCCGAAACCAAACACAACTCCCTTACATCACTATATCATTTTCCGTCTCCTTCTAGGAGAACAATTATGTCAATGAGTGAGTCAGTGAGTGGTAATTGAGCTATATATAGTATAATAACTAGTGTTTTGCTCGGTGCGCGAGCTGCTAAAGCAGCTCGCGTGACGTGGTAAGGTTAATTTTATTATATAAAACCAAATTGATTTATTAAGATTCAAAATTCACCCCAAAAACATCATAAAACGACACCCATATCGATTTTTTTTCTTAAAAAATGCATGACCGCCATCTTGGATTTCAAAATAAATGTCGTTATCAAAATCAGCACCCTGGGAAACTCTGAAAACGACATCCATATCATTTTTTATAAAAACGGGGTAGTTGAGGTTAATAAAGTAGGGTGCGTGGGTGCGCGGACCACTAAAGTGAGCGGTCCGCGAGCATGCAGAGTTTGTTCCATTGAGTAGACCTCCGGACCCTGATCATCTTTTGCCAAGAAACCACTCTTCCATCTTTTATAGCCTCCGAGATAGACACCGACGAAATTTGTATGGCGGCCATCTTGTTTTTTCAAAATTTTCCACTTTTTCTATTAATCGTTTACTACATTCTTCAAAGATTGCGAGTTTCAACGAAATCGGTTGGAAAACAAAAGAGTTGCGAAAATCACGTCGGTCGCCATCTTGTTTTTCTGAAATGTCATAATTTTTCTCTACTCGCCTCCCCCACCCGAACACATGTCCCCTACATTATCGTATCGTTTTCCGTCTCTTTCTAGGAGAATGAGACATTCAATATTCGCCATACAAAATGTATGGGAAAATAAATTCCGCCATTTTGAATTTTTTTTCTATTCATCGAGTAGACCTTTGGATTCTGATCCTCTTTTGCCAAGAAACCGCATCTCCATCTTTTATACCCTCCGAGCTGGACGCCGGCGAAATTTGTATGGCGGCCATCTTTTCTTCGCCATTTTGAATTTTTTTTCAGCTTTTTGGCAATTGGATGACGTCATGAATGACATTTGCTCGAGCACCCCCCACCTATCTTCAATACCTTAAGCGGGCCCTTCACCCGTCTCCGATATCCTCAATCATCAGCGCTCTCCATAATTTTGGCTTACTAAGTTTTTATTTTCTATACGACACCATCAGTGAAAAAAAAATTTTTCATACAAAATTTTACAGGAGTTTCTTAGTTGAAAATCTCGAAAATCTCCCCAAAAGTGGCAACACCGGTTGCACATCTCCATTCTGCCAGCCGAGATACACAATCGATTCATACATATTGACTTTCCAAAATGTTGCCAACTGCCTCAAAAACGTGATCAAAATTTCGAAAAATTCAAAAAAATTACAAAATGGCCGCCAACTCGTTTTGCAGAAATAAATTACATCGTTGTACAACTTTTTCAATAACTACAGGATATACCGCTCCCGATGACGTTTCAATCTCTCATCTCGCTCGCACCCACGCGAAACGATCGCCCCTGAAAAAAGACCACGTCGAAAATCACTTTTTCTTTGATAAATTCCAGTGTTGCCAGTCTCCGGCGACAAAAATACCCAAATGTCATTTGTACTATTAAAACACACAATCGCTCATACTCGGATTTTGCGAAAAGTGCGTATTTCGATTTTTTACAATTTCCCGAAAATCTCGAAATTTCCCTAAAAATGGGGTAATTTTTTTTTCTTTAATCTATACCTTAAAGCTGTACGTACAATCGCTTCATAGAAGCCGAATCGCTCCGATGTTGCCAACTTTGAGATATTTAACTTTTAAAATTGCGTTTTTTCGTACCTCGAACAAAACGGCCGCCATGACAGCCGCCATCTTGAATTTTTAAAAACCACTCCCGTTCTGTCAAAATACAGGATAATCGTGGGCGAAACGTGAAAAAATAATTATTCTCGACTACCCCGTCTCGGATCTGTGGCGCCGCGGTTCGGGGTCGAAAATTCAAAATTTTCAAAACGCTACGGTTCGGCCGCCATCTTGTTTTTCCAATTTTTTTCACATTTTCTATTAACCGTTTACTACTTTCTTTAAAGATTGTAAAATTCGATGAAATCGGTTGGAAAACAACGGAGCTGCAAAAATCACCTCGGCCGCCATCTTGTTTTTCTGAAATGTCATAATTTTTCCCCAGAGGGTTCCCGAAACCGAATACAACTCCCCTACATCATTATATCATTTTCCGTCTCTTTCTAGGAGAACAATTATGTCAATGAGTCAGTGAGTGAGTGAGTGGTAATCGAGCTATATATAGTATAACTAGTTTTTGCTCGGTGCGCGAGCTGCTAAAGCAGCTCACGTGACGTGGTAAGGTTAACTTTATTATATAAAACCAAATTGATTTATTAAGATAATTCACCCCGAAAAACCCCATAAAATGACAGGCATTTCTATTTTTTGTAGAAAATGTAAGTCCGCCATCTTGGATTTGAAAATAAATGTCATTATCAAAATCAGCACCCTGGAAACCCTGAAAACGATATCCATATTATTTTTTGTAAATTAGGATAATAATTTAGTAGGGTGCGTGGGTGCGCGGACCACTAAAGTGGTCCGCGAGCATGCAGTGTTTGTTTCACCGAGTAGACCTTCGGACCCTGATCATCTTTTGCCAAGAAACCACTCTTCCATCTTTTATATCCTCCGAGATATACACCGACGAAATTTGTACGGCGGCCATCTTGTTTTTTCAAAATTTTCCACTTTTTCTATTAATCGTTTACTACATTCTTCAAAGATTGCGAGTTTCAACGAAATCGGTTGGAAAACAAAAGAGTTGCAAAAATCATATAGGCCGCCATCTTGTTTTTCTGAAATGTCATAATTTTCCCCTACTTATATCACGCATTTAAACATATCTCCCATACATCAATGTATCGTTTTCTGTCTCTTTCTAGGAGAATGTGACATTCAATATTCGCCATACATTTTCTATGGGGAAAAAAAATCCGCCATTTTGAATTTTTTTTCTATTCATCGAGTAGACCTTCGGACCCTGATCATCTCTTGCCAAGAAACCACACTTCCATCTTTTATACCCTCCGAGCTGGACACCGGCGAAATTTGTATGGCGGCCATCTTTTCTTCGCCATTTTGAATTTTTTTTCAGCTTTTTGGCAATTGGATGACGTCATAAATGACATTTGGTCGAGCACCCCCCACCTATCTTCAATACCTTGAGCGGACCCTTCACCCGTCTCCGACATCCTTCATCATCAGCTATTTCCAAATTTTTCCTCGATTTTTTTTTTGTTTTCTATACGAAACCATCAGTGAAAAAAAAATTTTTCATACAAAATTTTACAGGAGGAGTTTTTGGGGAGAATCTCGAAAATCTCCCCAAATGTGGCAACACTGTTCACATATTTCGATACTGCTGGTTGAGTCACACAATCGATTCATACACGTCGACTTTCCAAAATGTTGCCAACTGCCTCAAAAACGTGATCAAAATTTCGAAAAATTAAAAAAAATACAAAATGGCCGCCAACTCGTTTCACAGAAAGATTTTACACAGTTTCATAATTTTCCTATTAACTACAGGATGTACCGCTCCCGATGACGCTTCAATCTTTCCTCTCGCTTGCACCCACGCGAAAGGGGATACCGTGAAAAAGACCGTGTCGAAAATCACTTTTACCTTTATAAATTCCAGTGTTGCCAGTCTCCGGCGACAAAAATACCCAAATGTCATTTGTACGAGCAAAACACTTAATCGCTCATACTCGGATTTTGCGAAAAATCCGTATTTCGATTTTTTACATTTTCGCAAAAATCTTGAAATTTCCCGAAAAATGGGGTAATTTTACCCCACCAATCTATACATCGAGTCTATACGTACAATCGCTTCACAGAAACCGAATCGCTCCAATGTTGCCAACTTTGAGATATTTAACTTTTAAAATTGCGTTTTTTCGTACCTCGAACAAAACGGCCGCCATGACAGCCGCCATCTTGAATTTTGAAAAACCACTCCCGTTCTGTCAAAATACAGGATAATCGTGGGCGAATACAAAAAAAATAATTATCCTCGATTACCCCGTCTCGGATCTGTGGCACCGCGGTTCGGGGTCGAAAAATCAAAATTTTCAAAACGCTACGGCTCGGCCGCCATCTTGTTTTTCTAATTTTTTCTACATTTTCTGTTAATGGTTTACTACATTCTTTAATAGTTGCGAGTTTGAACGGAGTCCCTTAAAAAACAAAGGAGCTGCAAAAATCACGACGGCCGCCATCTTGTTTTTCCGAAATGTCATAATTTTTCCCCAGTCGAATCCCGCATCCGAACACATTTCCCCTACATCATTATATCATTTTCCGTCTCTTTCTAGGAGAACAATTATGTCAATGAGTCAGTGAGTGGTAATTGAGCTATATATAGTATAACTAGTGTTTCGCTCGGTGCGCGAGCTGCTAAAGCAGCTCGCGTGACGTGGTTAGGTTGAATTTATTTATTAGGATACACAATTCACCCCGAAAAACCCGTAAAACGACACCCATATCGATTTTTTTCTTAAAAAGTGCATGTCCGCCATCTTGGATTTCAAAATAAATGTCATCATCAAAATCAGCACTCTGGAAAACCCTGAAAACGACACCCATATTATTTTTTGTAAAAACGGGGTAGTAAAAGATAATAATTTAGTAGGGTGCGTGGGTGCGCGGACCGCTAAAGTGGTCCGCGAGCATGCAGAGTTTGTTCCACCGAGTAGACCTTCGGACCCTGATCATCTTTTGATAAGAAACTACTCTTCCATCTTTTATAGCCTCCGAGATAGACACCGACGAAGTTTGTACGGCGGCCATCTTGTTTTTTCAAAATTTTCCACGTTTTCTATTAATCGTTTACTACATTCTTCAAAGATTGTGAGTTTCAACGAAATCGGTTGAAAAACAAAAGAGTTGCAAAAATTACGTCGGTCGCCATCTTGTTTTTCTGAAATGTCATAATTTTTCCCTACTCATATCACGCATCCAAACATATCTCCCATACATCAATATATCGTTTTCTGTCTCTTTCTAGGAGAATGAGACATTCAATATTCGCCATACATTTTCTATGGGGAAAAAAAATCCGCCATTTTGAATTTTTTTTCTATTCATCGAGTAGACCTTTGGACCCTGATCATCTCTTGCCACGAAACCATACTTCCATCTTTTATACCCTCCGAGCTGGACGCCGGCGAAATTTGTATGGCGGCCATCTTTTCTTCGCCATTTTGAATTTTTTTTCAGCTTTTTGGCAATTGGATGACGTCATGAATGACATTTGGTCGAAGGGACTTTCGGACCCTGATCATCTTTTGCCAAGAAACCACTCTTCCATCTTTTATAGCCTCCGAGATAGACACCGACGAAATTTGTGCGGCGGCCATCTTGTTTTTCCAAAATTTTCCACTTTTTCTATTAATCGTTTACTACATTCTTCTAAGATTGCGAGTTTCAACGAAATTGGTTGGAAAACAAAAGAGTTGCAAAAATCACGTCGGTCGCCATCTTGTTTTTCTGAAATGTCATAATTTTTCCCTACTCGCCTCCCCCACCCGAACACATCTCTCCTGCATTATCGTATCGTTTTCCGTCTCTTTCTAGGAGAATGAGACATTCAATATTCGCCATACAAAATGTATGGGAAAATAAATTCCGCCATTTTGATTTTTTTTTCTATTTATCGAAAAGACCTTTGGATCCTGATCCTCTTTTGTTAAGAAACCACACCTCCATCTTTTATACCCTCCGAGCTGGACGCCGGCGAAATTTGTATGGCGGCCATCTTTTCTTCGCCATTTTGAATTTTTTTTCAGCTTTTTGGCAATTGGATGATGTCATGAATGACATTTGGTCGAATACCCCCCACCTATCTTCAATACCTTGAGCGGACCCTTCACCCGTCTCCGACATCCTCGATCATCAGCTATTTCCAAATTTTTCCTCGATTTTTTTTTTGTTTTCTATACGAAACCATCAGTGACAAAAAAAAATTTCATACAAAATTTTACAGGAGGAGTTTTTGGGGAAAATCTCGAAAATCTCCCCAAATGTGGCAACACTGTTTACATATTTAGATACTGCCGGTTGAGTCACACAATCGATTGATACATGTCGACTTTCCAAAATGTTGCCAACTGCCTCAAAAACGTGATCAAAATTTCGGAAAATTTGAAGAAAATACAAAATGGCCACCAACTCTTTTTGCAGAAGCAAATTAGATAATTTTACAACTTTCCCATTAACTACAGGATATACCGCTCCCGATGACGTTTCAATCTCTCCTCTCGCTCGCACCCACGCGAAATGATCGTCCCTGAAAAAAGACAATGTCGAAAATCACTTTTTTTTTGATAAATTCCAGTGTTGCCAGTCTCCGGCGACAAAAATACGCAAATGTCATTTGTACGAGCAAAACGCATAATCGCTCATACTCGGATTTTGCGAAAAGTCCGTATTTCGATTTTTTACATTTTCGCAAAAATCTTGAAATTTCCCGAAAAATGGGGTAATTTTTCCCCACCAATCTATACCTCAATTTCATACGTACAATCGCTTGATAGAAGCCGAGTCGCTCCGATGTTGCCAACTTTGAGATATTTAACTTTTAAAATTGCGTTTTTTCGTACCTCTAACTTAGCGGCCGCCATGACAGCCGCCATCTTGAATTTTTAAAAACCACTCCCGTTTTGTCAAAATACAGAATAATCGTGGGCGAAACGTGAAAAAATAATTATTCTCGACTATCCCGTCTCGGATCTGTGGCGCCGCGGTTAGGGGTCGAAAAATGAAAATTTTGAAAACGCTCCAGCTCGGCCGCCATCTTGTTTTTGCAATTTTTTCTACCTTTTCCATTAACCGTTTACTACTTTCCTAAATAGTTGCGAGTTTAAACAAAATCGGTTGGAAAACAAAAGAGCTGCAAAAATCACGTCAGCCGCCATCTTGTTTTTCCGAAATGTCATAATTTTTCCCTAGTCATCTTCCTCACCCAAACACATTTCCCCTACATCACTATATCATTTTCTGTCTCTTTCTAGGAGAACAATTGTATCAATGAGTCAGTGAGTCAGTGAGTGGTAATCGAGCTATATGTATATAGTATAATAACTAGTGTTTTGCTCGGTGCGCGAGCTGCTAAAGCAGCTCACGTGACGTGGTTGGGTTAACTTTATTATACTAAACCAAATTTATTTATTAAGATACACGATTCACCTCAAAAAACCCACAAAACGACACCCATATCAATTTTTTTCTTAAAAAGTGCATGTCCGCCATCTTGGATTTGAAAATGAATGTTATTATCAAAACCAGCACACTGGAAAACTCTGAAAACGACATCCATATCATTTTTTGTAAAAACGGGTAGTTGAGGTTAATAAAGTAAGGTGCGTGGGTGCGCGGACCACTAAAGTGGTCCGCGAGCATGCAGAGATTGTTTCGCAATTAGACCTTCAGATCCTGATCATTTTTTGCCAAGAAACCACTCTTCCATCTTTTATAGCCTCCGAGATAGACACCCACGAAATTTGTACGGCGGCCATCTTGTTTTTCCAAAATTTTCTACTTTTTTTATTAATCGATTACTACATTCTTCAAAGATTGCGAGTTTCAACGAAATCGGTTGGAAAACAAAAGAGTTGCAAAAATCATATAGGCCGCCATCTTGTTTTTCTGAAATGTCATAATTTTCCCCTACTCATATCGCGCATCCGAACATATCTCCCATACATCAATGTATCGTTTTCTGTCTCTTTCTAGGAGAATGAGACATTCAATATTCGCCATACAAAATGTATGGAAAAATAAATTCCGCCATTTTGAATTTTTTTTTTGTTCATCGAGTAGACCTTCGGATCCTGATCCTCTTTTGCCAAGAAACCACACTTCCATCTTTTATACCCTCCGAGCTGGACACCGGCGAAATATGTATGGCGGCCATCTTTTCTTCGCCATTTTGAATTTTTTTTCAGCTTTTTGGCAATTGGATGACGTCATGAATGACATTTGCTCGAGCACCCCCCACCTATCTTCAATACCTTAAGCGGGCCCTTCACCCGTCTCCGATATCCTCAATAATCAGCTCTCTCCATAATTTTGGCTTACTAAGTTTTTGTTTTCTATATAACACCATCAGTGAAAAAAAAATTTTTCATACAAAATTTTACAGGAGTTTCTTAGTTGAAAATCTCGAAAATCTCCCCAAAAGTGGCAACACCGGTTGCATATCTCCATACTGCCAGCCGAGATACACAATCGATTCATACATATTGACTTTCCAAAATGTTGCCAACTGCCTCAAAAACGTGATCAAAATTTCGAAAAATTAAAAAAATTACAAAATGGCCGCTAGCTCGTTTCACAGAAAGATTTTACACGGTTTCATAATTTTCCTATTAACTACAGGATATACCGCTCCCGATGACGTTTCGGTCTCTCCTCTCACTCGCACCCACGCGAAAGGGGATTCCGTGAAAAAGACCCCGTCGAAAATCACTTTTTCTTTGATAAATTCTAGTGTTGCCAGTCTTCAGCGACAAAAATACCCAAATGTCATTTGTACGAGCAAAACACATAATCGCTCATACTCTGATTTTGCACAAAGTCCTTATTTCGATTTTTTACAATTTCCCGAAAATCTTGAAATTTCCCTAAAAATGTGGTAATTTTTTTCCTCCAATCTATACCTCAAGTCTATACGTACAACCGCTTCATAGAAGCCGATTCGCTCCGATGTTGCCAACTTTGAGATATTTAACTTTTAAAATTGCGATTTTTCGTACCTCTAACATAACGGCCGCCATGACAGCCGCCATCTTGAATTTTTAGAAACCACTCCCATTCTGTCAAAATACAGGATAATCGTGGGCGAAACCAGAAAAAATAATTATCCTCGATTACCCCGTTTGGGATCTGTGGCGCCGCGATTCGGGGTCGAAAAATGAAAATTTTGAAAACGCTCCGGCTCGGCCGCCATCTTGTTTTTCCAATTTTTTCCCCATTTTCTGTTAACCGTTTACTACTTTCTTCAAAGTTTGCAAAACTCAACGAAATCGGTTGGAATACAAAAGAGCTGCAAAAATCACGTCGGCCGCCATCTTGTTTTTCCGAAATGTCATAATTTTTCCCCAGAGGGTTCCCGAAACCAAACACAACTCCCCCCCATCATTATATCATTTTCCGTCTCCTTCTAGGAGAACAATTATGTCAATGAGTCAGTCAGTCAGTGAGTGGTAATCGAGCTATATATAGTATAACTAGTGTTTCGCTCGGTGCGCGAGCTGCTAAAGCAGCTCACGTGACGTGGTTAGGTTGATAAGTATTGAAACGAATTTATTTATAAAGATTCCAAATTCACCCCAAAAACACCATAAAACGACAACCATATCGATTTTTTTTTTAAAATGCATGTCCGCCATCTTGGATTTCAAAATAAATGTCATTATCAAAATCAACACACTGAAAAACTCTGAAAACGACATCCATATCATTTTTTGTAAAAACGGGGTAATTGAGGTTAGTAAAGTAGGGTGCGTGGGTGCGCGGACCACTAAAGTGGTCCGCGAGCATGCAGAATTTGTTCCACCGAGTAGACCTTCTGACCCTGATCATCTTTTGCCAAGAAACCACTCTTCCATCTTTTATAGCCTCCGAGATAGACACCGACGAAATTTGGACGTCAGCCATCTTGTTTTTTCAAAATTTTCCACTTTTTCTATTAATCGTTTACTACATTCTTCAAAGATTGCGAGTTTCAACGAAATCGGTTGGAAAACAAAAGAGTTGCAAAAATCACGTCGGCCGCCATCTTGTTTTTCTGAAATGTCATAATTTTTCCCTACTCATATTGCATAACAAAACATATCTCCCCTACATTATCGTATCGTTATCCGTCTCTTTCTAGGAGAATGAGGCATTCAATATTCACCATACAAAATGTATGGAACATTAAATTCCGCCATTTTGAATTTTTTTTCTTTTCATCGAGTAAACCTTTGGATCCTGATCCTCTTTTGCCAAGAAACTGCACCTCCATCTTTTATACCCTCCGAGCTGGACGCAGGCGAAATTTGTATGGCGGCCATCTTTTCTTCGCCATTCTGAATTTTTTTTCAGCTTTTTGGCAATTGGATGACGTCATGAATGACATTTGCTCGAGCACCCCCCACCTATCTTCAATACCTTAAGCGGGCCCTCCACCCGTCTCCGAAACCCTCAATCATCAGCTCTCTCCATAATTTTGGCTTACTAAGTTTTTGTTCTCTATACGACACCATCAGTGAAAAAAAAATTTTTCATACAAAATTTTACAGGAGTTTCTTAGTTGAAAATCTCGAAAATCTCCCCAAAAGTGGCAACACCGGTTGCATATCTCCATACTGCCAGCCGAGATACACAATCGATTCATACATATTGACTTTCCAAAATGTTGCCAACTGCCTCAAAAACGTGATCAAAATTTCGAAAAATTAAAAAAAATACAAAATGGCCGCCAACTCGTTTCACAGAAAGATTTTACAGGGTTTCATAATTTTCCTATTAACTACAGGATATACCGCTCCTGATGACGTTTCAATCTTTCCTCTCGCTCGCACCCACGCGAAAGGGGATACCGTGAAATAGACCGTGTCGAAAATCACTTTTTCTTTGATAAATTCCAGTGTTGCCAGTCTCCGGCGACAAAAATACCCAAATGTCATTTGTACGAGCAAAACACATAATCGCTCATACTCGGATTTTGCGAAAAGTCCGTATTTCGATTTTTTACAATTTCCCGAAAATCTAGAATTTTCCCCAAAAAATGGGGATTTTTTTTCCCACCAATCCATACCTCGAGTCTATACGTACAATCGCTTCATAGAAGCCGAATCGCTCAAATGTTGCCAACTTTAGAATATTTAACTTTTAAAATGGTGTTTTTTCGTACCTCTAACTTAACGGCCGCCATGACAGCCGCCATCTTGAATTTTTAAAAACCACTCCCGTTCTGTCAAAATACAGGATAATCGTGGGCGAAACATGAAAAAATAATTATCCTCGACTACCCCGTTTCGGATCTGTGGCGCCACGGTTCGGGGTCGAAAATTCAAAATTTTCAAAACGCTACGGCTCAGCCGCCATCTTGATTTTTCAATTTTTTTCACATTTTCTGTTAACCGTTTACTACATTCTTTAATAGTTTCGAATTTGAACGGAGTCCCTTAAAAAACAAAGGAGCTGCAAAAATCACGACGGCCGCCATCTTGTTTTTCCGAAATGTCATAATTTTTCCCCAGTCGAATCTCGCATCCGAACACATCTCCCCTACATCATTATATCATTTTCCGTCTCTTTCTAGGAGAACAATTATGTCAATGAGTCAGTGAGTGGTAATCGAGCTATATATAGTATAATAATAAAATTGGTGTCTGTCTGTAATTTCGAAATAACTACCTCATATTAAGCTCATATGGTTATTTGAACGATACCATAACTGAATCACACGTTTTTAAAATTTTTGTCTGTCTGTCTGTCTGTCTGTCTGTCTGTCTGTCTGTCTGTCTGTCTGTCTGTTTGAAAAGGCTAATCTTTGGAACGGCTGAACCGATTTTGACGGGACTTTCACAGGCAAGTAGAGGATTGACCAGGGCGTAAAATAGGCTACTTTTTTAACCGACTTTCAAAAAGGGAGTTGTGTTTTTCTACCTATGTACACCGAAATCTCCGAGATTTCTGAACCGATTTGCGTCATTTCTTTTTTAATCGATAGAGGAACTTTGCGACATTGTTTCATAAAAAATTTGGAGTCCAACTCCTCAATCCTGATGCTGCAGGGGATCTGACCAATCCACGCGGGCGAAGCTGCGGGCATCAGCTAGTAAACAATATACAAACAGGTTTACAATAAATATTGGCATATTAACTTTACGAGTATCTAGTAAGATTCACAATTCACCACAAAAACACATAAAACCCACACCCATATCAATTTTTTCTTAAAAAGTGCATGTCCACCAGCTTGGATCTAAAAATGAATGTCATTATCAAAATCAGCACCCTGGAAAACTCTGAAAACGACATCCATATCATTTTTTGTAAAAACGGGGTAGTTGAGGTTAATAAAGTAGGGTGCGTGGGTGCGCGGACCACTAAAGTGGTCCGCGAGCATGTAGAGTTTGTTTCACTGAGTAGACCTCCGGATCCTGATCATATTTTGCCAAGAAACCACTCTTCCATCTTTTATAGCCTCCGAGATAGACACCGACGAAATTTGTACGGCGGCCATCTTGTTTTTCCAAAATTTTCCACTTTTTCTATTAATCATTTACTACTTTCTTCAAAGATTGCGAGTTTCAACGAAATCGGTTGGAAAACAAAAGAGTTGCAAAAATCATATAGGCCGCCATCTTGTTTTTCTGAAATGTCATAATTTTTCCGTACTCATATCGCGCATCCGAACATATCTCCCATACATCAATGTATCGTTTTCCGTCTCTTTCTAGGAGAATGAGACATTCAATATTCGCCATACATTTTCTATGGGAAAATAAATTCCGCCATTTTGAATTTTTTTTCTATTCATCAAGTAGACCTTCGGACCCTGATCATCTCATGCCAAGAAACCACACTTCCATCTTTTATACCCTCCGAGCTGGACACCGGCGAAATTTGTATGGCGGCCATCTTTTCTTCGCCATTTTGAATTTTTTTTCAGTTTTTTGGCAATTGGATAACGTCATGAATGACATTTGCTCGAGCACCCCCCACCTATCTTCAATACCTTGAGCGGACCCTTCACCCGTCTCCAATATCCTCAATCATCAGCTCTCTCCATAATTTTGGCTTACTAAGTTTTTGTTTTCTATACGACACCATCAGTGAAAAAAAAATTTTTCATACAAAATTTTACAGGAGTTTCTTAGTCTCGAATCTCGAAAATCTCCCCAAAAGTGGCAACACCGGTTGCATATCTCCATACTACCAGCCGAGATACACAATCGGTTCATACATATTGACTTTCCAAAATGTTGCCAACTGCCTCAAAAACGTGATCAAAATTTCGAAAAATTAAAAAAAATACAAAATGGCCGCCAACTCGTTTCACAGAAATAAATTACATCGTTGTACAACTTTTCCAATAACTACAGGATATACCGCTCCCGATGACGTTGCAATCTCTCCTCTCGCTCGCACCCACGTGAAACGATCGCCCCTGAAAAAATACCACGTCGAAAATCACTTTTACTTTGATAAATTCCAGTGTTGCCAGTCTCCGGTGACAAAAATACCCAAATGTCATTTGTACGAGCAAAACACGTAATCACTCATACTCGGATTTTGCTAAAAGTGCGTATTTCGATTTTTTACAATTTCCCGAAAATCTTGAAATTTCCCTAAAAATGGGGTAATTTTTTCACACCGATCTATACCTCCAGTCTATACGTACAACCGCTTCATAGAATCCGATCCGCTCCGATGTTGCCAACTTTGAGATATTCGAATTTTAAAATTGCGTTTTTTCGTACCTCGAACAAAACGGCCGCCATGACAGCCGCCATCTTGAATTTTGAAAAACCACTCTCGTTCTGTCAAAATACAGGATAGTCGTGGGCGAAACCAGAAAAAATAATTATCCTTGACTACCCCGTTTGGGATCTGTGGCGCCGCGGTTCGGGGTCGAAAAATGAAAATTTTGAAAACGCTCCGGCTCGGCCGCCATCTTGTTTTTTCAATATTTTCGACATTTCCCATTAATCGTTTACTACTTTCTTCAAAGTTTGTAAAATTCGACGAAATCGGTTGGAAAACAACGGAGCTGCAAAAATCTCCTCAGCCGCCATCTTGTTTTTCTGAAATGTCATAATTTTTCCCCAGAGGGTTCCCGAATCCAAACACAACTCCCCTACATCTTTATATCATTTTCCGTCTCTTTCTAGGAGAACAATTATGTCAATGAGTGAGTCAGTGAGTCAGTGAGTGGTAATCGAGCTATATATAGTATAATAACTAGTTTTTGCTCGGTGCGCGAGCTGCTAAAGCAGCTCACGTGACGTGGTAAGGTTAACTTTTTTATTATATAAAACCAAATTGATTTATTAAGATAATTCACCCCGAAAAACCCCATAAAATGACAGGCATTTCTATTTTTTGTAGAAAATGTAAGTCCGCAATCTTGGATTTGAAAATAAATGTCATTATCAAAATCAGCACCCTGGAAACCCTGAAAACGATATCCATATTATTTTTTGTAAATTAGGATAATAAGTTAGTAGGGTGCGTGGGTGCGCGGACCACTAAAGTGGTCCGCGAGCATGCAGCGTTTGTTCCACCGAGTAGACCTTCGGACCCTGATCATCTTTTGCCAAGAAACCACTCTTCCATCTTTTATAGCCTCCGAGATAGACACCGACGAAATTTGTACGGCGGCCATTTTGTTTTTCCAAAATTTTCCACTTTTTCTATTAATCGTTTAGTACATTCTTCAAAGATTGCGAGTTTCAACGAAATCGGTTGGAAAACAAAAGAGTTGCAAAAATCACGTCGGTCGCCATCTTGTTTTTCTGAAATTTCATAATTTTCCCCTACTCATATCGCGCATCCGAACATATCTCCCAAACATCAATGTATCGTTTTCCGTCTCTTTCTAGGAGAATGAGACATTCATAATCGCCATACAAAATGTATGGAAAAATAAATTCCGCCATTTTGAATTTTTTTTCTATTCATCGAGTAGACCTTCGGATCTTGATTCTCTTTTGCCAAGAAACCACACTTCCATCTTTTATACCCTCCGAGCTGGACACCGGTGAAATTTGTATGGCGGCCATTTTTTCTTCGCCATTTTGAATTTTTTTTCAGCTTTTTGGCAATTGGATGACGTCATGAATGACATTTGGTCGAGCACCCCCCACCTATCTTCAATACCTTGAGCGGACCCTTCACCCGTCTCCGACATCCTCGATCATCAGCTATTTCCAAATTTTTCCTCGATTTTTTTTTTGTTTTCTATATGAAACCATCAGTGAAAAAAAATAATTTCATACAAAATTTTACAGGAGGAGTTTTTGGGGAAAATCTCGAAAATTTCCCCAAATGTGGCAACACTGTTTACATATTTCGATACTGCTGGTTGAGTCACACAATCGATTGATACATGTCGACTTTCCAAAATGTTGCCAACTGCCACAAAAACATGATCAAAATATCGGAAAATTTAAAGAAAATACAAAATGGCCACCAACTCTTTTTGCAGAAGCAAATTAGATAATTTTACAACTTTCCTATTAACTACAGGATATACCGCTCCCGATGACGGTTCAATCTCTCCTCTCGCTTGCACCCACGCGAAACGATCGCCCCTAAAAAAAGACCACGTCGAAAATAACTTTTTTTTTGATAAATTCCAGTGTTGCCAGTCTCCGGCGACGAAAATACTCAAATGTCATTTGTACGAGCAAAACACGTAATCGTTCATACTCGGATTTTGCAAAAAGTCCGTATTTCGATTTTTTACATTTTCCCAAAAACCTTGAAATTTCCCGAAAAATGGGGTAATTTTTCCCCACCAATCTATACCTCGAGTCTATACGTACAACCGCTTCATAGAAGCCGAATCGCTCCGATGTTGGCAACTTTGAGATATTTAACTTTTAAAATTGCGATTTTTCGTGTCTCTAACATAATGGCCGCCACGACAGCCGCCATCTTGAATTATTAAAAACTACTCCCGTTCTGTCAAAATTCAGGATAATCGTAGACGAAACCAGAACAAAATAATTATTATCGATTTCCCGTTTCGGATCTGTGGCGCCGCGGTTCGGGGTCGAAAAATCAAAATTTTGAAAACGCTACGGCTCGGCCGCCATCTTGTTTTTCCAATTTTTTCTACTTTTTTTATCAATCATTTACTACTTTCTTCAAAGATTGCAAAATTCAACGAAATCGGTTGGAAAACAACGGAGCTGCAAAAATCACGTCGGCCGCCATCTTGTTTTTCCGAAAAGTCATAATTTTTCCCCAGAGGGTTCCCGAATCCAAACACATCTCCTCTACATCACTATATCATTTTCCTTCTCTTTCTAGGAGAACAATTATGTCAATGAGTCAGTCAGTCAGTGGTAATCGAGCTATATATAGTATAATAGAAATTGGGTTTTAGAATGGCACAAATAAACGGTAATTTATGAATAAAAGTTTAAAAAGCGTGAAATAAAAATTAAATTAAAAATTTAAAAAACCCCCGACACATAAACCTCTAAAAAGTAAAAAATAATAGGTAAGTATGTATGGGCCCTTTAAGAATAGTATAAATAGTAAAGTTTTTATCCAAGCGTTCGTTGCGTCGGGGGACCGCTAAAGACTATTCTTTCTACAACAGATGACTTTCATAGTTTATGATAGGTAGCGGTCCCCTGGCGCAACGAGCGCTTGGATAAAAACTTTACTATTTATACTATTCTTAAAGGGCCCATACATACTTACCTATTATTTTTTACTTTTTAGAGGTTTATGTGTCGGGGGTTTTTTAAATTTTTAATTTAATTTTTATGTTTACTACTTTTCATTCATTTTGTGTTCAGACATTTCATTCCAATGAAAGATGCCGAATAAAGACCTACATGAAGAGGGATAAAATAACAATTTATTGTCCCTTATTATTTATTGTATTTAGCAGCAGAATCCGCGTTAGGATTAAATGATTAAAATGTGTCAAATTAGATTAAGATAACAATGTGTGCAAATTGGATTAACATAATTAATGTCTTTCGATGTGGTGTGATTAATCTAAGCCCTATTTTCGTAGAATTAAAATTTTACTCATCGAAAAATAAAGCAGCTACCCGAAATATAAAAACCTACTTACATACAAAAGAAACAGTACATATTCTAAAACTGTAAAATCGTTAGTTCCTAAAATAGATCTTTGTAACGCAAAAAATTAACTGTCTTGATTGATAATAAAACACATGATTGAATTCCAAATTAAATCTTTATTTCCATGTAAGTCAAAATTCTAAGTCGGAAAGAATATTCTAGTGAGAAGAGCCAGCATGAAACTCAGCAGTTATTTAATCTATTCAGAACGCGAAAAGTTATAACAGAAGCATATTCCCAAACAAATGTAATTAACGGGAATAAAGCAAAGCAAAAGAGGTGTTGTTTGTTATACACGTACTTAATACAAAAGATTCAAATAGTCATGCACACGCTAAAGTTCATGCGCACACTTGATACAAAAATGTATTGAAAATTTGAATCATGCTGCAGATACATTGATATGTTAGTTATATCCTAGTTATAGTATGAACCCTGATAACATAACACTTATTTTTTGGGCAATCGTGTTTTTTTTTCTTCAAATACAAGTTAGCCCTTGACTGCAATCTCCCCTGGTAGTAAGTGATGATGCAGTCTAAGGTGGAACTAGGGTAACCTGGAAGGGCAGTTTTTATAAAACCCATACCCTTTGGTTTCACACGGCATCGTACTAGTACGCTAAATGACTTGGCGGCACGGCGGTAGGGATGTAACTAGCCACGGCTGAAACCTCCCACCAGATTAGACCAGAGAAATTATTGAATTCCGAACCCTTGTCGAGAATCGAACCCGGGACCTCCCACTAATAAGAGCACAGCGCTCACCACTGCGCCAGGGAGGCCGCCAAAATGTGTAATTTTTTTTGTAGTAATGTGTGCGCAAGCCCTGCGGTAGTAGAACAAACATAA
This sequence comes from Maniola jurtina, assembly GCF_905333055.1. Lineage (NCBI taxonomy): Eukaryota > Metazoa > Arthropoda > Insecta > Lepidoptera > Nymphalidae > Maniola > Maniola jurtina. Next base: position 559,447 of record NC_060039.1, read on the forward strand.
TTACAATAATTGCGGCGGCGCGCACAAAGGCGTAGCAACGAAACCGCGCAACATGATTACTTCACAATAGCATTAGCATACACGTTACACCGTGACACTGCCCGTTACATGCTCGTTTCCTTGATCTCACTCATTATTTATTGACGTGACAACGTCTTATAATTCGATAGAGCCGGCTGCACGCACGAAAAAACATGACACATGCGGCGTTACCTCGCTCTGAGGCGTTCCATGTAAGGCTTGAAGTGCAAGCGAGAGCGTGGAACGAGCGACAAAGAAGCACAATCGGCCTTTGTCGTCAAGTTTAACTATCGTCAGTAAACCGACTTTACAGACAACCAATTTTTTTTATTTTCAACAACTTTTTTGGGGAATATCAACGGAAATATGTATTATTTTTGTAATATTATGACTGAGCGAAAAATAGTGTGTATGTAATGATGAAGAAGCCAATAATACGGCTGGGCAGCGTTTGGAAAATTATGTCAGATCTTTTCATCGTCAATATTTCAGTGGCTGAAGACGAAAGTTTTTAATCAGTCTTTCTTTCTCGGTCTCAAACGTGAACACTGGCAAAAGGGCTTGGATCCACCAATTTAAAGTCTGTCAGCGAGCTATTGAGAAGGCTATGTTAGGAGTTTCTCTCAAGGTTATTCGAAATGAAGAGACAACTGCAGTACAATCAAGGTCACTGACATAACTCAACCCATCAGCAAGTTGAAATGGCAGTGGATATGCCATGCCTTACCAAGATGGACCGACGATAAAAAGAGCGTGGCGGGAAGTGGCTGGATGAGGAAGGATGAGGACCTGGTTTAGTGGTGCCTTACTCAGCAGTGAACGTGCAGTAATGAAATGATGAAGTAATCTTTTTACGTTGGAGTAAAATTGATGAAAAATGAATGAACAAAGATTTACATAATATATCGAATATCATTGTAATCTACGACACTAACTACTTGATACCCTAATCAGACTTACAGGCTCAAAACAGCTGTTATGTTTAGGGGATATTTTAAATACTTACTGGAAAAAGATTTAAGTTACTGAAAAAATAAAGTACCTATACTTACCTATATTCAGTTCACCCTGAGCCTTAATTTTTTTTTAATTAAAAAATATTATGTTCGGTAACATGAAATGGGTATCAATGTCAATAAAATTATAAAGTGGAGTGTAGTCGGCACCTAACAAGGCGTTTGGTGCAGTGGTAAGGTAGCACCTTGTAATTTGGTAGCGCGTATAGAAGGACAATGGATCCGCAAGTCACGGCGCGCCTCAATTACGTCTAATGTCTACTGTGCTCTGGGAGACTTGTGTCTTGTCTATTGTCTGCGGTGGGAGCGGGAAATGATACGAGAAAGTGGGATATAATAATTACTAGCTGACGCCCGCGACTTCGTCCGCGTGGATTTAGTTTTTTCGAAATCCCGTGGGAACTCTTTGGTTTTCCGGGATAAAAAGTAGCCTACGTGCTAATCCAGGATATTATCTATCTCCATTCCGAATTTCAGCCAAATCCGTCCAGTAGTTTTTGCGTGAAGGAGTAACAAACATACACACACACACACACACACACACACACACATACAAACTTTCGCCTTTATAATATTAGTGTGATTGTGATGTGATATGGGTTATCCCTATCCATATTATAAATGCGAAAGTGTGTTTGTTTATTGGTTTATCGGTTTGTTGGTTTGTCCTTCAATCACGCCGCAACGGAGCAATGGATAGGCGTGATTTTTTGCATGGTTATAGTTAAAGACCTGGAGAGTGACATAGGCTACTTTTTATCCCAGGGAAGCAATTCGTATAGCTGGACTTCCAAGCGCCACGGTCTTGCCACCTGAATCCAGCGGCTCCCTGCCACTTTGGATGCTATCCACTTAGTGGGGGCTCTGCCAACGCTACGCTTTCGAGTGCGTGGTTATATCCGAACTATTGCCTGGCCCATTGCCACTTCAGTTTCGCAACCCGCTGAACTATATCGGTTACTCTGGTTCTCCTAGGGATCTCCTCATTTCTGATTTGATCTCTCCATTTCCCGCTAAGTTTGAGCCGCACTGAGCTTTCTTATGAGGCCCAGCGTTAGCGACAAAGTCTTAGATCCGTATATCATCAAGGTTGCCTGTAAGAGATTGCATTAGCAATAAGGCCGCCCTTGCACCCTTTGTATAGTTTCCTAAGTATTTATATACCTATTGTTTCTCTGTAATGTGTGTGCACAATACTTCTAGATAGATAGAAGATAATAATCATCACTGGTAACACGCACTGATCGAAGACTTTGGTGTTCAAGCAGACAATACACGTACCTAATCGTAATCCTCAATCAACGTCATAATAAGGACTTTGGTTGTTTCTATCAGGATAATGGTTTGACAAGGTATCGTAACATTCGAATATCACGCGTGAAAGTCGCCATATTTAATCAATGTTTGCGTATAAGTAAACGACACCTCGTTGCTACACGGATTTGCAGGAGTCTCGTGGATAAGATTTTACATTATCTATAATTAGCTATCAATAAAAATAAAGGTATTATATTGTTTGTTTGTGATAAAATATTTGTATAATCTTAATTAGCGATTCTGTAGAATTATTATTTATTGACGCATTTAGAATGCGACAATTTTTGTCGCAATGCGTCATTGATGCACCAACGACATACCAACGATAACTATGTATATTAAGTATATTAATATTTCCTATACAGTTCCAGTTCAAGTCAACCGGGGACTCGAGAGCTGGCCGCTACCTTGGGCAAAGAATTAGTTTGGCCATCCAAAAAGGTAATGCTGCCAGCGTCTTGGGTACAATGCCTCCATGCGGTGGTCTCGATGAGGTTTTAGATTTCATTTAAGTAATTAATTTTAATTTTAATTTAATATTTTTTTAGTTTTGATTTAGATTTAAGTTTATTTTATAGAATTGTTAGTTCTATTGTTAGTCTCGGTTTTTTTAATCAGGGTCTCTAAGAAAAATTTAAGGCTAAGAAACTTAGTTTTAGGGTAGGCTAGGTACTACCTCGATGTTATCGACTCTTTCAGATAGGTACTATTTTTTATTATCTTTTGCTTTCTTTCATCTGTCTTGATACACTTTTACAAAGATAATATAATGTTTATCATAAAAAGCTCTTAGGTATATTTCAGAGCTTTTTCAAAGTTCAAGTATCAAGTTAAAGCAGTACCTAAGTAGGTTCACACTTCACAAGTCAGTCATTCTGCCTGAAAATAGGTGCCTACATGCCTGCTCACCCTGAAATTCAAATTCAAATTATTTTTATTCAATTAAACTTTTACAAGTGCTTTTGAATCGTCAAAATAATCTACCACTGATTCGGAATGCCGTTCCTACCGAGAAGAACCAGCAAGAAACTCGGCGGTTGCTCTTTTCAAGTATTGAATTTACAATAATATGCCATACTGTATACAAGCAATTGCAGCGCTGTGTATTGCTGGAGCGAGTTAAATCCAAGCTTTTTTGTCATTTACTCTTCGATTTTATAATAAGCTTTTTTCAGGAGCATACTTTAAACCCTGCGCAGCCACTACTACTAAGCTATCACCGCTTACACCTTTATATTTATGTATAGAAGATATTTTTTTGGGTTCCGTACCTGAAAAGTGCCAACGGAACCTTGTTACTAAGATTCCGCTGTCCTTCCATCCGTTCGTCTGTCTGTCAGCTGTATCTATCTTGTGAACCATAATAGATAGAGACTAGAGACCTGAGATTTTCACAGAATTTGTATTTCTATTGACGCTATAACAACAAATATACATATAAATAATTTTAAATAAAAATTTAAAATTGGCACCATGAAAAATAAAAAAAATAAAAGTGTTATTTCTTGTAGGTTGGTACGGAACCCTTCCTGTGCGAGTCCGACTCGCACTTGACCGATTTTTATGTAGGTACCGAACCAAGCTTGTATACAGAATGATGCAATAGATTACCTCGCACCCCTGGTCGCGATATGCGTTATCAGAACATATCAGCGAAAAATGATTTATTTTGGACTTTGTGTCTCACGGCCGCGCCGACTGATCGCGCGATACGCTATCGCGTGTTTACGCAAACACATCACAATACAATACTGATTGATGCCGTATCTGATCAGCTAATCGCAACCGAAATACCATTGTTCTGACTGGGAAGTCATCACGAACTTTCTGGGTTTTTAACTACAGCTATAAGAGTTCCATACACATCCTGGTCTTGGAAAAAGCCCACAATAAAATTAGATTTAATAAGAAGATTACCTTCCCACCTTACTTACGTACCATATAAACCTGTAAAAATTGGTACCTAACTGCTAGATATGAAAAGGCTCGTAATAAAAATATTGTAACCAGTAAAAACCACTATGTCAACTGATGTTTGTGGTAACTTCTTTCCCAAGAGCAAAATATTTACGATACACTTGGTTAATGAGCTGTTTATATGTAATTCATGCAAATCGATACGTTTGTTTTCCTACCTAAAGGCGCCGCGGTAGTGCCGAGAGCACTCTTCAAGTTACAAGCGATCAGCGGGTTTCTTTGCTTGCTCCGAACAGAACTCAGAGGTTCTGGGTCAAGTAGAACTGCATTATTTAATAAAACTGTCATATTCCTTTCAGGAATCCGCTTTCAACTTCGACTACATCATAATGTAAGATGGTAAGGCTAAATTGAAGATGAATAAAATGGCACGGCTTCATCCACACATTAAACGTTGCTCAGGGGGTTATGGATTTATGTTGGACATTTATTTCTCTGGGGTAAAGTCATATCTATGACCACGTAACGTCAAGACATTTTTTTTTGAAAATACCCATTTCCTACTAAGATACATGCATACAGGATAATGAAATGGAAAGCGTCCCTAACATCTCATATTATATTTTAGCCCCTTTTGTGGCTTTACTCATAATATGCTGCTCATTGTGGGTACCACCAGACACAGGGAAATTATTGTATAAGACTATATTTGTTAATAAAACATTTTCAAAACATTTTCATTGTGTTATTCTTAACTGATGGTCAAAAATATACCTTCACTGTATTATGGCAAATCGACAAAAGAAAATAGTGTAAAATAAAGGGAAGTCATTAAATAGAATTCATTTATTCAAAATAAAAAGTTTATACTTAAAGACAAAGCGCAGTAAAAAATGAAAAAGAATAAGTTCTGATTCTCAAGTTAAGAAATAAGTTTTATCAAAAGACTGACTGAAAATTCCTTGATATGTCTTTCCTACCACTTGATTTCTGTAGCTAATTTAAAAAATTTAGAGGGGTTTTTTTTCATTTTTATTGAAAACCACCACCTTTTGTAACTTGGGCGGCCCAGCGGCATTTAAAGCCAACACTTGGAGGAAGGCGTTGTATCAGTAATTGTGTCGATTAAAATGCCGGAGAGAAGTGATGTTCCTGCACCTTAAGTGTCCCCACTGATAACAGCCCCGAGACCACGATAACGAGCGAATTTGAATACGAGACCGGCAGCCGCTCCTCCAATATTTAGATACCTACATTAGATGCGTTTAGATACGTGCGCGAACCGCTGATGAATTATTTTCTTTTTAACCCCCGACCAAAAAAGAGGGGTGTTATAAGTTTGACGTGTGTATCTGTGTATCTGTGTGTCTGTGTATCTGTGTATCTGTGTATCTGTCTGTGGCATCGTAGAGCCTAAACGAATGAACCGATTTTAATTTAGTTTTTTTTTGTTTGAAAGGTGGCTTGATCGAGAGTGTTCTTAGCTATAATCTAAAAAAATTGGTTCAGCCGTTTAAGAGTTATCAGCTCTTTTCTAGTTTTCTTGTAGAAAAGAAGGTTAGATAACCGTTAGGTTCATAATATTATGTCAATAGACAAATGTCAAGCTGTCAAGATGGACGTTGCCTAAATACATAATTATTTATTTGAAAATGATGTTTTGGAAAACTCAAATACTTTTTTGGATCGTCGGGGGTGTTATAAATTTTTAATTTACACTTGTTAAACCTTTGAAATGTAGCGTTATCGAAGACTTGCTGCTGTATCGAGGAATGCCTGATTAAATACCACGAATGCCTATTAGATCAAAGCTTAAAAACACTGTAGGACTTTTTGGATTAATATAAAAATATATTTTACATCTAGTATGCAGGCTATCTCTCTGCCTTTCGTCAAGATTCGTTCAGCGGTTGAAAAGGTAAAAATCCTGTAAAAATTCTTTAGTTTTTCCGAAATGACAATTAACTTACTTTTGTTTCCGGGGTGCAAGCTATCTTTTAGTACAATAGATGCCAGGAACTTCGTCCACGTGGAATTAGGTACATATTTAAAAAAAAAATTGAACTTCGATTTTCTTGTGATAAAAAGTAGTGTATGTCCATCGCCGGAATGTGCGAAATGTAAAAATGCGGTAAACGGAACATTTTCGCATTTATGATATTTATGTATAGTATAGTATGTAATAGGTATGTAGCCTTCATAATCCATACAAAAAGCGGACGATACAACATCCTATGATCCCAGCTTATAAAAAATCTGTAAAAATTCCTATTAAATCAAACGAAAATAGTTTGATATCATTTGTACAGATTTTTGTAAGGAAATGATTAATGGATGTGAGATGCCCGCCTTGCTATAAGGAGATAAATAAATATAATGTTTAATCAATAAATAACCGCATGAAGCGATTCGCATTGCGCTTAAGCAAGGGGCGCGGCGCTTGCGGAAGTTAGGGTAACCAAGTCTCTATTGCTTCTGAAACTAACCCAGAGTCCAAAACACAGTAAATAACAAAGCGTAAAGAGATACACCCTCCAGCACGATGGACCGATGATACCAAGCGGCTGGCGGGAAGTGGCTGGATGAGGAAGGCTGAGGACCGGGTGTGGTGGCGCTCTTTAGGGAAGGCCTAGATGTCCAGCAGTGGATGTCCACAGGCTGATGATGATGATGATGATGATGAAAGAGATACATTCGGTCGTCAATTACCGAGCGATCCTAAGCGATGACAGAGTCTTGATGGAGGAGGGATTATAGGGACTAGCAAAAATCGGCAGAGCAAACTATGATTTTTTTATGTAGTGATTCAGTCTTTCGGGTACGAGTATGTCAACAAAGGTGCCGTCTCACTGTAGGAGTATTTTTAACCCCCGACCCAAAAAGAGGGGTGTTATAAGTTTGACGTGTGTATCTGTGTAGATATCTGCCTGTGGCATCGTAGCTTCTAAACGAATGAACCGATTTTAATTTAGTTTTTTTTTTTGTTTGAAAGGTGGCTTGATTGAGAGTGTTCTTAGCTATAATCGAAGAAAATCGGTTCAGCCGTTTAAAAGTTATCAGCTCTTTTCTAGTTTTCTTATAGAGGTTTTTGTGGTTTAAATTTTGAGTTATACGCTATGTTCTAGTAAGATTAGCCAATTCTAAACTTCAAAGTTTTGAACATTAGGCCGAAGTTGCCTGTCTACAGGATATAGGACTAGGTACTTTGGCTAGGCTAGGTAGAATGTGCCCAAGAACTTTTGACCTGGATCTTCCTTCACCTTTCTATTATCCAAAAATATTAATCAAGAACTTTAGAAATACAAAAATTGCATCAGCAGCCACTGAGTTATCCTTGAGTCCTGAAAAAAAAGCCAAAAATTTATTTTATTTCATACCCACCCTACTGTACGCCGGAAACGGGTATGGGGTAAGAGACAATATCGGCAAATTGAGACATCGCATTCGCCACGCATTACCAGTGGGAACACGCATTATCGTGCATGCATGCGCCTTCACCATGCATGGTGAAGGCGCATGCATGCACATGCAATAAATCTACTTTTGTTCATTTGGTTAATGGTTTATGACTCTATTGAAACTGAAACCCCATGACATGATGGTTACCCAACTATTTGGTGGCATTATTTATATAAATGTACTGATTTATATCCTTAGAAATGTTTTTTGGGTTGTTTTAACAAAATAATATTTTAATTTAAAAAAAAAAACATTTCCTATTATGACATACCTATTACATACATAGATAATATGAGTCGATGCATTTTATGTATGCAAAAATGTCTAACTACTTTTAAAGTTCTATGTCACAAAACGATCAACGTACAAAATTTAAAAAGAACAGTCAGCATTTGGGACGCTCTTAGTATGTCATCATCGCCGGCTCACTACTAAGCACGGATCTCCTCCCAGAAGGGTTTAGTCACAGTCTATCACGCTGGCCAAATGTGGATTAGCAAACTTCACACACCTTTGAGAACATTATGAAGCACTCACTCTCAGGCATGCAGGTTTCCTTACGATGTTTCGACACTTTAAATTTTTTCTCAATAAACTTAATCAAAAATGGAATAATTAGATTTTGGCATCCGTGGTAGAGTCTATGTCACTAGTTGCGTGTGCGTTTCTTTTTTGATTTTATTTGAATTTAATTCAGTTAGTTCCAATAGGGTAGCTATTTCGTAGAAAGTTACTTCTGCGTTTTAATGAAACTTGTCTTTGCACAATATTTTGTCTATTGTGCTATGATTATATTTTCAAACTAGATGATGCCCGCGACACCATCGATTTAGAGTTTTTAGAAATCCCGTGGGAACTTTTGCTTTTCCGGGATAAAATTTGCCGAAATCAATTTCCGGGGCGTAAGCTGCTACCTTAGAGATGGTCTAACGATATAGTACAGATAGCAGGGAAGAATTGGCTTAAAACATCAAAAAACAGAGAGAAATGGCGCGAACTGGAGGAGGCCTATACCCAATGAGGGGCCCTTATCAAAACAGAATTATAAAGACAATTATATATAAGTAAATATGTAAAAAATAAATTTGTAAATAACTACTAATTTACTAACACATAAATAAACATAACTTACACACATAAATACACACGCATACTTTTATACAATACGCTTATACGCTTACACAACACACACACACACACACACACACACACACACACACACACACACACACACACACACACACACACACACACAACGATTAACATACTAACAAATAAAATAGAATAGACATTAGAATAGATTAAATTAGTTACTATAAACATAAACTATGTAAATACTTGTAATTGATAAGGAAAATAAAGGCTTAATAAATAAAATAAAAAGCTGCTACCTCTGTACCAAACCTATACCTACCTTAATCGGTTAAACGGATAGACCCTTAAGAATCCCGAAGGAACTCTTTGATTTTCCGGGATAAAAAGTAGACTATGTCCGTTCCCGGGATATAAGCTAACTCTGTACCATCGGTTCAGCGGTTGAGCCGTGAAAACATAGCAGACAGATAGACACACTTTCGCATTTGTAATATTAGTATTAGTATGGAAGAGGAAATAAAATGGACATGTTCAGATTACAAAAATGTACGAACATGTCGCCATTTTGTATGTTGTACCGATGCACGTGGTAGTTAGTCACGCTGGCAATGTTATTCAACATGGCTCCAAACAAAGAGCCCTATATCCGAAGGGACGCTAGGGTGCACCCTTAGTTACATTTTGAATTATTTTCATTTCATTAATAACAATACATTTCACCCGTTTTGAAATGTGATTTGTTGGCCGCCATCTTTATTTTTCAAAGTCCCCATGCGCGAGCGCAACCGAAAACACTAAAATACAAAGCAGTGTTTTTTTTATGATCCGTTACAAAAAATAACAAAAAAATATGCCGCGGTGGTTTTGTGTCGGAAATTAAATTTGTATCGAAGTATTCGCCATGTCTAAATGAGTGAAAATATAACGGGTTAGGATTCGTTATGGTATGCTGTTTTGACAAATCCTAATGTCCTTTATTTAGGACGGTATATTAGTACATGAACCGTATGGTACTTAGTACGGTTGTCATACATCGATTAAACTTTAAAGGAATAGAACTTTATAGGAGACCAGATGAAGCCAACGACTTCACCTATGTGGATACACTCGTAGGTTGGTTAAAAATCCTGTGGGAATTTTCCCAATTTTTGATTTTCCCAAAAAAAGTAGATAGGTACCCAATATTCCCGTCTCTGGTATGCAAGCTATCAAAATCGGAACAGAAGTAAGTATGGATTTCTCAGTAAAGAAAATCTATCTCTATTATTCTAGCTTAAAAAGCATCATTCTGTTTTTAACAGTATCTAGACAAGTCAATCATTAGGTACCACTCTACCAATTTACGGTACCTACCCATCGTGCTGTATAAGTCGAAGTTTTAAAATATTTTGACGAAATATGCAATGTTTTTCTTTGCTGTAGAAAAATAAAGCACACCAGGCAAAAGTTTTCAAAATAGGTACTTTATTATCAAAGATTGAATTTCAGACCTACTTTTATGAATTTGCATTCGAATTGAATTATATTCGAGTACGAAATTCTATAAGAAACAATATCGTTTAATATTTCACCATATTATTTACATAATATTTAGCAAAACAAATCTCAAGCTGCGTCGGTACAATAGTTGTAACATAATTGTTATTGTCGCGTGTTGTCAGGGGTCCGATATGTTGGAACACGCGGAATACTGTTACAGCAAATTAATTTAATAACAACTTTATATTTGACGACCTCCATGACTTATTAGATGGAAGTCCTGGGTTCCAGTCTTAGCAGGGGCAATTCAGGTTTTATCAGGTATAGTTCAGTTAGTTAGTCAGGTAGATTTTTAAGGTAGGTAGGTAGGTACATAATTCGGCTATGGAGCGTTAAAAACACACACGATCATAAGTTAGCTACATCATCACGTGAAAAACTGCATGCATTTCCAAATTCCTGTATGATAACACTATATAGATAAATAATACTAAGTATAGATTCCTATCTCTGCAATGATTCCACTCAAAAAAACCGCGGTGACAACATGAAAGGAGGCTACTGGTTTATCTTGTTCCTGGAGATCTTGTCTCGGCAAACATCACAAGAATCGATCAGTCAATATGTTTGTAAAATATCAGATTCCGATATTTAGATAGGTAGAGTTTATCATTTGATACGGAGTTCTTTCAATATTTTTCCGTCAATAAGCCCATTTTAAACATAACCTTATCGTTCCAGATAAGATGATCGAAAATGGGTCTAAAATAATGATGGAAAATTATTTTGGACGAGTCGATTATCTTTTGCTAGTGACAATTTGATTGATTTCTTTCTGAATAAGTGATCAAAACTATTTAAAAAACAAAATATCTCAAATTGTGACTGTTTTCCTATATACATACAGCAATTATTTTTATAAAAACAGCTACTTAATTGTTATGAACTTATACTTCCTAGGTTTTAAAAATCCCGTAGGCACTATCTGACTTCGCCGCACTAGTGATTTTAACTAATGTCATCGTTGGAATACGTACCTAACTAGTAATAAATAGATAGTCAAGACGTCCGCTTCCTATTCGATAGGTCAGGGGTTCAATCCCGGGCACGCACCTTTAACTTTTTCGAGTTAACTATAGGCATGTGCATAAACAATAATTTAATATCACTTGCTTCAACGGTGAAGGAAAACATCGTGAGGAAATCTGCAAGCCTGAGAGTTCTCCATAATATGTATCCTCAAAGGTGTGTGAAGTCTGTTTATACGCTCTAATGTGGTGGACTATGGCTTAAATCCTTCACATTCTGAGAGGAGACCTGTGCTCAGTAGTGGGCCGGCGATGGGTTGATGACGACGATGATAATAGATAGGTAGTAGGTATTACAAGCTTGCACAAAAAATCACGGAAATACTACACATCTTTTTACTACGTACATAACCCTACAATAAGGCATAGAAAAGCTTTCTATTACTGTTTCACTATAAAAACATAATAGATACAAATGTAGGGCGCTTTCCCCCCATGCCGGGGTAAAAGCGGGTGTGCACAAACGTCACACCCGCTGCTAACAGTGTAAGTGTAACAGTGACAGTGTAAGAGCGTTTCCACACTATCCGATCCGTTATCGGTATCGGACGCCGATACGATATCGGGGCAAGTAAGATGTATGAAATATGTACCTGCCTTTCACATTGTCCGCCCCGATATCGGACATCGGAGCCGAGACCGATATGTTGGCGGCACCATCGCCCGTGAGCTGTTGGACGATAAAGTTTGTATGTGAGCTATACGTGTACCTACATTGTCTTTGTGTGCGCAGAGCCTTGACGCGCGGCGGCTATTTTGAAATTTGAACTAGTCCCAGTTTAGAAACATGGCGTCGTGAACATTTAAATACGACATTATTACTTTAATTGAACTAGTAGTATCTAGACTATGCTGATGGATAAAACTCACGGGAATTATAAAAATAATATACTTGACAATGGGATGTATCCAATACTGTCTATTGACAGATGTTTTTTTGGGTCTCAAATATAATAGATACAGCAAATAAAGTTTTCTATTATAGTCTGCCATGACGCTGCCCGCGTCCTGCTCAAAGAGAAAATAGTGGAATCGGAACGATTTCATATATGATATGTGAAGGTGCTACATGATATCGGATGTCAGATATCGGCTACCGGAGTCCGATACCGATATCGGATCAAATAATGTGGAAACGCTCTAACAGTGTAACAGCGTGGCGTGGTTTCGTCATCAATGGTAACAGCACACTGTCGCAGCGGAATAATACCACCAAATATTTATAAATGTTTTATTTGATCGGCGCGGGAGCAGCCTCGCGAGATTTCTTGTGGCGCAAGACACGAGCGAGTGCGGGCGATTTCTGCTGCGGTATTTGCAGGTCCATTTCATGTTTCGAATACCAACTGATATCAAGTTTTTTTAAAAGACATGATGATTGATCTTCGTGCCGGTGGACTTCATCTGTAACAAAAAATAAAAATAATTTATTTTTAATAGGATAAACTAACATATCAAAGTGCAGTATAAGTTGTTGGGTCTTGAATTTTGAAATGGCTTAAGTGGTGAGTGGTTTAAGCTACCTAAGGTGGTTCTATCAGTAGTTCACATAGTCACACTTTGACACAGTCTAAGGCTGAGGTCCATGGAGCACTCTTTGAGTTTGTTCAGAGTTTGTTTCAGTTGAAACGAGACATATTTATGACAGATACGTCTTATAAGATGTAAATAAGTTAAGTCTTAGGAAAGTCAAAGTATGCTTTGTAGATATATAGTATATAGTTAGTGAATTCATTAGGTAGAGTGAATCTATGTGTTAAAGTCTTGAACAAAAATGGCTAATCGTTTCTGAAAATGACTCATTTTAAATATAAATCGGAGCTTTAAAATCAGGTATAATTTTTGAAAAATATAAATAGGTAGTGTTACTCCCGCTTTAGCCAATGACTTGTGACGTTACAATTAGCCCTATTGTGTGATTACCCTTCTCGCTAGTTGGCGCGATGCAGATTGAATTATGTTTGCACACATGTTTAGGGGTTACCTACTCTACTCTGGGAAGGCGGCGGATTTGTGGGATTTCCACTGAGAAGTGACAACTCCGCGTCAAAACTTACGCATTAGTGTACGTTTTTTTTTTTAAATTCAGTTATAGATATTTCGAGTGCTTTATGGTCTCCCGGACCATAATAACGAATCGATTGACACCTCATTCATCAAAATCGGCTCAGTAGTTCAGGCGCTACGGTGGAACACACATAAATAAAATCTAAATACATATATAGACTGTTAAAATCATAACCCTTCCTTTTGGCTTTGCCGTAGTCGGATAAATAAGCTGTCACAAAATAAACATGAAGGTCAAAGCTTGAGCTGGTTGTTTGGTTGCGCTAAATTAGCCGCTACTCGCAATCGCAAGCATCTTGACGTGGACCGCTTGATATGAGGGTGTTATTCTCAGAACATTCGAAAATATTCACTCGGCACCTATTTATTACTATAGTTAGAAAAACAAAAAAAAAAACGACTTCAATACCTAACTACAAACACTAAAAAAAATTCGGTGGTAAATCAATTAATTCAATTTAGATACTACCGAATATAATATTAATTATTATGTAGGTATAAGAATTGATGTAGTTCTACTAATATTTTAAAACTTTTTAATGGCCCATTTATTAAAATGTGCATTGCCTGGTTAAAAACCTACTATTTACTAATTTATTACACTAGTAGAGGAGTTCCATTATCTATCGTCGAAGATATTCATCAGATCGTCACCCAAATTTTTTTTTTCCAAATCGGTCCAGGCGTCTTCGAGCAATCGGGAAACATACAACGCGGGGAACGTGCGACAGCCAACTCTGAGACGGCGCCAGCAACCTGCGATGTACCGACGATTAAATAGGTTTCATTTTTATAACAAAAAAAAACCGGCCAAGTGCGAATCAAACTCGCGCACCGAGGGTTCCGTACTTGGATATTTTTTCCGACATTTTGCACGATAAATCATAAACTAATATGCATAATAATTTATATTGTTGTTAGGGGTAAAGCCCTTTCATAATATGATACCCCACTGGGTATAGTTACCTTACTTTTAAAATAATTTCAAAAGTAAAGTAACTATACCTTGAAACATATTTTAATATTTTTTTAATGATGTAACCACAACTTCACGGTTTTCAGATTTATTCATTTACTAGTGCTATTACACCTACCTACCTGCCAAATTTCATGATTCTAGCTGAACGGGAAGTACCCTAAAGTTTTATTGACAGACATGACGGACGGCCGGACGGACAAACAGACAGAACAAAGTGATTCTATAAGGGTTCCGTTTTTCCTTTTGAAGTACGGAACCCTAATTATTGAAAATTATTTAGCCTAATACGTGAAATGGTATACAAAAATTACCGTACGAAATCGATATCGCACGACTTACAACATTGAATCCGAATAGGTAGCTATACAAGGTAGGTATTTATCTACAGATAGCATCTCTTATGTGTAATCAATTGACTAATTGTCTCCTAATTACTTTCGCAAACCTACTTCTAATATATTTTCATGTATGTGGGCACATACATGGTCTTGGTTGATTTAAGTTACTGTGTTATATTATGCTGAAATTTCTCGTTCGTTGGAAAACCTATTTAAAAAGTTTCTGAAAATATTACCACGTACAAAATTAGTCAACCTTATTCTAGCATTTTAAACACATCGTCCGCGTGAATTGATTCTCGTGGGAACACTTGCTTTAATAACAAAAAACTTCGATCAAAAAGTAGTCTTCGTCCGTTTCCGGGATGAGAATTAGGGGACTCCAAATATATTTAGTACCTACTGTAGTTACTTTTGTGCCGAATATGGTCAAAATCTATTAAAGGTAACAGACAGACATACAGATAAACACACGTAACTCTTGATGACGTTAAGAATCAATATTCTATATCAACGTTCCGGGTAGATAATAATTTTAAGAAATAAAGTATGCACGAATAATTTAATAGAACTTTCAATTAAGTAACCATACACATATTTCATTCGATTACATAAAATTTGCATGAGAACAGAGCCAAAAATATTATTTCTAAACATGCACAAATAAATGTCAAATGAGCACAATGTGACCGTTTTAGTGAAGCTTTCTGTGGGGAGTTTAGGAGATGTGCGACACAGACACACCCATCCGGACAAAAGCGACGTCAATGTCACCTCATTCCTTACGCTATACGCGTCTGTTCAATGCACTTTGACAATATCTATGAAAACCCGGTCATGTGCGAGTTACACTTGTACACGAAGGGTTCCGTACAATCGTACAAGAAATAACACTCTTAATTTTTTTCAATGTAACCACAAATTCACCGTTTTTCTCTTTACTTGTGCTATAAAATTTCTAATCATTATAATTCTAGTTCAACGGGAAGTAACTACCCCTAAGTTTTGATTCCCTTAACAGGTTTTCTTGACAGACAAAACAGACAGACAGACAACAAAGTAAGTAATCCTATTTTCTTCCTTATTTTCTCTTGAGTCATCATCATCGTCATGATCAACCCATCGCCGGCTCACTACAGAGCACGGTTCTCCTCTCAGAATGAGAAAGGTTTTGACCATAGTCTACCGCGCTGACCAAGTGCCGATTAGTAAGGCTTCACACACCTTTGAGAACATTATGGAGAACAAACTAGGAAAAGTCAGAGCCGGGATCAAACCCCCCGGGGATTAGTAGGCTATTATCGTAACTAGTAATTGAGGCTATCACAGCTTTTTTTACTGGGGATACAGAACCCTAAAACATATGACACGTCGAATTGGACTTTAAGAGTCCTGAAATAGAGTTTAATTTTGTGCAAAAGAGGTTCAGTTGCTAGGGTGCGTATATTTTTGACTTCCGCGCGGACAAACTTACCCACACATTAGCGGTACAATGAATAAATCGTGCGCCTGCGACGAGATAACTTCATTAAACTTGTAAAGTTGAGGACACACGTGGGGGAAAATAACATATTATTTTATTCAGAAGTTATAACAATATACGTGGACAGTTATATTTTTGTGTAATATGTCGTGTCAGTTACGGCAGTATACGCTGTATTTTTACTGTAAAATGTAACACCAAATATTTTTATGACATCATTTTCTTTTAATAAATACTCTAAGGATGAAATCGCCATAAACTGTCGCTCGCTATTTCGCTATGTCGTCTGCGTAAAATACAGTAATCCTTTGTGGGACTGAATATTTACTTTTATAAAAAATTCCAAAAGAATTTTTAGATTTATAATTTTATAACAATATTTAGTCGAATCTATTATACAATTAATGATTTCCTTTGAGAAAATTGCGTAGAAGCAACTTGTTGAGCTTTCAGTTGTCAACGAGACAGTGTAGGCCTGATCGAAATATGATTTTTTAGAGAGCATTTTTTAATTCTTGACCATTGAATTATTTTCATTGAAGCTTGTCTTAACAAAGTATTTTTTCTTTAGATAATTATAAAATATATATAAATGTAAATCATTTATTGTATATTTTATTTTGCTCTCGATACGTAATTTTCTCAGTACGTTACCAACCTAACGGATAACATTCAGAATTATTGGCCGGTTATCTCTTGATAAGGGTCAGGCGCATTAACATAAAGCATTTTAAATGTTCATAAGAGGATACAGCCATTTAATTTTATTTTTCTCGCCTTTTAAATGGTGTTCTGTCGCCGGCCTTATCCGATATTTAATAAAGATGATATGGTAATGCTGATCGCACTAAGATAGAACTAGAAACGAGCGTACGATGTAGCTTAACACGTTACGTTATGATAATTAACTAAATGTACTTTTCTAAATATATGTAATTATTTATTTCTACAGAGCCTTTTCTATCGATTTGATTTTTATGATCTCTGTCAAGTGCGTATTTTTATCAAATATCGTGAATAAGAAAAATCAAGCATCAAACCATATAAATATAAATCATTGACTCTCAACTTATTAGGACTTATTTTTAGAATATTGAGCGAAATAAAAATTTAATCGCAAATAAATATTCTACGTCATACCAATACCATAAATACAAAAGTGCGTCTGTTTGTTCTTCAATCGAGGCGCAATACAGCAATGGATCGACACGACTTGATTGATTATTTGCATAGCTAATACAAGTTCAAAAGCTGGAAAGCAACATACGCTACTACTTCCTGTCCAAGAAAATGAAAGAAGTTCCACGGGATTATTAAAAAACGTAAAGCGACGTGTCATGGACATAATATGAAGATTTCTCGAAAATAACAGGTTATTTTATCACTTGCTTGTTGCACGATTACCCGTACCTAACTTGAAAATCTTAACCTTCCTTTGATATGAGGCAGGCCTCGTACTTACCTGTCAAAGATACTTTCCCCTAACTAATTATTTTTATAACACAATCAACCTTTTCCCGCAGTTACCATGTCTACACCATTACATCAAATGTTCCAAAACACGAGAAGTCGGCGTGTTACTAATTTATAATACAAGAAGCATTTTGAGGGAGTTTTAAATCTATAAATCGGTCGGAATGGGCTGCATTAGTGGAATGGCCCATAAGGCGGGCCCGTTCACAAGACATCACGTCGCCGAACGTCTTAATTTCAATCTCAGTAAAAAGTATAAAAACTGGCTTATAAAGAGTTGATAAGGCGTGGCATTCACGCTATGAAACCAACTAAAATTCGTCTTAAGGCATTTTAACAGTATCCATTTTTAGATATGTATTTTTAAAACAAATGAACAAAAAAACGCAATTTAATTGCATTTTATTTGAATTCCAAATATTCGTTCATGAAATAAACACTATTCAGGAATATTTTAGAAGATTTTTTTACCATACTATTACTCATTTGTCCTGCTACTAAAAAGATAACTTTGTACGTGTGTATGTGTGTGTGTGGGAAGATATAGACTACATGAATATTGCTACGTGGTTTACGGACCTTTTGGCACCTACGAGTGTGCTCCAAAAAATGGCAGTCCGTTACCAAGTTTGTCTGCTACAAATGAAAATTTTCTCTCAATAGAGCAGACATTTTTAACGGAGAGTAAATAGAGCTCTGTTGTAGAGTCTATCGTCATTACAAGAAGCTTCATAACGACACCGTTTTCAATACCATTACTACCGTACCGGTTACCGTAATCATATTGTCCATTCCACTTTGATGAACCGACGGATTTTCACTCTCTTCTAAACCAGTTTCATTTCGATTGCCACTTCATTTAAGCTGAGGCTTATTAAAATAATAGTTAAGAATATCTTGAACTAAATTACTACCTATAAAAGGGCTATTTCAAACATAATGTTTTATTATGAAAAAAATAGTAATTATTATGTAAAGATTAGTAAGAGACTGGACATCAAAGTGTAATAAAAAATGAGCTGTAGCTTGCAAAATTTTTTGTTCCATATTGTGTACCTAGTACTTCTAGCCAAGACCTTTATAATACTTCCTAAATCCATGAGTACTACACAGAGGTCATTGCTGATTGGCTGTGTTGATTAGTAATTTTTGCATGTTTTTGGCAAAGTTTGTAAAAATTTTTTGGCAGCCTGTGGTGAAAATGAAATCTTTTCAATTCGAATTATTATTATAAAAATACACAATTTCTTAGTTTCTACATTTTTTAAACTTCAGTCAATTGAACATCGATGAAGACTCTACTTAGGACATTCAATTCTCTTCTTTTTTTTAATTCTTAATAAAAAAATATATATGTATCTTGTCTAACTCATCACTAAGCATGAATTTTATACAAACTTGTATGTATGTAATATGAACGTAAAGTGTGTACTGATGGGTATGATAGGAACATCAAATAGATCGATAATACAGCATTTTTCTGTAACAGAATCTTTTAAATCGTCCATTAGCTGAAACGTGATCGTTTTCCATGGTGGTCTGTAATCTCGAGTGCTATTTACAATAATATCCATTGAGCGATCAAAGCGACTCAAACGGCGTCGGTAATTTGCAGGACAACAATAGCGAAACCTCACCAAAACGAGATCAGCCGTGAACGGACCCAAACTCCAAAATAACATGATTACGGGTCCGGGCGGCTGTGTTTGTGCACGATGTCCTTTTGCTGGATCCAAATAAATAAATCCGCTGGATAATCCGCCATGAATAAATAAGTCTGCTCTCGCTTTGTCATCGCTGTCGTATTGTCAATTGACATCTTTTGACAAACTTAAAGTTAACCATATTTCCAGTTTACATTGAACAATCGACTGTAATTTTTTGTAACATACAATACTATTCGCTGTGGAAGATGCAAAAGTAAGTTTGCCGTATACTATTTTATCTACACACGATTTTGAACTGTAATGTGATGTTGTTAGCGAATATTTTAAAGCGGATTGGATCTGTCAACTATGTCATCACATAATCCGTCGGCGCTTAGTTTTGATGTTATATTGGGTATTTTTTCTTGGCGTTCACTTTCTTTCAACATCTGTCTTTAGGATAATTAGCTGTATGTGGGTGGCCCTCTGTTTGTTTGACACACTCGTCTATTATTATACTCTTAATAAGTACTATTGTAGCCATTGTCTCGCTGTTTTCACTTTCTCAGTAAATCCTTTTGCTTATACACGTAAACGGTAATCGATACTTTCAAAACGAAGGATCTAAAACGTTGAAGTACTTTGGACTATACTAAGATAGTTGTGTTTCAGTTTCTACTTTGTTAAAGCATAATAGATTTTATAATATTTCTTACTAAAATATAGTACCTGGTTATTTTTATGTCCTAACTATTAACTGTATACGCTATTAACAGAATTGTTACGAGAAATAGAGAGCAGACTCATTTCCAAAGAACAGATTCTTGAGTCTTATTATTACATGAAATCGACACGAATACAAGAAGTACAATGTTGAAGTAACTCCGGATCACCAAATAGCAGGTCAAAGTCTTAACCATTAGGCTCCATGAAATATACTCAGTGCTACTTGGAGTTCAAATCACATAGTTGTATTTGCTACAATCATTTTAAATGACACCAACTGCCTTTACTGATGAGCCTATACTTAATAGTGGTTCTCATTCTGAGAGGAGACCCGTGTTCAGTAGTGGACTGGTTATGAATTGATGATGATGATGATAAATCTTTAGGCCTCTATGAATTATGCTACAGGGTTCTATATGGAGTTCACATTACTTTTATTTGCTACCATCATTTTAGACGACAATCATTGCCTTCTGGTCGCTACAACACCAAGTGGGTGCTACCACACATTTCATTCGTACTTCCTATATCAAATTGAATATAATAAGCGCACATT
Source organism: Maniola jurtina (assembly GCF_905333055.1). Classification (NCBI taxonomy): domain Eukaryota; kingdom Metazoa; phylum Arthropoda; class Insecta; order Lepidoptera; family Nymphalidae; genus Maniola; species Maniola jurtina. The sequence goes on from NC_060039.1 coordinate 580,107, forward strand.
ATCCATTGTCAGCCATCAATAGTCAATACCAGTTGGCGGCATGAGACGACGTTCCGAAAGGCCGATAAAGAAAGACGTTATATCAACTTTTGTAACCGAAAAGTAATGGGAGGCTCCCGTCAAAGGCTGTACGGAAACTAATGATATAGAAAACCAAAGATATACATATACAATCTCAAGTATAATAGCTTACAAAATTATGAACTAGCTGATGCCCGTGACTTTGATTTAGATTTTTAAAGATCCCGTGGCTTCCCACGGGATCTTTAAAAATCTAAATCTTTGATTATCTGGGATAAAAAATTAACTGTGACTCACTCTAGGTCATGCCAAAAATCACGTCAATCCACTGCTCCGTTATAACGTGATTGAAGGACAAACCAATAAACAAACACACTTTCGCATTCATAATATGTGTAGTGATGGGTAGTTATTGACAAACCCTTGACGAGTTTACTGCTTCTGATCACTTTTTCCGTAGTGCGGGCATTCCACATCTGGTAGATTCACTTGACGATTCAAAATAATTTGCAAAATTTAATTTAAATTTTAAAAACTTTGTTACTCTAATCTATTCTAAAAACTTTGTGATTATTTATCGTAATTAACCGATTTACTTCTGCGTTACTAGACATTTTCGATTCATCAGAACTTTCATTAGAACTGTATATCTTGGTTTTTTAAATTTTTTATATCAGCGTTAGGGAACGATCAAACAGCAGCCGATAATTTGGTCTTTATTAGTGCATAAAAGGCTTTGTTTTGTCGGCCATTGTGCGCAGAGGACGGCGCGAGGTGGTGTGAAGTTGATATGTTTATTACAAGGCGGGGCGGGGCCCTAATGACGGGCCACACGGTGCACCGCACAATGGTGCGGCTCGGTGTGAAATTGAATTCGATACAGATGCGACATCGGCTTCTTTTGCTACGATTTGTTGAAAAAATTAAAAATTCATGCTGATATAGAATACAGATACGACAGTTTACGTGGATGCTTGATTTAATCAAATTGTCATTAGTAAAGAAAAATAAGTATTGCAGAAAACTTTCTATGATAAACAGAACGGATTTTTTTCTACGAAATCGAAACGAAGTTGAACCCCATATTGCATCCTGCACGTTGCAACTTGCAGTATACCAATTTGTCTATTTGGGTGGATTATAGCGAATTAAACGTATGGTTCCTTGTATTTAGGTATCAAAAACTTCCACAGAGTAATGGCTGCTTCTATCCAATATATTTTTTATCTTATCTACTCGTAACCTATTGCTTTCTTGCAACAATATCGAAGAAAATAGAAAAATTCTTTCGCGTATACCGGCTAGTTACTTATCATTTTTTTTTCTATCTATGAATTAAACCTTTTGGTGGGCATACAGGTAGAGACTCTAGCCTCTGCCCTCTATTACATTGTTTAGTCTTTGGCCAGGTGCGGGAACTCTGCGTCATTCGTACTAATAAGCCGCGGGATTCGGCAAATAATTGAGTAATCTCCATAATTGCGACTCGTAGGTGTTTCACAACCTTTCCGTTTCTATTCGACTCCACGGCTTTTGTTGTGCACCTCACCTGCGATACGTGACTCAATAATTTGATAATTCTACCTCTCTATTGTTATTATGTTCATTGCTAGGTAAGGGTAATTACGGAATAGGAATATAAAAATATTTTTGAGTTAATTTCAATGAACGTTATCTACTTTTACGTTACGTTTTACGGTGAGAAGACTTGGTAGTGAATTATAGCTACCTTCAATTACTTCCCGAGATTTCCTTAAAACAATGTAATTTTTCCAATTATTTATTATTACGAACATACAAAAACTTTAACGTTCAGCAAAAAAAATGAAGACAAATTAAAATACATTAACGATTTTAAAACGATACGTTATTTAATAGGAAAACAAAATTAAAACGAAATATTAATCCCTGATAAAGTGCTTATTGGCAATGCAATGAGAAAACAGGAAAAAAAACAAAAGTATAAAGATGTCAGCGGAATTATGAAAGGGATCGGTATAATTAAGCCCCGTCCACACTTCGCGACTGGCGTGTTGAATCACGCGACGACTCTTTGGCTTTAATCCTACAAACAGATAAGAATATAAAATCAGTTAAGTGCGAGTCGGACTAGTACACAAAGGGTTCCATACCATCGTACAGTAAATAACACCCTTTAATTTTTTAAATTTTCATGAAAGCTATTTCGAAATTTTTACTATAGTGGCAATAGAAATACAAATATTCTATGAAAATTTTGACTCTGTACCTATAACGGATCACTGCTTTAAAATTAAAATTGTAATATTGAGTTGGGCAAAAGAAACTTATTTTGTGGTTATGTTGGTATTAATATCATAATTCAAAAATGGAACGAGTATATTCTATATCTATCGATTTCGGAAAGTGCTTAGCTTATAAAAATACTACTAATCCGTTATCATACTACATAGTACATGCATATTTATATACCTAAAGTATGTTAAGTATGTATGTAGACATAAGATACGCCCCCTCAACTTCAAGTTAGGTCAAGTGATCTTAGACTAGCGTAAAGAGCATCTGTGGAACAAGAGTGTTTCTGTGCTCTGAGATAGTAAAATATAATAAAAATAAAATACTTACTAGGTCTCGTATGTTAACACTGACCTAGGTCAGGTAGACCGCCAAAGACGAGAAGAGCCCAACTAATTAAGTATATGTACCTATAAACTTAGGTACGAGTTTCCACCTAAATGAGAAACTATCTCTATCTAGGTTTTCCGTGTCTACCTACATTATCGAGGGAAGCTTTATACAAAACAGAGGTCTTTCTAGGTCCAAGGATTTGGGCTGGGCGTTGATGAGTCGATCAATTCAGGACTTTTTTTAATGTAGGTCATCAAACATTTTAACGACGTAAACAATAGTAACTTGAGTTTTATGCTTTTTATAGGAAAACCCTTTCTTTCAATAATAAAACCTTGTTTTGGCTGGCGTAGCTTTACTCTGAACAGCCAAGCTGATTCTGTGTGCAAAACGTAAGCAAGCTCTTCTGCTTTCAGTAAAGGTGTTTAACTGTAGTTAGTAAGCTACTAGGTACTTAAGAGTCTTAGGGCTCCGTAAATGGTTTTAACCTAAGAACTTATCATAGCTTAACGAAAACTTGCCTAAACTTTAAGAACTATAACGCCCTTACATTAGACAAAAATATAACAAATATTTTTAAACTTTCCTAATTTCGATTCCAACACCAAACTATAAATTTTATGATCATTTCCATAACTTTGACAGTTAACTTTTTGTCACAGAACCAAACTCCAAAACAGGGTTCCGCATGGTCGGTGTAGAAGTGTTACCACGTGTAGTTACGGACAGACGGACATACACGTGGTTTGTATTAGTTGTGACAGATTTAACCTAATTGATACATATTTTATTTCGTTTTGTTTGTTTAACTGCTTCCTTTGTCGGTACGTCCGTCATAAGAAACGCTAGCAGAGTGAACTTTTTTTCTAATGCTCAACGCATATTGCTGCAGACAAATATAAACTATGCAGTGAAGGAAAAGTACAGCTTTATCATCATGATCAACTCGTCGCCGGCCCACTACTGAGTACGGACAAGCTAGCAAATATCATTTGTTTTAACGGTGAAGGAAAGCATCGTAAGAAAAGTTGTGAACCTGAGAGTTCTCCATAATGTTCTCGAAATGTGTGAAGTCTGCCAATCTGCACTTGGCCAACGTGGTGAACTATGGCCAACTACTCATTCTGAGACGAGACCCGTGATTATTAGTGAACCGGCGATGAATTGATGATGAGGTATTTTCGGTACACCGCTACCTACATTTTCTTGCGATTCTAGTCAATCTTCTAGTTCCTCAAGTCAACAAAATATTTTTTGACTCTTCAACCTGTGCCCTTTCAATAAAAAAAAACCTCTTTTAATAAAATCGTAACAAATATTCGCATTACAAATGAATTTTCCCTTTACAAAACCATTTTCCTCTCTCGAGGGTGATAACAATTTCACACAACATTTCTTAATAACGCCTGAACCCAGCTGCGCCCCTCGCTATATCACCAATTATGGTGATCCGAAAGCTGATCTCCATCACAAGAAGTATAATATACAAGCTATACTGTGCGATTTTTATCGATATTGTGCTTTACTAACTTGCAGCTAAATTACCTGGCTGATTTTATCCGCAAAAATGCTAAGTCATTCTAATAGTAAAACTTTGTAAGAATTATTTAACTATAGCTTTTGATTTGTTTAAGGGATTTGATAGGTGACCTATGAGCCAGACATCGTAATTCGCAACAAACTAAATTAAAATCAAACACTTACTATTAAATATTAAACTTTTGAGAGAATCGCTAATATACTTCATACACTTTATTTGCTGGAATACTCAAAGGTTTGCTAAAAATACAGTTGAGAATACCAATAGTCATAAAACTTTAGTTTAGTGTCTCCCAGATTGTGACTGCGAACATGTCATGCCAATAATGTAAAACTCATAAAAACATTGTCCACAAACACTTCTCCACATTTGTATCTACTTTACAATTAGCAGAGTCCATTATTATCGACATTTTTATATGCTATAAAATAAGTAAGCCTATTTATATAAATCTACCTTGTCTGTCTTTCTTTTACTATATTTCTTTTCGATCTTCGATAGCCCGGAGTCAGAGCTGGAGTACATACCTTACATTCACACCTACCCTCGCCTTGATACTCAAACACTTCACAAACGATTGAAATAAACTCCCACACTTGGCGTGATTTGCAACAATATTATCTATTAAGTTTAAGTATAAAGAATTTATGTACCATAGGCATATTGACGTGCAGGGTATAGTGACATAAAAGCATTGCTTACCCTAGTTTAAATAGCTCAATACTCATTTTATGACCTGCCAGTAAATTGCTACCTCCCTAACTAATGCTTACCCTGACTTTAAATCCTGTGTACGCCACTACTTAGGTTTATCTTAGTTTTAAAATAGGTACCTAATTCTTAGAAACTTACAATCTTCACAAGCTGTTTTAAAACCTTCCAAAAACGATCTTCAAAGTAATTAACTTCAAAATCGTTTGTTCTTCTGAAATCCTTATGAATAAAAACTTTTTTTATTTAGTTAGTGTTATGTTATTTAGTTAACTTACAGTCTGTTACTTACTTTTCTACCTTTAAATACAGCATGCATACGAAATTAAAGTTAAACTAAATCACCAAAGTATAGTAACTATTTCTAACTTTAAAAAACGGGCAAATGCGAGTCGGACAATTAACTGACGTTGAGACCGCAAAGATAGTATATTTTGCTTATTTTCATAGTATTATGTCTTATGGAATCTTAATATGGGGTAGAGCGGCAGATATTGGGAGAATTTTTGTATTACAAAAAAGGGCAATACGCGCAATTTATAACTTAAAACCACGCGATTCACTTCGAGAAAAATTTAAGGAAATAGGTATCCTTACCGTAGCCTCTCAATATATTTACAACAACATAATTTTTGTAAGACAAAATATTCTTAGTTACAAGAAAGTTGGCGATCTACACAACAGGCTGACTAGACACCGTAACAGGCTTGCGACTCCTACGCTCCGCCTCAGGAAGGTCCAAAAGTCATTTGTGGGAATGGGTATAATCTTTTAAATAACAAAATTCCTCAGCCAATTTTGGACTTGCCTTTACATAGGTTCAAAAAATCTATTAAAAATATGCTCCTGAGAAAAGCATATTATACTATCGAAGATTATGTAAATGATAAAAAAGCGTGGATTTGACCTGCAATTCGCTCCAGCAATGCGCAGGACTTCAATTGCTTTTATACATGGCATAATACGTATATTGTATATCAAATCTTTGAAAAGAGCAACCGCCGAGTTTCTTGCTGGTTCTTCTCGGTAGGAAAGGCATTCCGAACCAGTGGTAAATGCTTTTGACGATTCAAAAGAACTTGTAAAAGTCTAATTGAATAAAAATATTTTGAATTTTGAATTTTAGACTCGCACACTCGGGGTTCCTCAAGTATTCAGTTTAAGAAATTAGTCAAAATAATGAGTTTGACATGAGTTACTCACAAATTAGTCGGATACTATAGCTATTTTCTTATACAAACCTGTGAGGATGATACTGCCATTGGCACAATTAAAGTGCCATAAGCCTCCTTTGGCGTATTAGTTTAAAAATTGCGAAAAACCCAATTAAATTTGAAGACCTGTCGCATGCATCTATAATTTCTTTGTCTGTGAAATAGATAGACTCCCCGTTACTATAACTCATAAAATTCACAACAGATGGCGCAGCAGGATATTGCTCCGCGCTACTTTACGTCACTAAACAAATACTAAAGAAATGGAGACGTAACTGTAATAGACACGGTCTTTACCAAACCTTACAAATACAATTTTTGGATAGTCCTTCAACCCTGATACTTCATAGTTAACAGAGGTTGGGGACGCATACTTCAGAACTCGGGAGCTGGCGAACATACCGGTGTACCCAATTATACTTTTGATCAAAATACTTTTTGGGTTCCATAGTCGAAGGGTGCAACTGTCAACGTTAGGTTAACCTACCTGAAGGTATCTACTAAAGTATTACTAAGCGTCCGCTGTCCGTCCGTCCATCTGTCTGTCAGTGTCTATCTTGTGAACCACAACAGGGTACGGAGTTGAAATATTCACAGAATTTACTACATATTTCTATTGATGCTTATAACACTAATAATAAAAATTTCGAAATTGCCGCCATAAACATTAAAAAAACCGGCCAAGTGCGAGTCAGACTCGCGCACCGAGGATTTCGTACTCGGCTGTTTTTCAGACATTTTACACAATAAATCAAAAAATAAATGCAAATCTGTTTTAGAATGTACAAGTAAAGCCCTTTCATATGATACCCCACTTGGTATAGTTATCTTACTTTGAAAATTAAAACACGTTTTAATTTTATTTTCTGTCATGTAACCACAAATTCACAGTTTTCAGATTTATTCTTTTACTTGTACCTACATGCTTGCCAAATTTCATGATTCTAGGTCAACGGGTACCTTATAGGTTTTCTTGATAGACACGACAGACGGACGGACAGACAGACAGACAGACAGGTCCTATAAGGGTTCCGTTTTTCCTTTTGAGGTATGGAACCCTAAAAAACGATCAGTAAAACCCTAAAGAGGATTAAAAAAATAAAGAGGAAAAGGCCGGCGGAAAACAACAACAAACAAAATGCAACGTAGCGTGTGTTGCCTTTGTTTAATATACCTAAGTGTTTGTTTCGCAGAGGCAGCAGAGGACAGCGCAGACTATATAACTACACTGGTGTCCGTTTTCACTCTCCACTGCCCGCGAAAGAGATTGTTGACTAAACCTTCTTGTCCTTATAATTGTGTGGTACAAGCCATGAGAGCTGACAGTGACAATATTTTACAAAATAATAAGTGTTAGTTTTGCCGCGGACAGCGTAGACTATAGTAAATAAACTGGTGTCCATTTTCACTCTCCACTGCTGCAAAGGAAATTGTTGATTAAACCGTCTTGTATTGTATGGTACAAGGAGTATAAGTTATGAAAATAATTTACAGTGGCTTTTGTTTCCCAGAGGCAGCGTGGATTAGACCTAGAGTAACTAGACTCCTAAAGTCACGTCCATATTCAATCTCCGCGAAAATCTGGATAAAATATTATACCTAATACTAGCTGATACCGGCGACTTTATTCGCGTGGATTTAGGGTTTTAAAATTCTTGTACAAACTCTTTGATTTTCTGGGATAAAATGTAGCCTAAGTCACTCTCCAGGTCTTTAATCCTAACCATGCAAAAAATCACGTCGATCCGTTGCTCCCATAGTTACAAGAGAAGCATGCCAGCAAAATATCAAACAAAGTCCGCGACTTTATCCACGTTAGGTTTTAACCCCCGACCCAAAAAGAGGGGTGTTATAAGTTTGACGTGTGTATCTCTGTATCTGTGTTGTAATATGTAGGTTGCTTACACGATGAATTTGAACAAAAGGTGATACAAAATTATTTAGGTTAGATTAAGAAATATCTGTAAGACAATAGCTTATAAGATTTTAATATAATTAATGTTAGTCCATAAAAGAGTCGATCATAAGCCTTCACCAATTAAAGACGTCTACCACAACGCCTTCCATCATTTAAATCCACCAACAAATAATATTTCAGTGTATCTGTCGAATGAACCGATTTTAATTTAGTTTTTTTGTTTCAGCTGTTTGAAAGTTATCAGCTCTTTTCTAGTTATTGTATCCTTCACGGGGGTGTTATTAATTTTTAATTTACACTTGTTTATAGAACACTTTGAGTTTTCGGGACAATAAGTTATTTTTAAACGTCTCTCTCCGGGATGCAGGCTATCTATGTTGATGTAATGTGAGATGGTGCCCGCCTAAGTCCACTTGGTTAGGTGTTTTAGAGAACTCTGATTTTTTGGGACAAAAAGTTACTAATGACTTTACTTCTTCAATCGCACTTCGCTTATAACTTGTAGCACACACCACCTCGCCCTTCGGTAATCCCTTGTAGTGTGTATTGCTCAAGTCGGCTCTAATTGCCGCGGCCGGGAACAGAACCCCCACGCTCTCCGGGCACGCTTAATTATACCATCTCTTGTCGTCTTCAAGCCTTCAACTTGTCAACGAATGCCAATTTTCGATGCTTGAAATGCTTTAGTGCCATTTAACTTAACTGGGATTAGTAGGGCATTGAAATTTTTATTTCCATTAAAAAGGTTTGAATGTACAGTCCAAGGCCGTAAGTCGTTTAGCACCTTAATGATTATACACGGTTATGCTCATGTGTTACTGTGTGTGGCGTGTTTATAGAAAAAAGTCATAAGTGCGACAGGTTTTTGATGCAATAGTTTCGCGGAATTGCTACTCGAATTCTGAGGTCGACCGTACCTATCTAAGTATGTACAGTAATAAATGGTATGAATGCAAAAGTAAGTTTATGTTTTTTTGTGGACAGCGCGACGGTGGCTTGAGGAACTTATTATCGTTGGAGTTTCAAGGTGCTAAAATGGCGATCTTACACTGGAAAACAGTGTTGGCACACCCTTCACTAGGTCTCTAGGTGGTGGTGGACAAGACCGTGGCGTGTGAAAGCCCCTGCCAGTCCAATGTCCATCAGTGGACGTCTATCTGCAGGCAAACGACGAACAAGAGTCAACATACCTAGCGTTCATACATTAAAGGGTGTAGATATCTACGGGGAGTTTTGTCTGCGGACTTCTCCGTCGTAACACCTGCTGCGGTAACACTATTGGCATAGGTTCTATTTTTTAGATCGTAGCCATCCAGCCACCCAACTAAAACTATTTCATGAGCGGCACTTTCAAATCTATTATTTATTAATCGGTGGCACGTAGACTATGCGCCCAACTTCTTGCGATCTACCGCAAGACAATCATTCGGAAGCTACAATTTTTTATAATATCTTTGCTCGAGGATTTGTAGCTCTATTACGTTGTAGTAAGAATGATAAGGTAATAAACTAAAGCAGATGGTGACGGAATCACCGCTAATGAGTCGGTTACCGCTCCGTCAACGTTGAGGTATGGACGCGGAGATTCTTACTAATAACTTTTCGAGTGTTGGCTTTTGACAGCATTGTTCTGTAGGAAAGATACTTTAAGCTGAATGGTTTGGTCTGGTGGGAGGCTTAGGCCGTGGCTAGTATTTTTTTATTCATATACAAGTTAGCCCTTAACTGCAATCTCACTTAGTGGTAAGTGATGCTGCAGTCTAAGATGAAAACGGGCTAACTTTTACGGGTCTACGGTCGTAGTACCTACTAATGTAATATTGGAAGGACGAGGCAAAGCCAAGGACTTTCTAAGTGATTTTAAAAGAAAGAAACACCAGCTATTAAAGTTTTACTAAACAAGATACCTAATTGTTTTTCGGCCGAGGCTGGTACAGTAGGTAGGTACCGACTTTTCTCATCCTATACGGAAAAAAAATGGATTCCTTAACACAGCGCCAGGGAGGTCAAAAATGCTCCACAACAAAATGTTCACGAGTTCATTACGAACTTAAATATACAACAAAGAATGTAGAAACAGTTCAAAGCGGTAATTGGTGTTCACGCATGCATCATGCATGCACAGTTAGCGCGACAAATGGCTGCCTTGCCACTGGCGGCCCGTTAGCATGAAATATGGACGAGAGGAATGTTGATTATGTCGTCACTTTAGGTGTGAAGACGCCCGCCCAGGGTTCGGGAATTTGGAAGTCCTGGAGGATTCAGGAACCAATTTCCTTCCAGTTGAATTTGCAACCGTTACTTACCAAGTCCATGAACATTTGAATTTGATTGTTTTTCAAGATTTTTTCCTAATTGTCGAAATTATTTTAATCAATCTATCTGTAATCTGTTGATAAGTTATTTAGAGACGTCGTTAATTGTCAAAAAACGACCATACTTTTTTGAAAAATATAAACGTCGCGCTAAGTAACCTATCGACAGATCACGGATTACCAAGTTAGTGTACCTACTGATATTCCTCTTGAACTTTTTGTCTAAGAATGAAATTCAAAAATACTTTATAATGGGCAAATTATGAAGTTATTCTAAGTTAATGGTGCGGTAAACACAGCTTAATACTTTTGATCTGTTGAACTTAAAAGTTCTCTTTGGTTTGACCAGATTCTTTGATCTGGTAGTCTTATTTACCTGATTGTGTCTCCTAGTAAAGGTTAATTTCTTAACTGAGATATGTTAATGATTTCGGGATGGGAGGTCCCAGTTCAAAGCGTTAGCGACTAGCGTGGATCCATTAAAAGTGACAAATTATTCCAAAATAAGCACGTGTTAGCACCTCACGCGTACCGGTACGATACCATGCAGTAATAACCATACAGCGTGTAACCAGAACGCTAGCAAAAACTTAGCGTTATCATTCTATGGATACTTAGAATCCTTCGCTTCGCTCTGAAATAATGCCCTCGAGAAACAAAATATCATACATAACCCTTGTGATACAAATAACTGTTCCCTAGATTTCCCGTTCATTTTTCCGTACCTCAAAATGAAAAACGGAACCCTTATAGGATCACTTTGTTGTCTGTCTGTCTTTCTGTCTGTCTATCTGTCCATCCGTCTGTCCGTCTGTCGTGTCTGTCAAGATAACCTATAGGGTACTTCCGGCAGACCTTGAAAATTTGGCAGGTAGGTAGGTCTCATAGCACAAGTAAAGGAATAAATCCTAAAACCGTGAATTTGTGGTTACATCATTAAAAAAAAATTAAAATGTGTTCCAATTTGCAAAGTAAGATAACTAACTATTCCGAGTGGGGTATCATAATATGAAAGGGCTTTATCTGTATATTCTTAAACAGATTTTTATTTATTTTTATGCATAATAGTTTTTCATTTATCGTGCAAAATGTCGGAAAAATAACCCTCGGTGCGCGAGTCTGACTCGCACTTGACCGGTTTTTTGTACCTGTATATTGTGCATAACAAGATTCTATTACCTTTTGCTTGTTCTCTGGTTTTTACTAGGGTTTTCTCTAGTAAAGAAGGTTGTTGTACAAATGTTGTATCTTGGCTAACGGCTAACGAGGTAAGTGTAGCTGTCGACAGGTCCAGCACGTGTGTGGAGCTCTCCGCTAAGCATGTTATCAGTACGTTAGCTGTGAGTTATTGGCGACAGGCCGCCACCCAGCGCGAGCGGCGCCTTTGACGGGTCAGCCATTTTGCTAAGTGTCACGAGCTTTTTACAGCAGGCTGCACTTTAGAGATCCTCATGATAAATATTCTTCACTTTTTTTAAGAATTATTTTTATGATGACAACAAATCCATACGGTGACTCAACTGCGGAAGTCTGTCTGTCTATATTTGCTAGCTTTTGACGACCGATTTAACCAATTTTGGCGTGGTATTGAGATAGCTGGCATCCCAGGGAAGTACATTACAGGGAAGGCTAGTTTTTATCCCGGAAAATCCTTAGTTTCCCGTGGTCCGTCCCGTAGTCCTTGTAAAGTACCACGGGTATTTTTTACATGTGTTCCAAGAAACACAATGGTACTGCCGAATTAAAATTGTACCAGTCAAGTCATAAATCATAATACAGTCAAGGCAGATATGAATTTAAAAAAAAAATCTTGTTTGGATGCCGTAGCCGAAACTCGGTCGATACAAGAGGGCAAACAGGGGGTAGATACTAGTTCATTTGTAGATATACAGAACCACACCTTATAATTTCCAGGCCACCCTTGGCAGGCTGTGGGTGGCGTCAGTTTTTTAGCGACAACCGCTTGAACGAGGCCTGGCGCCAATTGTGGTCCAATGCCGTGTTTATACCTTATCTGCGCCAGATAATTGCTGTTTTAGCCATTTTTTATTCAATTCATAGGATAATTGGGGGTTTTAAACTAAGGCTGTCTACACAATACAGCTATAATCAAAACATGATAAAACTCAATTTATTTTCTTGCTTGCAAAACCACTGATGTGTTTCTCTAAACTACAAAACTACTGTAAATTTTGAGTAAGTATTGCAGATACTTACTCAAAAGTTACAATACTCTTTTTTCAATATTGCTTAAATAGGACAGAAAATGAATTTTACACTGTTAAACACTGTTTAGTGCCAGGTACTTTACCTGTGCTCAAGACTGGCACGCGATTTGACAGTTTTAAATTAGGCCTCTTCTTGGAAATAAATGCTATGTAATCGAGATGCTAGGCATGAAATTATATGCCTTGCATGGGTATAGTTAAAAACCTGGAGAGTGACATAGATTTTATATAACTAGAGCATCAGCTAGTGAGTTTATAAAAGGCGTTTAAGAGTGTGCGGGAAGCCTACCCTGTTTTTGTTTTAAGGTTAAGGGCAGCTGCATCAGTTTCGCGTAAGATGGTAGCCTTAGAGTAAATGTTTCGAGTCGTGTTTGTAATGTTTAGATGGCTAGAAAAAACTAAAAACCACCTACAAGTTTTGCTTCAATTTTAACACGTTTTATGATTTTTGTGACAAGGAGCTTTCATAATAGGTCCATTAAAAATATGGGAGCTTTAATTTATTTGATTACAAGCTTATTTTACATATTTTATTAGTAGCTGATATTTTATTACTAGCTGATGCCCGCGACTTCGTCCGTGTGGATTTAGATACGTAGGAACTCTTTCATTTTTCGATATATAAAGTAGTCTTTGTTACTTATACTCGCTACGCCCTGACCATCTAGCGAAGACCAATGATAATATTCTATGCTCTAGAGTCTAAATCTTAATATCTAACATACTATCACGTCGATCCATAGCTCTGTTGCGGCGTGATTGAAGGAAAAACCGAAGAGCACACAGGCTTTCACATATTTTATAATATGGATAGGGATGAATAAAACTAGTAGTAATACCTATCCACCATCACTGCATCACTGAGGGTCACGACCGTTTTCATAATGCTAGGTTTGGTAGTTTTTTTGAGCATTCGACTTTACAAAAATATAGACTACCTATTTTTTTTAAAACGATTATTTTTATCAAAATATTATTTTAGTGATAATAATTGAGGCCAACGGCTTAACTTGTTCTTCAAGGCACGTAACAATCGAACAGGCCAAATCTAATATTATTGGTTTCACATGCAAATCTGGTGAAATCTGGTGACCAAGACCGTGTGTGCAAACTTCAAAAAACTTGAGTTATTTTGAACCTTTTGATTTGCCGACTGTTTTGAGAGCCATGTTCTCACTAATCCGGTATTTTAGTTGAGATTAGCTCATGCCTCCAGGGTGGCCTCGTACTGAAATAATAACGTTAGGGATAACCTTTGTGCTGTTTTACCGATCTTTTGTATGGTCTATTTGTTTAGATCATAGCTAAATTATTTGTGGCGAATTCTTTATCAAATTGAATATTGGAATTTGACTCAAAATAGGCTAAGATGATATTGTGTACATGCATCTTTATTTTTAACCCCCGACCCAAAAAGAGGGGTGTTTAAGTTTGACGTGTGTATCTGTCTGTGGCATGTAGCTCCTAAACTAATGAACCGATTTTAATTTAGTTTTTTTTTTGCTTGAAAGGTGGCTTGATCGAGAGTTTTCTTAGCTATAATCCAAGAAAATCGGTTCAGCCGTTTGAAAGTTATCAGTTCTTTCCTAGTTATAGTAACCTTCACTTGTAGGGGGTGTTATAAATTTTTAATTTGACACTTGTTGTAGTTGTATATTTCTATCCTTTAGTACCTAATAAGTTGTTTAATTTTTTACTCGCGCATCATTGCTTTTTTATGTAAAACGCAAGCTTAAATCTTGCAATAGAAAAGCTCATTCAGTTTCGTGGTTTCTTTGCAACAACAGTGCAATAATTTACAATTTATCAGTCTGTCAGGATTTTATCAGGATGTTCCAATTTTAAAATTCAGTTCCATTGACGATTTCGACTGCAGATGGTTGCCGGCTAATAAACAGCATTGTAGTGTTATTGTAGCAAATAACAATATTATCTATCAATATTAGCCTCAGTACAAGCTCTTTGAGGGTTCGCCTTTTGTTGGCTTCATTGTTTATGACAAACTTTATACCAACACCAAAACATTCGAAAAACATTATTATTGCTATAAGGATAAAGTCCTTGGTAAGTGCAATGCTAAAATTGTATTTAACCTTTGTAGTTTGTTTTCCTGTGTTTAAAAAGATATAGATCAATGGATTTTGAACTTTATCGGCGTAAAAATAGGGATTTTAGAAGTGCATTTAAGGTTGGGAATAATGTTTACAATTCACAGGACATGTGGGAATTGGAGATTTACATTTAATCGAGATTTCAATCGATGGTTTCAGATTTCAGAAATTGCTATTGTATTACTTTTGTAAAGTCACAATAAATAACTTGCTAGTTTTGGGCTCATTTCATTCTAAATAGATAGATAAATTATATTTTTTTAACAACTGTATGTAACTGTATACTTTATTATTTTAAGGTTGATGCGATTGTATATTAAATTCTTATACCTTTTAATTTAAAATACGTCCCCATCACAGGTTCCCATATCTGATTACATATTTTGAAACTTTCTAAGGAAAAACCTTAAAACATATTTTCTTGAAATTTCATAAGCACTACCAATTTTTGGGCAACAAACAGCAATTGAGAAAACGTTATAGTTTGTGGTTCGGTCGAAAATTAGAATACAAAAATAAAACCTCTCCTACTTACCTATTTTCTAATTTTACTTACATAAAACTTTCGATATTTTTTAAAATTAACAATACCTAAGCAGAAGAATCCTTAAAAACACCCGTTAAAAACTTAAATCTCTTAACAATAACCTAACCTAATGCATTCCATTTAACACAAAACCTAAAAACCATACACTCGAGTAACTTTTAAAAAGCCGCCTATACACGATCGCACACTGTTCGACGCCGCTCTCCATGGACAAAAAACTACTAATGACCGAATATCGACAATTTGCTACGTGCGATTGAACGCTATCAATGCATTCTGTACCCCACGTACTAATTCATAACGGCTGCAGAACTGTGACATTACAAAAACCACTTTAATTATATAATTGTAAAGTTGATATTTGGGTGTCGCAAAGGAAACAATGTTTGCAAAAATTGAGACATAAGCGTCATGTATCGAGGGCGATTGCCATAAAATATTATCATTTATCATGGAGACGTGTTTGTTATTGCGATAGCGGTTATTGTGGTAAACGTCGGCGTTACCATTATTAATAATGGACGCATGACATCTGCGTGCTACAGTTTATTGTCCGTGAATTGTGTAAATCTTGAAGAGATGTGCGGAAAATGTGACACAAGAGAAAGAAACATATGCTGCGTTCAGAAATCATTTATAACTTACTAGATGATGCCCGCGACTTCGCTCACGTGGATTTAGATTATTTTAAATCCTGTGGGAACACTTTGATTTTCCGGGACAAAAAGTTGCCTTCATTAATTTCCACGATGCAAGCTTCAAATTTCATATAAATCAGTCAAACGGATGGGCCTTGAAGAATCTTAGGGGAACTCTTTGATTTTCCGGGCTGAATCGTAACCTATATCCTTTTATTTATTTATTTCTCATTTCATTTATTTATTTCTTGGGATGTAAGCTAACTCTGTGCCAAAATTCATCAAAATCGGTTAAACTGTTGGGCCGTGAGCAGTTAGCAGACAGACACACTTTCGCACTGTTAAAATTACTGTTGTAATTTTTAAGTATTATGGATATTGACACTTTTTAAATGCATAATCTATGATTTCAAACAATGATCCTACCTAAAATAAGCTAAGTATTATTGAGAACGTACTACCGAGTTTCTTTCTAGCACCTTCCTTTCGATAGAAAAACTGGTGTCAGTTGACATAGATTCACTTTTCGTTTAGAAAACACAAGGTTCCTACTAAAAATTTATTTGAAATTTGATTTTCTATAAAAGTATTGTATCTTAGGACTCAGCATATTAATAACTAAATGAGCAATTATTTGCTCAGGATTCCTCGGTCTTCGCAATCATTTCTTTAACATACCTATTTAAACATGAATAAAAGATAAATCATGATTTCCTAATAATGGAAACGTTTTGGATTATTTCGATTCAGCATATTGACACAGAGCTCATCGATCACAGTCAACACAACAAATAAGTTTGTCAAACATTAGTTTAATCCGTGACGTTGTACAATCGTCAATTGAATCGGGTAGAGGCAGACTACTGAACACTTAGCACGAGATAAGACTCTAAAACGTTGTTAGATTTCGAGCATCAAAACACTATAACACAGAGTGAAATGACCCTAAGAGTGAAAAAACTTTTCTTGAAGAACTCGGCATCACGCAGCATCAACTATCCTCCACTCTGCAGGCTCGCATTTCCACTTTTTTTAGTCACATACCTAAACGCGACGATCTCTATTGACCATTTCAAGGAAGAGTAGAGAACACCAGAGCACAAGGCAGATTGCCACTGAGATGGATAGACCAAGTGAGGACGTCCCCTTATTTGAGTTAACACCGAAAGCAGCTATTAGAGAGGCTTAGAGACGGAACACGACCGCTCTGCTAAGCGTGTAGCAAGAAAGAAGATTTAAAAGTGTTAATGGTTAAGGCACAGTTATATCCATTTTGTTTTACATATTTCTGTCCGCGACTCTGACTATAGATCTATGGACAAATTTCAACGTTAGAAAAGATAATTTTGCTCCATTTCACTCTGATGTTATAAGGTTTTGATACTCGAAATCTATCAACGCTATCGAGACGTGCAAACTTGTACGAAACCTACAGATCCAGTGAAATGGCCGCGCTAATGTTGCGAAACATTTTGTTTAAATGGGGGACCGGTGTTTAGCGTTATTATTAAGTTGTATGCGACTCTGGTGTGACTTCCGCGCATTCATCACACTGTATAAATAGTACCAGTATGACTACAGGCTGTTTAATAAAATGATAATATACTTAAAAAAGAAAAACTTACTTCAGTTGGCTTAATTATATAGTTTGAATGGAAGCTAGCTAGTGGGCTAATTCACCGATTCAATTTGGCCCATTTTCCATAGCTGATGAACTATCAGCTATCTCGTTGGTTAATGTTTATTCTGTAGAAGACGGGAGACTATGACTCTATGGCTTTTTTACAATTAAATGATTCAATCGAATCTTTGTCACTACCCATAGTTATTATATTTATTACAAAAATACCCAAAATTATGTTTTACTTGTCTTTTCTTGCTGAAAAGTATAGTGAGTATTTTAAGGCTAAAAGAAGATATATTATTTTTTTATGCGTATATATTCAGAAATTTGAGAATAGCACATTTATGTAATAAAAGGTTAAGTATAACTAGAATTCATATGGCGTTAAATAAAATGCTCTAGTAATTTTATTCTAAATGCAATTTGGTTATATTTTTAAAATATTGCAATGATTATTATTTTAAAATGGGCAGTGACTTACACATCCTGTACAATAAAATAAAGTCGGATAGACCGCTGCGGACAGAGCGTGCCAAATCTTTTAAACGCACATTGCGCTTTTTTGTCCAGCTATTCGGTCTTTTAACTAACCCACTGGCCGGGACGGGGCCATGATGGTTTTATTGCGGGTGCATTCTCTAAATTATTGGTCTCTTTCAAACGCTGACGATGGTATATAGCTGCTGTAAAACAATAAATAAGTCGATTGTTTTGGTGGTTTGGACCCCATGCGAGGTGTTAGTCATGGTGCGGTCACAATGTGGTTTCTTGTAAAGCCATGATGAGATATTAGCGACTATAGAAATTAAAGTAAAACTCTAGATAGGATGACGAGCGATAATGAACACTTAGTGACTCCTTTGAGACAGTACTGAAGACATTATAAATGAACTTGATATAATTTTGTAAAGAACAGCAGGATACAATTTTTATTTTTTTGAGACTAGGTAACTGCGGTGAAATAATTATTGCCGTTGTTACTTGGTGTCAGATTTGTTATGGTTTATTTATCATTGGAACAGAAGGGAATGTAACCGACGCGACACGACACGAACGGACGATTCAAGCTGAAGTTTTGTTCGGAGGCACATTGTTATGATGTTTGGAAAAGGCCAAAATCTCAAGCTATTTGCATTTTTATTAATTTGTAGCCGACCCACCGCGGCTTGACGTGAGTGGAATTTTTGAAAATCAGAGAGGGCGGGAAATTTCCAAAAAACCTATGTAGTATTTATCTATTCATTTCTAACCAAACCCCTAATACCAATTTTGCATCCATATAACTTTACGTGCTTTATATAAATCGCTTTTGTACAAAATATGTTGAAAGTACCTACACTTGACAGAGCCTGATTTACTGAGATAATTGATTACTGTTTAAATCAAGTTTTTAGAAGTTTGTAAAAATTTATCCCATTTTCTCTGCTGTTGTTTTCTTATGCTTCTATCAGAAAGTCTTAGGTATTCAGACAGGAGGTATCTAGGTATATATTAGCTAAAATTCAAAAAAAAAAAAAGGTTTATAAATCTGAAATCAAACTGGGGGAAATCTTCCTCGTAAGAAATATAATATTCCCAAGGCACCCATAAAATTTTCGGCGTCTTTGACCAGAGTTTTGCAACGTCATATAAGCATTAAGCTCATCTTCATCATTCCAACGTCATCTTTATCTAACAAACAACCAGTAGCAAAGTGACAAAAGTCTTAGAATATGCTGAAATGACAAAACAAAGAATTCCCCATGGAAAACATGGCGTTATGAATATTTAAAACTGCTGAGTAACACTTTTTAAGCTAGTTAAAACGGACCGGAAGATATAAACAGCAGCTTTTATTTTCTTAATTCACCAACTTCGTTATTTTTAATAGTATTTATATCGGCAGAGTGACCCAGACCACAGGCCTACTTCTTTACCTTTCTTGGTCTCTATGTATGTAAAATTACACCTACGTCATGTGTACTGTATAATGATCTTAGTTCTTTTCTTTTTTTACACTGTAAGTATATTAAAAATTTTGTTCATAATCTTTACTTCAATTTCCAAAGCATTCTAACACCAAAGAGTCGAACACATTAAACTATCCGTTGTCCAAATATCCTAACTGAAATATAAAAACCCGAAAGCATTTTACATAATCTCCTTACGTCCGAAGATTTATTTAACGTAAATCAAAAGTCAACAGCTATTCCGCCGGCTTGCACAAAACCACGGGATCACTAACTAACACTCTAATGCCTTTGTCGTCAACACACATCTACTAAACACATCACATAGATCCAAAAAGGCATATCTCCACACACCCCAAACTCCCCAAAACTGACTTAAAACCAAGTCAAGAAGGTGTAAAGTTTCATGAGAGATAGATAAGTCGGTATCCTTTATCCAAAAGGGATAAATAGAGATGTCGAAGCCACACGGGGTAGCAAAGCGGCCGACGCAAAAAATGGACAATAGCACCAAGTTTTGGATACAAAGAGACATCGGGAAATAAATTATTTCATCTGTTCAGTCCTTTCACGATAATATTGGCAAATGTTTCCATTCGAGACGAGCCACGCCCTGAACGAATCGCTCGTGAAAAAATTCCAAAATGCTTTTCAATTATACTCTTAAGTCTTACAGCTTTAAAGTCGGGAATTACTTGAAGGGAGTTGGGTTGGACAGTGGATTTCGGCACGTCACAAAGTCGACAGAAAGTCATCGTTTCTTTTACAATTTTTTCATCGAAGCCAACATATATTTTGACTGTGATGTTTTTATTATTTTTGTCCGTGATTCGCTTTAGGATCAATGGCTAACTATCGAAGGTGGTGTTTTTTGTGAAAGGCGGCATGTATGCATATCGAATGGCGAGCTTGTTCACGCAGCGGTTCCTAGAAAGGCCGACAAAGATGAAAAGTAATTATCTAATGGGGTACAATGTTGATTCTGTCCAGTATTTTGGCTTCCGTTCATGACTGGCCATTAATCAACAGTAAGCAGATAATGAAACCTTACAGAACAATGATGACCTTCTCGGCACATCTAACTAAACTAACATTTTTGGTTTGTTAAAATTATCATGCTGTATAGCTTTGCAAAAATGCACTGAAAGTAGACAGAAAATTAAACAATATGAAAATAAAAATGAAACAATATCTACAACATATTACCAAGCAATGAATGATACCTTTTGAACAAATAAATCATTTCCAGGCTATGATTTTTGTATAGATGAAAACATAGTAGATCTCTTTTTTTATAAATTCTACAAAGCTAAATCTGAATTAAGAAATCAATTCGCACTAAGTGTCAAGTATAGTAAAAGCTTAAAAATTAGAATGCGTAAGTTTGTTTTCATAAGATCTTTTGCACCCTTTCATTCCATGAACTACTTAGGTAATCAATTACAAGTTACGTCAAACATTTAAAACCTTTCAAGACCCCAACTTTTACTTCCAACAAGTAAAATAGACATCAACAAAGCATTGGTTTTAGAAGCATGCCTCGAAGTATCAAAAGTACATCCAGCAGCTTTCCACGAAGACAATAAAAGAGCTCCGGAAACCAAACGGTAGTACAGACAGCTCCAAATGTCCAAAGGCTACGGGATCACAAACAAATCGTTGCATAAAGCTGGGCCGTTATTAGTGCAGTCGCGGGGGGCGTCGTAAATCAGAGGGACAAAGGCCTGAGGATAATTGGAGTTGAGTTTGGAGTGAGTTTGGCTTGTTTCTCCGTGTCGTTGTTTAAGTGGCAGATGTGTACTGACTACTGATAGGCTGCGTGGTACTTGATAAAGTTGGCAGATGATGATTTGTAAACAATTAATAACATTTTGTGAAATGAAATACCTATAGGTAATGTTCATATTTATTTCATGTAGCACTAAGTACTTGTGCTACTTATGATATAATATGGACTCTACCACTGGTTTGGAAAGATTCTACTGAGCCAGAAACAAACTCGACAGTTACCTACTCTTTTTCAATAAAATTCATTAAATTCTTTATCTACACAAAATCGTTATTTTATTTATTTTATTTTACTAAGGAAAGCAACAGCTTAATAAACTAAATACTTAATCTTAAGATTACTTCAAGGGAACTTTAAGCTTATAATACTTATTTTCTAAATACATAATTGTATGTACATTTTTCTAGCTTTGAATACTACAAAATTTTTGCTACTTGAATTTTAAACAATAGGCCGACTGCCAACATCATGATTTTACATTCCGTATCGTATCAGCCATTCAACAAGATGAATGCGAGAAACAGTAGTGAAATCAGTATAAACTGTAAAACATACAGGAGCCTGCACAATGGGGTATTACGCGCGCCAGGACAAAGACTGGACAAAAATTAACAAAACAATTGCTATAAAGAGCATTAGTGCATGAAATGTAGCAAAACTGAACTGTAGACACCCAAGTAGCGTGACTAGTTAAGTGTGTCTAATTCGGAATGTTTTGTTCATTAGCAAAAAGTTCCTACTGTACACAATGTGTGGCCTATAATAACATCGCGTCATATAAATACGTTTTTTAAGCTCGTCATCAGTTTATGATAACTGTTTATTATTAATAGAACAGAATAAAAACTATGAGATAAAAACACTGTGATATTGTAGGCATAATGCAACCTCACAACCCTATTTCACCTTAAAAATTATTTTCTTAATAGAACTTCGTCATTGACTAATCACCAAGTACCTAGTAGGGATTTCGCTTTTCCCAATCTTACGAATAGCCCAGCTAACCCAACCCAGCTTTACTCGGAGGAAATTTCTAAAAATCATTTCTTGGTTAGAGTCTAGGTCAAAGAGAAAATCTGCATGCATAATCTCAAGTTTTTACTCCACGGCTTGGAGTTGTGCGTTGATATGTCAGTTTCTCTACAAATTAATTTTTTCACATCTTCATTTTTAATAGGTAAATAAAATCCAACAGACAACAGATTAAAGTTATTGACCTCTACTCTCTAGGTACAATAATGTACCCATAGTATCTAGCTATACAGCTAGGAATAGGTCTGAACTTAAAATGAAGACGCTGAAGTATATAATATTTATTCAAATAACACGTTAAAAAACGTAAAAATAAAATTGCATTACAAATCCACTTAATCATTTTATCGAGAAAAAGAAAGCAGAAGCAAGCCTATATTTGCACACACCAAATTACCAAAAAACACGCCATCATTTGCACGTACGAGGCAATATATCAAAGTTTAACAATCAAGCCAAGAAACGCACACTGGGGCAAGCACCAGAAAAACAATCGACCGCGGCCAAAAAACATATCGTCTGCACTAAATCACCATTTTCAACGGTAGCACATAAAAGTGAATGCCAAGTAAACTTTTTCATAGATTATCGTTTAACAAAGCAAAGTCCATCAATTTCCAATTGTCTACAATCGAGGACAAATGTTTTTATCCTTTGTGTAATTTGTGCCTCTGCGATTGTCCACATTGTTATTGGTTTTGAACGAAATTTTTATTTATTGTTCAAATATTTTAAATTATGTTACACTTGTTTAATAAAATATTCATGCACGTGCAAGCGACAAGTATACAACTTTGTTTTTTTTCTTTAACAAGTTCACGTGATAGTTTAGTTTTTTCGTATAACTACATAATATCACGATAAAACAGCTGTTACTTATTTTCATTTTAACAGAATACTTAGACAAAAATGGAAATATGATAAGTTAGTAATTGAGTATTATTATGTATACAAATTCTCAGAGCAAATTATCTTACAACTAATAAGTGCAAAAGTTCAAATTCGAAAAACAAGTGATGATGCTGTATAAACTATAAACCTAGCAAACACGGTAACATGATACAGCACGGAGATAGAGCTATTTATAGAGCAACTTCAAACAATATGAAACTTAGCTATTTTAGCTAATTTAGGTAATTAGCTTAGCTAATTTAGAAAAGGCAAAATTTGCTCTCAAAGAAACCCTTTTTCGGCAAAGAAAGAGTATTATTAAGTTAGTGATTCTCTCAAATTGTTATAGTATTACTTACTTACAATTAAGATAGAGAGAATAAAGATGGAGCTGCCAGTATAGGTCACTTAAGATAAAAGCCTTTTAACATAATATCAGATTTGAAAAAAAAACCCCGAAGGAGATGAATACGTCAAATAGGTGCGAATTGGTACACTGGAGCACCCAGTATTTTGTTATTAGGTGTTAATTAAAAAACCTTTTTGGTTTCGTACAAGTTGGTAATTTATAATCTGCACTCTTGTCGTTTGCGTACACCTTTACACACGCGGTGTTTCGATTGTAGAGCAAGAGAGGGTTGCAAGATTCCCCATTTAATCCTTATTAATATTATAAATGCGAAAGTGTGTCTGTCTGTCTGTCTGTCTGTTCGTCTGTCGTGTCTGTCAAGAAAACCTATAGGGCACTTCCCGATGACCTAGAATCATGAAATTTGGCAGGTATAAGTAAAAATCCGAAAACCGTGTATTTGTGGTTACGTCACAAAAAATAAATTAAAATGTGTTTTAATTTTCAAAGTAAACTATACCAAGGGGGCTATCATATGAAAGGGCTTTTTTTTACTTTCTAGTGTTTTTGGTTAATGAAGTCGGTTTTTATTATTTAATTTTTAGTGTCGCTTTTTCGTTTCATCGAGTATCAAATCACAACGGGACATGCTAAAGAAGTTTTCGCTTCAAAAATGTACAACCATCTCTTGTAGTAGTTATCGGGAGTTTCGCACTGTGCGGGTCGTTTGTCAAGGTGTAATGAGTCGCCGCGTGTGTTCGCCGCCTTATTTACTGCGCCGCGATTTGTGGCCGCGTCGCACGAACCCCTTACACCACTTTACACTCTATTTATATTTGTGTATTTGTGAAATTATTATATTACTATATTGTATTGTAGAAATTCATAAAATTAAACTTCCTTTATAGTTTATAGTAGTCGTTCTTTTTACCAGACTACGGCAAAGCCAAAAGGAATAGTTATGATTTCAGCAGTCTATGTATGTAGCTATGTATGTATGTACAACGTATGTATGTTTGTATCCAGATTCTGTGTGTTCCACCATAGCGCCTAAACTACTGGGCCGATTTTTATGGTTGAGGTGTCAATTGATTCCTTGTAAAGGTCTGGGTGACATAGGCCATATTTTATACGAAAAAATAATGAAGAAATGAAAATAATTTAAGAAATGAAGATTAGTAGGTACTGTACCTACACAAGTGCATTTATTGCCGTCTCTTTTTTCTAAACATTAGAATATCTGTAATGCGTAAGTGAAGTAAAAGAGTAAGTGTGTACTAAATTCCTCAAGCATCGTTGAACTAGTTAGTAGCCCGCGCACGTAATACACGGTCACTTAAATTTGGGCAGAAACAAAAATACCATCGTAACCGTATTAGGTAGGAATTGACATTCAAATCAGTAGCCGCACTCATTTATTTTGAATTTCGAACGAGGCTCTCACAATGGCGACACAATAGCTGCGTTGGAGCAACAGTAAATCTCAGCAACAGTGGCGCCGTGAAACTGCGCGCGCATCCGTCAACATTATCCGCCATATTAGTTTATGTGTCATGTTGGACGCTGGCTTTTGTTTTAGTTTTTAGTGATGTTAAAAACGCATACTGTGTTCCATTGCTACATTTATTTTGCACTAGCTTATGCCACAGAATAATATATGTATTACTATACGTAGGCTTATGCCTACGCCTTCATCCGCGTTGACCACATAAAAAAATCCTATTTTACGTCTTTAGGGGTTAAATTTTCGAAAATCCTTTCTTAGCGAATGTCTACATCATAATAGCTATCTGCATGCCAGTTCGACCCATCCAGTCGGTTTGATAGTTCAGTTTTTTTTTTTTTTCTCTCGTCTGGCTTTTTACACTGATTAGCCAATGTCAAGTGTGTAGTTATTTACAAGTTAGGAAAACTATATGTATAAGTATGGACTTCGTCTGTGCTGGCGCCCGCCGACATACACGCGGCGCCCCTTTAGAGCGCTTCTCAGTCAGTTCCTCGGTCAGTTCCACCACCAATAAACACCAGCGGGACACAAAAACCGGCCACTTCTAACAAAAAAACACTCCAAAAAGTCACAACACGCGCGCCAACAAACGCCACCACAGACAAAGTCCTAGTTCAGTTAATTAGTCTGTCACCTTTTCCTTTACTAGCTGATGCCGGCGACTTTGTCCGCATGGAATTAGGTTTAACTCTTTGATTTTCCGGGATAAAAGTAGCCTATCTCACCTTCCAGGTCTTAAACTATACCCATGCAAAAAATCAAGTCGATTCGGTGCTCCGTTGCGACGTGATTGAAGGACAAACTTATAATATGGGTAGTGATTTAGATGACTACAATGACGATTCAGCTCTCGGTTTTTAACTTTTTTTATTGCGATATAGGTAAGCGCCGCACGAGAGACAGTCGAGTCCGACATTTTAGTCGCAACATGAACATTTCTTACATCCCTATTAGCTCGTTTCCTTGAACAGGCTAAAGGCTTACGTATAATTTCGAGTTGAAAACTTTTATCCTGTGGATAAGGCGACCACATTTATCCATTTTCATAAAAATCCTATAGAATTAGCGATGTTTACAGCATACTTTGGCTGCCGTCTTGAAAGTGACAAGAGCATGGATGGTATTTTACTTACTTACGTGAGAAACAATACCGAAATGTCGCCATTGTTACTAACTTACAACTTAAAGACTCGTAAGACAATAGTATGAATATTTATTATGAAATGCTGACATCCAACTAATGGTTATGTTCACGGTTACCGAAATTAAAATTATGGGCACATATTTTTGAGTTAAAGTTAAAATATTGATGGAACTTAATCAAGTAGGTGAACATAAACATGTTTCGTAATATGCATAGTAGGTATATTAGTCAGTAAATTAAAAATTTATAACACCCCCGACGATCCAAAGTATCTGAGTTTTCCAAAACATCATTTTCAAATAAATAATTATGTATTTAGGCAACGTCCATCTTGACAGCTTGACATTTGTCAATTGACATAATATTATGAACCTAACGGTTATCTAACCTTCTTTTCTACAAGAAAACTAGAAAAGAGCTGATAACTCTTAAACGGCTGAACCAATTTTTTTAGATTATAGCTAAGAACACTCTCGATCAAGCCACCTTTCAAACAAAAAAAACTAAATTAAAATCGGTTCATTCGTTTAGGCGCTACGATGCCACAGACAGATACACAGATACACAGATACACAGACACACAGATACACAGATACACACGACAAACTTATAACACCCCTCTTTTTGGGTCGGGGGTTAAAAATAGATCATTTCTAATTTTTGATGGAATAATTGAATTAGTTAGGTATTAAATATGAAGTAAAACTTAATGTTTTACGCGTTATTACGATTAAATTAAAAATATCAAGTCATGTGGCAGCCTTAAAACAGCTGTTCTATTTAGCGACCATTTTGCATAAATACGAATAATTAGGTACTTTAAAGAAGTTTTAGGTAGGTAATTCACAAACTATTTACTATCATAAAACTTATAATAATATTTTGAATAGATTCATCATGCATCCACGAGTAGTTCGGGAGGAATGGATCGGAAAATCCATCGTGACGTCATTGATGACTATCATGACGAATAGATCCGACCCTGGGACAGACTATGGGGAAATATTTGGGCATCGAAATACTATTTTTTAATATTTTTATGATCATATTATGATGAATTAGCGTTTGACTGTGATCTGATCTGATGGTAAGTGGTAATAGCGTGGGTAGTAGGGTGGTAGGTCTGTCACCTACCACCCTACTACCCACGCTATCACCACTTACCATCAGATCAGATCACAGTTTTAATTTGCGTTTTAATTTGCCAAAAATTTAAGGGGTTTAGAATAACTGATACTCGACTCGTATGTTGAAAATAAACAATGTATTTTAAAACAATACTTTTTACACCACACATTCCTGAAAATATTTCCATTAAATAGCACTAAATACCGATTAGTCCCGATTACAGAAACGTAAAGAAATACTGGCCGATCCATCATGCCGGCATCATGTTCACAAAATATTGCCCCAGCCTAGCAATCAAACAGATGGACGAGAAATACACGAACGTTTAGAAAACCTTTCAGAATTCAGTTACGTGCTATCCTTATGCGATACCTACCTACAGCAACGGGCAGTCACCCGCGTCAAATCTGTTGCCGTCTTCTTCCTTATTTCTATAAGTACTATCATCATTTAATATCTATCATCATTTAATTTAAAATCTTTTATCGTATCATACTTTGTTCTATCTTTACTTTTTTTTTTCTTTTTGTATTTGTATAATAATTAATCATCTAGTTCGTGTAAGTGGCACTGCCGTTCAATTAGATGTAAAATAAATAAATAAAAATAAAAATAAAAATAAAATCATTATCATCTTAACCCATCACTAACTACGTCTACGCTCAGAATTAAAAGGGTAGAGTAACGCCTGCCAAGTGCGGATTGGCAGACTTTGTTTGAGAATATTATAGAGAACTGGCGTGCAGGTTACCTCGCAATGAATTGGTTAAAATGCACATAACTCCGTAAGCCAAAGACCTTACGACCGACGTCTTAACCATTAGGTTATCCTTGCTTTTTTTTAACTGCACTATACCTACTGTATAGTCATGAAACTGTGTTGTAATGCGGGCTGGAATTTTCAGACACTTCCCGTGTGGGTACTATCGCGGCATCTGCATACTTCACTAATAAACTATTGTTACGAATATAATTATTTGGAAATATTTAGGTCGAGCATAAGTAACAAAGCAATACGTTAAAACTTGAATACGTACCTATATAATAACTTGCAGGAACGGGCACTAATAGATCAAATAGGGTAAGAATGCCAAAAATCAAAGATCATAATTTTGAAAGATATGAATTTAAATGCGCAAATAAAAACACCAGAAAAAAAGGATATTTTGCTGTTTCAAGTTCTTTATAGAGTCCGTAAATTTCAATTCCGTAGAACTATCATAGGTACAAGTGTTAATATAAAAAAATTTCAAAAGAAAAATAAAACCGACTTCAAAAACCAAAAACACTAAAAAGTAGAAAATAATTTTTGTTTAGCTACACATGTAATGTACCTAGGTATGAAGTCGAGCGAGCATATTAAAACAAAATTAGAAATCCAAGAGTGAAGCTCGCCCGACTTCATACCTAGGTACATTACATGTATAGCTAAACAAAAATTATTTTCTACTTTTTAGTGTTTTTGGTTTTTGAAGTCGGTTTTATTTTTCTTTTGAAATTTTTTTATTTCACAATTTTTAGTGGCCCCACTGTACTATAATATACTATGCCCAGTTAAAACCCAACTGTTTACTAAGCTATTACAGTGATCGCGAGCAATTTGCTCTTATTCATTGAGGAGTTCTGTTCTCCATCTCCGAAGATATTCATCAGATCTTCACCAAATTTATATGGGACCACCTGCACAGTATACCCTTTCAAACAAAAAAAAAAATTTCCAAATCGGTCCAGGGGTCTTTGAGTAATCGGGGAACATACATAAAAAAAAAAAAAAAAATAAAAAAAAAAAAAAAAGATCCCGACGAATTGAGAACCTCCTCCTTTTTTGGAAGTCGGTTAAAAATTACCTTTTAACCAAATGTTTTGTTGCAGTGATGACATGGATCTGAGACATGACGGACGGACTATTACGGACCTCATAAAAAAGCTCAAAGTCATTTAGAGGGCAATGGAGAGAGCGATATGCTTGAAGTTTCTCTACGTGATCAAATCAGAAATGAGGAGTTCCGTAGGAGAACCAGAGTAACTGATAGGATTGTTCAGCTGATTGCGAAGCTGCGTGGCGTACGGAAGTCCCTACAAAAGACTTATATCCAGTTGTGGACGTCAGTCGATTGATAATGATGATGATGAACTAAATAGCCCAATTGCTAGCCCACTAGTTTACTAAGTTACTCAAGGGGCGGACCAACAAATTCCTGAAAGGCTGGCAACGCATCCGGTGCTCCAAAAGTTCATGGGCGGCGGTAATCACTTAACATCAGGTGACCCACCTGCTCGTTTGCCTAGGTAGGTAGGTACTACCTATTACAATAACGTCTACTTTAGTCCTACAAAAAAATATCTCATACATTTTTTTTTAAATTAGACACATTGAACTACACATGACTATGAGTGACGGGGTATCTGCTATTTATTATTATTTTGATCTCAAATATTCCCATCACAACAGCCGAGGGTCCAACGCGCCTGTCACTTCCGCGTCGGTGCGCGCAACTACGCCATTCAAAAAAAGAACACAGATAAAAATTAGACGAGGGTAGTCAGATATTTTAATCAGTCTCCATCGTTGTGTGATAATGCTAATAACATTAAAACTCTGCCTTTATCGCGCCGAATCCGAGATGTTTCAATGACAAATTTCTTTAAATTCCCCTCATATGATCTTGCCCACAGTTTACGACAGATAGGAGACTCAAAATGTTGAGGCTTCACCTGCGTAGGTGCCTAGGTAAGGTAGGCCTGCCAGGCGTCAAATGTTCCCTGCCTACATTTGACGCCTGCTATTTGATTGGGTATCTTTTAAAGCCATTTTGGACAGGTGTCGATTCAGAATCGAAACCAAGAGTTTCCTTGCTTTAGTTTACTCTGGCTTACTTGTGATTTTTTTTGTACGATGGGGCTAACATATCCACGGGCCCTCATCATCATCACTATCAATCGATAGATGTCCACAGCTGGACATAGGTCTCTAGTAAGGACTTCCGCGCACCACGGTCTTGCGCCGCCTGAATCCAGCGACTCCCGCAGACTCGTTTGATGTTGTCCGTCCACCTAGCTCGCTAGGTGAGATGCTACGGTCGTGGCTAGTTACCACCCTACCTGCAAAGCCGTGCCGCCAAGTTTTCCTCACTTACACTTATGCCGAATTTACACTATGCATTTAGTGGCGCGACATTAGTTTCGCGACATTACTTTCGTTACCACTTGCACGTGTAAACGTCTACTTTCGTAATGCATGCATTACTTTCGCGAAACTAAACTACTTTCGAGCTCAACGTGATTTTTAGACGAAACTAGTGTCGTGCAAATAATTGCATAGTATAAACGTGACGTTACTGTATCACTTACCACCAGATGAGATCGCAGTCAAGGTAATAAAAGATAAAAAAGACATTTGCTCAGCGGGTTTTTAAGCCAGAACTTTTATTTGCTATTCCAGACTGTAATATGAATATTATTGTATTTATTAACTGCATATAAACACCTCGCATTTATGCAGTGCTGTTACTCTTAAAAAAACTGAAATACCTCCCACCTGAAGCTGCACTTTATTCAGTCGTAAAAAAAGCGCGTAGAAACCGTTTGAATCGTTTGAAAACAGAATCAAATGGCGGATCAAAGGCAAGTAGCGTAAACACGGCCGGCGAGCACTTCCTCTAACAATTTAATTACACCTGCCTGAATCAAACACTCGCTTCCGGAAATATTATGTTTGATAATAATATGTATTTTCATTCAAAACCTGTGTTTGCGGTTTTAGGTTAAATTAGATTTGTGATTTGTAAACTCATATTTAAACAAAACAAAGGAGGAATTATTCCATAATATAACCTTTTTCATCATCATCAATCATCAGCCTGTGGGTGTCCACTGTTGGACTTGGCCTTCCATAATGAGCGCCACCACTGACCACATCCTCAGCCTTCCTCGTCCAGTCACTTCCCGCCAGCTTGTCCATCGTGGTCCAAACTAGGAAGGTACCTAGTGAGAGATACCTACCTAGAGATACTTAATAATATTTTAATGTAGAGGTGATAATTAATTAAAACCGGAAGGAGAAACGTCAAAGAGAATTAATATCCCATTGGTCCGACGCGCGAAGGCATCATGAAGCTTGCAGGAAAATCTTGAAGAAGGCTCGCTCAGCACTGGTAAGAATGGCGTACACGTGAGGAGGCCTATGCCCAATAATGGATAAAAAATGGATAGCAAAGAAGATGAAGATAAAAACTACGAAGGCTCCAAACACGCCTGATTCCAAGATGGTCTGATTTCCTGGAGGGTTGTGTACTTACACATCGGTGTCAAATAACGTTTCTGGCTATCCTAGGAAAATTACGACACAGTTTACAGTGTGGCCATGTTTATGTGTTTTAATCTGTGGTTTTAATATTAAACTAACATAGAGCAATGTTGTGGTAGTGCTGGTGCGCGTGCGCATTAGCGGGCGCGGTCGTAAAGCTGTCAATACAGGGCGAATTTCGGTGAAATGATGAATGTTTCCGACGATCAAAGCGGCCGGACGCGGGTCGCTATAGCTTTAATCAAATATTGATCTTGCACAACGATCCGTGTAGATCATTGCTATATTCTGATTCGGCTGGTTACAGCTGGTTTCAGGTGAAAGGCTTGACGATACTAAAGCTGGGGATGTTCGGTGTGATTACCCGTGCATCCATCTGTCTGTCAGCGGGCCGTATCTCGTGAACCGTAATAGATAGAGACTTGAAATTTACACAGAATGTAGGTAGGTATATTTCTATTGCTACTATAACAACAAATAAAAAAAAATCAAAATGGCCGCCGCGAAAAAAGTGTTATTTCTTAAATGATGGTACGGAACCCTTTGGTGTATGAGTCCGACTCTTTTTTTTATTACTTTTAATTCACTATAAGCACACGCTCGACCAAAATCACACCTAATGGATAGTGATGATGTGCCATAACTACGGAATCCTAAAAAGAAAAATAGTTCCTAGGGACTACAACTACTATTTCTTTATTAGAATATACACATAGTCGTAGTACGTATAATTAATTATGTTGGTACATAAGCGGGTCTTCTCTTTGGTAAAGTCAAAAACGGATACAGCTTTAGAGTCAAATAGGTTCTGCCATGTTTTATCAAGGGCCGCAGAAATAGGACTTCAAAAAATATTTTATAAGTAGTTTTTTCTGATAAAGCTTACGTTCAATGAAATTAGTATTAATGCAACTGATCATGCGTAGGGTCACCACGTGTGCAGATACCATCGGCCAGCGGCTAGGGTGTCTTGTTAAGGTTCCGTTCCTCAAAAGGAAAAACGGAACCCTTATCACTTTGTTGTCTGTCTGTCTGTCTGTCCGTCCGTCCGTCCGTCCGTCCGTCGTGTCTGCCAAGAAAATCTATAGGCTACTTCCCGTTGACCTAGAATCATGAAATTTGGCAGGTAGGTAGGTCTTATAGCACAAGTACAAGAATAAATCTGAAAACCGCGAATTTGTGGTCACATCATTAAAAAAAAACAATTTTCAAAGTAGGATAACTGTACCAAGTAGGGTATCATATAATTATATGAAAGGGCTTTACCTGTACAGATTTTTACTTATTTTTATGCATAATAGTTTTTGATTTGTCGTGCAAAATGTGAAAAAAAATACCCGAGTACGGAACCCTCAATGCGCGAGTCTGACTCGCACTTGGCCGGTTTTTGTCCTTGATTATTAATTTTAAAGTTGGCCTCCCTAATTTGATAGGTACTTTAATACTTATTACGATTGGCCAGCATTTCATGAAAGACGCAGACATCCGGTGCAAAGATAACACTTGAGAAGTACATATCTCGATTAATTCCAAATCCAGCCAGTGCGCCTGATTAGTGATTACTGTGTCTCTTAATAAATAAAATTCAATTTCGTCACTAAAGTTTCGAAAAATCGGTCAAGTGCGAGTCGGACTCGCACACGAAGAGTTCCGTAGGTACCATCGTAAAAGATTATGTACTATTCATTTTTTTTAATTTACATGGCGGCCGTTTTTAAATTTTCACTAGGACGTGCTGTCCTGTTGTCGCAGAAAGTAAATGACTAAGTTTGAGTAACTTAGTCATTAACCACATACTATCATACCTACACCGTAGGGTTTTCGAGTTTGCATAATATTGCATATTTTGTGGCTTCCGAAACCGTATGACAATACATTTACATAATCGTGAATTTCATGTAGATATACCTAAGCTTTTTAAAAAGCCGTGGTTAAAGACATCGGCCGGAGGTTGGGAGTTCAATCCCAGGCATGCATCTCTTACTTTTCAAACAATTAAATTACATCACGGAAAACATCGTGACGTAACCTGTATGCCTGAAAGTTCTCCATATATGCTCTCAACGGTGTGTGAAGTCTACCAATCCGCACTTGACCAGCGTTGGCTATGGCCCAAACCCTTGTCATCTGAGTGAGCTGACAATGGATTGATAATGATGACCTGTATATCCCCGGCATAAGTTGAACTTTTGAAGGTCAGGAGAGCAGATCGGTGGCCTAATACACGCCTCAGAGAAGTTCTCGGAAAAGCAACAAACTGCGTGAATTATAAAGTCGGGGAGAGCTGCCAGTGTATAAGTTCGGGGCCACCGCAAATATGAAAATAAACAAACACTACCTAAATATCCCGATAGCACTTCAAAGTGGAGT
The DNA here is from genome assembly GCF_905333055.1 of Maniola jurtina. Lineage (NCBI taxonomy): Eukaryota > Metazoa > Arthropoda > Insecta > Lepidoptera > Nymphalidae > Maniola > Maniola jurtina. Next base: position 614,046 of record NC_060039.1, read on the forward strand.
ACGCCGACGCAGTACGATGCCAAGTTACAAGCGCCCGCGGGCAAAGCTATCCCTGAAATACAAGGGACCATTTGTTGTAATCCGCTGAAATAGACATATCTGTATGGTGCAACATGCAGCATGCGGTATGCATAGCTAAATATGCAGGAAAAGCCAACCAACAAGATAAATTGTTAAGTTATAATAGTTATGCAATACAAAATCATGCAGGACAATAAAGTAGCCGTGTATCGCGGCATTGACTTCCGCAAATTAACGCCTTCTATCATCTAACGTGCCTAATCATTGTTAGGATGGAACTACATTTCATGTAGATTGCATGCTAAAAGTTGTATGCACACTAAATAATGACTAACTCAAATGCTCTGATTTGATGTTACTTGTGAGACCATTATCTAAAAGGAGCAGCATCTGGAATATGCCGTAAAATTATAAGCTCTGAAGACAGAAAGATGGGCCAAAAATAATTTGAATACATAATTAGAATGAATAAATAGACGAACTGAATAAGAAAGATGAATTAATTAAATATTAGTATAGAAGGAAAGATATTAATTGGCAAAATCCTATGGAGGGTATCAGAACAGAAAGAGTTTTTAAATGCGAAAGTATGTTTGTTTGTTAATTTATTGGTTCGTCCTTTAATCATGTCGCAACGGGGCAATAGATTGACGTGATTTTTTACGTTAATCCGTATACCGATGCAAAAAAGTAGATAAAAGTAGCTTTTTATTCCGGAAAATCAATTTTCCCCGCGGAATTTTTAAATAACTAAATCTACGCGAATAAAGTCGTGGGCATCAGCTAGTCAGTGATAAATCAAGGAATTTACTAAACGCTCCCGCTCAGATATTAGACCACACAAGAACGTAAAAACCAAAGCATCGTGTTTACACACAATATCGCTCATTGGGCCACACCAGCAACGCGGTAACAACAAATCTTCGCCGCCAACGTTTGACCAACGTTCCAACATTGGACTGAAATCTACTTCCACGAATTTACGAGATTACTTATTAATTTTAAATTAATAATGCATTTCAAACTGTTTTGTGGATTTAATCCTTATTAATCATCACAATTATTGTTACTGGCTGAATTATTGTTGTTTCTACTCTTGGTACAATCATAACAGGATATTTTTGCTAGGGGTACCAGCCAGGTAACCTCCCCGTGTGTCTGAGTGTTGCGGGTAACAGCAGCGCTTGGGCCGTGTTACCCTGGTAATATGGTTAACAATTTCTCTTCATGGGATATTCTCTGAGTGTCCTGAGCAGAGGGCGCAGTAGACGCACCCAAAGGGCATAGCCCCGGGAGCGGAGGGTGTGGCTGTGTTGGGTGATTGGTGATAAGTGTTTCATCACCCATCCAATTACTGGTTGCTCCACCGGTTTCTTGTCTGTTCAGTTTGGTGGCGGGCGAGAGAGATGTTGAGGATGGGGACATAGTCTGCCACGCTGGTCAAATGCCGATTGGCAGTCTTCACACACCTTTGAGTGGATACATTATGGAGAACTCTCAGGCATGCAGGTATCCTCACCATGTTTTCCTTCACCGTTAAAGCAAATGATATTTAATTGTTGAAAACGCACACTGCTCTGAAAAGGTAAAAGTGCGTGCCGGGATCGGACCACCGATCGACCTTCCGAATAGGAGGTGGTCGTCTTGACCACCAGGCTATTAAGTACGGCTATGAAATGATGTTGGTCTATTGGGCAAACATTTGGGCCATCTTGCCAGCTGAGTGGATTTGTTGAATAGAAAACACAGGCGCGCGAAGCATGTAAACAGCGGCCACATCAAACAGGCCGATTGCTGCGCGGGCGCATCGTCTTGGTGCTTTAGCATTTACTGACCAACTCCAAAAAAGCTCCCCGCCATCACCATCACCTAAATATTTTTAAAAGCAGTTTGAATATTTTAGTAAGAATAGAGCCTGGCTTGCCAAATGTCCATTTTCTTTTTCAAAATACCAGCTATACACAAAACCTGTACAGCAACCTACAAATATTAATTATGCAGAATCATTATAACATCCTTGTATATTAATTATTTGTCAAAGATTAACATAACTGTGGTAGGATGTAGGTTAGGTTACCTATACCTACAGTATATAATCTGCATATAATCCGTCATATTTAGTTAGGAATCAAATGACCCGCCTGCTCGCTATTTTTTATAAAAAAAACTTCAAAATTTAAATGAATCATATCTAATCTGGTTCTTACCAATTAATGTCTAGATTTAATCATTTGTTTAATTGAGATTTTTAAAAAACCTAAATCCACGCGGACAAAGTCGCGGCCATCATCTTGTCCTTAATAAAGGCTCATTTTAATTCCATAGCATCGAAAACATTCGACATCGTTATCCGAAAAGTTAATTAACGATCAAAACGATTCGTTTTCGCTCGGCAGCACATCGGATTGATCAAAACCGCTTTGATCTTCGGATCACGCGCTCCTTACTTATATTACTAGCCTCGTATCTAAAAAGACATATCTGACAACCAGTATATAAGCAAAATAAACTTTGACTCTGGTGGATAAAGTTTAAAATTAAATATCACATGTCTACCTTTATTATCTTACTCTATGTTTTCGATGCGAAACATTACCATTTGAAAAAGACTTAAAAGCTGGCGTGACGACAATGAAATTTAAACTTTATACCTGGTTACTGAGGTAGATTTTTCGTTAATCATTGGTATGGTGATAACACGGTTAGTGTGTATGTTTGTTCGTGTGACCTGTCAAAACGCTGAGTGGTAGCAGGCGCGAGGCGTAAACATTAACACGCGGTCAAAGACTACGGTTAGCGGTACTGCCTCAGCCGGGAATCGAATGAGTCAATTCTTGTTTACTGCGAATGGCGATTCTAACGGTAGTGATGGTGTACCTACCTATGATGTAGAGATTCAGATTGTGTTTAGATTGATGCGTGATAAATATTAATTCTTAATGCACTTGGGTGGTAATGGTAATGTTAAAACTAAAAGTCAAACTAGACACATGTTTGAGAAAATGTCACTGATTACAACTAACTGTTCTTTTTATTGTACCCAAATTATTGATAGGTAATAATAATACTTTAATAACATTATACCGAGTTAAGAGTATATATAACATTTTAACGAGTTAAGAGTAAAAAGGTCCGAAATTCTCTTCTTTGTAAAAAAAAAACTACGTAGTAGTTAAGTTAAGTATTCTGCCGTAAGTACTTACGGCAGAATACGGCACTATACCTAACTTTCAGCCTAAAGTTAAAGGATACCTTGGATTCTTTATTTCACATTAGATGATGCCCGCAAATTCGTCCACTTGGAATTAGGCCCTTATAAATCCTTTTTTTCCCCGTGAGGAAAATCCATCATGAATACCACCGACCACGGGGGAGCGTCCACTGTGCCCTCTGCTCAGACTGAAAGGAAAACGCGGAAGAACACCCCCTCTTACCAGAAAGCCTGTGGCAACTTTTTGATTTTCATTAAAATTATAAAATAATCAAAATCAACAAAAAACCAAACATCCCTGCCACATTCGTTAGGTTCAGTGCACACTGCATAGTTCTATAAATAGTCCAAACCTCTAATAAAGTACTTACTATAATGATTAGGCACTTACCCCCTAAAACGACGATGTCTTGATGGGTGGTAGGTAATAGCAAACACACTAGTGCTGAAATTAGTTTATTACGTAACTTCCCATTGTGGCGCGGTGGTCTTCCGGTGTCGTCTTACACTGGGGGGCTTCCTACTTAATGCAATTAGCCCAATTACTCAGGAGCAGACCAATTTGTTACTACGCTTGATGCTTCATTCACGAAATAACTACCTACCTACTGTATTATATACTGTATAGTGTATACCTATATTCTTCCTTCTTTTAGGGCATGTTGTTATGGCCATTAACAGCCAACAACGCGATATTCAACGGCGTTTCCTGTTAAACGTAGATGTACGACCCACGATCAACGTACAGCGGTATCCACAATGCCGTTAGGCGATAGACGATTTTAACCCCAATTCAATTGGCATTAGACGTTAACCGTTCAAGTGTCGCCATTCAGTTTGGCGCGTTGCTTTTATCGCAATAATTATGGCGTTGTTGGCCATTGACGTGGACTTTAATGTAGCCGCAACATAACAGGTATGTCATTCAGCCAGTTTGCTCTTCTATCTATTTAGATTTATTGTTATAAAAAGATATTTTTTTCTGTTCTAAGCATTTATTTAGATATTACAGAAAACAATATAAGTGCCGCCCTGAAACAAAATCCGAAGTGATCAAAATGAAAACAACAAAAAAAATATTTCTTAGAGAGGTACCATTACTCTAACAGAACACACACATAACAATATTATGTGACAATAGTCAATAATAAAACAAAATTAGTTAACAATAACGGACAGAATCTTCAATCTTCAATGAATCCCAAATGATCTAAAATGAAGTAAAATGAGGTAAAGTGAACACAAACATCCCGCATGCAGTATCGAATTGTGTGCGAGCAATTATTACTAAATATTCACTTATTAGTAAATGTTACCAAACTGGAATCAAACCCACGGCCATTTGTCCCAATTCCGACAATCGGTGAGCTTTGACTCCGGAATTATAGATTTTGTCCAGTAAAGGCGTGTACACATTTGTATCTGGCAGTAACTACTGAATGATCCGCCATCCATTAAATTATAAATTCTAAAGTGTGCTTGTTTGTTTGTGGTTTATCCGCAACGGAACAAGTAATAGATCGATGTGATTTTTTGCATGGATACCTATAGTTGCGATTGAAGGACAAATTAAAAACCAACAAACAAACACAACGTTTAAGTTATAGTGAGTGATATTATCACTACCCATGTTATAAATGCGAAAATTGTTTGTTGGTTTGTCTTTCAATCATGTCGCAGTGGACCAACAGGTCGACGTGATTTTTTGTTGCATGGGTAAAAAATTAAAAACACGACTGCCATATTATTTTTTTATTTATTTACAGCCAAAGGTCGGTCGCTCGGGATGATGTAAGGATTCTAAGTTCTAAGGATACATACACATCCAAATCAGTTTAGGCATATAGAAGTTATGTGGAATAAAAAAACTCACATAGGTACATACATACAAATGAATCGTAAAACACTCCTGTTTTGGATAGTTTGTTTTATATAAAAATAGCGAGCAAACGAGCAGGCGAGTCACTCGATTACCGCTGCTCATAAACATTTGTAGCGCCAGAGGAACTGCGTTGCCAGTCTATCAGGAATTTGTTGATCAGGAATGTCTTCGTTAAAAATGTCGGTTCAAATTGAATGAATGTGTGCAGACCTTTACAATAATTACAGTTAACAATAAAAGCTGTTTCCACAGATTCCCGCGATGGCGTAAAGAGAGGAATGCGGGACTGGGAGTACGGAGGACGGAGGGCGGAGGGCGACAACTATAAATACAAATTATTCTATTACACTCATGAGCGCCCGCACCCTCCGGAGATTGACCGACGACAAATAATAACATCTTGAATTTAATCTTCATGGAATTAAATTAAGTAATTTTTTCTTTGCTTCCTTGTATTTTCTTTATACTTTGGAAATCAAATCAAATCAAATCAAATTTCTTTATTGCGAATTTGGGTAAACAGTGGAGATGTTACAAAGACAAAAAGGTACAGCCAAATTCTGCTTATAAGCATGCAATATGTTACATTAAATAAAATTACATAAATTTACATTAAATAAAAACAATTTTCAAAATTAAAAAAATTAAGATACATTTAGGTCACACAAAAAACATTTAAATAATAATAGCAAAATGTCCAAAATTAAAATATAGTTATAACTTTTCTGAGAGGTAATTATTAAGGACGTATTTGCACACTTGTATAGATTTTCGGTACGCTTTGTGGCTAAAATATACTAAGTAAATTGGAACTACAGATTGCTAAAAATAGATTGGTCCTTTATCTCCAGAGATCGAGTAATTTTTTGATAAAATCATTAATTTTGATACTATAAGAACGATTTTCCTTCACCTCTTCCACGCAGAATTAACGATTTAGGGTCAAGTTTAGGTACATTTTTCTCAGTTTACGTACGGATTTTATTCTTCTAATAAATATTTTCCGTTAGCACATAATGTGCACCTCAAAAAATAGGATTATTATATTAATAATAGTATAAAAATAAATAAAAACATCGTGTATAAATTTTTCACGTATTTTGCTTCAACCGCAAACCTTAATACAGTGCACTAAGGGTTATTTTGATATTGGGCAGGCAATGGTATGATTTCAAAATTATATCAGTCAGCGGCCAGCCGCCTTCGTGGGTGGTCTCTGCGTCGGTTGCTATAATTTTTTGATGTGGAAAAGATCGCTGTACGAACACAAAATAGTTCGACAAAACCCTAACTGATATTTATAGGTACTTATTCCGTGATTGTGCTAATATTTTGGCAAGGTAAGATAATAATGATAATATTATGTACCTATTATCACATTTTATCGTTAGCTGGATTTTTTTCTTGAGCATGATAGTGATCTGATAGTGAACTTCGAAGGCTGCGACAGGAACTTGAAGACTAGAAGAACTAGATGTGTCCAGTTTAGGCTCGTTTTCTTAGTCATGACGAGATCTTACCTCCGGATTTGTGGAGTGACCTGATGGTATACCTCGAAAGTCACTATTGGAACTCGGAGACGAATAGAGCTAGGTGTTTCGAGTTTGGGCTCATTTTCTTAGTCATGATGAGATCTTACCTCCGGATTTGTGGAGTGACCTGATGGTATACCTCGGAAGTCACTATTGGAACTCGGAGACGAATAGAGCTAGGTGTTTCGAGTTTGGGCTCATTTTCTTAGACATGATGAGATCTTACCTCCGGATTTGTGGAGTGACCTGATGGTATACCTCGGAAGTCACTATTGGAACTCGGAGACGAATAGAGCTAGGTGTTTCGAGTTTGGGCTCATTTTCTTAGTCATGATGAGATCTTACCTCCGGATTTGTGGAGTGACCTGATGGTATACCTCGGAAGTCACTATTGGAACTCGGAGACGAATAGAGCTAGGTGTTTCGAGTTTGGGCTCATTTTCTTAGTAATGATGAGATCTTACCTCCGGATTTGTGGAGTGACCTGATGGTATACCTCGGAAGTCACTATTGGAACTCGGAGACGAATAGAGCTAGGTGTTTCGAGTTTGGGCTCATTTTCTTAGTCATGATGAGATCTTACCTCCGGATTTGTGGAGTGACCTGATGGTATACCTCGGAAGTCACTATTGGAACTCGGAGACGAATAGAGCTAGGTGTTTCAAGTTTGGGCTCATTTTCTTAGTCATGATGAGATCTTACCTCCGGATTTGTGGAGTGACCTGATGGTATACCTCGGAAGTCACTATTGGAACTCGGAGACGAATAGAGCTAGCTGTTTCGAGTTCGGGCTCATTTTGTTAGTCATGATGAGATATTACCTCCGGATTTGTGGAGTGACCTGATGGTACACCTCGGAAGTCACTATTGGAACTCGGAGACTAATAGAGCTAGGTGTTTCGAGTTTGGGCTCATTTTCTTAGTAATGATGAGATCTTACCTCCGGATTTGTGGAGTGACCTGATGGTATACCTTGGAAGTCACTATTGGAACTCGGAGACGAATAGAGCTAGGTGTTTCGAGTTTGGGCTCATTTTCTTAGTCATGATGAGATCTTACCTCCGGATTTGTGGAGTGACCTGATGGTATACCTCGGAAGTCACTATTGGAACTCGGAGACGAATAGAGCTAGGTGTTTCGAGTTTGGGCTCATTTTCTTAGTCATGATAAGATCTTACCTCCGGATTTGTGGAGTGACCTGATGGTATACCTCGGAAGTCACTATTGGAACTCGGAGACGAATAGAGCTAGCTGTTTCGAGTTCGGGCTCATTTTGTTAGTCATGATGAGATATTACCTCCGGAATTGTGGAGTGACCTGATGGTACACCTCGGAAGTCACTATTGGAACTCGGAGACGAATAGAGCTAGGTGTTTCGAGTTTGGGCTCATTTTCTTAGTCATGATGAGATCTTACCTCCGGATTTGTGGAGTGACCTGATGGTATACCTCGGAAGTCACTATTGGAACTCGGAGACGAATAGAGCTAGGTGTTTCGAGTTTGGGCTCATTTTCTTAGTCATGATGAGATGTTACCTCCGGATTCGTGAAGTGACCTGATGGTATACCTCGGATGTCACTATTGGAACTCGGAGACGAATAAAGCTAGCTGTTTCGAGTTCGGGCTCATTTTCTTAGTCATGATGAGATCTTACCTCCGGATTTGTGGAGTGACCTGATGGTATACCTCGGAAGTCACTATTGGAACTTACAAAACGAGCTCAAACTCATAACATCTAACTCTACTCGACTCGAAAGTCCAATAGTGGCTTTTGAAGTATACCTTCAGAGCACTCCAACAAGTTTCAAGGTGTAATCTCGTCATAACTAACAAAACGAGCCCAAACTCGAAACACCTAGCTCTATTCGTCTCCGAGTTCCAATAGTGATTTCCAAGGTATACCATCAGGTCACTCCACAAATCCGGAGGTAAGATCTCATCATGACTAAGAAAATGAGCTCAAACTCGAAAAACCTAGCTCTATTCGTCTCCGAGTTCCAATAGTGGCTTTCGAGGTATACCATCAGGTCACTCCACAAATCCGGAGGTAAGATCTCATCATGACTAAGAAAATGAGCCCAAACTCGAAACACCTAGCTCTATTCGTCTCCGAGTTCCAATAGTGACTTCCGAGGTATACCATCAGGTCACTCCACAAATCCGGAGGTAAGATCTCATCATGACTAAGAAAATGAGCCCAAACTCGAAACACCTAGCTCTATTCGTCTTCGAGTTCCAATAGTGACTTCCAAAGTATACCATCAGGTCACTCCACAAATCCGGAGGTAAGATCTCATCATGACTAAGAAAATGAGCCCAAACTCGAAACACCTAGCTCTATTCGTCTCCGAGTTCCAATAGTGACTTCCGAGGTATACCATCAGGTCACTCCACAAATCCGGAGGTAAGATCTCATTATGACTAATAAAATGAACCCAAACTCGAAACACCTAGCTCTATTCGTCTCCGAGTTCCAATAGTGACTTTCGAGGTATACCATCAGGTCACTCCACAAATCCGGAGGTAAGATCTCATCATGACTAAGAAAATGAGCCCAAACTCAAAACACCTAGCTCTATTCGTCTCCGAGTTCCAATAGTGACTTCCGAGGTATACCATCAGGTCACTCCACAAATCCGGAGGTAAGATCTCATCATGACTAAGAAAATGAGCCCAAACTCGAAACACCTAGCTCTATTCGTCTCTGAGTTCCAATAGTGACTTCCGAGGTATACCATCAGGTCACTCCACAAATCCGGAGGTAAGATCTCTTCATGACTAAGAAAATGAGTCCAAACTCGAAACACCTAGCTCTATTCGTCTCCGAGTTCCAATAGTGACTTCCGATGATACCATCAGGTCACTCCACAAATCCGGAGGTAAGATCTCATCATGACTAAGAAAATGAGCCCAAACTCGAAACACCTAGCTCTATTCGTCTCCGAGTTCCAATAGTGACTTCCGAGGTATACCATCAGGTCACTCCACAAATCCGGAGGTAAGATCTCATCATGACTAATAAAATGAGCCTAAACTCGAAACACCTAGCTCTATTCGTCTCCGAGTTCCAATAGTGACTTCCGAGGTATACCATCAGGTCACTCCACAAATCCGGAGGTAAGATCTCATCATGACTAAGAAAATGAGCCCAAACTCGAAACACCTAGCTCTATTCGTCTCCGAGTTCCAATAGTGACTTCCGAGGTGTACCATCAGGTCACTCCACAAATCCGGAGGTAATATCTCTTCATGACTAAGAAAATGAGCCCAAACTCGAAACACCTAGCTCTATTCGTCTCCGAGTTCCAATAGTGACTTCCGAGGATACCATCAGGTCACTCCACAAATCCGGAGGTAAGATTTCATCATGACTAAGAAAATGAGTCCAAACTCGAAACACCTAGCTCTATTCGTCTCCGAGTTCCAATAGTGACTTCCGAGGTATACCATGAGGTCACTCCACAAATCCGGAGGTAAGATCTCATCATGACTAAGAAAATGAGTCCAAACTCGAAACACCTAGCTCTATTCGTCTCCGAGTTCCAATAGTGACTTCCGAGGTATACCATCAGGTCACTCCACAAATCCGGAGGTAAGATTTCATCATGACTAAGAAAATGAGCCCAAACTCGAAACACCTAGCTCTATTCGTCTCCGAGTTCCAATAGTGACTTCCGAGGTATACCATCAGGTCACTCCACAAATCCGGAGGTAAGATCTCATCATGTCTAAGAAAATGAGCCCAAACTCGAAACACCTAGCTCTATTCGTCTCCGAGTTCCAATAGTGACTTCCGAGGTATACCATCAGGTCACTCCACAAATCCGGAGGTAAGATCTCATCATGACTAAGAAAATGAGCCCAAACTCGAAACACCTAGCTCTATTCGTCTCCGAGTTCCAATAGTGACTTCCGAGGTATACCATCAGGTCACTCCACAAATCCGGAGGTAAGATCTCATCATGACTAAGAAAATGAGCCCAAACTCGAAACACCTAGCTCTATTCGTCTCTGAGTTCCAGTAGTAGGTTCCAAAGTATGCAATTTCATCAAGTCGGGAGGTAATGTAATGCTATCCTTCTCAGATTATTTTAGTCATAGTAGGAGCTCATAATTTCATAAGCATGGAAATGTTGTTCATTGCCAAGAAGTCATGGTGAAATATTTCATCATCAGACCCTTAGTCTGTAGGCACTGTTCTACTTACTGTATTATTGTCAAGATACATATTTAAAAAAAAAACTGTTAAAAAAAAATAGATGACCAAATATAAAATAAAATAAAAATATCAAAGTATCAAAATCAAGTC